>NW_027464593.1:9421532-10041532 GCF_043290135.1 Rhipicephalus microplus
TTGTTATATAACTCATATCCTGATGGATCCCTCATCCCTACCGAGCATTGATCCAATGTTTTGAATTATTTTTCTTCTGTTTTTACCAAGGAGCCCAACTTAAAACAGCACTTTGCTTTCAGACTGTGACTTCTCCTACACACCTTCAATCAGTGTCACATGTGAGGGCATCTCGGTCTTGATTGAAGAAATCAAGGTATTCGATTTTCCCGGTCCGGATAACACTGCCACTAAGGTCATCAAAAGCCCTTAAAACTTTTGTCCCAGTATTTAAAAGCGGTTTCATAAGTGATCTTATATTGCTGGCCAACTTCTTGAACATGTTATCTACTTTCATGTCGCCCCTCATCTTGAAGCTTTTTTTTTCAGAAATCAGCATTGCTTCCACCCCAGGCACTCGTGTGAAACCAAACATTTTAAATTTACCACCGACCTTAATTTAAGGGGAATAGCACTCCAAAAAAGTTTCTTGAATCTGTAACCTAGGGCAATAAAATTTTTGCTGTACAAGTAGGCTTTTATGCTCAATTCCAATATGTAACCCAGTTTTATGGTAAGTTGCATAGTATTCACTTTATACCATGACTATGCATAAAATATTGTTCCTTTAGAAAACTTTTTCTGCCACTAAACTATAGTGGTTGTGAGCCATTAATGGCTCACACTGATCCACGTTAGCTGTAGAATACAAATAACTAACAAGAAAGTCTATACAAGGCATTTTAAAGGAGAAGTAATGTGAGAAGTCTGAATTGGCAGCCGATAATAACCATTTGCTTTATGTTCGTAACAATTACATATGTGATATTAAGTTCAAAAGGAGATACTTGTACTCTTCACATGTTAAGGAATATGTGGGCAAAAGTTCACTCTAGTCTGACCATAAGAAGTACTAAAAATGTGATATTTCAACTCAAAAAGTTGCCCAAAAATGGATCATGAAAAAAATTTACTTTAAAGGTATCAGTGAAAGGTCATCTATGAGGCAAAGATATGTTTTTCGAAATGATTGCTTTCATCACGAAAGCTTGGGAATAATAGTTATCTAGAGAATGTGGCTTTGTTCAACTACTCAAGCAAAACGCAATGGAAAGTAGCCAGGTGACAATTTCCCGGGGACTCTAGACAACGAGTTCCTTTTCATTCTTAGTAGCCACCTTGTGCTCTTCAATAGTGATTCTAACTGACTTCAAGTTTAATTACGATGTTAAATATCTTTCTTTTTGTCGTAAATGTGAATAAACTAAACTTGTGAAAGTAAATAAAAATGAAAAAATATGTCATATTGAGAAAAAAAAGAACTTTTCTTGCTCTCATCTCCCCTAAAACCTTGATTCTCTCCTCCAGACAAACATAATTTACCTAATTTTTTTAAGCATTTGGCAGCATATCTCATCAACTGCTGATGATCAAAATAAATAGCTTATGTATCCATTCACTAATTTTGCCATTGATCCATTGTTTCCTAATTGGCCAATCAATATAGATTGGGTAATGCCAATCTACAGTCATTAAGTGTTATCTGAAATATTTATAGGTTCAATTCTCTGACCTCCTCCATTTTCAATTTACATAAATGAGCTGCCCGCTGATATTTTTTCATCCATCTGGCTCTTCGCCAATGATTGCATGCTGTACCACTGTGCATATCATTGAGATGCTTTTACAGCGTGACTTCACTACCAGTAAGAAATGGTGCACTCCGTGGCTTGTGCAACCAAACGGCAATAAATGTATGTCTCTGCACATATTGCAGAAAAACACTCATATTTTATTCTTTGCATTCCCTTCATGTTGAGCTTAATTCATAATTTGGTACCTGCCACTAACAAGTACCAAGGGTCATTAGACAGTCACTCTCATCACCACTAGCGATCTGCAACCTAGCATATGACACATTTATCCACCTTAAATTGTAATTTGCATCGGCAATATGGAATCCACCTTCTTGACCCACTAAATGTCACCCGAAACCGCCCGGTTTATTATATTTCAGTACGACCATCGGCCGAGTGTCAAAAACATCAATCATTTTTGGACGTTAAAACATTAGCACTTCGACAAACTCTGGCTCGCACCTCTTTCAAAAACTCCACTATAAGTTCGAACACTTATGTTACCAGTTTTTGTTTGCCAAACCGAACGTTCCACCACCTGTCAAGCTTACCCAGCCTTCAAAGAATTCACGGCTCTACCAATACCTTCGACTCTTTCTTGCCATTAGCTTTTGAAGAATGGAATAGTTTACCAGACCTTGCTGTAACTGGGCATGACCCTGTAAAATTTAGAAATGTACAAAACAAAGTTTTTCTAGTTTTGATGCATAAATTATGCTGAATTTCTTGATTTTCATTTTTTTTTCCTCTTGAAAGGATTTTTCTACCTGCGTATTTTGGCAGTCTTGGAATTTCACCTCGGTCCTTCTTTAATGTTACTTTTACAGTATTTGCTTCATTGTTGACTGGTTGAGCGTTCCTTTTCCATGTATGCACCCGAAGAACGTTCTCGCCGCAGTGAACGTTCTAGTCAACCAAAAGACGAAATCAATATCAAGCTCCAGCAACACTGAAATCATTATGCGCAAAACGTTCAAAACGTGCTTCTAGACGCGCCTTATTTTCTCTCCCCACGGGAATTTCAACCACGCGTCGCTTGCCAAAACACACACGAGGAGTGCTTTGCCCTTGGGACTCCGCAGCAAAACGTCCGGAGAGTACTAGAAAGCACACCTACTCGGATAAACAAAGTGCGGTTATAACTACGTTTCGCCAAACGTGTCTGCCTTTCAACCAGTGGTAACGAGAAATTAGTGAATGATTGATATGTGGGGTTTAACGTCCCAAAACCACCATATGATTATGAGAGACGCCGTAGTGGAGGGCTCCGGAAATTTCAAGCACCTGGGGTTCTTTAACGAGAAATCAGTGTAACGATCTCTCAGGAACAATGAACATAGGCCACTGTCCAGTGTTTCTCAAACTTTCGACTCCACATCATTGAGATTACCATCCCGAACAACCTACGAGACCCAAAAATACGGCCCTGCGTCTACGGGTCACGGCGACGGTGTAACGGTTTGTTCCCTTCGCCCGACGTGCCTCCCAGCAAGCACGGCAAGACCGAGTGGGCTAGACTAGTTCGCCGAACGGCAGTCACTCGTGCGAGTCGACACTGCACTGCATGCCAGAGTGCAACGAACAAAAACGCTCATTCACGCTCCGTGAACGTACGGCAGCAGCGATTACTGCGTGCGAGACGTTTTGCGAGGCACACTTACCGCCGAATGGCCCGGCTGGCTCGGTCCATGGCAAGGCAGGCAGGGGTTAAGCGGGGCACGCACACACAACACACAGGTTGCAAACAAAAGGTGCTCAAGCGAGCCGCATCTCCCCGCTTGGCGACAGCGCAGGTGCGACAGAAAAAGACTTCAAGGTCGAAGCCAGAGTTGGCGCAATCCCTGGTGCTGGTCACGCTGGTACGCCGGCTCGCCGGCAGGCAGTAGTGCGAGCAGCTGAGAGCGGCTGCAGTAGGTTAAGTAGGCTTAGCATCGATAACGCCGACGCGGGCTACTGCGCGAACCGGTCGACGAAGCTGCGGTCCAGCGCGAAAAATGAACTGCGCGCAGTGCCATTGATGGCGCTGAGTGTCTTGAATAAACGCTGCGTGCCAACTTATTCCAACTGCAAGCGCTGACGGCTTTCCCGCTGCAGCTGACAACGGCGGCCAACAACGAACGGGACCGCAGATTCGCAGAAATCGCTGGTTTCCGTCAGTTGCTCTTTCCTTCCATTGGCCAACGCCTCCTCCAAACGTTGCCTTGGCCATGACCTACTACACTCCTGACCTGCCCAGAGAGCACCTCTTCCAGCGCCCACGTTCTAGTTCATACCTTCTGCCGCTAGGGCCGTCACCTACGAGCGGCGTGGCGCTAGGCAGCACCTGTTCGCTGTCGTCTGCTTCAGCCATCGCTGTGGCAGTGCAAATCGTTCTTATTGTGCATGAATTGTGTATGAATGTGTAAAATATGGCAAATAAAGCGATATGATTCCTCGTCAGAGTTGGCTGCATTCGTGTGGACGTTTGAAGCAGAAATAGAACCGTAAAAAAAGCACACAAAGGGTCACAGTGGCAAGCAGACGGGAACTTTTCTACAAATGAAGGAAAATTTATTATGAAAATATTTCTTGAATGAAAACGTAGTCCAACGAGATAAAAAAACTATTGTTAGGCATTCATTGTTCACACTGAATCACGATGGTTCCAGACGATACGCATACACAAATTGCAGAAGATACGCAGAAACACAGTAGGTCGTGTGCAGAAACTTGCAGACGGCAGATAGCTGCAGTAGTCAGCTCTAATAGTGGCCGCGTGCAGTTTTTTTTTTTTAGATGAGCTGACACCTCAAATGTAAGTATGGTGTATTGCTGCGTGCCATATTGCAAATCGGAACAAGGCAAACAAAGTAAAGTAAGTTTTCACGAGTTTCCTGCCACAGACATACGGGAAGAATGGATCGAGGCAATTGGAAGAAAAGGTGAGTCTTGTGTTTTTGAGAGTCGTTTCAATTCAGAACGAGTTGCAAGCTAGCAAGAAGCACCAGGGTGCTTTAGTAAACTTTATTTCCGTGTGTTATGCTAATTCACTGAGCTAAAAAACATGAAAGCTTTTTTAAAGTACCGCGGCTAATATGGCAGGCTCCACAAATAGTGCCAAGAAATTTAAATATAGCACACAAGAAAAAAGTAAATATACGAAATCTGTAAATTATGTAAAAATGCGTAGCGGTGGGTTGCGAGGGGTTCGAGCACCCTTCCCGAAGGCTGCCTCAACAAATGCCGCCGAAATCCATAAAAAAATTAATGATATGAAATATTTACGTGCTGCCTCCACAGTTTGTCTCTCTGTGTGTGTGTGTGTGTGTGTGTGTGTGTGTGTGTGTGTGTGTGTGTGTGTGTGTGTGTGTGTGTGTGTTTAGCGATGGACAACTCTTGAACACTGGGTGTCACTGAAGTTAGCGACCGAATTTGGTCAAATGTATTTCTCATCTCAAACCTCTATCTTCCCATACAGCTTTGTTCGTTTCTGTATAAGCTTACTTAAGGTAATTAGAAACGTTACGCCGGTAACGAAATGTGGCGATTAACTGTTCACTCTATATAGGGCTGGCAGGCGGTCGGGTATAATGACATAATTGAAGTCCTTCGTGCAATGAGCCCATCGGCTCTGTGAGGGTTAAGAGACCCAGCCGGTGAAACCGAAATGAGGAACCTGGAATAATCAGCGACAGATACTCTATTTATGTGCGTGCTGCATCTGAGATTACATCATGCATGACAAAGATTCGTTTTGGAGAATGCAAAAGAACAAAAACCACTGAAGTCATCGTCGTCAACGGCGGAGTCATTGTACAGGTTAGAGGTTTGCGCTCTAAACCAAGACCAAGGCGCTCAAGTGCGCCTCGGTTTCGGCTCTGTCGTATTGGGTCGCGCTTCGTTACTGAGCAGCCATTAGGAAATTCAGCTTTGTTATGAAACCTTGTATAGCCAATGAGCTCTTCGAATAAAGGGCTTCAAGTATGCCACTGGACTCGACCACGTACCATCACTAAACATCAATCGACGAATGTAGTCATCTAAAAAGACATTTACAAAGGCTGCGAGAAAATATGAAAATGCACTAAATGGGTATACAGGTACTTCCCCAGAATAAAATCGTGGCTATGCTTTTTCTTAACCTCCCCATTTGGCTTGTTACATTTTGGAAAAATTAATTACAAAAAAGGTGTTATGGACTGTTATTTTGCAATCTTGCTAGCCATGCGTATACGCCTTTACCTTTGATGAAGGTTCAGGAAAGCATCGCTGGGAGCCCAGCGACCGGTCGAAGGTATGCAGCCTGCATTTTACCGCTGAAGATTACAGAACAGTGACGAAAAGGAAGATGTTGAAGCCCACAGCCGTGCCTTCCTTATTTCCCGCTTCTCCTGATCCACGTGGGCAAGATCCAATGCCGCGGAAAAAGCGGCTAAAACGAACGCAGGGGGAAACAACGCTGGCACCCATACAAGTAAAAATACTGTAAGTAAAACTTGAAGTCTAACACAACAACGGATAAGAATAATGTTAGCAGTATTCCCTTATGCGTTTAGCGGGACAATATATCTGTCATGCTTCGCTATTTTTTCGGCTTAACAGGGGAACGTCCAACGCAGATTCTTCTCAAGAAGAGCGAGCATCAGCGGAGCCTGGGGAAGTATATAGTTCTGAAAACCCAATTGAAACTGCACAAGAGGCCGAGTGGTTGCATTTTCCATCAAGTCAGGACAACATGGAGGACTGTAGTTCAGTTATACAAGGGGAACACCAGAAGAGGCCAGTGCGGCGCTCCATGACGTCGCAAACGTCGATCGGTTTGAAGAAGATGCGCTCCCTGGTCGCGGCAACTAAGACGTTGCGGCGGAAGTGCAGCAGGCTGAAAGAAATGAACAGTAATTTGCATTCACAGCTAGAGAAGCTAAAGAAAGATTTTTTCGAGATGAAAGCCCTCGCCGAGGCGAATGGCGCTCTAACGCTGCAGGTACGCAGTTACGTCAGTGGACGAATGTTATATTAATCCTTTTATATTCGCACTTAATTTTAAATGACTCTGAACATAATAACAATTTAGGAGTAAGTCAATTCTATCAACATCACCCGTACTACGAGAGGACGTCCGGTGAGCGAAGGAATTCTCGAAACTATAAGAGATTGTAAAGGTGGCGATGCTACCCTTAAGTTCTCGCGCATCGGCTAGCAGTGACGTCATACTTTGACGGCCTCAGGTAATGTCTAAGACTGCTGTGTTAGTAGATGCAAGGTCTGAAGTAGCAAGTTTCAAAGAAATGTTCTCAGCCAATGCGGCCAAGTACACAAGGAGCGACGCAACATAAAGCGACGTGCACGTGTCGAAGATTGTTCGCCAAACTCAGAACATTAAACCTAGTCTTAATTTTTTCTGTTCTAATAGTCGTATGATCGGAACAGGAACGATAGAGAATTATCAGGTACTCATTTATCAGTCTATTAACTTAGTGTCCCTATACTTTTTTGTAAGAAACGTCAGAAAGGGGAGGATGGAAGCTTGCAGTAAAAAACCTGTGAACAGGGGTTGTTCCCATTCTTTAATCGCTGTTTACACACACACAAACACTGAAAATAATCATGAACCAACTCGCTTAATCAGTAGTTTTAGCAAAGTTGTTTCGAGGCGGCGTTTCGACAAGCAGGCTTGTTTTCTGAAAGACTGAAATACAATTATAGCCTTAAGGATGACAAGTCCGCTGTCATGATGTCTGCTCGAGAGAAACTCTGTTTATAGATTTTCTTCTTCATATAAATTTACGTGACATTTTAGTGTACGCCGATGCTGGCAATCTTTCTGGTCATACGAAGGTGTAGGCCTGACATAAGGACACGGAATAAAAGAAGGTTGGTGGGTAAGCGCGCACATGAGCAAGTGTTTAAGATACGAAGGTCGGTGTGTACCCCCTTGCGTGATTGGCGCACCCCGAGTTTATTCCTTTATCCTGCGAACAACGAGTTCAAATTTCTGTCGTCGCAAACAATTAGGGACATTGGACTGACAACTGGAAAGACAGTAATTTGCAAGCTGTGTTGTGTTGGTGCTATGGGCCGATCGGTTTATGCTCGTACAGGAAGCCACGCTTGACGCACATGTGATGTCTGCCTTATAAACTTGAGCGAGCAGCATTGCATTCAAAAAGGAAGGAATGGTTTGGAAAGTGTAAGTGAACAGTTTCCGCTAGTCCGTATGTGTGAGTCGGTGGCCGGTTACTGAACATGACGCAAGTCTGAAGTTGCGCAATTCATTAATGTAGCATAGCTGCAATTGAATGTCCACGTGGTGACATGAAACATCTATTATTGTCTTAAGAGTAAACGCATATCTTTTCTCGCGATTATGAATTGTTGAATAAGGAATGATGCCAAATGCAAGGTTTCGACAATCAGGTGCACTATTCTTTGTCAGGACAGCAACAGCCTCCTTTAGTAGCGTGTGTGTGAACGTTTGCTCACTCTCCCACAACATCTAAACTTGTCTTGACAAGGGCAAGTCCAGTACGTAAATGTCGAATTGTTGGATGCGCCGGCATTCCCTGCTCTACGATGTTTCAGCGGGTCAAGCTTCCATTCTCCCCTGCACTTCCGCTTTCTTCCAGTATGTTATCTTGCGCGTGATTTACGCATTTCAACTGCCCTTTCATCATCAGGAAATGCTGGACGAGAACGACAAGAAGGCTGAATTTTTGAAGGAGCAATTGCAATGCCTGCGTGAGAAAAATCACCGTTGGAAAGAGGTGACCATCAGGCAGGCCATAATGTGGCAAGCTAAATCACCCTGCGGGTACGAAATGTTGCGGAGGTCTGGGTGCCTCACCCTTCCAAGTCGCATGACACTGAAGCGTTACATTGGCTACTGTACTGGAGCAGTTGTTTCGTCGCTAATGAAGCAAAGGCTGCACACGGAAAGCACACACTTGTCCGAACGGGTACGTTACTTCGATCAGAATTATTTACAATATGCACGCGAATAACGAAGGAAGCAGCGCACGCGGCAGTGTTTGACTGATCAAAATACATGCTAGTATAGCCGAATGAAAAGTGATTTAAAGTGAATAAACAGGGACCAGACCTGTGGCAAGGATTACTCGAACGTAAGATGTATTGTTTAAGAGTATACGGCAGTGCGCTATGTTTGCTCTAAACCCTAATCATTTCTGTTAAATTATGGGTCATGTACGGAACAACAAAGAAGGTTATTTATATAATTAACTGTCTCCGCCGATATATAACGCATGTCTGTTAACAGTGAATTCCCCCCCCCCCCATTTTTTTTGTTAGGAAAAAATGGGCTCTTTGATTGTGGATGAAATGTCTTTAAAGCAAGCACTGACGTACGAAAAAAAAGGAGACAAAGTCCATGGCCTAGTCGAAATGGGAGGCCTAGAAAAAGAAGTGGGCATTCAGAACGAGCTGGCCACACACCTTCTCGCCTTTGTATTTGTAGGCTTATCAACGCACTACACGTAAGTGAATCATCACTTTGTCTATCACTATACGTTTCGCTGTGACTGAAAGACTAACCCCACCTATAGATATAAAAAGAAAACGTTGTCTTTAATTAACCAATGATGTGCTATTCCGCGACCAGGGCTGAAAGTCTGGGGAGGGGCAGGGGGAGTCGTCTTCTATTTTTTAAGGAGGGCTCCCCCCCCCCTTTCCCCCGGCAAGTCAACTTTAGCATTGTGCACTTATTTGACAAGCACTCGAGATGAGCAATTGGCTCTCCTCCTCTCTCCAACGGAGTGAGATTTTAAGCCCAGCTGACACCGACGCTACAGAATACTGCTAATTTTTATCTTTTTCAGGCTACCCGTGGGATATTATTTCACGCAGTCAGTAAAAGGAGACCACCTGCATCAACTAACACTTGAAGTAATTAAGTCCATCGAAGAAGCAGGATTCCAAGTGGTCCGACTTGTAGCTGACAACCACGCTTCGAACAAAAAGATGTTCACCATGTTAGGGAATGGTCGTATGATGCCAGTTGTGCCGTAAGTTGCTAAGTATATATTTTTGCTCTCAGCTCGCATTAAGCTGTGCGCAATGCCTAGTGTAAATATTTTTTTATATGTATTCGCAGTGTGCCCTCAATGTATGCATGGATCGAATCCCAGCTGCGGCTGCTGCTTTTCCGATGGAGGCGGAAATGTTGTAGGCCCGCGTTCTCAGATTTGGGTGCACGTTAAAGAACCCCAGGTGGTCGAAATTTCCGGAGCCCTCCACTACGGCGTCTCTCAAAATCATATGGTGGTTTTGGGACGTTAAACCCCACATATCTATCAATCAATGTATGCACGCGCATGCATGCCGTGTTTGAGTGAAAAAAAAAACAAAAGACTTGGTCGCACAAAAAAAAAAGCCTGTATCAGCATCAGAGCCCCCCCCCCCCCTTCTTTTTTTTTAATCAGCGCTGCCATATAAGAAAGCCGTGTCCATAACAAGATTGCTATCAACAGTACAATCGCTGTAAATAGCCCGTCTTTACAAATCAATTGACGTTACGCGTTTGCGTAATGTATGCGCACCTGCATGCGACTGTATGAATGGGTGAGTATACTTAAAGTTTCGGAAGATTTAAGGTGTAGGTAATCTCAATAAAACACACACACAGACCTGCAGGATCATGGCATGAGTGGAGAAATTTTATAATAAGGTAATAATTAACAACGCACACGTCCTTCGAATGGCTAACATTTACATTACTTTGGTAAAAAACAGAAAACCGTATATGCAACTAATTATTCACACCGCAAACGCCGCCTTTCTCCAATTTATTTATTCATTTTTTTTTGTTGTTGTTGCAGACATCCAATGGATATGAATCGGAGGCTCTTCCTTTCTTTTGACCACTGCCACATCCTGAAAAATCTCCGCAACCAGATGTTGTCCACCAAACGCGTTCTGTTCAACAATGGGCATTACTACAGCCCCACGTATTTGAGAAAGTTGCTGGACATAACAGAAAAACAGTCGTCGTTCAAGCTTGTTCGGAACCTTACGCAGAAGCACGTTTACCCGACGAACTTCGAGAAATTAAGCGTGAAGAGGGCCGTTGAAGTGTTCTCTCCACAGGCATGTATAAGAAAAGGTGTAAACCCATTTAGCGTTAGTGTCACACACTCCCAGATTCTCTGTATTCCTTGTAGACATCACAATGCGTGACGCACACAGGTCATGCAGGAAATGCCTTTTCGTTAGCTGTAAATTATGTATGCTTCCTGCAACCTGTATTACACAAAAAAATACATCTAATTGAGCTAGAATCATGCTCGCAGTTTTCTATCAGTAGTGACGTTTATACTTCTCAAATTCTTTGGCGCGCTCGGGCAAACTTTTATGCGCTAATATTACGCCACAACTCATTTTACATCATATTACGTCAAGTGAATGTTCATGCAGAAGCAGAAAAAATTTTGCAGCTTTTCGTTCAAATGAAGCAGTACAAAAACTGCCTTTTAATAGTAATTCACCGCAAACGATACGTGAATATTCATGTTAGTTTCTGGTTTATTTGTTTGTAGAACCCAAACGGAAGCAAATGGTGAAAATGTAATTCAATACGTATATAACTGCTAACATATTTATCAGTATGGTCACATAAAAACATGCACATGAGCTGCTGCTACTGCTGCTGCTAACAGCGCATGGTTATCTGAACATACAATTTCCCTTTCTTAACGAATGTACCTGCGCGTATTGCTTACCACACAATAATTACGTATCATTAGAGCTTCTATAAATATATGTTCACTAACACAAACTCACTTAAAAGTGCACGTTATTGATGACTGCAGTGCCACTTGTAACTCGTCTCACTTGCTGTATACGAACGTCCAAGCTTAGAAACCTCTCTCTAAATAATTCCGATCATTTTTAATATGTCGCGTCTCCTTGGTTTCTAGGTGACATCGGCCTTACGATACCTCTTACAATACGGCCGCAGATTTGGCATTTTCGGGTTTGAAGACTGCCTGCCAACCATCGAGCTGATGGAAATGATATTTAAATGGTTCACCATACACAACATAAGAAATACAACCTTCCACGTAGTAAGCCGGGACCAAAACAGGATGCCGTTCAGTTCCCCAGATGATGACAGGTACATTCCATTTATCCCGCTAGGTTTCATATTTTCTACAATAAACTGCTTTATTTTCAGGTTGATATGGCTGGAGCAGGAATTTCTGCCCTTTTTCGCAGCATGGAAAGCCGCGGCACCACATAAGAGGGCATTCATATCTCTTGAAACATACGAAGCTCTCCAACTGACCACAATGTCCACAGTACAGTGCACACAATTTCTCATCCGTTCAGGTTTCCTATACGTGTTGACTGCCAAATTCTCCAGTGACCCTGTCGAAGCACTTTTTTCCACCATCAGACAGCTTCAAGGAAGCAACGATCAGACAGACGCCCGTGCTGCGCTTTCATCACTGCAGAAAGTCCTCGTGATGGGAATGATGCACTCATCACCAAGCGGCAGTACAGAGCAAACAACGTCTCCTCTTGGATCGCCCAGTGCAAGGCAGGCGTCGTGCTCCACAGCAGTAAAGCAAGCCGGACAACCTCTGGAAATGCACTCGCTAGTAAACCAGAATCAAGGGTCGTCAGGCGAGTGCGCGGCATCGACATCTGCTACTATAACCCAGACGATGCGGCCACATCTAGAAGCCCTGCAGACTTGCCGTGGTGCGCTTTTCATATCTCGTTGATTCCGTGTAATGGAATGATTTACATTATTTAAAAATTATTACACACCGTCCAACAATTCCCCACTATACGATATTATGCATATATTATAAACTCTGCGCTGCTTACTGTGTTACATGCAAGCCGCGTGAGGCAGCGTTTGCGTCAGTGCACGATGTAGATGAAAACATGCTTCTCAATCAGTTATACTGTGTATGTATGTAACGATAAGTCCATGGTACAAGCAGGTACTATGGCTTACATTTAAAAATATAACATGCTTTCACCAGGCGCCCACACAACTCGACTAACCGACGTCCCTTTCCCGCAATCGGGGAAGAAATTTTCGGCGGTTTTGAATCGCTGTCATAACTGGCACACAGATGATGGCATGGCTCGTTTGCGTTCGCCTTACTCTCTTGAGATGCTGTCCCTTCCTAATCCCGTCGTCTTTCTCTTGCTTCTTCTCCTAGATTTTTTTTTATTTTTAAACGTTTCTCCCTCAGTTTTTTTTATGTTGTTGTTTATACTATTCTCCGGACTTCTTCCCTCCTGTCGTGACAAGCTATAAATCGACGCGGAAAATGTGTAAATATTATTATACCTTGAAAAAGACGGGGCTCTCCCGACGCAAACGTCGGCTGAATGAACAGTTATCTTGATGATATGTGGGGTTTAACGTTCCAAAACCACCATATTATTATGAGAGACACCGTAGTGAAGGGCTCCAGAAATTTCGACCACCTGGGGTTCTTTAACGTGCGCCCAAATCTGAGAACGCGGGCCTACGGCATTTTCACCTCCATCGAAAGTGCAGCCGCCGAAGCCGGGATTCGGTCCCGCGACCTGCGGGTCAGCAGCCGAGTACCTTAGCCACTAGACCACCGCGGTGGGGCAACAGTTGTTATCTGAAAGCGCATTAACATCCATATATATATATATATATATATATATATATATATATATATATATATATATATATATATATATATATATATATATATATATATATATATATATATATATATATATATATATATATATATATATATATATATATATATTTCTCATATTTTGTATACGGACACGTGTCGGTTTAATCATGCATGCTTATCTATATACTGATAAAATTCTTGCACACTTTTCATTTCTACCTTCCCACAGGTGCCCCACAGCCAGGCATAAGGGCCAGCACGCTTGGCCTTATAGCGGGCTTCCTGGTGAAAGCAGCTGAGGATTGCATTACTTGCGACGACTGCATCGGCAAAATCAAGGCTCCCAGCTCATCTGGACCAGCTACTGCTGTGATATTTAATTTAGACAGGGGAGGGCTTTCATACCCAACGATCTCATTTCTTTCCTTTGTGAGCACTCTAGAAAGGGCCGCGGAAGCATTTGCGCCATTGGCCATTTCCAAAAAGAGGCCGATGGCACTTTTTGTGCAAACTGTGCTACCTGCAGTGGCCTTGAACCCTCTTTTCAGCCATAAAGGCGCTACTAGCGAGCACCGAGAAGCCATGGCGCGGCTAGTGTTGCAAAAATTTAGCCGTCCTTTCTTCTCAAACTACGTGCGGGACAAAACAGCCAAAGAAGGAAAGAGAAAGAGAATAGCCGAAAAGCCAAAATCTCGCAAGATTTTAAAAGTTTAGTTGCATGCCTCCATTGTATCATGTACGCGCCCAGAACCTTGCTAGCACATTTTATTGAACTATGACCCAAATGCACGCAGCTCTGTACGCGTACATATGTTTTTCTTTATTGCAGACACAAGCCGTCACTGTGTGCCAGCAAGTAGGATATTCTTCGAAAGTGCAGAAACTTTGTTTGAAACATCAGCTTTAACTGGCATATTGTGGCACGCATAAGTAAAGCGACAAATGTGTTTTGTTTCATTTTGAAGTGCTGTAACATTGCTCGAATCACACGCATACACTCGCCAAATTCTTTTAGCAGAAACCTTGATATCACTTTGAGGGATCTGCTTTTCATTGACAAACGAGTATAATGGCACATTTTCAGCATGTGTACGCGCCCCAACTGCGGGTGTCGCCCTTGGGCGCTATCAATCAAACATAACCACTAGTACAACAAAGGCGGTACTATTCCGCCCTAAAAATAAGTCTGTTAATGAAAACATACATTTCAAGTATGGCGATACTATTATTGAGTTAGTAAATTGTATAAAAATTCTTGGAGTTACATTTTCGAGCAATATGCTTTGAAACGATCGCATTTACAGTGTGCTGGGTCAGTTATCTCGCGTAGAGGGCACGGTGTACAGTGGCAAAACTGTTCTACTATACAAGGTAAAATTCTTACTTTATAAATGACTGTTCTGTTGGCATCTTGCTTATTGTTTCTTGGTATGAAGGACTACGACTAACACGCGCTTACAAAAACTGTACCTGATGCAAAAGACGTATATTAGAATAATTTTTTACTGGTCGTATGATGCTCGCAGAAGTGAATTGTTTCAACAGGCTGGAATACCACCCCTACATCGTCTCTACGATTTTAAGTTAGCATTGGTGGTCAGGCGTCAATTTCAAGAAAGTCGACATTATTTGTACGACCTCTCGAAACTGCAGCCAAATAATTTGTTCGAAACATGACATAAAGAAACATGGAAAATAAAAACTTCGAGAACAAACTACTCCACAGATAGGTTGTTCTACACAGTTTCTACGTTAATTGATAAATATGTGAATTTCTTACTCTGTACCCGAACTCAATTGCACGATATACACATGTATAGTTTTCAAGATTTCTTTGCAGTTGCTACATTGTTATCATGGTTGCTATTTTTATTTTTAGAATTTGAACTTGATATTTTTGTAATTGTTGCTTAGATAACATTGCTAACTGTTTGCCAGTGCTGTCGTGCTAAAGGCGTCTGTGGGCCTATGTCAAGCTGCCTCTTTCGAAGAGCAGCTTTTACCTGCCGCTGTCCTTCATCAAACTATTGATGAAAAATAAAACATTATTATTATTATTATTATTATTATTATTATTATTATTATTATTATTATTATTATTATTATTATTATTATTATTATTATTATTATTATTATTATTATTATTATTATTATTATTATTATTATTAACTATGCTCGACAAGATGATGATAATGATGACGATAAAAACTTTATTGGGGTCGCAATGTGTTGCCCTCGATAGGCACATCACTGCCTTTACCATATCGTCTCATCGCACGGACATATAAAATCATAGAAACGCGCATCGGCCAGCGCTCCCCGTTCCAGCAGACAAACTCCCGTAGCGAAATTTGACGCACAATTTTTGTTGTGTAGGTCACAGTAAGAGTTAAAGCTTCAATTCCTGTGTCTCTCCTTGATATGCGTCCGTGGGCGTATGTGCATTATTCTCTTCTATCAATTGACTACAAGTGTAACACCTGTCCAGGGCGAGTGTCCAAGGTAAGTGCTCAACAGGGGCACTGCGTTTCACCTGACGCGTCCTAAACAACCTAAAATCAGTTTGATATTCTATTACCAATGAGTACATTATTAGTCAAAAGCTTTATGAATACTAAATTGAAGTTTTTTTAGGCTGGAATGGCAAAAACAACCATGCAGCAAGACATTTCTACGCAAATATACAGCTTTAGAAGTCAATCAACCAGTATAGCCTAACTACTAAAATGTAACACATAGCACACGTTAGCCTTTTCAGCAAAAAACAATCACACGTATAGGCAGTTTGTCACAGAAGCAGACGCATGGTATCAGTCCGTCGCCCTCCTGCCGGCCGCACAGTAGCAGACGAACAGGTTATAGGTAGCGCCACCTACGGCGAGCGATTGAACGAGAGCGGGGACACGCGCTCCCATAGGAACCCCGCTATCTGAACAGGTCAGGAGTGTAGTAGGTCATGGCCTTGGCTTTCTTTCTCTCATATGTTTCTGCCCTTTCTTTTCTGAAGTCTAAGCCAAAGCCGATCCAACATATATCATAAAGTTATCCAAATTTTTAGTGCGCTATTCGACAGTTGACTCTTTTTGCGGTCTGCCTCAAATCAAAATGCCGCCTATTGTCACTGCCATAGAGTTTCTTAAATATACTCCATGGTTGCTGTATAACGCCTCTATTTTTTGCAGGGACTTTATCGCTGGATCACTGCAAATGACACCCATGTGTGGGTTGCAACTTGCTGCAGCACATGGGTTGCGAGCATCAGAGTTTTGCGAAAGTTGCCAATATGGTGGCTAGAAGCCATAGTCGCCAATCTGCCTTATTTTATAAAGCTGTAAACTCTGTCACAGGCTCCTTGATTTCCCTTGCCTGTCAGATTATCAGCGGTCACTTGAGAAGCGGCCGTCGTCGGAACTTCGGTGGTGACGCAACTTAAGTAGGGTTATCATTTAATAATTTTTTTTGCGTTTTTGAAGCCTATATGCAACAAAAATAATGTAAAAAAGTTTTTAAAAAGCGTAAACGTAGGTATAATTAACTATAATTAACCCGACATAAGTAACGCCGCCATAAATGACGGGCGTTTTGTGCTCATTCAACAGGCTACCCCTTCAATACAAGACAAAGCCTCTGAAACTGCTAAAGTTGCTAATCTCAAAGGCTAAGTACAAAAACCCTTAACCCTACGTAGATAGCGCCGCTATAGACGACGGGCATTTCGGCTCATCCAGCAGGCAAAAAAAAAAAAATTATTTGAGGCCTCCCCACAGAACACTACCAGTTCCTCGCTTATGTTCCTGAAGTGGTCCCGAGAAGGTTCAAAACTTTTATAAAAAGCAAATGTTTAGGTTCAGTTGCTATGGTGAATATATATAAATGAAACAAAATGGGAGAAAACGAGTTTTACAACAATTTTTTTTCTTTCTCCATGCTATGTCATGGAGGAAGAATGCTATGTGCTATCTAGCTGCCATAACGGTGCGTATAATGGGCCTATACCACGGAGGAAGGAAAAAAACTTCCTTCCTCCATGGCCTATACTTATTTTTCCATCCTCCATGGCCTCTACTTAATTCATTGCATGCAACAAAACTTGTAATAATTTAGAAGCAAACACTGCATGCAAGCCGTTGTTCACAGCAACGAAACTTGAGAAGAAAAAAAGTGACAATGAGAACAGTGCCCGTTCTAAGGTTTACAGGTATGTGAACGTCCATGGGTTGGCAATGAAGAGAACCCCACTGCAACAGATTTCATTCATTGCAATGCATTGCACAGATTCTTATAATATCAAATGGTATGAAAATTTGGGCCCAGCAGCGCCCATGGCAACGATTTTAATTGACAATTTGTTAACAAATGCAGAATTTTTTCTTATTAGCACAGCGAAAACATCCACGTTTTTTGTTCACCTAGTGGTTCACGTAAATTCTACAATGCGCAAGTAACGTTAAATTGTATTAATCATCATCTGTATCGATTATTTGGCTTCTTCTTGTAAAACAAAGAATACAAGCCCGTAAAGTACCCAATAATTATGCTCTAAAATAGGGCACTAACGCCTTTATTGTGGAAAAGAGGCCTTACTTTGGTGCCAAATTTGTGATCTTCATGCTTGCATTGCACCGTGTATCGACGGATTAGAATAAACAAGCGCTAGCGACAAAACGAAACCAAGAAACACGCATCTAACAAACCGAAACTAGCAATAGCGATTATCATCGCGTGCAGCAGATACCAGCGTTTGCAGACAACGGAGTGTAGTTTCTGTGCACCCGTGTGTGCCTGGCTGGCGACTCGTCGTTACCTTCGTACTCTTTGTGCTTGTTACCGTGGTTTCAGCGTTGGAAATTATCATCCTGGGGCCGAACACTGAGACGTCTCTGCTCGAGTGCGTTGTAATGAGCGAGACATGAATGCAAGATCCGAGGTTTTCGAGTTGGTAAGCATCGCGGGCGCTGAGCGATCAGCTGATTCCGCGCAGTTCTTTGTTACGTCGTTGTGCGTGCTGACAGATGCCCCTCTTATGAGCTCCCCTCCGTCTTTCGGGCTTCCGAAGCTGTTTCCACGTGCGCTTTCGTGATTTCTAAAGCCGTGCGCCGCTGCTGCCTTGTTCGTAACCGTGCCATGCGATGAAGGAGCCCACGACCTAAAAATTGAGAGAAGGCACGGATATGACTAGCACGGCACACCGTTGAGTGTGTTATTCGCTGCGTGCGCACTGCGGTAGCAGGTGCTCGGGTGAACGGTCGTGTAAACGCCGTCTTCATCTTGATGCGCAGGGTCCATTAATAATTACGGAAAGTCGTGACCGTCAACGGCTGGTTGTGCCTGCTTAACGCGTCGTTGTGTTTCGATAGACGCTGTTCTGTTTCTAGCACAACTCGCAGGTGTGCATCATTCTCACGCGATCACTTACTGAGGTGTTTCGCATGACTAGCGTTCCTAGGGTGAGTGTTTACTGTCGCTAGTTCGACGACCACGGAGCGACTTCGCATTTGCCAAAGCGCTTCTCCGAAAATGACCCCCAACCCCTAATATGCCGCCCATGCCTTCTCTTCTTGCTGCGTGTGTATGCTTTGGTGCTGCTTCAACTTTTATGCAACACAAGATGTACGCGTGAGCGAGTTCTTGTTAGCCATCCGAATTTCCCAGCATTTTGGAGCGGGTTTGTAATTTCAGGGGTTTTATAGTGAGAGTTGAAAGGCATATTCACCGTGACAGAGAAGAGCATTCCACACATAACATATGCTCGTGATTTGATTGGCAGGAGTTACAATACGCAGCAATTTTTTCAGGTACTGGCCAACTGACCGATAAATTTAAGATCACACGATTCGGTCAACATGCCCAGTGAGGTAATAAGTGTGATGATAATATTAGTTGCAGCGGATGCCAGATGTTATGATTACCTGTGAGATCTCTGCAGCATTGCATATTGTAGCTAACTGCATGTAACTTCAGTACCTTATTGTTGGGAGTATAGGTTGACAAAAAATGTGGAGCTCACTCACTCTCTTGAAGTATATTTCGCACTTAGAGCTCAATCAGACTCACACTCACCCGAAATTTGCTTAACCAGACTCGCTTAGTACTGAAACTAAGTAGTAAGCAGTGAGGAGCATTGGGAGGCTGCCTTGCGCAGCTTGAAACCTGATGTCCAGATGGTCATCCTGGGTTGGGCAGAAAGGGTTGCTGAGGACTACCGGGTGTAGCAACCTCTTCTTATCTCCTCATCCTCATCACCTCTCCTCATCAAATAAAAGTTTTTACCACTACCACCACAAAATTTTTCTCGAGCGTACCGACTCAGACTCATACTGACTAAAATATTACCTACTCAGGCTTGCAGCTGAGTCTGAATGAGTCCATGCATTAGTCCATTGGCGTATTAACTTTTTTTGCTTTAGTATCTATGCTCTTCGACAGCAACATTTCGCAGAATTGGTGTTCTCCTTAAAGCCTTTTCATTTCATATTTTCAAATATGAGTTTGCAGTGATGGCAGTTCAGAAAAGACATTTTATTGAAAAAATTGAATCATATCACATATTCTTATCAAAAACATCTCGTTAGATAGTCTGTGAATAGGTAGCTTAAAGCACCTCCAGTCCACTTCTATCGTCACTTTCAGCTCTGATCGATAAATATTGAGTGGATGTACGAACACTAGTTCTTTTTGAAGTATGTGTGAGCCAACACGAGTATAAACGTGAGCCAACGTATGCCGAAGTTGAATAGTGTTGGCAAAACTCTATTTAACTTCGGCATCTGTTGGTTGGCAAAACTCATTTGCTGGTTGGCAAAAACTCACTCAGACTCGGTCGAGAAATGTATTTTACACTTAAAGCTTGCCTAAACTCAGACTACCTACAATTGTTTTCGACCGGACTGCCTCAGAATCGGGGCTCGCTCCAAGTCTGAGCGAGTTTGCCGACGTATCCTAAAAAGCATGACTTGCTGTAATTCTGACCTGCCTAGCTGGCGGCGTTGTTCGAAGCCGCCAGTGAATGCATTCATTATAATGGCAATGCATGGGTTGTGGCCGGTTTGAGAAGAGTTTCATCACGAATTGTGTTTAAATGTGGGGCGTATCTTGAGTCATTTTATTCGATGTGACATTGAGAATCTTCTTTTGCATTTTAGTTGACATTTCTGCGCATTATTTTTCAAATAGAGCCGCAAATCGGATACAAACACATGTATCAGCGTGCAAAACTAGAAAGGGCGATGACGGAGACGTGTTGTGCTGTCTGACCGCCAAATGTGCTGGCCGCCAAATGTTTATTCAACTCATGATACCAGGTATATAAGTATACAATGGTATACTTGTTATCGTTGGTGTACACTAAGCTGTCCTGTAGTTACTGTCTGAGCAAAAATTGGCAAGGACTGTCACATGTGACAGTGGCCGCAGCTTCATCCAGCACGCACGGAAAGGAACCCAATACAAGTGCAATATTTTACAGATAAATACCTTTGTTCTGAATAGCAAATGTAGATTGCAGGTTCATAAAAAATTGATGAAAGACGCTCTGCAACTGTTTTGAAACAAAACAGCACTCACAATCGCTTATTCAACACTTACTAGTAGCACCTCCTGTGGTGTAAACGAGTAAAAAAGATCCTTTATGTTTGTTGAAAAGGCCAACTCATTTGCATTTTTATGCTGTGAAATACTCGGTCTGCACAGTACTTTTGAGTAAAAACTTTCATTCTTAAAGACAGCTAGATTAACTTTGCCTTCCTCTGGAATAATCACCAAAAGGGAGCATACAGCTTTATGGGTCTTCGCAAGTAAAAATTATATATACTGAAATTTCTTGACAACTGATTGCATTGCTGAGCGTTTAACAGTTTTGTAACTGGTTCTTAAGAGCCATAAATTATACCGAATGGTTGAGATTTAATTGTGATGTTGCACGTGCAAGAGCCTACAATGAATGAACTCATGGTCGTGCACAATTTTCAAACTGTGACCTAATGGCAGAGTTACACGCGTTTGATAAAGCAAGAGAGGTTATCACTCATTTCGTTTTTCAGTTGCTCCGCTATGCTCCGTTCATCCTCTCGTTTCTCTTCCTGGCTGAGTGCACCTCCTCGTCGTACGAGGAGCAGAAAGCACGCGTGCATACCTCTCAAATTTAGGCGAGCACCACATGGTGAAAATGCGGAACCATACAACATTTATTGTAATAATGTCACAGTTTTGGGACATAAAACCCCAGAGATCATCATCATCATTAGTGTGCATTTTGTAAGTGACTCGAGCAGACGACAAAAAAAAAGCGCGGCGATGCATGTTGCGGTTGTCACCAGCCAGTGCCGATGGGTACGTTGCAGCGTCACAGGGTTCATAGCGGCAGGCGCCTGTACTGGAATGGGTGTGCTGGCACTCCGCTCGCTAGGCAGCTCAGAAGTATAGTAGGTTGTGGTAAAGAGATTCAGATAATGCCAGAGCATATCTTGATTTGCTGCTCTACATGTGATGGACGAATATAATAAGTGGTCACAAATAGATAACACTATTGAAGCAGCCATGCATAAGGCACATCTTCCTTGTTGCTCAATTAGTACAAAGGACAGCCTTCTAATGTTTAGACATTCGCACAGGTTCCATCAAGGGCAACTATTTCTGTGTCCTAATTATCTGCATTGGAAATATGCATGCCAGATTTTGTAAATCACGCATTCAGCATATGTGCACAATCTCAATTAGAACAATTCTAGCGCCCAATTGGTCATTGGTTCATCGCCAAACCTTGGTTTATTCAGTGCTGTGGCAAAAGAAAAAGGCAGCAGGTTAGCAACGGCATTAAGGGGGGCCCTTTTAATATGTGTGTCTCACATCGGCTTGTTTTGGCATTCTACACACTTTTGTCACTTCCCTGTTGATACCGTGCAAGTACTTTTGCCGAAAAGACTGGTGTGATGGATATCTGAAGGCTTCTTTTCTGTGTTCTGTCATTACAAAATCGGAAAGAGAAGACGATAAAGAGGGGGTGCTTGTCACGTAAACAAGTGCTCCTTGGCCTTTGGCAGTGCGTAGCGCTTCCTGAGGTAAGAGAGTGTCATCTTTGGAAGTGAAGCTCGTTTCCTTCTGGAGTCATTGTGACAATGCCGTTAATTTCTTCTAAACAGTTGTACCGAGTTGTCTTTTGGAAACATTCGTTTGTGTCTAACAGAAATGGAGGCTTCATCCTGGCAGACTTAATACCTTGAATTATCATGCAAGGGTTTATTGCTCAGTTCCTGTCTCGTGCAAGATGCCATGCCATGCCTGAAAAAAAGAGTGGTTCACACTAGCCACCACGGATACGAGCGTTGCTGGCCAACTCTCCCAGGGATTACACAAACGAAGGCCATGTGGAGTGCCTTCCGTCATAACTCCATTAATAGAGCATCAAAGGGGTAATTCGAAGGTTGTGGATTCACGTGCCACTTACAGAAAGGCTGATGCTTCGTCTACTTTACTTCATTTCAAGTAGGGCCATAATTACTGCACTGTGAAGACAACAATTAATGTACCATATGCTTTCCCTAGTCTAATTGTTTGCTGGATTTGTTAGGATGTGGCTGCTAATTAGGTAAAAGAGGATTGAATTGTGACCACATTTTTAGTAGAGGCAGAAATGCTCATTGCTTGTGTACTTAAATTCGAAGAATACCAGATGATCCAAAATTTGGGTCTCTTCCACTGGGATGTCTCTCATAATCATATCCTGGTTTTGGGACGTTAAATCCTGACAACTATAAATAGTGCCTACAGAGCAGTTGACCACTGTCTTGTTTCAGGAGAGACATTCATATGTGTGAAGTAGCACCATGGGGAACTAGTTTCGCAGTTACCCCTCTCTCAACCCTTGCTACGTTCAGTTTGTGTGATTGGAACAAAGTGTACATGTGAGAGAGTTAACAAGACTTTTGGAACTGGTGTATTCCAGTGCCTGGAAGGGCGGCAGGTTCAGGAAGCTGTGTCGGGCATCTTCCACACGCTGCTCTTTCATCGCACACAGGGAAAGGTGAGTGTGCCTTCCGACTGCATTGTCACCACGGCAGTGTGTGCCGTTAGACCTGTGATAGCAAGGCGGCAAGTCTGTGGAAGTTGGCTGCTCTATATCATTATGGCTGAATGGCAGCGATTGGTATGCAGTGCTGTTTATTGGCATAGAAGCTGGTACATGATGGTTAAGATGTGAACCAAAATGTGTTCCTGATGAATATTTGAATAGGAACTGCAAAGATTACAACTGGAAACATTCAACCTGGAACACATCAGGCAAAATACTTTTGCCGAGACAATAACTGAGAGCTGGATGCACTTCAGTACTTGAGGCTGCTTGCCTTTTGGCTAAAAGAATTTGCAATCCCATACAATTCGCTTAGTCATTTTTATGTTTACATAATTTTTTTTGCTATAGACAGAATACTTACAATGTTAAAAATAGTGTCTCCTGTATGGCTTTCTCTTTAGAGAGGCAGCCCAGGTCTAAGAGAAGTGAAACGATGTTTTTTTTTTTATATAATAGTTTGATTTTCAAACTCATTTTTCTTTTTTCTTTGTGGAATTGTGGAAGAAACTTTGCAACCTAGGCCAACCGCAAAATTTTTTAGCACTTCTCACTTCTATGTGTGGGAGTGTTCTATGTCTATTGCAATGTTCTATGTCTGTATTGGCAATGTTCTGTGTCTGTGGATGCATGTTCAGTAGCACTCGTAGAACCTACTTTAAATTCTAGAAATTCAGATTGTACTTTACTATTTGTTTGTTTCACTTGTTTGTTTTTCTTTCACTTTTGCGACCCACCTTGTAACGCTGTTGACCCTTCGAGGAGTGTTTTAAGTACCACACAGCAATCAGTTTGAGCTGCCCAGGTCGTACAAATGTAAACATGAATTCAGCATGACGGTCTCTGAATCACGACTACCTCTTTGTCTAATGGAGCACTTGAGGTCCCTATAAATAGAGCATCATTTTCCCTCTTTGCAGTTTCAGTACAAGACACAAGGCAGGTACTCAGTTGGCACTGTTGGCTTTGAAGACGTCACTTGCGACTTCATAGACTTCACATACGTGAGTATTACTACCATGGGGCTCAGTATGATATGATATGAAAAAACTTTATTTAGGTCCGTCGGGGCGTGAACTAGCACGTAGCAGGCCACTCCCATGTAGGGACAGATAGGCCTAACCTCTCTGCCCCATCGTGGGCCTATTGAATAGACTGCTCATAGCTGCGGCCTTAAATCAGTACTGGATAGCGCAGCATCCCACTTGGACAATGTAAAACACCTTCAACCCGTAACGCAGGGCACCGCCAGAGCATGTGATCTAAGCTGGCAAAGTCTAAGCGTCTGGATTCTTTTGATTATTTTGTATCCCTCCCTTCATTTCTGCAGCGCTTAAAAAGAATGCAGAGTGGCAACTTTACAGTTGAATGGGTATGCTCTCACAGGTAGGAGTCTGCCATGGTGAATCAATGATTACAGTGCTCGACTGCTGAATCGATATTTGCGGGTACAATCTCCATTATGGCGCTCGTATTTCGATGTAGGTTAAGTGGTGGAGTCCCGTGTACTGCGCAATGCACATCTTTCTAAGAACACCAGATGGTCAGCATTTTTTCGGAGCCCTCCAGTACGGCGCCCCTTGTAATCTTACCATGGTTGTAGGGCTTAAAACTCCAGGTGTTGTCACAATGACACCTTGCCAGAAATGCATATTCAAGAACAAGTTTGATCATGGAGTATAAGTCAGAAAAAAGTTGCAGCTTTGCCGCAAAGGCGAAGCAATGAACACAATAGCGACACATTGGAAGATCACGTGCAGAATGGCTAGCAAATCAAAACGTGCCCCACGTATCTCACAAATGACGCATAAAACGTACTCGCAGGTACAGATGAACGCGAATAAGCGTCTCAGTTGTTACTTCGCTGTGTCTGCAAAGTACGCCCTTTTCGCAAACTGAGACTGTGCAACGATTGCAGTGACCTCTGTGCGCCCGGTAACTTTAACAGAATCGTTCTGGTCAAAGCCCAAGGCGTATGATTGTCCCCAACGTGAGATGAGCAAGCGCGCGCAGGAGCGTCCTGCCCCCTCTCTGCGGGGCAAAGTACGCGCGGGAAATGATGGCGTGCGTTGTGACGATGTGGCGATGCGTGCTCACTGCACCATCTCGCTGGTAATGCTGAAAACATGATAGTTCCCCCTGAGATGCCGATCACCAGTGGTAATTGGTAGATATAAATAGCTTGCCGTTTGAATGTTGAAGCAGGTGCTTCGTGGCTGAGTGGCTAACGCCTCGCACTCACAATTCGGAGGTCCGACATTCTATTCCGCGTGCCAGAGTCTTTTTCTGAATTATTTTTCTTTCTTGCATTTTTATGTGTTTAAATCTGTATACATATATGGTGAATGATGGTGATGCCGGCAGCAAAATCTAGCTGAGAGTGTCCATATAATTGCTATAGCAATAATATGAGTTTGGTTGCGAGACTTATCTATCGGTGTGAGGACTTGTTTAACTAATTTCCCTTCATCCTCTAAGTCTTAATATTTTCGCAGTGACTTGACCTTTGAATGAATTGGTGCTGCTTTGTATTTCAAGTTTGTGGGGGTGGCAAATACTACAAGCACAGGGAAAGAAAGGGTATCTACACAGTAATGTGAACATGCAAAGAGGCACTTGTTGCTATTTCAGGGGCTCCAACAAGCTACAGATCTACTCCACTTCTATTAGGTTCTATAACAGTGTTTCCTTAAACTTGACTCATGACTTTACAAAGCACTTTTACCGTGAACGCCACCTTTTTCCACCCCCACATCCCAAACTTAACAGACTGCAGGTGCTAACCCTACGCTTAATACAAACCTACACCTATCCAAACCTTGCCAAGCTTCACATTTACTATCCTGATGGGTACCCCAGTGACACGTGCCCCTCGTGTGGACACACGGCGACACTCGCACACGTGCTCTGGGAGTGTAGAAATGCTCCTCCCGACTCTACCTCAAACAAGTGGAACAGGACCCTCAGCAGCTCACTTTTCGCCGACCAGCAGGCCCACGAAGCGGGCGCCAGGTACTCCTTGTCGATCCCTACTTGGGAGACGCCCGCTATGTGCCAAGCACGTCTTGCAGGACAAAAATAAAGTTTTTCAATTCTATTTTCATTTCAACGTGATGTTCCTCTTGAGAATACAAGATGAACAATTATCACGGTGATGGCACCCGATGGCCTTCAACACACCTACCACAGTTGTTGATCGCTTTCCTCCAGGACGATGAGACAGGGTGATGGGGGTCATGAAGTTTCCTAAAATTAGCTACAGGGAACTCAGATGCTGCTATTCTTCAGCAATCATGGTAATGATGGGTAGTAACACGGATTTGCCAAGTCTTCGTATTCACAGGTTTCAAATGCACTTGTGGCTTCATTTACTGTTGTTTCGATGAAGGAAAGGACTTTTGTGAACTCCGTAAGCTGATTTGAGCAGGTAGGCCTATGTTAAGGTGGTGAACTGAAACCGCGTAATCATTGCTGAGCTTCATATTGTGCCAAAGAGGATTCAAGCCACATGGAGCCAAACAGAGCTAAAATAACAAAGATTAGACGAATCTGTGTACTACTCATCATTGCTATGCTAGCTGAAGCGCCATGAGTTGCAGCTCCTATAGACACTAGCGCCAGGGTTTCCTATAGTGTATTTATAGGAAATTCTAAGGCGGCGTGTCACGATTATCTCGGCAGCGCTTACAAAGGATTCAGATTGAGGAAAAGAGACTGGAGATCGTGGTGGCATGACAAACACATTGTACCAAACTCTCAAACTTTACGCTAAAACAAAACATGTACACAATAATCTGCTATACAACGAAAACAGAACTAACGTCAATTCCAATTCGAGTCAGTTCTACACCTAAGTCAGTTTATAGCCACTACCGCTTCTCCGAGGCTACTCTAATCAAGCTCAGTAAGTGAACGTCTTTACTGTTTGTGATGACGGAACCCCGACGAAGTGTCCTGTTGTCGGAGCCCTTGGAACAGTCATACGGTGGCCTTTTGTCGGCCACCATTGAGCGAGTCACTTGCTTCCACCTCGTAACCCAGTCGTCCTGGACTTGGCAGGTTAGGCCTAATCATCGACGTGCACTCTGAGGACTGTCAAATGGGTCACAGTCGTTCTGGGTCATGTCCCTATTTTGCGTTTTCAATGTCTTGTGAATCTGTTTGGGTTCCAGGCTGCTTGTTTTTTCTACATCTCTGTAAGAACGAGCAGACACCGACGATAGTTACTTTATAGCATTCAAGAAAACAGTCATTGAGTCTGCAGAGGCGTGTGAGGAAAGTGTCTGGGTGCTAGCACAGGCTTAACTGTAGTGCAAGATTAATCTGACGAAGAGCTGCGAATCTTGAGTAATATCTAAAATTTCATCACAGAAGGCATCCGTGGTGCTCCATCTCACCGGATGCCTTTTGCCTCTTCTTGTGACAGTAGGCTCTGGTTACAGTAGCGCAACCACGTGCAGCAGGTGCCCTACGGAAGCATTCGCTTGTGGCAGACTAAGAAGAATTTTCTAGTCGCATGCGGCAGTTGGAAGACAAATGAAGTTTTGGGGCCAGATTGAAAGATTATCGAGAGTTTAGCGGTGTTACAAGCTGCCACTCTAGCGTCGCCAGCGCGAAGTCGGCGACAGGAATGACAGCAGGTTGGTTCGTTCCGTACGCAAGCAGAGACGGTGAAGAGATCAGAGACGTGAGAAAACAAAACAAACTTTACTCTAGTTATATTGCAGCACACAGGATATAATACAATACTTCAATACCACTAACAAAGCACATCAACACTTGATACAACTGAAAAAATACATATAAAAACAATGAATCAGCTTAAGCGAGAGAACTATTACAAACTAACAACAATAGAATTACGCAGGAGAAAGTTCCAAGATATAAACAGGTGAAGGCATACGTGTGATGACCGGCAGCGTTGTGTCCCCGAAGATCGGATGCGAGAAGTCGAAGAGAGTTCTGGCACAACTGCGATGTCGGCAGTGTTGCAACGCTGGTGGCTCCGGGAGGCTAGTGCTTGCAGGTGACTTCGAGCAGGTTGAGCTAACTCGAGGCGAAGTCCCGATGTCTACGTTGCAGACGTTAATATCGCGTCACAACTAGACGAACGGCTAAGTTTAGGTGGCCAGCCGATACAGAGCCACACTAAAAACTTCTAGAAGAGATGCTTGTTGATCTGTTTCTACACCATGTTGGTCAGCGACTAGTCTGCCTAGCAGGGCAAAATCCTGCGCTTAAATCCCTCTCGTGTCTCCTCGCTCTCTTCCTTGGGGACACGAGACCTCTACCTGGGCCCAATCATGTACGTTTAATTGATGGAAACTCCGCCCCAAAAATATTTTGACCCCACCCCTTTTTAATTGGGAGAGGGCCCTCAACTAGCGAGAGTGACAACCTGTCGGGTTGTTGTCATACGGCTTGGCCACCAGAGCGTTTCCCACGCTTTTCCCCGTGGGAACGGTCAAACGTTTGGCTCTCAGCCGGTGCGTCTCGTAGTCTAATCCTTGTTCGGGGTATACCACGGCCTTCTACGACCTTGCAGACACCGCCACAGTTACAAACGGATTAACCGTCGGCGGCGACGTTCTAAGAAGAGCACCCCATTCTGCCCTTCTCGGCTCCCTTTCATGCGCCGCCGTTCTCACGGTCAGTCGGGAAGTACGGCGCCCGTTAATTGCCGTGACGCAGTGCCGCCAAAAATAGCCGTCCGTGACAATCGGGGAGCTTTACTCATGGTAGCTACCAGTCACATCAGACTGCATCAAAATTAGAACCCTTAAGGTGGAGTGTGTGTTTAGACCTACGAGAGCACATTTCAAAGGCTCTCTGTGGAGGTTGCAACCTTTAGGTAGATAACGCTTGAGTTCATCTTTTGACCCTTCAGCATGTGGAACAAGCATGTAAACACACTTGTAAATGGGTGCACACTCACACGCTGCACAGTGGCACTGTGGAGCCTGTGAAATCACACTTCTTTCATGACAAGGGCACCACCTGGTAGTTTGGCCATTTCGTGTACTCCTTGTTTTTCGAGTTTCAGTACTTCTCAGTCGAACGGTGTGTGTGTGTGTGGGGGGGGGGGGGGGGGTCGATTGATATTTTGGTTGTTACAATATGCCCCATCAGCATTGTTTGCTATGCATGACGCAAAGAATGGAACTCGGGAAGCTCGTTTTGTTCGGCTTGTCACTGCTGGTTATGGAGGGAATAAAGTGTCAATGAGACAAACACCAGGTGTGACAAGGACAAGCGCATACTTCATGTGTTCCTCTGATAGACGCTTTATTCCCTCCATAGTAGAGAATGGAAGTTATGTTGCGCTATTTCCCCACACTAAGATAGTGTTTACCTAAGCCGCGAAACAGTTTTGACCAATGCTACTAATAATGAGCTGTTTGGTGGCCTCATTCTGTGTTTCTGGGGGCATCTTTGTTAAGCGAAAATGTTTTTGTTGTCTGTGCCCAGGTACGCTGCGCGTCGGATGAGCTGAATGAGGCGGTTTGTCGTGACGTGACTGCCTTCAGCGACCGCCTGCGCAGCCACGATGGACCCCGTACTGGCCAGGTGAGTTGGGGCAAAGGTGCTTCTTAAGCATGTGCGAATATTCGCACGAATATTTGCTTTGATTCGAACCTAAATTATTGGAAATTTTTCTAAATGAACGAATAGGTGGAGAGGTAGTTGTTTGAAATGAGGAAGAAAGGCACCATCTGTTGCCTTTCTTTCTCTCTTCTGACCGCTACTACCACACCTGTTCGTTCATTTAGAGAAATTTTCCAAATCTGCTTGTACCACTTCTCTCCACCCTTTTCCTGTAAAGGAGGTTTCACTGCATTGAAGGGGCACTGAATCGTGAGTACACCCATCCAGGGGAAATCTGGACTGCTGCAAAGCCCCACTTCAATGTTAAATTAACATATACATGATGCCCTCACATCTGATCATATTTTTTTAAGTTTAAAAGCTTATTACACTGGCTTATAGGCTCTAAGTATAGTAAATTTTAAAACAATGTATTTTGGAGGTTATCTCTGCATTTTATGAAAGGCTAAATTGTGCTACAATACGAAGTTTCTTGTACTTCTCTTCAAACCAAAAAGAATGACATTTCTACATGCCTTCCTGAAGTCTTTAAGGATACTGTGCAAATACTGTGGTTGGGTCATGACAAATATGTCAAATTTTTTTAATATGTGATTGGTACTTATTTAACTTGATTCTAAATTATTCAATTAAATCACTGTTTGCTTCAAATTCGCTTCAAACTCACAAATTTGCTATTTGCAGAAACCTAATGTACATTTGGATATATTAAGAACACCGTAACAAACACCGAGGAAGGTAACAGACACAGGGCTGTATTTTTTACCTTTGTCAGTCTTTGTCTGGAACAGTGTTCTTATATACAGTTACGTCTTACCTACTTGCCCAAGTTTCCACGCTAATGTATGCATAGGGTGAACATTAGCTTTGACTCATTAATTCTGCCTTTTCACAGAAGTTCAGGCTGACCTCCAATAAAGGTTCGGATAATGTGAGAACTCCGTTTATAGTAGGCAGAAATACAATGCAGCTGGGGTGCTAAAACTCCCCATTTGAAGCGTGCAAAACAGGCTTCAGAGAGTTGATAGAGAAGAAACAATGTAGAGTAAAACAGGATAAAGTAAAAGAAGTGTGCATTAGCAGCCACTGAATATGAATGCTTAGAGCGGGTGTGAAAACTTTGAGTGAGCTCTGAAATCGGATGTATTGAATGTCAAGGTCTGTTCGGGTCATATCTACAAATGATGGCCAACTGTTCACACTGTCTAATCAGGTGCTGTTTGAAGGGGCACTGCGATAATTTTTGAGCATGTATTTTTTATCGATTCTTCTGGTGCTGTGGAACACGCCGATATCGTTGCGCACTTGGCAACGCCGAAATCCACGATATTATAATTTTAATTGACCAGACAAACTACCTCGATTTCAGACTACTGCGACATACATCAGCTATTTTTGTCATAGGAAGTGACGTCATGTCATGTGACGTAACGACAAACACCATTCGCTTTTGATTGGCTTGACGTGAGAAATAGCGTGCAATATTCATATGGTGGTAGCTAGGCCCTAAGAGCGAATGCAAAAAACAGCATAAGCCGTTTTTTATACTTTTCAGAAAGAAATAATTCCTGTTGCAAAATGGTGTATTTTGAGAACAACGAACACAGCACTTAGTTTGCGAACGAGGATATGGTATGCCAGCAACTAAAACTAGGAACGCGTGCTGCGTTTTCAGCGAGCCAAAAAGTGGGCACCGGCGTTGCCGTAAAACACGTTTTGCATGCAGGCGACAAGTGACCCCACTCAAAGCGTATGTGTGTTTCTTACACAGTGTGACTATAGTGGCTAGAAAGGTTAGCGTGACTGTGGTAACATCTGCTACCCAACGCACGTGGTTCATGGTAACCATGTTAACAACGCCGTCAAAAAGAGCGGTAGCGAGGTATTGTGTGAAGGCCAATGGGGGGACTTTTCCAGAATGTCTCTGTGAGACACGCGCTGTGATTGGAAGTGGTCTTTGACGTCAGCAGGCGAGTGAAATGCGAAAGAGAACGTTTCTCGTTGTCGTCTGCTCGAGTTTTGAGCTTTGAGGACTGATCACTTCACTTTGTGCGCACCAATTTCTATCATTCTCGTTGCATTCGTCTCAGTAATTATTGCTACAGGGGTTTCGGTGCTAAATACGGCTATACCAAAAGTGTCGCAGAGCCCCTTTAACCCTTGGAGTGTTTTTGCTGTAGATGTATGATGACGGCTCTCTGTCCCGCAACGTCTGCCATACGAATGCATTTTCAACCCTCCACTTGAAATTTTGCGCCATAATGTTGATGCATATGAACTGGGAGGTGCTGACACTGTCTACGACTTGCAGGTGTTGGAAAAACCACGCTAACTTCTCACGTAGATAAATGGAACTGATTTCTAGCGTCAGCGCGTCGAGCGGACTGGGGCAACGCTGATAAGTGACGCCCTTTCATGGTTTCAGTTTCGTAGCGTGATTATAACGAAGGCATGCGACGCTTGACTAATCTTAGCAGGATCGTGAAAGTTGATTTTCGTCTTTATTGGTGTTTCTGCTTGCTTGTTTATCACGGACGCTGACGAGGTACTCTCATTATTCTTTGTTATCGAGCTTACTCTGCTCGTCACTAATAATTGATTATTAGTGACGAGCGTTGCCTATAAAGTATTTTTATTTGGTTCTCTCCCTCTGTTGCCAGGTTGCTCTCAAGGTGATTTTGGTTGCTTACACGAGAAATGCTTTTCTTCTTTCTGAAGGAGACACATTCAAAGTACCCACATCGTTTCATCCTTCACCGCCCATAGGAACCCTATGTGAAAAAGCGCATTCAGCGTCCCCGAAGCTTGAGCGCACGTGAAAGGTGTCTCAGGCACTGCGCTGCTGTGGGGCACTAGTTTCTTATGGTACTTGGGCGGGCCTTATGTTTCTTATGGTACTTGGGCGGGTTTCTTATGGTACTTGGACGCAAAATCATTCTGAATTTGACTAGGCTTGTGCGAATAGTGAATTTCAGGTTCAAAGTGAATAGTGATTTTGGCCGAATAATCTCGAATCGAATTCGAGTATTACATATCACATATAAAAAAATGGGCATATTTATCATGACCTAACTAACCTGCACAATGTTTTTTTTTTTTAATTGAAATAGGGCCTCTATGCAAATGCCATTTCTTTTTTCGTTCAAAGGAAGTCGAAACAAGTTCGAGTAGTAGCAGGATTTGACTTTCAGTGGTATGCGGGTCATAACCCATAAAATACAACATCACATTTTAAAGTTTATTATACTTGGAGCATATAAGCCGTTTCTTAATAAAATTAATTGATTTGAGGGTAATATTTTTATTAAAAGGGGCCGTGCGACACTGTTTCAAGTAGCCATGGAATGGATTAACTAAAAAAGCTCCTTGCCTCGTGAATTCACCGCTGCAAAGATTTTTAGAATTTGTTCCGTACGCACGGCGTTGCAAAGATTTTTTACATGCTGCAAGTGCATTCTCTTTTCTTGTCTCGGCAAAAGTGTTGGAAGCTAAGTAGGGAGGGATGGCGCAAGGAAAGTAAATACGTCACGTGTGCCTTCTGAGCTTGTGGAGTCATTTGCCGAGAGAAGAGAAAAATTCTTAGCTGACTTTGAGAATTTATTGTGGATCGCACGCTGTGTGCTGTGCTATAATAATCGGTTTGCATGTCCTCGGTAGCCTCGACCATCGATCGGCTCAAAAAGAGGTGCAAGCCCCTTTGAATTTGAAGGGGGCTTCGCGGCAGAGCTTATCTTTTTTAGATGGGTGCTTTCATGGTTCAGCACTCCTACACTGCAGTGAAACCGCTTTTACAGGCAGTACATTCAGATTAATATGCAATTAGTCATTTCTTGCGAATACCTCGAAATTTTCAATATGTTAAATTTGAATCAAAGTGAATTTGAATACCCCACTATTTGTTTAAAAGTTTGAAGCATTCGAATATCCACACAAGGCTAGAATTAATTGATTGGTTTGTGGGGTTTAACGTCCCAAAACCACCATATGATTATGAGAGACGCCGTAGTGGAGGGCTCTGGAAATTTTGACCACCTGGGGTTCTTTAACGTGCACCCAAATCTGAGCACACGGGCCTACGACATTTCCGCCTCCATCGGAAATGCAGCCGCCGCAGCCGGGATATGAACCCGCGACCTGCGGGTCAGCAGCCGAGTACCTTAGCCACTAGACCACCGCGGCGGGACAAGGCTAGAATTAATGATGCTATCATAAGTTATACGATGTGTTAGAAAATTTACGACTAAATTCCAGCATTACCATATGCAAAGGTACAAATCACAGTAAAAAAAAGTCGCAAACAAAAACTTTCACTATCAGGGAACCTCTAAAGAACAGCACATGTCTGAAATTTCCAGCTCCACTAGGGCTTGCCTCATAGTCATATTGTGGTTTTGGCAAGTAAGACCTCACATATTAATATTATCGACCAAGGCTTCTTAAGTAAAAAATTTGCCAGTAATTTGTAAGCAATTTAGAATGAAAGTGAAATTTCTTTACAGTTGGTTTTTTGTATTGTATGCCTTAATGAGGCCTTCAGAACAAGTCCTAACAACTTAAAAAGCTTTTAGGGCACTTAATCTGAGGCATGTGATAGCGATGACAAATGTGAGCCTTGGACTAACACATGGCATTCTCGTGCCATGTCCGTTTTATGCCACATTAAATAAATGCTCAAATGACACGAAAATTTGGGGAGAGGCTCAGAAGAAGACAAGTCGCCTTTTCGAAACGTCAGTTGCTGTGACACTCCTTTTTGACATCTCACGCAATCGGTCAGACAGTGCTTTATACTATTGAGACACCTCCTCATTGCAAGGGTTTAATAATCTTGTATGTTTCCAGTACGAAAAGAGCTGTCAGTTTCCCAGACCTCAGCGAGTGTTTCTTCTGCGCAGATCTGGCTGGAGTTCTTCCAGAAGAAGCGCACCCGGTGGCTCCTCTCCTCAGAGTGCATCCCCTGGGAAGTGTGGAACATACGCGTCAACGTTATCACCCTGCCCAACGAGCAAGGTACTTCCGCACCAGACTTCTGGTGCATCTTGGCCTGTCAGGCCATCTCTCCTTCAAAGGATGCGAAATTTAGAAGAGGAAATAACACGAGAGGTGGATTTGTTCAGACTCACGGGAGTGTGGAATATCAATGGCAAGCACAGCTTAGAGCAAATAGAAAATCAATTTTGTCACTTGTCCGTGTCTTTTTTGTTGAACAATCATCCTATATAATAGATTAGCAATTTGCCCAGGATGCCGCTCTCAGTTAAAAAAATTATACAATGCAAATGAGCACAAATGGAACACCTCACAACATCAACATGCATTTAATGTAAACAAGCAACAACCACTCTATCTCATGAGTTTATGTTGGCTGTTGTCTTCTTTACGTGTGCCTTCTGATGCAGTTTTCAGTGCTTTGACAACTGTGGCAATTATAGTTTCTAGTAATTGTAATATTCTTGTTTGTGCAATGGTATGAACCCTTCTGGCAATGTGCTAGCCTGACAGAAAGGAAAGACTGCTACGTTCTTCCGCAAATCTACCTTAAAGGAGATCACTTTTCAGCATGTGTAATAGTTTTAAAAAAATAAATAATGCTTGAAGTTGCTTTGCGGCATGCAGAGCTTGCAAAATGATCTTTAGTGCATCGAGGTTTATGCATGTTAAGGGGAAATGAGAGTTGGAAAATGCAAGTTTTCTTTTATAGTTACGTATTTTTCGTTTTCATTTGCTTCCACTTGTTTAGTCTCTCTACTTTTATGACGAAAAAAAAAAAACTGAATTAAAATTAAACCCGAAATAGGTTAAAATTACTTTTAAAGAGGGCAAGGTGGCTATTTAAAAACTAAAAAGTGCTCATTGTGTTGAGTACCCTGAAAATTGTCACTTGGCTGTTTGCCATTGCATTTCACATGAGCAGTTCACTAAAGCCACTTGCTCAAAGTAGCCATTATTCACAAGCTTTTATGATGGAAGAAATCATCTTGAAAAACTTATCTTTTATCTTTTCCACAGAGATTAGGCTTCACTTATACCTTTTAAAGGTGTTTTTCTTAAGAACCATTCTTAGGCAACTTCTTAAGTTCGGACATCATCTTTTTGTTTTGGTACTTCGGATTGCCCAATCTGTATGAAATTTTACCCGCATGTTCTTCATCATGTGAAGGGTGCAAATATCTCCTTGATATCGGCTGTATAGTTATTTTGAACCTTATGTAAGCAATTGGCATGGGTTGAGGGTTTCAGAATTTTCATGTTACAATCTTTTTTTTTCTTGTCCATTAAATTGTCTTATAAACGCTTTCTTAATGCTTATTTGCATTTTACAGTTAATATAGAGCAATATGAGCTATTATGGCTCAGAATGATAAAAGTTTAGTGGCATAAAGAGTTGTTTAAAAGAAACTGTACTTTAAGAAATTATCTAAACTCTGACCAAAAAGTATGTGAAAAAACCTGACATTTCGGGTTTCCCAAATCATTTCTCAGTTTTAATACCAAACCAGACAGACATCCGTAGAATGGTTACATTAAAGCTATATTTTACACATTGTCATGGCATAAAACGAAGCATCTGCAACTTATATATATATATATATATATATATATATATATATATATATATATATATATATATATATATATATATGCAAGAAAAAGACGTCAAAACTTTCACAGAATCTTCTTAACGTTTTCAGCTGGTGGACCAGCCCTCGTCAGAGTAATGGTCCACCAACTGAAAATGTTAAGTAAAGACGCTTCCGTGAAAGTTTCGTCTATTTTTTGCATACAATACGTCGGATCCAGCGTGAATGAGGTTCGAAGAGTCTGGTGTATGTATGTATGTATGCACACACACACACACACACACACACACACACACACACACACACACACACACACACATATATATATATATATATATATATATATATATATATATATATATATATATATATATATATATATATATATATATATATATATATATATATATATATATATATATATTGCTACGGTATGATCCGGGCTGTAGTATGTGCCGGGTAGGTAGAAGAGGAAGACTATGTTGTCTGGTGCGGCCTGAGGACTCCATCTTTACAGCGACTGCCGAACTTCATCCTCACCCTGTAAATAAATCCACCTATCCTTTTATTCAACTGTAACAGCTTTATGGTGGAGGCGCTGGGTAATCAACCAAGCAACACGACGCTTCAAGCGCCTGATCTACGAAGAAGCTGCCGCCTTGCTGGACTGCCCCCGTTATCACTGGTAGCTGAGATGTCTCACAGCGAATAAGGAAACCGGATCCCCGCAGCTGCAGACCGTCTACCAGTCCCAGCAGCACCGCTAGTGCCAGGTTCGCGTGCGACTGGTCCCTGGTTGCGTCAGGATCTGATAGTGCCTCGCACATTCGGTGGCAAATCTGGCGAGGACGTGGACGCCTGGCTCACACACTACAAACGGGTGAGCAAATGCTACCAGTGGGACGCGGCGACCCAGCTGACCAATGTAGTATTTTTCTTAACGGACACAGCACTCGTGTGGTACGAGAACCACGAAGATGCCCTCACGTCATGGGATTGTTTCGTTTCCGAAATAAGAGCCTGTTTCGGAGACTCCGTAGCTAAGAGAAAGCAGGCCGAACAAACATTACTGCAGAGAGCTTAGATCTTAGGAGAGACGTGCACGACCTATGTTGAGGCAATCTTGAAGCTTTTCAAGATTGTCAACCCTTCCATGTCAGAGGAAGACAAAGTTGGCCACCTATTGAAGGGCATTGCCGAAGACGTGTATTAGTTCCTCATCAGAAAAGACAACCTCGCTACAGTAACCGACGTCATAAGCCACTGTCGCACATTCGAGACCCTGAAGATGCGACGTATCACCCCCAAGTTCGGTCGCCTACCGAATGTAACCACCGTGGCAAGTGTTGACTAATACACGCCGCTTGATCTTGCGTCGACAATACGGCAGATCGTTCGAGAAGAGCTCACTCGACACGCTCGCCCGACGCCGTACGAACCTACTCCCGCACCGCCTCCCTCTCGCCCTCTCGTGTCAATAGCCGCAGCAGGCATCGGTGACTGCAACTGCAGGCCACCCTCACTACCGAGGTCACAGCGCAATAACTACCCGCTGCCGAGGTACGAAGACTGCTTCAGTTACCCCCATCAGCCAGCCAACACCTATAACGACCCGAAGGAATATTTACCTGTACCACCACCACGTCAGCGCAATGCCTTCCAGGAGTACAATCCATGCCGCCAAGCCCCTGTGTGCTACCGTTGCGGTATCGCCGGGCATATAGCTCGGTTCTGTCGTCCACAGAGAGAGCCGACATCCCGATATCATTCCCCATCAGAGTTTTCGCCAGCGGGCACTGGTCACAACAACGGTACTTGGCCCGCCCATTCCAGGAGTACCTCACGGCGGGGAAATCACCACGACAGTTCTCCCGCTTCTGACCATAGTTTGACGCCTCCATCTGGCCGACTGCATCGTTCCCCTCCGTCGGGACGACGCCTGTCATCACCACCGCTGCCGCCGGGAAACTAGCCAGCGCGACCGATGGAGGTGAGGTCGCACAACAGGATTTGCCTCAGATGCCTCTGCCAGTTATAATGTCCAAGAACAAGGTACGTGTGGAAATAGATGGCTTTTGTACAAGTGCTTTGGTGGACACTGGTGCTACGATATCAGTTATGAGTCTTTCTTTCAAAAGTCGCATTGGCCGCAAAGTTATGTTTTCTTGGGGCGAATCAACAAGGTTTCGTGGTGTTGGTGGGGAAGTACTTCATCCTGTCGGAGATTGTGCCGTCAATGTTTTTTGGCAGGAAAGGCGTTCCCAACAGAGCTTCTTGTGCTGCAACGTTGTACCCACGATGTGATTCTCGGTCTTGACTTTCTCCAAGGATGTGGCGCTTTCGTCGACTGTGGAAGCGGGGAACTTTCCGTCAGCGGTGACATTGTTCCTACCCTCGTCGATGAGGCGCCGCAGGCCGCGAAGGACGCTCTGATTGTTTCCGATGAGCTGACAATGCCGCCATGGTCAATGAGGTCAGTTGCGGTGTTCGCCCCAGAATGTGCCACATCTTTTGACGCCATCGTTGAACCTGCCATCGTTCAATGTGCTAAGAAAGGTATACTCGTCCCTCGTTGTTTGGTATCTGTTGATGAAGGAGCAGCCTTTCTGTGGGCACTGAACTGTTCCCCAATGCCGGTTATGCTCCCTCGAGGAATGAAGCTTGGCGTCTTCGATGATTCCACTGAAGGTTCTGTAGCAGTCGTTAACAACGATGAAAGCGAGAAAGGTACAGTCTCTGGCAAGCGCAGTTGCTCTTACGAGTCCCAGATCCTAAGCATGATTAGCACCACTTTGCGGTCACACGAGCAGCAGACGTTACGCCATCTCTTGAGGCGACATGCTTCTGTGTTTGACTTTTGCCAAGATGAGAAGCCACTACCTTTACCATGTTCTCGTGCTCACCATAGGATTGACACCAGCACTGCCCATCCGATCCGACAAAAGCTTTACCGAGTGTCGTCATCAGAACGAAAAGTTATTGCCGACCAGGTTCAGGAAATGCTGAAGAAGGGTGTCATTGAAGAGTCGTGCAACCCGTAGGCAGCACCGGTCATCTTGGTTAAGAAGAAAGATGGTGCCTGGCGGTTCTGCGTTAATTACAGAATACTCAACGCTGTGACCAAAAAAGATGTATATCCGCTGCCTAGGATTTACGATGTTATTGACTGCTTACACTCGGCTTTGTATTTTTCTTCAATAGACCTACAATCAGGATATTGGCAGATACCTATGCACCCTTCAGACAAGGAAAAGACCGCATTCGTGACGCCTGATGGACTGTACCAATTCAATGTGATGCCGTTTGGGCTTTGCAACGCCCCCGCCACTTTTGAAAGGTTTATGGACTCTGTCCTTCGTGGTCTTAAATGGGAGGTGTGCTTATGCTACTTGGATGACGTCGTCATTTTTGGGCGTACCTTCGAAGAGCACAACGTCGGTTTAAGCCTCGTTTTAGACTGTGTCGGAAAGGCTGGCTTGATTTTGAACTCTAAGAAGTGCCAGTTTGGTAAACGACAAGCTTTACTCCTCGGTCACCTAGTTGACAAAGATGGTGTCAGGCCGGATCCCCGCAAAATCGAAGCAGTCGGCACATTCAAACCACCCCAGACACTGAAGGAACTTCGCAGCTTCTTGGGCCTATGTTCCTACTTTCGCCGCTTTGTGCCCCGATTCGCGGACGTAGTACACCCACTGACTAGCTTGTTGCGAAAAGACAGCCCATTCGAATGGACACCTGATTGTGATGCCGCATTTTCTGAACTGAAACTTCTACTGACATCTGAGCCTATTCCCCGTCATTTCGATTCTTCTGCTCCTACAGAAGTGCACAGTGACACAAGTGGAATTGGCATCGGAGGTGTGCTTGTTCAGCGCCATGATAATGCAGAGCATGTTGTTGCTTATACAAGTCGATCTCTAAGCAAGGCTGAAATTAATTATACGGTGACAGAGCAAGAATGTTTAGCGGCTGTATTCGCCATTCAGAAGTTTCAATGTTACCTCTACGATCGTCCATTCACGATTGTGACAGACCATCATTCATTATGTTGGCTTGTTACCCTCCGAGACCCTTCTGGCGGCCTTGCTTGATGGGCTTCATGCCTTCAAGAATTTAACTTCAGCATTTCGTACAGAAGTGGACGATGTCATTCGGACGCTGATTGCCTTTCTCGCCTGCCTATGACTAGGACGGAGGACAGTGCAGATACCTTCGACGTCTGTTTTTCTGCGGTCTCTCACACGTTTCCTCACGCCAATATCTTCAATCGAGAACAATTGAATGATTTATCTTTAGACCCTTTGTTCCTTTACGCTCGAAATCTCAAAGGCAGTGGTCGCTTTCACATTCGTGATGGACTGTTGTGCAAAACGAATTACTCATCAACCTGCGCAGCTTATTTACTGGTTGTACTTCAAAGTCTTCGATGCGACGTTTTCCGTACTATGCACGATGATCCAACGTCAGGACACCTTGGGTTCATTCGCACCCTGCATCGAATGCAGCAGCTTTTTTAGTGGCCTCGAATGCGAGATTTTACGAAACAATACGTCTCGAGCTGCGAGAACTGCCAGTGTCACAAACGACCTACCAGTGCGCCGCACGGCCTTCTTCACCCCGTAGAACCGCCTACTACGCCTTTCGAGCAAGTGGGCATCGACCTATTGGGCCCGTTTTCGCGATCTTCGAACAACAACCGCTGGATAATAGTGCGCGTCGACCACCTTACCAGATACACCGAAACCGCTGCGATGCCATCTTCTACAGCTAATGGCGTCACTGCCTTTTTGTTACGCTCCGTTGTTCTTCGCCATGGTCCACCTCAAGTAATCATCAGTGACCGTGGTCGCCAATTCATCGCGGACGCTGTGGAAGAATTCCTTTGCCTCTGTACTTCACAGTTCAGACATTCGACACCATACCATCCCCAGACGAATGGTCTTGTATAACGCACCAATCGAACTCTTACTAACATGCTCGCTATGTACGACACACCCAATCACAAAAACTGGGATGAGATCTTACCATTTATTACTTACGCATACAATACAGCGAAGCACGAGACTACGGACTTCACGCCCTTCTACCTGCTTTACGCTCGATCACCACGCAGCTCCCTTGATACAATCCTCCCATTTAAGCTCCATACCGATGAGTCCGTGGCTGAAACATTGTGCCGGGCTGAAGAAGCCCGCCAAATCGCTCGCTTGCGCACACTGGCATCACAAGATCGCTTCAAGCAACGGTACGATCGACGCCATGATGCCATTTCATTTTGCAAAGGTGAATTCGTGTGGTTGTGGACCCCCCAACGAAAACCTGGTTTATGTCAGAAGTTTTTACCGCATTACACAGGCCCCTACGTCATTGTAGATCACTTGACTGACTTGACGTACGTTGTGGCACGCTTGACGACACCTTCTCGTCAGTCGAATCGAATGCAGTTGGTGCACGTGGCTCGCCTCAAGAAGTTTCATCCCTCCAGTGACTTAAACTCGCCCAGCGGTCTTCGTCTGTGAACCAGGGATTGCTACGGTATGAGCCGGGCTGTAGTATGTGCCGGGTAAGTAGAATAGGAAGACGACGTTGTCTGGTGCGGCCTGAGGACTCCATCTTTACTGCGACTGCCGAGCTTCATCCTCACCCTGTAAATAAATCCACCTATCCTTTTATTCAACTGTAACAAGGACGGTATACGACCAGACCCACACAAAATCAGTACTGTCCGAGACTTCAAGCAACCGACGTCTTTGAAGGATCTACGTAGCTTCGTGGGCCTGTGTTCTTATTTTCGTCGGTTTATCAAAGACTTCGCCCAGCTTGCTCATCCCCTGACAGAGTTGCTCCGCAAAAACACTCCATTTCGATGGACCATTGAGTGTGAGGCTGCTTTCGAGCAGCTGAAGTATTTGCTTACTTCCGGGCCCCTCTTGCGCCATTTCGACCCGGAGGCACTCACGGAACTGCATACAGATGCTAGTGGTATCGGAGTTGGTGCCGTGCTAGTTCAGTATCACGATAGCCGGCAGCACGTCGTGGCGTATGCAAGTCGTACTTTGACTAAGGCGGAGAGGAATTATACGGTCACCGAACTGGAATGTCTTGCAGTTGTTTTTGCCGTCCAAAAGTTCAGACCTTATTTGTACGGCCGGCAGTTCAAGATCGTCACAGATCATCATTCGCTTTGTTGGCTTGTCGGACTACGTGAACCAGCTGGTCGGTTGGCTCGCTGGGCCTTACGGCTTCAAGAATATAATTATTCTGTGACCTACAAGAGCGGTCGATGTCACGCAGATGCCGACTGCTTATCTCGTCTTACATCTCCAACTGTGGATGCTGATGATGATGATTTTGACAACTACCTGGCCGCAATCTCATCCAACTTCCCAAATTTGGATGTCTTTCGTCACGAACAACAGCGTGACCCTTCGCTGAAACCAATGATTGATGTGGCTCGTAGCTCTAAACGCGCCACGCCATTTGTGATTCATGACGCCCTACTATATCGCAAGAATTACTCCAGCCATGGTTCCACACTACTACTCGTCGTGCCAGAATGCCTGCGTCTTGCGGTATTCCAAGCCATGCACGATGACATCATGTCTGGGCACCTTGGATTTGCCCGAACGCTTCACCGTATCCGACAACGTTTTTACTGGCCTCGACTCTGGAAGACCACCAAGCACTACATCGCAAGGTGTGATGTCTGCCAACGCCACAAACAACCTACCACACCATCGGCCGGCCCACTGCAGCCGGTTAAGCCACCGACATCACCATTCGAAAAAGTCGGCATAGATTTACTGGGCCCTTTCCCCAAGTCTACCACCGGCCGCCGCTGGATTATTGTGTGCGTAGATTACCTGACGCGGTATACTGAAACGATGGCGGTTGCTTCAGCCACATCATCTGATGTGTCATGGTTTCTCCTACACTCGATCATACTTCGTCACGGGGCTCCTCGTGTGGTGATAAGTGATCGCGGCCGTCAGTTTACCGCTGACGTTGTCGAAGAGTTGCTACGGCTTTGTGGGTGTCAGTATCGCCATTCCACACCATACCACCCTCAGACCAACGGCCTCACTGAGCACACCAATCATACCATCATCAACATGCTTTCAATGTACGTCGCAGCGGATCACAAGAACTGGGATGCCGTATTACCTTTTGTTACATACGCCTTTAATACCGCTAAACACGAAGTCACAGGTTATACGCCTTTCTTTCTTCTCTATGCTCGTCATCCGCAAAGTTTCCTTGACACCATACTTCCATTTTCGACGAACGAAAACGCCAGTCTCGCACAGACTTTGTGTCGCGCCGAAGAAGCTCGTCGACTTGCTCGGCTCCGAACTCTTTCCGCCCACGCTCGCGCGAAAGACCGTTACGACGCAAAACACCCACCCGTGACTTTCGCTACAGGTGATTTGGTCTGGCTGTGGACGCCTGTACGAAAAAAGGGACTTTGCCAGAAGTTTCTTTCTAAGTACTCAGGACCGTTTGTCGTTACTCAGTGCTTAAGTGACATCACTTACGCTGTCGCGAGAGTGATAGCTCAGAACCGGCGTTCGCGCAAGACGCAAATTGTGCACATTGCCCGATTGAAGCCCTACAACAACCGATCGCTCCTACTCGCTCGGTGAGCTTCGTCTGGCCCGGAGGGAAATGTAACGCGGACTGAAAGAGCGAGGAAGAAGAAGAGATCGGACGCGCTCGAGCGATGGTGATTCGGCAGTGACGGTAGAGCGCTGACATTTTTCATTGAAAATAAACCCATCACATCCGTAACAATATATGTATATATATATATATATATATATATATATATATATATATATATATATATATATATATATATATATATATATATATGGACCTGCAGGTTAAAGAATTGAATTCTGGCCGTGGTGGCTCCATTTATTTGAAAGGGAAATGTTGGAGGTTTGCAATCTTAGAGTTGGGCGTGCTTCAAAGAACACTAGGTAGCAGAAACTTGTGGGGCTCTCCACTACAGTGACTCTCATGACCATATTATGCAAAGAAACGAGAAACGGTGCGAACTACAAGACAAAGACAGATGACACAAGATGCTGCTAACATGTACCAATCGGCCCAAATAAGCACTGTAATGAGCACAAATGATGCTGTGGTTTTGAAATGTAAAACCACAACAGTTATTATTATTATTATTATTATTATTATTATTATTATTATTATTATTATTATTATTATTATTAACATTGAAACCAATTCAGGTTCTGTATAAATTTATTTACTGAATGCTTTCAGCTCCCAAATGTGCTTGTACTAAATTTAAGTTGGAGGAAGCTGCTGTGGCTCAGGTGATGCTTTGTACTTTGTTCACCAAGTGAGTGATACTTGTAGGACACATTGTTGTTGCCTGAATGATCTTTCTGTATCAACAGAGTTGATTGACAATGGCAGGCATAAAGCACTGGAAGAAAGTGTTGGATTCAGTTGAGCAAAGACTGGCTTCCAGAGGGCATCTTGCTTGTGTGTGGCATCAAATGATTTTTAAACATCTTGTAAATAGTTCACTAAAACCTTGATTTAACAAAGAGGGATATAATTAATTAAGGATTATAACGAAGTAAATAAATATTCTTGCAATAGATACAGAGTTAGCGTTATACCTGTATGTATCGAGAATTTTCGTATATAACAAACTAATTTTTTTGTAAGATGCAACTTGGCTATACAATTAATGTTTGATTTCCTGGACCCTCAACGGACCGCGAAAACGTCCGGAAAAATGGGCAGTCCGGTAAACTGAATGCAAGTGAAAACACACTATTTAATAGGTATATTTCGCTGAAGGAGAGGGTCACGGCAGGGGCACAGGGTTTTCATTGCAATTCAGCAGATGCATCATTTAGTTGGCTCTGAAAAGAGCCGAAAAAAAGAAGGAGAAGAAAAAAATTCAATGTCGCCAGCGCTATCGCATTTGTAACAGGCAGAGGCAACTAGCAACCTGATGTGAATCATCAAGTCAAACAGCCTTAGAAAGACAACCAAGATCACGCAGCAGCAGATAGTCGACGCTGATATGAAAATTCAGGATATGCAATGAGGCATCGCATGTGTTGCATAATAAGTGTTCCTTGTCTTTGCTACCTGAGTAACAGTTTGCATCTTGTGCCATACTAAAAGTGATTATCTACGCAACTATGATTGAAATTTGTCTAGAAAGAAACTCATTGCAGCTATGTTTTTTATGTCAGCTCTAGCGATTTCACCCTTTTCTGACAAATTTTAATTATTGCAAGCCTCCATCCTCGGCTGAATATGTGTTAACATGGGTTTCTAACAGACATTGTGGTCTTTGTAAGCTCACATACATACCTGAAAAGTCCTTAAAACCCCCGAATTTTCGCCATGTAAACGAGCACGAACCCTGTTGAACAAGAACCTACAACTTCTGATTAGCATGCAAGCGGCTAGCTGCACTCCTTGCTATTCATCTTCGTGTTGCCCACGTGTGCGTGTTTACGAATTGTCATCTTTGGCACGTAATGCAAGTGCCAAATTGGTAACACACCAACACACTCATACCTAGCAGTCTGATAAGCTGCATGAACTCAGTCAACATCAGTGGGTAGCCAAGAAGCACACAGTTGTTAGAGTCATGGTGACTGAAAGTGGACACTGTTTCAAGAGTGTGTTGACGTACGTGCACCACATGAGATTAAGAGGGGCATTGATTGAGTAGGGTAAAGCAGCCTTTGGAGAGGAGAACAACTAACAGAGGCTGGCGAAGCAGAGAGCAAAACGAGCAATCGCCGCATTTTGATCTATAAACCCGTGAACTCTGCTGGCACCGTTTCGAGAAATTTTCACGGCGACTTGTTTGTTGTAGATTGTGCACATCTACAATACCACAACTAAATTTAGACCTCTGGATGGTATATAAGGGCCCTTTAAGATGTGGAGCACTAACTTGCTTTTCGGTTGGTTTTGTTGAGTGACATCTGCATTATTTCTGCAACATAGCAAAAGTCATGGGGGTGCAGGATAGTGATCCCCATTTTGACCCCTGATGCCCTAGAGCGAATTTGAGTCAGCTTTGTTGTCCTTAGCATTGTTGCCAGGTGCAGCGCAATTGCATTTGCAGAGCGGCAGCGGCAGCGTGCCCAGCTGGGTGAGCAGCTGGCTGAGAAGGTGATTGCAGTGGCAGCCTCCATCAACCGGCACCAGTACCTGCCCCGGGTGCCCAGTGAGCCTGACGTGGAGCTCGTGTTTGACACCCGCTTCTCAGACGTCCAGCCGTATCATTTCAAGGCACGTACCGCACCGTGTAGCTTTCCAAAAGCAGAAGTGTTTTAGATGCGAAGCAGCTTATGACAGAATTGAATCTAGTGTGCGTGACCGCCCTTCACTGTGTACATGCAACCGCTGGCCCAAGCACTGCCAGAATGGCTCACGCGCTAGCGCGATCAAGCCTGCGTAAGGAGCTGGGCAAGATACTGTGGCATTTCTCCCTTACACTCTCTTGGCAATCATGGGATGGCATTGAGAAACGAGATTCTGCAGAAGCGCGATGAACCAACACGTATCCTGGTCCAAACGCTCTGGCATGCGCTGGCGCGTTCGGACCTGCGTAAATGGCTGTGTAAGAGATGCAGTGTGCGTCCCCCAGTGCTGCTTCGCATTGCCTCATGGTCCTTTTTAGTGAGAGATGATGTAATTTTTTTCTTTTGTTTTGGTCAGCTGCAAACAATATTCACAATTTCGCAGGCAAGTGGCACCCTTAAAATTATCATGGTGGAGGAATTTCAGCACGTGGGGAAGTTGGAAAATGTGGTCGTTCCAAGTTGGCACATTTTGTCTTGATGTAGATGCACAGCACACCAAAATGCACAACAGATAAGGATGACAACACACGTAGTGCTATGCATGCCTCGGTTCTCTTTCATACATATAAGAACTTACTTATGAACAGTAACAATCAAACCAATTGCCTCTTTCTCGATTTTACCAAAGCTTTTGATACTGTCCTTCATGGTTGTTCAATCTCCAAAATGTCGTCTCTCCGTATCAATTCATTAGCACTGTCTTGAATACGCAACTTCTTGTCATCCCGTCAGCAATACAGTCGAGCCCACATATAACAGCCCCACTTAAAACGAACTTTCGCTTAAAACGAACAATATCCGCTTGACCGTGAAAATATACATTGGTTCAATGGCACAAAATTGCACTTACATCGAACGTCTCCGAGCGCCGCTGATCGGTTACAGCGAACGGAGTCAGCGATCTGCCGACTTCTCGGGAAACCAGTTTCGACCACCGATCAGGCATCGGCGAGGTGCCCATACATTCTTATTGTTAAATGCCGACCCTGTCTCCGCGCCCCTCTAGTTGCCACTCTCCCCGACCGCTTTTTGTTATGCACCCCTCCGTCCTTTGTCCCCCAGCTACTCTGAACACCCCGCATCGACAGACGACGCCCGTCTTTTCACACTGCCACCAATCTTTTGAAGACCGGTCGGCCATCTACCTTGTTTTGATGGCTGGTACTGTCGTTGGCGTCGCCGGCCTGAAGTGACCAGACCATTTGCCAACATCATCGGCCACCGACTGTATCCGATAGTCTGCGTCTAGTGCATGCGCGTATGCTACCCCACCGACTCTGGTAATTTGCGATTTGTTTCGTGTTTAGGACTTATTCTCGCTCACTTCGCACTCAACTCAGCATGCCTTCCGCGCGCGTGCACCGCAAAAGTGCGAAAACGGCTGTTAATTTGCGCGAAACGAATCGCGAAATATTGAACTTCGTGAGGCCACACAAACCTGCCAGCACAACGAAAAGATTTTTCGACCACGGCCGCCGATTCTTCGAACACCGCCGCACGCACCGATTCAGGCGGTCACGCACTCTTTCCAAGTTTTTCTACATGCGAGCTTCCCGGACCTTTCAAGCAAGCTACCCAACCTGCCTCCTTCTTGTGTGTTTTGGTTTTCAAGGTCGCCCTCCCGCCGCATCCTCCCCTCTCTTTATCGCAACTCCTTGCCCTTCTCTCGCAAGTCTGCTCTCCTCTCTCGATCACAACCCCTTCGCCCATCTCCACCGCTCCACGACGCCCGCCACGCTGGCTCAATTAGTTTCGTTTTCTGACTGGAAACGCGCCCAGAGCTGTTCCACGCGTGTGCGCGTCTTGCTCGCTCTTGGTGTGCGTGTGTGGTCATGATGGCCGACAGCGGGACTAGCACGCTTTTTCGTGCCACTAACAAAACGTAGAAAATATGACCGCTTGACTTGAGCGTAATCCGCGCTCTGCAACGCGGAGCGCTTGCTCATAGCTGTTGGCCATCTGGCAGCCAACTTGCCGCTTCGGGCGTCTCGGTATTCAGCTGTGGAGATGGTGAATATTTTGTGGGCGGCGGTGAGGGCTACATGTACGCGAAACTGTTTTCGCGAGGCCGGCTTCGTCGACATCGGGCCTGATTCCGAGCGCGAACAGGATCACTGCGGCGGCGATTTGTGGCGGCGCTTCATCGACTCCGACCGGGGAGAGTGGGTGGGACATCTGTTGCCATGGTTTAATTACGACTGATGATGATGCCGACACTGCGGAACTCTGCACGGATTAGGGCATAGTGAATGAAGTATGTGGCGAGTGATTTGGAGGAATCGGATTGCGAGAACGACGAAACTTTGGAGCCAGTGCCTCATGCAGCTTATGCCACGGGTTTCGGCGAATGAGCACCCTGCTGTTTTAAATGTGCTCGAGACCGCCCTTATCGCTTCTGTTCTTCGAAACACGTGCGTCACGAACTTTTTGGGGCAAAAAAAGTTTGTGTTTTCACTCGCAACTTTCTTTAAAAGCTGCGTTTCATTTACTACAAACTTCGGGATGCCGCGTCACGCTCAGGTTCTTTATAAGTGGGCTTGACTGCACACGGTGGTTAACGACACTTCATCTAACATTTACAACGTCGCATCTGGTGTTCCCTAAGGCAGTGTACTGGGTCTATTACTCTTTTTAATATACATTAACAACTTGCGCACTTACCTTTCATCCTCAACTATGTTGTTTTCGAATTATTGCGTCATCTACCGCAGTCTACTGACGATCATTTTGCTCTCCGAAATGACCTTAATCTAACCTACAGGTGGTGCGAAACTTGGCAGATGTCTCTTAATAATTTTAAATGCAAGTTAATCTTGTTCACTAGAAAGTGCTACTTATCCGTTTTCTATACTATTGATAACCCTGTTGTTTCAGCCACACCATCGTACAAATATCTTGGTGTTTACCTTTCATCAGACTTATCTTGAACTACGCACATAGCAGCTGCCTCTTCAAAAGACTCCCAGTCTCTCGGCTATCTGCGCAGAAGCTTGCGCAATGCTCCTTCTATCGTACATGCATTATCATATCTATCTTACGTTGATCCACAATTACAGTACGCATCATCCACATGGTCACCGCATCAAGATTACCTAAGTTTGTACTTTGGAAGCCATCCAGAATAGGGCAGCGAGATTCGTAGCTGGTAGCTACGACTATCATTCAAGCATCACCCTAATAAAAGAAGACCTTGCATTCATGTCACCTGATATATCTACAGGTACATCTACAGTAACAAATGCTATTGTTTGCCGCTTCATGTCCTTCTGTGCACTGTGCAACGCATTTACATCGCACGTAGTTTCGTGCCCATTCATGGTCACTCACTGGCGTTTCACTCATTGCCATTGCCTCGAGCCATAGCACATTGGGACGGCCTTCCAGATCACATCGTATCCATCGGTAATCATGAATCTTTTAGGGGCAAAGCTCCTTAAAGCGTAGGTCTGTTCATTGTCGGCGTATATATGTAGCCACCTCTAGTTTAGTTCTTGCATTGTTTACTAGATGGCATGGCTACCCCTAGTTTAGTTCTTCGATTGTTTACTATATGGAGGGGAGCAATGTAATAAAATTCGTTCGCTGTTGGTGTGCGCTCGGAGCTGCCCGATGGATAAGGCTGCAGAGCGGCGAGCGCGCAAGGCGGCAGCAGCGCGTGCTCGATGCGATGTGCGAGACCGCGAGGCAGAAGCGCTCCGTGAAGGTGTGGGACGCCGCTGCCAAGATCCCAGCGTTCAAGAACGAGAGGCCCAAGCGTCACGGCAACGGCGCGAGGACCCTGCCATACATATACACACACAGTGTTTGTCACGTCTTTCTTGATGATGTAGTGGGCGAACTTTCACTGAGCAGTCACGGTTTTACCGATGATTTCCCCTCAAGAGCTTCGCCCACTCATCCACATTCACCCCGTGGATATGCTGTGAATTTTTGTGATAACCTTATTTTGTTGCATTTTACTATTGCATACTGTATAAACAGGACTATAGCTTGAGTGGGAATATAGGTTACCGAAAAAAAAAAAAAGGAAGATAAACCCAAAACTGCCGAACCACATTTATTTGTGAATTGGGCGCACCGCACCCCGATCGTTGGAGCTCCCCTCTACCACCATCACAACTGCTCCTATTCATCCGACGAAGCACCACTGTCTTCTGAAGACGAGAGATTGTCGCTGGCTGCCTCCCACAGTGCGTCGTCTTCAGTGCCATGCAGCGAGTTGCTGATGCAACATTTCTTGAAAGCATTTTCCACCATGGAATCCGGCAAGGAATGCCAGGCGGAAAGCACCCAGCCGCAAACAGTCGCAAGCGGGGGCCTTTGTAGGCGGCCCGTCAGTGTCTTGGGTTTGTCGCCGGACATCCACTCTACTCGGTCCTTGAACGGCTTGTTTAGCACAACGTCGAGCGGCTGGAGGGTGGACATGATACCACCTGGTATCACGGCGAGGTTCGTTTTCCCGTCGCCGAGTGCGCATTTCACTGCGTCGGTTAAGCGGCCACAAAACGCATCCAACACCAGAATGCTGCGAAGACGCAGCAGTGCACCTGGCCGTCGGTTCCACACCACTCGTATCCATTCGAGCATCATGGCCTCGCCCATGTATCCTTTTTTGTTGACGCGAACGACAACACCGGACGGGTACGCTTCCTTCGGCATTGTCTTGCGTTTGAAAATGATGAAGGGCGGAAACTTTCAACCATCTGCCGTGCATGTCAGCATGACGGTGAAGCGCGAGTGCTCGTTGCCAGTGGACAACAGCTTCACATCCTTGGCGCCGCGCTGCGTGATCGTGATCAACGAAGACATGTCAAACCACACGGGGGTCTCATCGGCGTTGCTAATCTGCCCCATCATGTAGTCGTTCTGCTCCCGAAGCCAGTTCACGAAGTGCTGAAAGTTTATAAGCTTGTCCTCGAACTCCTCCGGCAACTTTTGACTGATGGATGTGCGCCGCCCTGAGAAAAAATTTTTTGCGTCGCATAAATCGATGCACCCAAGAGTTTCGTGCACGAAACTCTTCTCTGGTGAGCCCAGCTTCTTGAGCGAGTTCTACGGCTTTTTTGCGGATGGTATCCACGGTCATTGGCAGCGAGCGCGCACGAACTTCCCGCACAAAGTCCACTAGATTATCCTCCAGCTGCGGATGAACGGCACTTCGTCCACGAAACGACATTTTTCAAGGATTCCACATCTGCAGCTTCCATTTCTGCGCCCTCTAATAGCACACGCTTTTTTCTGATACATCAAAGCGGCGCTGAGCAGCTATATTCCCGTTCGCTTCTGCGAACTCAACAGCACCTAGTTTAAACGCAGATGAGTACTGCCTCCTCGCACCGCTACTCATATTCAGTGAACGAAAAAAAAAAAAAAAAGACTACTAAAAATGCAGGACAATGTCAAGCGGAGCGAAAACGCAGAACAGATTGGAAGCAAATCACGAACACAAAGAAAACAGACGAAGAAAAAAGAAACAGCCTGCGATTAGGTTTGGATGCGGATATGGCCGCGTCTAGCTTGTCAAGCATATGCAAGCCACATGTTGCCAGACAGCAGCGTACTTTCGGCTAGACACCGCTATATAAGCAAGGAGGATACATAAAACTTGCTGGAGTGGAAGCCGCCTATGCGCCGCTGCGGGAGAGAGTGAAGCCGCGCCGAGCATGCGGCGGCCATGTTGCCAGTGGCAGAAAAGAGCCGAGCGCTTCAAATTTATGCTTCATCGCGCTGCGGGTGAAGTGACTCGTGTGTTTATTGAGCAACGAAAACAAGTAATTCTGGTTGTAAATGTTTATTGCGACTTGTACGCAGCCAAGTGGCATGTAGAGAACTCAATTAAAGTGCATATGCATTAAATAGCGATGCCTATAAGCAAACACTTCATCGAAAACATAAGTGCCCTACTGGTAGCTGAAAATTATTGCCCTTGTCAAAAGTGGTCCCACCTTACTTTTGACCGATTTTCGTTTTTTTTTTTTTTTCCTTCGTCATGTGTTGTATCCTCACTTTTACGTATTGTTCGGCAATTTGCCTGCACAAACTGTACGCCTGATTATCAAACGTATCAAAGTCTGGGACGTGTTGCTCTAGTTTATGGAACCAGTTTTACTCGGAGGAAGCTCATAGAACTTTCAGGATGAGCTGTTTTGCTCTTGACCTCACCGTTGTGATGGAATCACATTCAGCCTGTAGCCGCCTCAATCCTCGACTTCTTTACAGGGGCTAATGACATCTCGCGACAGTGAAACAAGACCACCTCGCCTCTTACATTTAATTAAAGGTGTCAGCTCATCTGAGTGCATGGCTGCTATGCACTCTTCACAGGTAGTTGCAGTTCGACCTGTCGAACAATGAAGCCTGCTATGTATGACACCACGGAACCGACAAAAACAGAAAAGCTTTCGGGCCGTAGTCAATGCGATGCGTATTGTCGTGGTCATCGGGCTGCAGGACTGGGGCCTTGCGCATGTCAGTGAGATTGCTTCTTGGATCTACCATAACTGCAGGAGTCGCCGCATTCAATACGGAGAGAACATCTAGGGAGCAGTGTCCAGAACTTGAAGACGTGACTTCCGTCTGAACCAATAGACGCTTGTATGCAGCCATAAACTTCTAAGCTGTTGGGTTGTTGTTATGGCCGCATCATCCACGTATTGATTCAAAGAAGTTTCATGATGATAAGGGGCGCGAAAAGAAGTTTTCGGCATAGTCTTGATTGAGTTTGTGTGTCAGTAAGTATTTCAGCTGACCCTGGCTGACAAGTCTGTCAAACATTCTTTCCGTGCTTGCCATGCGTATCCAAAAACCAATGAATCCGTTTTTTTTTTTTTCAGTCCTTCTTTCACTGCCGTATCTCTCAGCCCGTTTATGTACGCTCGAGTCTCCGCAAAAAACAACTTCCAGAATGCCGCGTTTCCCTGCCAAAGGGGCGCTTTGTACGACCTTGCCAGCGGGTTCCTGGAGTTTAAGATGTCAAACAAGCGATCAAAAGTTCTAATAAACATAGATCCTGTGCTGGCACCCTTGAATTGCAGCGGCTTTAGCTTTCGTTCGCAGAAGTCCAAAGCGTCGGCAATTGAGGCACTCGATCAGTTGTAGACAGCATATCATACTTTAATTTTCTTGCTTTTCCCATTGGACGTGGACTTTCGTAACTTTGTTTCCGAGCCACAACCCTTCTTCACGTTGAAGTGCCTTCAATGTCACTTCATAACCCACTTTCACATGCTTCCCTTCAATGTCAAAGAGGTGGTCAAAGCACTCTGGCGCGAAGTGCACAGAACGAAGTGATCTCAGTCTTTCGCATTCTACTTCTCACGGCGAACGGCCCACTCCCAGAGGCTCCGCGTTACGGGATCTTTAGGAAACCTGTAAAACAAATCCGGACTGTTATGTTTTGCACGCTTAGATCGCGTCAGCTATAACTCCCTTTAGTAGCGAGTGCGGAATGGCTATGCCGAAGCCGTTTTCGTGTACGTACAGGTGGAATGTGAGGCCACAACCTTTTTTCAACCTGTTGGCACATCCGTAAACGACGCAAGAGGCAACCATTGTAAACCATTTGTTTTTACATGCCAACAAGGTGAAACAAGAACGGACGAAATCAGCAGCTCGCGAGGGCGCTGAGCACGCTTTTTGCCACTGGCAAGATGGCGGCGGCTGGCTTCACTCTCACAGCGCCCCTTCCACTCCAGCAAGTTTTATGTATCCTCCTTGTATATAAGACGACGGGCGACTTTAGCTTATTATTTTATTGAAAATATCTCCACTTATATTCCGGTGTATAAGGTAACTTTGTTGCACCTTGTTGTTTATCATTTGTTTGTTATTGTTTTTTATTTTATTTTTACTTTTTGTCTGTATTTTTTTCGCAATGTATAAACTGATGCCTTCCTTACTCAATGCCCTTTAATGAAACTGTAAGGCATTTTGAATAAATAAAATATAAGAAAAGCTGCTGTCAATAACCATGTAACAAAGGTGGACTCGTGACCCTAGTTCTCTATTGCATCTTCACTCTACAAGGACTAGCTCCAAATTACACTTCCCCTAAAGCCATATCCGAGACCTTCATCTTAAAGAACTAGTTTTAGTTTTCTAGAAACTTCTACAGCCGAAAGCAAGAAAGTTGCTGTTTCAGTGATCAGACATGGAATTAGCACATTGCTTAGTACTAGTACTGTTTTACCAACAGCTACTAGCTTGAAAGACGATGGCTCCTGCCTTTTTTACGTATAGTACACTCTCAGTAATATGAACTCAAGATGATCTCAGTATTTTGTTGAAATTATTGAAATGATAAATTATCAAAATTCTCATAACTGTGACTCTGGGCAACATACCAACTAGTGTTGTGATTTTCATTGTTTCCCAGTGCCGCAGCAACGTCATATACAGCCTTGCATGAATGCCAGTAAGGTTTTTAGACATAAGCGATTATACTGGTATTATGCAACGCGTGTACACAAGTGAAAATAAGAGATGAAATTTATTCATTTATTCATTCTGTCAATCCTTAGAAGGGGCTATAGCAGGGAGGGCAAGCAAATACAATACATAATAAAATCAGCAAAAAAGTGACACTATGAAAACCAGGCAAACACTGCAATGTCGAATGTACACATTCGAAAAACCAAGATACATAAAGTATAAAATATGTATAATAATAGAGTGAATTTGAGTATGTATTGTGTTCCTTGACAGCTTGTTGCCCCTTCCAATTCTTAGAATGCTTTGCCACATTACACTAGTATACTGCAACAAAAATGACATTAGGAAGTATTCCTCATGCAATAGACCAAGGTTAGGTTGCCTCTCCCCCAGCCCCTTTTCCAAGTCAGCACGCAACTGTTGGTGCGTGCATTTCGGCCAGTTCAGTCATTAAGTAGCCAGGCGGGGGCTTTATGTGCCACTGTTTGTGACTTAAAACTATGAGTATTCAACTAGAATCAATGGTCGAAATTTCCAGAGCCCTCCACTACGGCGTCTCTCATAATCATATGGTGGTTTTAAGACGTTAAATCCCATATATAAATCAATCAACTAGAATCAAGAAATGCAGCAGATATTACTAGGCATGCACAAGCAAAAAAGTTTGAATTCACCGAATTTTCACCACGGGGCACTTTGAATTAGGCAGCTTTAAAATACATGATGAAAATAGTCGGTTGGCCAGAAATTTTGCGTTTGTGTATATTATCAGATTTTCATTTATTGTGGGTCTACTGCACAATGCCCTGAACGCATATTTCATGTCGAGTTGACAGATAGCACAAGAACTGTTCACTCACTGGAGCAGCCCTGTTTCCTTATGCCACCATTTTGCAGAGTTACGTAATATTGGCTCCAAGAGAGTTAGCTTCCAACCATACTTCATAGAACATTTCAAATTGTTGCCATCGTAATTACTGCTTCGTCTTTGGAGCTAGATTATGACTTTGTTTCTTTTAAAAAGTAAACTTAGCCAATCGTCATGTCAACTCTTTGTGGCACACGCAGGTTGGCTACCACACATCCGGACCCTGCAACAACCCATCAATGGGCAGCACTGTGCGGAAACTGCTCAAGGACACCCTGGCCTTCTGAAGATTGGCCACTAGACGATCACATTTGGCGCATGTACATATGCGGCACACTGCCTATTTGTTTCTAAGCTCAATGGAATAAACCTTTTGTTTTTTTTTTCGTACGTACCTAAGTGTATTGTCCTACTTGAAGACATTTGTCTGCAAGAGCTTCATTAAGCTTGTTGATCACTCACTTATTCATATGTACACACAGTGTAGCATTTGTAGTAGAGTATAGCAGATCTGCGCATAAGCAATATATATACTAGCAGTTTAATTTGGAACAGTTGACATTCATAAGTGAGCATAAGCGAATAAGAAAAAAAAGTAAAAGTAACGGAAGAAACAAGTGCCAGAAGTAAATTGCTCCGCGCCAACTAACTGCCGTGCGGTCACATCCCCAAACTGCAGAAACTAGGAGCCCTTACTTTCAAATATTTGTTTGTACCTGTAAGAGGCAAAGAACAGTCACTATAGAATAAGCCATTCCGAAGTTTAAGCTGAGTGAAACATTGGGCAAGTTAGCGCATTGCTTTACAAAGGGCTTGGGGTGCAACTAACAAGGAAGAAAAGTGAGAGAAGATAGCCCAGAGAAACAGCCTTTTAAATAGTATGTTTTTCTTCCAACACCCTAATACTATATATATATTTTCATAAGCGCACACACATTCCAAATGCGGCTTAACAACACTGGTGGCACACAGCTAGCTGTAGTGGTTGTCGGGGTGATGGTGCAGCAGGATTTGTTTATGTAACAAAAGTCTTATTGCTAGCTTTAACAGCTTGGCTGATGAAATACTGGTTCCAGAATTCTATAACATTGCGGTGCTTCGAAATGCATGCACACCTTTCATTAAAAAAAAAAGAAGTGGCAGTTTCGATATGGAGGGGGCTGCTTCACAGTGACTTAGACCTTCAGTAGGCTGTGCCTGACGAAGGGTTAATTCACAAGGAGACATTAACTCTTTACATTATAGTAGCAGCTTTTGTCGTCTGCCGTCAGTTGTGCGTAAATAATGACGAGTGCAAAAATTGTCCTGCAGTTTAGGTTGCACGCAGGGCGCTGAGTTCACAACCCAGAGAACTGCGTTGACTCATTATGACAATGCCCGCTGCAGTGGGGCTGACTTGCAGATGCAGCTCGTAAAAAATAAACTTTAAAATATAACTAAAATTGTTTATACCTGTTTCTTGAATGCAGTATCTGAAGAGTGTTAACATTGCATGCCAAGGAAACGAGAAACGGTCGTTTTGCGATGCCTCACAATCCAACAGTGATCTTTAATGAATGCACAAATAAGAGGGTCACTAAAGAAAAAAATTATTCTTCTCGTATTATTGAATTGCCCTTTCACAATACCAACAAATTGGTAAGCCTGAAAATGCGCAGAAAGAAAGTGCGCACGACGACAAGGCCATGTGCTCATCTTGTAAGAATCGAGAGCGCCTTCCCCTGTGGCGTCTCGTTCCGTTCCTGCTAGGGCACGCCCTGATCCCACTTTGGTGCCAGTTATGTGGAGTTAGATTTACACGAGAAGCCTTAACCATACGAAGCGACCGCGAAGGGACGCGACGTTATCCACTGCCCACTGCCCGCACAAACACACTACGGCCGGGTTCGTCGACTCTCCGACACGGCGCAAAAATGGCACTTGAGGCAGTTTGTCAACAAACACAGGTTTGCTAACCCAAGATGCAGCACAGTGTGGCAATCACGAAATCGCGGCGCTTCAGGAAAAACCCGCAAGGCCGATAGAGTATACACCTGCCTGCGGCGTTATGGTTACCACATAAAGAGGGAAACACCGAAACGCAAACGAGAAATCTTCTGTGAAAACGAGCATGGCTTCCTCGTTTCAGGTGTGCGAGCGAGTGCCAGTCAGCTGGGAGCTCGAAGTAGAGAAGGGGCTGTCACTAGCAGCCTATTAATTCGGGATTGATGTGTCATCCTATCTTTACCCTAGCAAGCAACCCGTTGTTGGGAAGCTGTCAGGCAGGCACCCTTTTTGGAAAGCTTGCCATGCCAAGGGGCACTCCTGTCCACTCCTACATAGAGTTACTGTATATGCTACCTTTATGCCTTTAGGTAAAGGTAGCATATGCAATAACTCTACTTTCAGATAAATTACTTCTGCGTCAACGGTGTGCCATTCGTGGCGGAAACGCACCACATATATGACACTTACCTGGCTTAGGTGCTTGCGTGAGGCCTCGGGCTGCCTCACTTATGTTGACCTTGCAGCGGTACAACTTGGTTGTGCACTACCAGAAAGAGAGTTCGAACATCGTGGCTCACACCTTGACACGAGCCCCGGCATCTGACGCTTCGGTCCGCCACCCCAGAGAGCAATCTCACCTGTAGTAGACTACGAAGCCTCCAGCCTTAGTGGGGCGCAAGGGGCGAACCCCGACAGCTAAGTCACTGTCAAGCATACCGCCTTGAGAGAGGATGCATACCTGGTAATTTCCGTAACTTTCGACGGTACTTATATCTTCAACAGAGACGACCTGTACAGAAGGCACAGCCGGACGATATATGTTTTGTCAGCAAATTATTGATGGGCTCAAACAGCTGACAGCTCCGAATTAGAGCGTAGCAGTGAACCCGCCTAGTGCAAATGCACAGCTAGTATTGCTGTTAGTGCCGAGTGCCGGGCTTAAACTGGTATTGCTGCGGGCACGCTGAATTCATACCTTCTTGATAACGAACTGATAAATAGCTACCCAGGAGTCTGTCAAAGTGATGATACCGTTGTGTTGGCCCAGCTCAACCCCGACAATACAGAAGCCCCGCAGTCGAAGTGGCTGGCTACCAAAGGAGAGCACGGCCAGTCCAGCATGGCCGGCACGGCCGGAGAGCGCGTGCTCTTTCAGAGCGGTCATGGGGAGAGCAATCGACGGTCTAGTTAATGTCTCCAACCTTAAACATTTTGTTGCTTGCAGCAACCATTTGGCAGGTGGGGGAGGCAGTCACCAAACCCCAGGAAAACCATGAGAAGGCTGACCCCATGCTACGCCACTGGCACAACCTATAGCTGCGGAAACGCACTTAAGCGACCTTTCTCCTACTATAGCAGGTAACTGTAATTAATTCTATCTCATGTCAATAACGAGAGAATAACCGCTACAGTGTGCAGACACACGTCTAGAAGTGGTCCATCTTGGCCGAAAGTGCCCTCTGATTTGTCAAGGCCTCAATCTGGCAAGCACCCTCTTTGTCGGGTAGCACCGTCAGGCAGACGCTCTTTTGGGCAAGTTGGCTATGCCTGTGGCATTTCTGGCCGTTTATGCATCGTCCGGTCGTCTTCCTGCGCTCGGCTCTCCCGTGCCACCAATCTGTTCCTGACGATGCGGCCTGCTGTCCCCTGTTTTCTCTGCTGGAGCTTGGTCCCTACCATCTGCCCTCCTGACAAGAACATCCTACCCAATTGAACTGGTGGCCTTGGCAGCCGCTCATGACTAGGCCATCCACCGATGCTTTGGCCCTGGCCCGAGCGTGGTCACTCTGGCTTCCGTTCCTAGCTGCTTGCTGTTCTAGCGGGCCGTTCCTGCCAGACCTCATCCCAACAATTTCGGCCGCAGTTGGCTGCCGCACGCAAGCCTGGCACGGCCCCATCTTTCTACTTCCTCAGGCCGGTGCCCTTCAACTTCAAGCGTGCTGGCTGCCACTTGCAGTGCTTTCCCGATCGTTTCTTCTGGACTGCATACCTCCTCCCCAGCAATGGGCTCTTCCTGGTCTGTTGTAACTTTTGTGTGACCAAGGCCGACCATGGACTCGTCTCAACAGGGGCGAGAACTTTGCCTCTTCAGTTGCGCGTCTTAGTTTTTCGGTCTGGGCCATCGAGGAGATACCAACCTTTTGAACATTGCACTATCAGCCCGCCCCCTTGCGGCTGAGCTGACCTGGCCACTTGGCCTTGGAGCTCTTTGAACACTCTGGCCTCAGCTTTTAGGAGGGGGGGGGGGGGGGGGTATCGAGAGCGCCTTCCATCTTGGCAGCTCGTTCCCTGCTGACACTGTGCCAGCTTCGCACGGCTTTTCTTTGCTGTGTCAGAGAGTCGACTAACTAGGCCGTAGCGTCCTTGTGTGCGACGGCAGTGGAGAATGTCGATCGCGTTCCTTCCCAATCGCTTCGTAGGGTAAGCTTCCTGTGCATAACCAATCTCCACAATCGTCAGCATTACCATCAGCCTGTTTACACCAGCCTGTTACCATCAGCTTATGTTTACAGTCAAGTTACAGTGTACTAGAAGGGGGCGGTGAAACGAACGAGGCGGCTGCGTCACATCTCGGCTGATTGTCCGGCAGGTGACAGTAGCGGTGGCGCTGTTGTCTCATGGTACTGAAGATCTCAGGAGCGTCTGCATTGGGAGCGCGCACGCCGTAGCCTGTAAAAGCATGTAATTGCCCGTTTTTAGCGCGCTTATTGCGTTTCTGAGCGCTTATCAGTAGACGCACCATGGTGCACGAGTGAATATGCAGGCATGCCAAAATTGCGTGGATACACTCACTGTTTCAAGAGCCTGTCGACCCACACAAAAAAAGTCAAATGGAATTTGCACGGATCTGCCTGGCTTCTCACTCAAGCAGCACTTTGAGCTGCGTTACATCATAAGTTGCTATTGGCGAAGAGAGGAGAAGTATCAAAACCGCGATGAAATCATGCGCTCGTTTTGTCAGCAGTCTCGATCTACGATATCCAGAGCGCAGTGTTCCTCATATAAGCCTACATGCGCCCAATTGTTTCACGAGAAACACGAGTATAAGTAACGTTGTTACAACATTTATATCAGAGATGACTCGGTTTTATCATGCCAGTTTTGCATAAGTAAACAATTATTGCTTTCTGAAAGGCTTATCGCATAGTGAACATATTAAAAACAACACACAAACATATTAAAAAGTGCCAATGGTATATATAGCCCGTCTGTTAATCTGCGTAAATTCATAGTAACAAGTTGTCATTTTGTATCGACAGCTTTAATTGTGCTGCTTTCCAAATATTCTATTTGCATAATGCCATTCGAAGCCAGCAAATTTAAGACAATGTTTTCTATTATAAGTGTAGTTCAATTATGAAGTGTCAAAAGTGTAGGCAGGCAGTTCTGCATCTTGTTTTGGGGAATTCAACTTGCATATGTACACAGTAAGTACATGCACGCATGCACACACATGTGCCACACACACACACATTATATATATATATATATATATACACTGAAGAAGTTTGTCCAATGGGCCAAGCGTACTTGGGCCTTCACAAACCTCAGAGAAGACCGGTGGTTGAAACCGTAGGAAATAAAACTAAGACAACCGTTATATATATATATATATATATATATATATATATATATATATATATATATATATATATATATATATATATATATATTGACGCGTATGTATTGGTCGACAAAAATGACGATAATGGGATTTGGCGGACACCAGCTGGTGGAGCTCTGGCTGATCGAAGACAAAGAAGGTGATCTTGCTGTTCGGCTGCTGAGAATCGCTGTGTCAACGTCTATCTGCCTTTTCTTCGCGTTGTACCGCGACACTGGTGGAAGAGCTGGGCCGCAACCCTGCCTAATGCTCCATACTCCCGCTGGGAGCCGTTCCTATAGCCCGGACGCATTGCCACCTATTGCAACTTCCGTACACCGGTTCAGTCGGCGACTGATGTATGCCTCGCGCCAGAGTACACTCCTTCAACGGAATCTCGCAGGTGCCGATTACTTCAGCAAATGGCCAACGCCAGTCCGCAACCAGCGCCCCAAGGCCCCCCTTTGACACAGCCTTCAGTAACCATCTTTCAACCGCTGGTTCCCGATCACTTTAGTGGCGGCACCCATGACCACTGGCTTGAGAACTATGAGCGTGTTGCCAAGATTAATCTGTGGCTTGAACAAAAAAAGCTCTCACGCACCTTTTTCTACCTTGACGGCGGTGCGAAAATTTGGTATGGTGTTAACTTGGGGCGACTTCTGACAACAGCTTGTCGACACGTTCGCCAATGTCGATCGATGGGACCATGTGCAGCAGCTGTTGAAGCTACGGGTTCAAAAGTCCAATGAAAGCGTTTCTATGTTCGCTGAAGATATGACTCGTCTTTTTCGTCGAGCTGACCCGAACATGAGTGAAGATAGGAAGTTGAGCTACCTCATCCGCGGCGTTAAAGAGCAACTTTTCGCCGGGATACTGCCAACCCTCCAAGTACCGTAGTTGACATTATCAAGGAGGCAACGGCTATTGAGCGGGCCCTCCATCAATGATGCAGGCTGTATGATCGAATGTCTAGCAACGCCTCAATCAATGCTGCCACCATACCTAAGAATCAAAGCTCCCTGCGAGGCCTCTTTAGGGAGATAGTTCGCAAATAACTACAGAAGTTCCGGACTCCAATCGCTCAAACCCCCGTTGCGTCCGTCGCTGAACTGATACACGACGAAATCTGCCACGCATTTTCTACCGCTGGTCCTGATGACGAGCACCATCCCATGAGCTACGCCGACGCTCTCCGACGTTCACTATCTGCGATATCGTCGCTATACCGCCCAGTGCCAACGGCCCCTTGGTCACCGCCGCAAGAGCAGACCCTGAGCCTACCACCAAGCCAATCGACGTACCACAAGCCGTCCACAGCAGGACCATGGATATTGTCGCAAGATGGGAGGCTTAGACAACCACCGCTCTGCCATACCGCCCAGTGCCAACGGCCCCTTGGTCACCGCAGCAAAAGCAGACCCTGAGCTGACCACCAAGCCAACCGACGTGCCACAAGCCATCCACAGCAGCACCATGGACATCGTCGCAAGATGGGAGGCTCAGACATCCACAGCTCCGAAGAACAGACGCATGGCGCACAATCGATCGACGTCCACTATGCTTTAACTGCGGAGGTGCAGGTCATATTGCCATTCATTGCTGCCACCGCAGTGATTCGTTCCGCCCTCTTCGAACATGGTCTGACGATCGCCATGCGAACGAAGAATACATACTCCGCAGGGAGGACGACTCTTTCCAAGGAGCCCGTTCTCACTTTTACGACTACCGTACTTCTAACGAGGAGGCAATACCTATTTGCCAGCCAGGTTTAAGACGTTGACCCTGCTCTCCTTCTCCCGTGCATTCGCCTTCGTCACACCGACGTACCTCCGCGGACCTTAACGCAAGAAGATCACCCAGCTTGTGCCGGAAAAACTGAGGGTGGCGACCTCCGGGGGTAAGGTTGCAGGCCATGAAGATGACGATGAAAAGCCCCCATTACACGATGCTGTAAAGCTTACAAGACGTGAGAGCGCCGACATTGTGACCGCCGACTTTAGTGGTTTTTTTGACGGCCAGAAAGTATAACAGCCTTAGTCGACACCGGTGCCGATTATGCCGCGACATAGTGCCTGCGATGAAACAACGCGCCCATCGCCGCGCGCACAAGGACATACATGCGCACCGTCTACTGTTGTGCAGAGACGATGATAGCACGAGAACCCAGCTGGCCCCTGCTGATGTGCGCCACGCGCTTGGGACTCTTCTTGAAGAAGTAGAAGAAGGAGACATATTTCTTTTTAACAAGCCCAATGGTCTAGACTACACTCCCCTCAGATTACGTTCGTCCAAGCGTTGCTAGAGCCTCTCAATGTAAATATTTATCAGATTGGCATAACGAAGACGCCTAATTCAAAACTTGAAATTAAATTGATATTTTCCCCTCTAATGCGAAACAACTGCCCCTTCAATATTTAAATATTCGGTTAAAAGATTACTTGACTCATCTGTCCATAAACAACAATAGTGCGACAGATGCGTCCGTATTGAACGAAAAGGCTGGAATAGGCATCTTCTGTACTTCTCTCGACTGGTCTTTCTCAGTTCGATTACCAGATTACATGCCTATATTCATCGCTGAATTATTTGCTATAATTCTAGCGCTTCGTAAACTTCCTGCAAGCGAATCAGAAGCGGTCATACTTACCGATTCTCTCTCAGTATGCACTGCACTATCTACAGCAAAAAATTTGACATTATTGAGTATGATTAGCAGTTTATTACCAGAAAACCTGAAAAAATTTCACTTGCTATGGATACCTGGCCACTGCGGGATTTATCCAAATGAGATGGCAGACTCGTTAGCCAAAGCATCTTTAAGCGGACCACTTTTACCTATTTTACCTGATTTCGCCTACGTAACAGCTAGCAATCAGATATAGAAAGGCTTGTTTGCACAAAGAAATAGAAAAATTATCATTGGATAAAGTCAGAGACTTCGTACATCTAAGATATTGCTGGAACAAACAGTGGTGTGTATCTCGGCAGTTAGAAATTACAATCACCAGATTACGATGCAGAATTCCGCATCTGAATTACTACCTACATGAAGCTGGACAAACAGCATCTCCGTTGTGTCTCTTTTGCAAGGAATCGGAATCAATAGATCATTTCTTTTTATCCTGTCAACGTTATGCTTATCAAAGGAAAAGATACCTGGTCGAACCAATTGAGAAGCTAGGTTTAAAAATAAACGTGGAACTAATTTTATCCTTCGGAGGGTTTACATTAGGTCATAGCCACAGGGAGGTTTTTTCTGCTGTGTGCGAGTACATAAGGGCAACAAAGAGATTATCCTGTTAGCCTATTGTTATTATTTACGGCTACGAGACTACCTGAATGCCTGACTTAGCCCACTTGATGATCCTTCCGCCCGGTTCTTGGCCGATCCCTTTTTGTGGGCGAGTGCCTGCAAAGCTGAAAGTTCGTCATCATCATCATCATCATAACAAGCACTACGGGAGACGCCTATGGACTGCTGGAAGGCTGGATCACGTCATCTGAAAGCATCTCCTCCACTTGTTTCTTGATGACGTCTCTTTCCTTTTGTGATACTCGATATCAGTGTTGGTAAATTGGTCTCGTGGCTATCTTCTGTTATAATCCTGTGTTTTGCAATAGCCGTGCGTCGCACCTTAGAGGACGTTGAAAAGCAGTCTGAAAACTCTTTTATAAGGGCAAACAATCGTTTCTTTTGATATTATGGGAGCCTGTGGTTGACGTTAACTGATGCGTCGACGTGACAGGTCTCTTGTGGAGTGGTTCACTACATAGTTCAGTCGCTATGCAGAACTCGTGGAAATATGCGATAGCCATACCTTGCGCGATGTGCTGACATTCATTCCCAAAATTCGTAAGGAGGACAACTGAGCGGCCATTCCTTAAGTGAACAACACCTCTCGCCACGCAAATTCCTTTGTTTAAAAAGAGCTCTACGTTTCCATCCGCTATTCCTTCGTGGCCACAAAATGCCTTATTTTCAACAAGCACCATTACACTACAGCGTGGTGGCACTGTGACGTTATCATCAACAACGCGCGGAGCAGTAAGACGTCGCTTTTCCGATTCTTCCACCGACATAGCTTGTTCGGTCGAAAACGTTACACTGGATCTGCGCAGATTAATTATGGCTCCATTGGCTTGCAGAAAATCCATTCCTAGTATAAGCTCCCTTGAACAGTACGGCAGTACGACGAAGTCAGCAACGTAAAAAAAGCCTCTTATTTCGAGCCTTGAGGTGCATCTGCCAAGCGGTGTAATAGTGTGGCCACCTGCCGTGCGTATCTGTGCCCCACTCCATTTTGTCACAACCCTTTTAAGTTTCTATCAAAATTTGTGACTCATTACCGAATAATCAGCGCCGGTGTCAACTAAAGCATTTAGCTCGTATCTGTCTATTTTCAACCGCAAATCTCAAGTAATCTTCGCACTGCTGCGCTTATCCTCTGTAAACATAGCATCGTCACCTTGAAACCGTAATGGAGGATCTTCGCAACTGTAGTTATCAGCGGCCTCACCTCCACAGGTCGCTTGCTTCAGTTTTCCGGGTGTGGGCTTGTAGCACGGTGCCCAGACCGTGCGGAAGAAGCAAGTGGGCTGGGTGATCGGTAACGCCTGGGCGACGGCGATCTTGGCTGATGTTGGCGTGGAGTGAGTGGGCTCTGGCGCGCGGACAAGTACTCTTTGATCTCCGTTGGCCGTTCACCGTTTCGAGGGCATGGTGCGTACAACGGAAAGCCCCTTAATCCTGCATGTATTTATTTATTTATTTATTCATGATACCTTACAGGGCCCGATAGGGCATTGAGTAAGGGGGGCAAGTACGAAACAAAAAATATCAGAGAAAAATGCATTAATAAATACAGGGAAACAAAATTGAAAAAAAGAAAAAAAGGGTACAGTGCAGTTAAGGAACTTTTTTTCTTTCCTCCCTTTCCTTTTTTTTACACATGGCAAAAAACAGCAATTAACAGCAAACGAAAAAAACAAATATATATATATATATATATATATATATATATATATATATATATATATATATATATATATATATATATATATATATATATATATACACACACACACACATATACATATGTACAGTGCAAAGCATTTTCAAACAGAGGAACAGCATTTCTTATTCCATGAAACAATTTTTCGCCAATCACACACACTCGCAAAGGAAAGAATGGAGGAAGAATTCGCGAAATAAAAAGTAATGGTGACGACATGATACTATTTCAAGAAATGCTTACGTAATTGGTCAAGAAATGCTTGATGGTTACTGATAGATGCAACATTGTCGGGAAGATCATTCCATAGAACAATTGCTCGGGGAAGTGCTGATGAATTGAAAGTGTTAGTTCGTCCACTGATGCGTTTAATGCTATATTGATTATGCAAGCGGCGTGATATGCGTGAAGGCGCTTCCAGTGGTAAGGGAGATGGCCTGATGCTATAGCGATATTTATGGAATAAAGATAAAAGAGCAATGGAACGACGAACATTTAATGGCACAAGCGGTATGTCATGTTTGATCTGCGTTATGCTGGAATGTGGGCTGTAGTTGGAAGTAATGAAACGAGCGGCTCTGTTTTGTACAGACTCAAGTTTGTTAGTCAGGTAGATTTGATGAGGAGACCACACTGGTGAAGCATATTCTAATTGCGGACGAACGATGGTTTCATAGGTGAGTTGTCTTAGACTGCTTGGTGAGTTCCACAAGTTCCGGCGCAGGTATCCAAGTGACCTGGATGCCTTGGCAGTAATGGTGTTAATATGCATGTCCCATGAAAGATTGTGCTTGAGATGGACGCCTAAATATTTATACGATGATGCCTGGGATACTAATGTGCTATCTATGAGGTATGAAAAATCGGAATTGATACGCTTGCGGCTGAAAGTGATAACCTTGCATTTAGTAGAGTTAAGACTCATCTGCCATTTGTCACACCACTCTGCAATTAATGTGAGATCATTTTGAAGTACGAGGTGATCTTCGGTGGATTTAATTGAGCGGTAAATGATGCAGTCGTCAGCGAAAAGACGCAGGTTAGAAGATATGCCTGTGGGTAAATCGTTAATGTATATTAGGAACAGTAAAGGACCAAGGACACTGCCCTGGGGCACACCTGATGTTACGTCACAGAGAGATGAGGTAAAACTGTTTGCTGAAGTGAACTGCTGACGGAAAGAAAGAAAGTTACGAAGCCATGATAATGTTAAAGAATCCAGACAGAGAGCTGATAATTTCGAGAATAAACGCGAGTGTGCCACACAGTCAAATGCTTTAGCAAAATCTTAAAAAATACAATCCGTTTGAAGATTAGCGTCCATGTTAGAGTGCAAGTCAGTTGTGAATTCTAGCAGCTGCGTGTCACATGACAGTCCTTTTCTGAAACCGTGTTGCTGAGGAAAAAAGAAGGAATTATGTTCAAGATGAGCGTAAATATGGGAGGCGATAATGTGTTCAAGTAACTTACAGCAAATGCATGTTAGTGATATGGGTCGGTAGTTATGCGGGGAATTTTTATTACCGCTTTTGAAAATTGGGATGACCTTGGCGATCTTCCAGTCCGTGGGTAATAAGCCTGATGATAATGATTGCTGAAAAATATAGCGAAGAATTTTACTTGATATTAGGACTGTGTTTTTTAATATTTTAGAGTTAATGTTGTCAACTCCAGCACTGGTTGAGATCTTGAGATTTCCTATGAGATTAGCGACACCTTCAGCGGAGACATCAATCGCACTCATGTACTAATAATCATGGTCAGGAACAATGGGTATGTTGGAATGATCTTCCCTCGTAAATACAGAAGCAAAATATCTGTTAAAGACATGCGGGCATTCGCTATCATCAAGTGGCTGCTGTTTATCGTCACACAGTGAAATGTGATTACTAATGCTATTAGGAGACACAACACGCCAAAACTTTTTAGGATTAGATTTCAAGAGAGAGGGAAGATCCTGGGAAAAATATTTCTTTTTTGAAGTTCGAACGGCGCAACAGTAGCTTTTTAAGCATTCGCGATATTTTTTCCAAGCCGATGATGTAGGTGCAAGCTTAGCTTTTCTGTAAAGACGCTTCTTTTTATTACGATGACGATTAAGATGTTTGTTAAACCAGGGATTAGTTTTATCGTTGGAAGTAGACACCACGGGAACGTATCGGTGCACTAAATTTGTTAGCACGTTCTTAAAAAGCACCCAGTTCTGCTCAACGGTCCTATCAAAAAACGAAGGTAAAAATGTCCGAACGAAAAATTTGTTAAGTGCAATATTCATATCCTTATAATTAGCTCGATTGTAATCGCGGATTTGAGTGATCGTGCTACCTTGAAATGCAAGAGGAATGGTAAGTTGTAATTGGATAAGCCTGTGATCACTAAAACCGTCAAGGTATAATACATCACCAATTGACTCAGGAGCATTGCAGAAAACGAGATCTAGAATATTAGTACCGCGGGTTGGCTGATTAATTGCTTGGAAAAAATTGAAGTCTAAGGTGAGGTTTATGAGCTCTGTTGCATTTTGGCAAGAAGATGACAATTGAGACCAATCTATTTACGGAAAGTTAAAGTCACCAACCAGGTATGTAATGTCAGCTGGGTATTTACCGATAGCCGAAGTAATGGAACTTTGAAGTTCGTCAATGAAGGAACTATTGGAATCCGGCGGACGGTAGCAGACGCCAACCAGTACCTTTGCCGTTGATGTAGTACAGGCGGCCCACACTATTTCAAGGCAGGAGTCGGTATTCACCAGAAACGGCGCTAATCCTTTTTTGATAGCTATAAGAACACCACCGCCTTTTTTAGCTTTGCGGTCATGTCTATAAAGGCTATACTTATTTGGGTTGGCAAAAATTTCACTGTCCATTACATTCGGATGCAGCCAGGTTTCCGTAAGTGCAACAATATCGCTATCAGCATCTTCCAAGTAGGAACACAAATCATCACGTTTAGGAAGAAGACTTCGAATATTAGTAAGAAATAAAGATAGTGTTTGAGAACTGCTGCGACTAGGTCTAGGTATTGCTCGAGTTCTTTTATCCCTGCCTAGCTATCTAGCAGCTGCTATAACAGTGTCTGTCGCACTATCATACACATACGTTTGTTGATCAATCAGTAGTTTATCAAAGACCAGCTTGCCTCTCTTATCCTGCATCTTAGCAAATTCAAGTAACTTTCGCCTTGCTAACCTGGTCGCAACAGAAAAGTCTTCTCTAATTGAATAAGTCGAGCCTTTGAGCTTATGCGCAGATGCAAGAATTCGCTGCTTGTCCTTGAAGAATGCAAGTTTCGCAACGATAGGTCTGCGCTTATTCAAGGCAAATTTCCCTAGTCGATGAACACGCTCAAAATGGCTCTCAGTGATAGTAACATCCAGCTTTTGGGAGCAGAAGGTAATAATTTTCTGCTCAGAATCATCCCATTTTTCTTTTTCATCATCCTCAAGCCCAAAGAAAAGCAAGTTCGACCGCCGAGACCTGTTCTCAGCATCGTCACATCTTTCTGTAACCTTATTTAGTTTCGCAGCTAGGTCACACAAGGAAGGATCAAGGCCACTGAGCTTAGCTGTGCTAAGTGACTCTATTGTGTTTTCCAGTGACGTAACACGGCCAGATAGCTGCGTAATTGCCATATCTGTAGCACGTTGCTTTTCCTTTATGCCCTTCAGCTCATTAAGTATTTCCGTTTGACCGGTCTCGAGCCTACGCATGGTATCCAATACTAATGAAAGCACACCCTCCTGTGTTGTTTGCACAGGGGGCGGACCAGGATTTGTCTCTACATCGCCGGCCATTAAGAGCAGCAAGGACATAGCAGCGGAACAACATCGCGACACTGAGCAGATAAAGCGCTTCATCATAGCACAGTACTTTGGTGGGCACGACACCGCGAACAAACAGTAGTCACTACTCCTTGGACCGGCAGCACCGCCTAGGTAACTAACCTGCACAATCAGGACGGGTAAATGACGCATGTCTGATGCGGTGTAGTGCCCAAATCCGCCGGTGGTACGGTAGCTTTTATATCCTGGACCAGCTGTGACGTGGATCGTTGACGAAAAACTTTGTTGCCAGGTAGAAGCAACGATGTCATCCAGTATCAGCGTAGCTGGCGATGAAACACGGAAAGGCGGCAGCAGAAGGTCGTGACCATGCTCACGCTGGGCAGCCGTCCAGCACACCGCGCCACAGAGGAGAGCACCCTGCACAATCAGGACGGGTAAATGACGCATGTCTGATGCGGTGTAGTGCCCAAATCCGCCGGTGGTACGGTAGCTTTTATATCCTGGACCAGCTGTGACGTGGATCGTTGACGAAAAACTTTGTTGCCAGGTAGAAGCAACGATGTCATCCAGTATCAGCGTAGCTGGCGATGAAACACGGAAAGGCGGCAGCAGAAGGTCGTGACCATGCTCACGCAGGGCAGCCGTCCAGCACACCGCGCCACAGAGGAGAGCACCCTGCACAATCAGGACGGGTAAATGACGCATGTCTGATGCGGTGTAGTGCCCAAATCCGCCGGTGGTACGGTAGCTTTTATATCCTGGACCAGCTGTGACGTGGATCGTTGACGAAAAACTTTGTTGCCAGGTAGAAGCAACGATGTCATCCAGTATCAGCGTAGCTGGCGATGAAACACGGAAAGGCGGCAGCAGAAGGTCGTGACCATGCTCACGCTGGGCAGCCGTCCAGCACACCGCGCCACAGAGGAGAGCACCCTGCACAATCAGGACGGGTAAATGACGCATGTCTGATGCGGTGTAGTGCCCCGGTAAGGGCAGAACCTATACAGGTGACCTGCTTCCCCACGATGGAAACACAGAGGCCTGCGCTCATGGTCACGCCAGATGTCACTTTTCCGGGGCCTTTGATCCACGTAGCGAGCTACACCATGGGCTCGAGGCAGGTAGGTAGCCGTCGGTTCCAGTGGACGATGTGCGCTGCGTACCGTCTGTGGGCAAGGAGAGGCCATCGCAACTGCTGCATTGGTGTGTGCCGCGGGTTGTTTGAGTATTTCAGAGTACGTTGGGATGCGTTGGATCGGCTATGGCGCACGCTCCGGCTCACGTATCATCTGCCTCAGTTCATCTTGTACTACGTCGACGACAGACAGTGTTGCTGTAGTGTGAGGTGCTTGCAACTTGCTGAGCTCTTCCCTGATCACCGACCTGATGAGTTCTCGCAGGGCGTCCATGTCACTTCGCTGGCGTCCAGAGAAGACATTTGCAGGTGCGTAGTTTATGTCTCGATTGTACTGTCGAGCCCGCTGTTCTAGCGTTTTCTCGATGGCTGTCGCTTCCGTATGAAACTCCGCAACTGTTCGTGGTGGGTTGCGGACGAGAACAGCGAATAGCTCTTGCTTCACCCCATGCATGAGGTGGCGTAGCTTCTTGTCTTCAGTCATATAGGAATCTGCGCGCTTGAACAGGCGGATCATGTCCTCGATATACATTGCGACACTTTCGTTGGTGAGTTGGTTCCTGGATTCGAGCGCAACCTGCGCCTTTTCTTTGCGATCCGCGCTGGCACGAGTCGCCAGAGCTTGTCGCCGAAATTCATCCGAGGTCGTAAAGGAGGTTTCATGGTTCTCATACCACGTCTTTGCGAAGTCCGCCAAAGCAAAGTATACGCGGCGGAGCTTCTCTCTCTCGTCCCAACCGTTCAAACGTGCCACTCTCTCAAATAGGTTCAGCCAATCTTCTACGTCTTCATACGAGTCGCCATGAAATACTGGTGGCTGGTGAGGTTGATTTATCTCCACTTGGGCTGGTGTTACATGACTTGTCATGGTGGTGGCGTCCATTGACTGAGTTCCCCTTGGCGTGAAGTGGAGTGGACTGAATTCTGGTGAATCACCTCGAAGACGGCGACTGGTCCTCTGATGCACAGGTGTCAGCTCTCCAGGATCAATTCGCTGGTGGTCGGGGCTATGCTCTTTTGCGTTCGTAGGGCTTTGATTCATTACCCAGCACCCCCACCAGAAATGTAACGATGTTGAAGGACTCAGGGTGTAATAAAACGTATTTATTGAAGGGCGAACCTGTGCCTACAACTCAAAGGGACTATGGTCGTAGCCCGTTATAGCAGAGCACCAAAGATGTCTCCTTCTTCTACTTCTTCAAGAAGAGTCCCAAGCGCGTGGCGCACATCAGCAGGGGCCAGCTGGGTTCTCGTGCTATCATCATCGTCTCTGCGCAACAGTAGACGGCGCGCTTGTATGTCCCTGTGCGCGCGGTGATGGGCGCGTTGTTTGAATGCAGGCACTATGTCGCGGCATAATATTATCAGTAAGGACCTCACCGTCCGCCTCAAGAAAGTGAAGATGCTGTGGACAGGCCCTCGAATAAAGACGGCAGGTGGTCAGTTATTGATGTTATTGATGCCCTCTGGAAGATGCACAGCGAGAATTGACATAGGAGGTTCTTCTTTCGTTGCGTCATTCGTCGTTCTCGCCGCATGCTGAAAGGATCTAATTATTGGTATGGACTTCTTACGAGAGTACGGCGCCATCATCAGTATCTCAGACAGCTTGATTACATTCCGCAACAGTTCGGGCGCACCTGATTGTCCACAGGCACGACCAAACCAATTGCGTCTAACTGATGACAATGTGGTTCTCCCTCCTCGGTCATGCACGCTAGTTTCTGTGGCAGCCGCTGTCCAGTTTGACGGCGAAGGAGTTGCAGACCGAATAAGCTTGCTCCTCCTCACACACGGCATTTTCGTCGCAAGAGGTATTGTCAGTGTCGCCGCTGCACGCATGGACTTGCTTCTGACAAACTTTAGGGGTGAGCGCCAGCACCTTCTAAAAGGCATGGCCGTCGCTTACTTCGACAATATCACAGACGCAGAAGGCTGCTTGGCAGTAGTCGATGAGGTGCCAAAACTTGATTCAACACCAGTTCTCGACGTTAGCACTACTTTGCCTGAGAACGAGCGAAAAAGGTTTCGTGAGCTACTAACCGAATATAAAGACTGCTTTTCGACAACATCAAGAGTTGGCCGCACGCCTCTAACCAAGCATCGGATAATTCCTGAGGACATGGCGACACCAATTCACCCAAAACCCCTATCGCGTGACTCCAAAGGAACGCGAAGTGATAGAAGAGCAAGTCGACAAAATGCTAGAAGATGACGTCATTCAGCCCTCAAAAAGCACCTGGGCATCACCTGTAGTCCTCGTTAAACAAAAAAAAAACGGCAGCCTGCGCTTCTGAGTAGATTACAGAAAACTCAATCAGCTGACAAAGAGAGATGCGTATCCACTTCCTCGTATAGATGACTCTCTCGACAGACTTCAACATGCTCGTTAATTTTCATTGATGGACCTGAAGAGTGGATATTGGCGAATCGAGGTAGACTAGAGAGACCATTATAAGACAGCTTTTGTGACACCAGATGGCTTATATGAATTTAAAGTCTTGCCCTTTGGTTTATGCTCAGCGCCTGCTACCTTTCAAAGACTCGCGGATACCGTACTTTCTGGGTTGAAGTGGAAAACCTGCTTGGTCTACCTTGATGATATCGTAGTTTTCGCCGCAACATTTGACCAGTACCTTCAAAGACTTGAGGTAGTTTTACAAGCCATACAGTCCGCGGGCTCCACGTTGAAGCCTGAAAAGTGCCACTTTTGCTATGAAAAACTGCAATTTCTTGGCCACGTTGTGAGTCATGCAGGCATTTGTCCTGATCCTGAAAAAAATTGCAGCTGTTGCACAGTTCCCGGTGTCGACTGATAAGAAGGCTGTCCAACGATTCCTCGGCCTATGTGCGTATTATAGGCAATTCATCCCCGACTTCGCACGCATCGCATCTCCGTTAACCTGTCTCACGAGAGAAGACGTTCCCTTCCGATGGAGCAACAAAGAGGAAGCTGCTTTTAAGAACCTGCACCAGCGACTACAGACGCCTCCAGTGCTTGCCCACTTTGATGAGAAAGGCCCAACGATGCTACACACTGATGCCAGCAATGTTGGTCTGGGAGCTGTGCTTGTGCAGCTGCAAGAAGGCACAGAAAGAGTAATCGCCTATGCAAGCCGAACACTAACACGCGCCGAGATTAATTACTCCATGACTGAGAAAGAATGCCTCGCCGTGGTATGGGCGGTCACAAAATTTCTCCCGTATTTATACGGCCGCCCTTTCAAAGTCATCAATGACCACCGTTCACTGTGTTGGTTTACGAATCTTAAAGATCCTACCGGGCGATTAGTGCGTTGGAGTCTCAGGCTGCAGGAGTACGACATGACGGTTGTACACAAGTCAGGGAACCGCCACATGGACGCCGACTGTCTGTCCCGCTCACCCATTGAATCGGCAACTCTATCCGATGAGGAGGAAACAGTATTCCTCGGTGTGCTCGATACGACCGCCATTGTAGGCCCATGTGCTCGGAGTTGGGTGCACGTTAAAGAACCCCAGGTGGTCAAAATTCCCGGAGCCCTCCACTATGGCGTCTTTCATAATGAAATGGAGGTTTTGGGACGTTAAAATCAACATATCAATCAATCATATCAGCACGCATTTAAATCACACGTCACCGCCCCAATAACAATATCCATGCAATGGCCCTTAGTACAGCTACTATTTTTAGTGGGTGCATTTCTCGTCCGGCTACGTTAGACTTGAACAAGTTTTAGGATGTCATACCGTCGAAAAGGTGAAATTTACAGTGCGCATTTGTACAGAGACACACTATATTTAGCTTCGCCAACTGAAAACGTTCGGCGTAAGGCTAGCACCTAGAATTTATTTTTTTTTTGGTGGGGGGTGCAGCAGAACGGCTAGCTTTGGCAATTGGTGGTCACTGTGAATTCATGTAAATATTTTAGTATACCCCGAAAGTTAAATTACAAAAACATTGCCATGGTGTAGGGGGTTCAGATTCCCTTCCTCTTCCCTCTATACTTACGGCCTCCTGGTTCTGCATGCGTTTGAAAGGGTATTTTTTTTTTAATCTCACTGCTTTCTGAGCACAGATAACTTCCAATTAATCGGCTCAGTTATTCTGAATATTGTAAACACCTTGAGGCCAGGATTCCGGCTCGCGAGAGGCTAGTTCTCAAAACGTCCACCACATGCCGCATGACTTGGAACCCTCCCCTCATTCTCGCATTTCTTTTCCCGCTACCGAGCAGACGGGCTCCGAGAGGAACAGGTACAGTTTAGAACAGGTTTCCTCAATGCCTGCCGTAAGGTTTTCTCAATGCCTGACGGAAGGCAAAAACAAGCGTCTTCGCATTTCTTTTGCTCTAATAAATGACAACTCATATTATATATAATCTGGACCGGTCATGCATGGCTTCGCAGGCTGAGGACTTCTTTGTCTAACTCAGTTGAGTTCGTGACCTCACTAACAATTATAAATATGTGCGGAGAATTTATTGTACACGAAGAAGTCACACCCAACCAACCTTACTTTTTTGTCACTGGTTATGTATTATATTTATAATTTCAGCTTCGGTGATTAATTCAAGGCCTAAATCATATGTTTGGCAACCAAATCATTAGAGCTCCGACTTTTTACATTGTTTTTATCTGATGTCAGAGGCAGGTGCTCTGCGATATGGCAGCCACCGTGACTTTTAATCACATAGAGTGTCAGTTCAGCCAATGACTTAAGAGTCAGTCGGTCCCTGCGTTCTTCTGTGCTCTCCCCGCTTTCTTATGTTCACACGCCGCGTCGAAGGGGAACATAAAGCAAAGCGCAGAGGCACTGGGACTAATTTAGTATCATGGTAACATGGTTTCTCGCTCCACACATCTTCATATAACCCAGCTTGTAGTATAAGCCTCCAGAGCGCCTTCTAATTTTCCTATCAAGTTAGCAAGACTAGCGCAGTTGCACAATGCCAGAGAGTCTCCGTGAAAAGCAACAGCAATGTTAAGCGGTTTTCAGTCATACTGAACACTCTTTTTTTCAGTCGTATTTGATTCTTCATTGCCCACAGTATAGCGAATTTTCAAGGCAGTCAGAGAACCATGTTTGATATAGAAATACCTTGGAGGGGAGACGTTGGGTACGTTGGCTGAGACGAAATAAGACTGATTTTGCATTTCATCCATCTTAGGTGAGCGCACTAAAAATTCCGTGAGATGTATTTTTTTCTTTAGCATATAAGTCAATACGGCACAACGTCCAAGCTTCGTTGTCGCAAAGGAGCTCGCGCGATAAAATCTTCAAAGGAACACGCTTGCGCGAGTTCCTCTGAAGATTTTCTCGTTTGCAGCTTTTATCGCTGGTTAAAACCAGCCTTCTTTTCTTGCTTCTAAACCTCCACTCTGTCACATTTTAGGTACATATATATGCACAGGAGATGGCAATAAAATTTCAGTTGTTAGTCAGCGCTCTGTCTCTACTGTCCTTTTTTTTTCCGAGTTTTCGCGCTGCCCTTTCTATGTGAGCACTATGAACCAACTAGCCCAAACCAAAGTACTTCTTTTTAGCTGACTTGTTGCCTCTAGTGAACCCAGGGACGAAGCTATGACTTTGTTTTGGCGCCATGAGAGTGCATACAGAAGCATTGATGTAAGAATGCCACCGCAATGTAAAAAAGAAACGAGAACGAATGCGCCCGACGAAACCGTCACTTCTGGAAAGTCGACGAAACTGTCGGAAACGTGCAAACGACGTATAGACGGTGGATGGATGGATGGATGGATGGATAAGGCTGTACCCTTTAGATCGGGCGGTGGCTAGTGCCACCAAGCCGTAATACCTAAAGAACCAAAAACTATATTTTTTTCCTTAAAAAAAGAAAAAAAAGAAAAAAAGAGAAAAAAGAAAGAGTTTGAGGATTCGTACTTTGCAGTGAAGAGTTTAATTTTCACTCGTGCCTTGACTTTAGCCACCAATCAGATAACCTCCTTCTAGTTAAGTCTACCCGCTTAAAGTTTGTTTTGCCCTCCCGGTCCCTAAACCCAAGTGCTTTGAAAAACTCTGCGCCATCATTCTGAACTATAGGGTGAAGCCCTTTACAGAACATTATCAAGTGTTCGGCAGTTTCTTTTTCCTCTCCACACGCACTGCATACCGTGTCTACCCCTTCGTATTTGGCCCGATATGTCTTGGTTCGCAGTACTCCCGTTCTGGCCTCAAACAGTAGAGAACTACCCCGAGTATTATCATAGATCCTTTCCTTGGCAATTTCCTGCTTAAACGTTCGATAGATCTCTAGTGCGGACTTCTTTATCATGCCCATTCTCCACATGTCAGTCTCCGTTTCCTTCACTTTCTTCTTAACCGATAGTTCTTTTTGGTTTGGCCACCTGCTGTTTTCTAAGTATTTACCAGTCAACTTCCTGGTTCGCTTCCTCCATTTGGTATCGACATTCTTCATGTACAAGTAGCTGAAAACCTTCCTAGCCCAACGCTCTTCCCCCATTTCTCTCAAGCGCTTCTCAAATTTTATCTTGCTGCTAGCTTCCCTGCCCTCAAATGATGTCCATCCCATATCACCTTGTACTCCCTGATTTGGTGTATTCCCGTGAGCTCCTAAAGCAAGCCTACCTATTCCACGTTGCTTAATTTCTAATCTTGCTTGAACTTCTGATCTCATGCACAAGACCGCATTGCCGAACGTCAGCCCAGGAACCATGACCCCTTTCCATATTCCTCTCACAACATCATACCTATTGTAATTCCACAGTGCCCTATTTTTCATGATTGCTGCATTCCTGTTACCTTTAGTCGTCACGTATATTTCGTGTTCCCTCAGATACTTGGTCCCATTGCTTATCCATACGCCCAGATATTTGTATTTATCTGTTATCTCAAGCGTGACCTCCTGTATTCTAAGCTCACTACCTTCGTTGTCATTGAAAATCATGACTGCTCATTTTTCCTTACTGAATCTAAAATCTAACCTATCTCCCTCATTACCGCAGATGTCCATCAATCTCTGCAAATCTTCCTTGTTGTTGGCCATTAGCACTATATCATCTGCGTACATTAAATTCATTAATGCTGGTAGTGCCTGATCAATAAGTTTTCCTTGTTTGACTAAAGAGAGGTTGAAGCCCAGTCCACTTCGCTCTAATTTTGCCTCTAATCCTTGTAGGTACATCATGAATAATAAGGGTGACAGGGGGCACCCCTGCCCAAGCCCCCGTTTTACCTCTGCAGGCTTGGATACCTGTTTTTCCCACTTTATAACTACCTTGTTACCTTTATAAATACCCTTTAAAAGATTAGTGACTACATGTTCCACGCCTAGTGTGTCCAGTATTCCCCACAATTCCTCTTGAACCACGCTATCGTATGCTCCCTTGATATCCAAAAATGCTAGCCACAGGGGCCTGTGTTCCTTTTCTGCTATTTCGATGCACTGCGTCAGTGAGAACAGATTGTCTTCCAACCTCCTGTGTTTCCGAAACCCATTCTGCAGTTCCCCCAGCACCCCCTCATGCTCTATCCACGCCTGCAGTCTTTCCTTTATAATCTGCATCGCCAGATGCAGATTATAAAGGAAAGTATAGAGTCGCGTGAGGGCGCGTGAGTAGTCGCGTGAGGGCGCGCGCAATCGGTATAGACCACGGAGGAAGGAAAAAGGTAAGGAGAGGGCATGCCCAGCCGGCGCAGGGCGTAAAAAGTGTGGCGGAAATGACATCATGGCGGCCATATTCAGACGGCACAATGGCGGCGTTGCTATGGTTACGTGTTGAGCAGTGGAGCTGGTCTAGCAGTGAGCGGCCGCGGCTGGCGGCGGAATGTGTGCCTCCCCAGGTCTCGTTCTGAGCTGTGGCGGACAATATCTGTGCTCTGCGCCGCGTTATTGGTTACGCAGTGTTCTCTTGGCTGTTACATTACTCTTAGCAACGTTTACAAATCCCTTTGTCCATCACGGGGTTTCAACAGTGCGTAGAACAAGTGCATATCCATGTGTCGTGCGGCGGATGACGCGGATGAAGCAGTTAGTGTTCAGCGAAATTGCGTTGGGCACCATGACGAAGCTGAATGACGACGAACGCCTTGCAGGTCAGTGACGGTTGAGCAGTGCTCCTGCTTGTGACAACGGACGACGCTGTTGAGCCCAGCAAGACGCCGTGAGGACCATGTGCACATACGTAGTTTCGTGTTGTGTGTGTACAGTAACAACTTGCATGTGCGTATTAAAACACCTTTTCTGTTCCGCTTGGTACACTCTCCACCAGCATTGCATGTAATCTCAACGTAACAGCAACCGCGTTCAAGTGTCACTTGCACCGTGCTCAAAGTCACCACGGTCGCAGAATGCTGACGCCGGTGAGTTTCACGCGGAACACGGACACAGGGGCAGGACGCTGCGTCGGTCGCGTGGCGGAATGCAACCGTAGAAGGCGCACGACCGATCGTGTTGTCTGTACAGTTGCTGAATTAATGACGTGAAAGCACTCGCCGTTGTCAGTGCATCTAGTGCGCGTTCTCTCGTAGTTGCTTCGTTGTCGGCGAGCTGTTATTCCCTGTTATTACTCGGACGAAGCGATTTCGTTGAAGCTGTCCCGCTGGCTCTGAGTGATGAGCTCAGTTCCATTAGTTTCGGATCGTCATGACACACGCGCTGCGCAGCCCACGTGCTTTCCGAGCCGGAGAGGGAGTCGCGCCTTCTGCTTCGCATTCATATGTAAACAAGAGAGGAGAATTTGCCTATTCAATATGGCCGACTTCCGGCTTCATCGCGGCTTCACAACGAGTGACGTCAGGGCCTCTTCTTACCTTTTCCTTCCTCCGTGGTATAGACGATTGCGCGAGCCCTCACGCGACTCCTCCTCGGAGTCTTCAGTACACTCCGTAGGCGCCGCTTGCCGCTAGAGGTGTGCGCCGACTGGTCGGCGTGCCGCCGCCGAGAGTTTTTGCTGCGACGCCGACGTCGACGTTTTTTATCGACGCAATCGGCGCGCCATTTATGCACCAGTACTGAAGTTTCACAGATTTGTCTTTTTCTTTTCCATCTTGATTTATAGCTTCGATTCACATTTTATGTAGCCAGTAAAAACCAGACTTCCTAGTTATCTTCATCCAGCTTCAGAGGCCGAGAGTACCACTATGAACAGCGGCACAAGTTCCGCGGCCGCTGTATGAAATGACGTATTGGACAAATTGACAAAAAAATAAATGTTACAGTAAAGCATAGACGCTGCCATCTTAGGCTTAAAAGCAATTTTTGCTGGTTTTCAATGTCGTAATTAGCAATGATTATGGTCATACGACGATGAATGTGCTGGCCCGGCGTGTTGATGCGTGCGAGTTCACCGTAGCACTATTCGAATATTCATATGGATGCAAAACGGCATCATAATCAGTCCAAGATGGCAGCCTATGATCGTGCCCGAAACAGGGCGTATACACAGAAGAAATGAAATGGTAGCAGTGCAGCACGAATGCAGCGCGTTAGGTAAAGAACTACACAAAGCCCCGAAGGATGAAATCGAAAGGGAGAAGTTTAATGGAGATTAGAAGCGTCGAGGCATAATACATGCTCGAATCTACTCAGGGTATATCATCACCTGTCCGTGGTGTTAAGGTTGACAATTTTCGAGGATGACCACTCATATGCAGCGTCTCAACATGCTGCAGAAAATATTTGATGCCTTTTAATTCAGGCATCAGATATCCGGGATGAAGATGCCAAGGCAGTAAGATGGCAAGAGAGAGAAAGGAAGGCTGGACAATTAACCAGAGCTTGGCATTCGGTTTGCTGCCCAGCACTGGAGGAGGAGAAATAGGGGCAAGAAAGGGGGTGTAGAGAAACAGAAAAGAAAACGCATGTGCACTCAGGAGTAGGATAGCAAACTTAACAGATGATTTATTACATTCTGTACAGACAGGGTGAGAGATCTCTTGCGAATGAGCTGGGTGGCTCATTATAAAGTGTGCGTTATGACTAAATCAGGGAATGGGTCCAGAATGCGCCGTTGAATCATTGGGGACACACACCATTTCTGATGGTGCCGCTCACACTCGCTCTAGTCAACGTCTTTGATTGGGGCGTGGCCACCACACTGCATCTGTGACACCAAGAAACCACTGTGGTCGTCTCGTCGAACGTCTTATGGTGTCGGAATGCCACCTCACTTCCCGACTAAGATGGACAGTACACGGTGGACAGCAGGCTGGCAGCCCTTCAGTGACTTGCCTGACGAACAAAGAACGCGGACCTTCCCCGTCGGCCCAGGCGCCGCGCGTAACAATGCTATATAAGTGGTGAGCAGAGGCGTAATAAGCTTGTCTGAGGCCACCAGTTTTAAAAAGAACAAAATAAAATTAAAAAAAAACTTGCCAGCAAAAAGTGTACAAAACACGGCTGGATTCGTCAATTATGCGGAGACAGACACTTGAGCGACATGTCACATATGACGTAGTCCAGCAAACATGTTTTCATCACGCAACTTGAACGGACCTACTGGCGCTGTGAAAGATGAATAATAATTGTTGTGGACAGTGGTGATGTATTCTGTTTCGAAGGTAATGCTCAGAATTAACCAAATAAATCTTAACTTTATATTCAGGTCTTGATAAAAAAGTTAGTCAAGTTAGAAAGCTCCTCAGGTGGCCAAGTAATAAATTACTTCACCATACTTTATGGTGAAGTTTTTTGCAAGTGCATAATGCAACCTCTGTTTAATGGATATTCAATAACGTGACTGCAATCAACGGTGTGTCGTCGCTATAAAACTGGAACGTTATCTGCGGACACGAGCGGGCGAATGCAGCGGAGAACGAATATGTCACGTAATAAAAGCGATGTGATGTCGCACATATTCGCCTGTACAACTCCGTGCCCTTTTGCTTGCTCGTGGTATATTCGAAGGAGCTAGCCAAGTCTCGGGTAGAAGTCGAACAGAGTAGCCGGGGCTGATACGAGGAACGTTTATATACACTATTTACACACTAAAGGTAGCTATATGTTGATGGTAGCATCATGGAAGCGTGATGGGAGCTTCTCAGGGACGGTTCAGAGCGTCTCGGTGCTCACGCTTTACGCCTTGGTCTTCCTAAAATTATCTGCAGGAGAAAACAGTGGGCAGTTTTCAATAATCTGCTAGGCAGCTTTTCTGTAAGGTTAGTTTTTCAACCAAGAACTCACGTTCACAAGCTGCTTTTCTCGCTCATTTCGTTTTTTCCATTCCTTTTTTTGAGATCTTGTTGTGCTCGCTTGCCTTCGCTGGAATTTGGAGAGGTGACATTTTGTTGTATTCGCGTGCTCAAAATGAGAAACGAAAGCAGTCTGTGAACAAGAGTTTTTGGTTGAAAAACAAACCTTACAGGAAAGCCGCCTTGCAGATCACTGTAAACTAACAGACTGCATGTCAATTTAGTTCAGGGCAGTCGGAACAAATTGTCGTCTTTATCTCCATTCGCCAAATTGGGGGGGGGGGGTAGTGGTTATAAGAAGGTGCCTAATTTCTGCAGGCCAGTAGGGAGCGCAGAGAGCAGCAAATAAGGATTAAAAAAACGAGAGAGGGAGAAAGAGAGATAAAGTCAAACACTACCTTCTTTTCAACCCAGGAAAGAGAGAAGGTGCACGTTCAGTTTGTCACACGGCGAGAGAGAAACATAACGTAGGTCAAAATGCAATAATACGCACAACACATCACAGTGCAATAACATTGCATCGCATGTGCAGAATAGGGTCTGCAGCGCTAGGCAGGCTAGGACTTGTGAGAGTGGAAGACTTGCAAGCACCACAGAGTGTGGTGGTATAGTGGTTAGAAGATGAGAAAAGGCACCTAATTTCTGCAACCAGGTCGGGAGCACAGCGCAGTGCTCCCGACCGGCATGTCAGGTATGTTTCCCACAGAGTGTGGGAAACATACCTGACGAGGGATCCCAAGCTCTCGGCTAATTGTTCAGCGCGTCTCTTGGCACGTTGAACAAATCAAGCAGCCTCAATTTCAAACAGCTCTTCCTAGGCCATCAGTCAGTCAGGCGTGTCCAAAGAGTTTTTGACGAGGGGAGCCAACAGCGCTAAAGAATTCGAAGTATGACTTTCGTATTGTCGCCGCTTTTGGCGCACCTCGAGAGCGTTGATCCGGAACAAATATGGGTAGGCTTAGCTGCAATCGTCCCCCGCGTCCAAGCGGCGCCCAGCCAGGGAGGCCGATCATAACATCTTCTACAGGCACACTGACATAAGCACGCACAGTTTTACTCCGAGAGGGAATTGGTAGTGGTAGCAATGACGTACCTAACGTGCATCTACTATAAAAAGGCGTGCACTAGCTGTATGCGATAGCTTCTTTTCTTTGAAAGTCTAGAATATTTTCAGTATATAGCCGAAGTATGAGACTGTTGTTAGTCGCATATATTTGGGTTAAAAGTCTACAAATATTTATTCGCCGCGCATGACTTCTGGAAATGATACTCTAAAGAAAAAGGCAATCGCTCCAATAATTTTTAAACTAAATTCGCACGTGGGAGTACTTGTTCTCCGTCTGCGCTTTTCCATGGTTCATGAGTGTTAAGCCCCGCTACTGCTTCTATAGAATGGTGTACGATAAGCCATATCAACGCAGTGACAGGATTTCCTACAGACTATACCAAGCATTCAATCACCAGGAATTTTCCCTCCAGCATATTTTGATTGAAAGAAGCGACATATTTTTGCTGAAAACCAGGTTTATGCACTGGGGCCCGGTGCGCAGATGTTCTAAATTGCAACTCTTGTTCATCGCGAGCGCGAAGACGGCAAGTGAAAGCCTCTATGCTGTTGTCTGTACGGCCGGTGTAACGAAACCCTCCAGTCTTGAGGGTGTTAAGTTAAACCATGCACTTTGCCCATTGCTATTTATCATCATGGTGTTTGTCTATTAACTGACTTGTGCTATGTGGAGCACGTGGCAGTAGTGCCGATGTGCTATTTGGTGCTGGTTCAAAAAGAAAACTAGTTCAGACCACTTCTTCAATGAGTCCTTCAAGTAAACCTATGCTAGGGGGCTGCATAGAAGACTACACACCTGACACACTTGGAAAAGTAAAGCACATTGTAAGAGACCACTTACGCTAATTGAAGGACTTGTAGACCATCATTATCTAGACTTTGGTGTTCTGCAGAAAACCCAGTTTATGCACTGGGACCCGGTGCACAGGTGTTCCAAATTACAACTCTTGATCATCGCGAGCGCGAAGACGGCAAGTGAAAGCCTCTATGCTGTTGTCTGTACGGTCGGTGTAACGAAACCATACATAAAAATATTTTGCTTTGGACTCACTCGGACTGAGACTAACGAAATTTCTCTCTATTTGAAAAAAAATTTCTCTCAGACTCAGACTCACCAATGTTTTAGTCAGCCGGATCCACTAATACTTTCCTCAAATATACCATATCATACTCAGACTGATCAAAACGTTCCTCCAGCGGACTCACTCGGACTAATAGATTCGCCAAATGTTTCTAAAACAGACGCACTTGGACTGAAAATGAGCGATATTCGACTTGGTCCGGCTCGTACAATAAACGTCGAAGGAGCACAATTGAAAAACACATGTGAAAGGATTGCAATTGCCAAGCAACCTATATATATATATATATATATATATATATATATATCTTTCAACATACGAAAACAAGTTATTTCCCGTGCCTCTAAATATTAATATTCGAAAGAAACTTAACATTACATGCAATTTCCGCGACAGGCACATGCGCGCTGAGAGCACTAAATACAATAACTACCATATGAACTGGCTGCTTTATACCTGTGCTATTTTGAAACTTGGTGATACTATGCTGGTATATACATTCCCCACGCTTGTAATTCGGTCATTGTGCGGAATGCTGTAATATAAAATTTTTGTCAGCAGAAAATCTGAGAACCATGACTCGACAGGGTCGTGTTCTTTAAAAAGTCTGTTACCTGTCCCGAGTTTCGAATCAGGTAAGGCGCATTCATGGTTCATTATTCATCAAGTCTTCCCGCAAAACACTGCAAGAAAAACTTGTCTTCATTGGAAGGACCTGTGGTTAGTGCACATGTACGTGTTATACTACACAAGCTGAGTCTTTCGACAATAACTCATCAGTTGCAATACAGCGCCTGTGTTAGCGTCTTTTTAGGTGGGCATGATTGTGTTGTATTGTATGCTGCTTCCTCAAAAATAAAATAATGGCTAGGTTGTTAGCTACCTGCTGCAACAATAAAAAGAAGATGCCACAGTTTTTTTTTTCAGTACACCTATCTCTCTCCCCCCCCCCCCCCCCCCCGCACACACACGCACACCAGAGCTATAAGCGTCCAAGAAGGAAGAGGGGCTGTTTACGGTTGCGCACCTGTCATTTCTTCTCTAAATGTTTCGGTGTGAGGGGGTTTGTCGGAGCAGCGAGGATATAATGTCCGACAGGAATCAAAAGTGAACATTCGACATAAGTCTGTATGTTTTGGATAGAAACTGAAGGAATGAGAACTCCAACTAAAATATATTTAAGGAAAAAAAACAATGTTTCGAAGCTGGTCCGGCTTCTTGCTTGCTTCCTTGCTTGCTTGCTTGTTCCTTTCTTTTGTGGCTCTCACCCACTAAGGGGGATTGGCCAAGAAGCCGGTGGTAATGCAAGTCAATACCTACAGATTTTCTAGATTAGGGGAATATGATTACTGTGTTTTGACTGTGAAATTAATTTGGTGCAATGTCAAAAAAAAAGAAAAAAAAGGGGGGGGAATAATAGAATATATAACACAAGAAGTTTACCTTGCTGAGTCAGCGATCAGCTCTCGAATTTTACTAGCCACACTACCACTTATTATTTAGCTGATACACTGCAATGATTCAACTTTCAGGAGAATTTCATATAACGATTTCACCTCAGTCCGGCTTCTTCCTCAGGGGTGAGAGACTGGCTTCAAAACTTCGTTTTTTTCATATGTTTTGGTTGCACTTTTCTCATTAGTTCAATGTGCGAATAGAAGTGGGGATGGTGGTAAAGGAAAGGATTGCCCCAGTGGCTTTCGAAATTCTGTGGAATTTTGCTGTGGAATCTCCTTGCCTTCTCATGACTCTAGGCTAAGCTTCGTTTTGGGCTCCGTAGCCCAGGGTGAGGTGAGTTTCCGCGAACCTTACCTGCCTTCCAAACCAGTTACTGCATGCAAGCTTCCCCCAAATGGATGAATCTGTGGTTGAAGAAAAGGGAAAAGACGCTATCTTTCCTTGCGAGAGCAGGGCTCAGTGGCTTGAAGGGAGGGCGGGGGGGGGGGGGGGGAATGGAGAAAAGAGTTTAGAAGTAGGAAGGAGGAGAAGGTTTGGAAGAACGTGACGGCCATGGCTGCCAGAGCAGAAAGAGAATAGGGGCCATTGGCAGGGCAGTCCGAGTCGTACGACTTGGAAATGTGGAGCTGCAACCACGTACGCACATACCTATGGCCATTACCACAGGAAAAAAATGTCCTAGATCACCTTTCTTGGGCAAGAATACAGAAAACTAGCTAAACGAGAAAACTAAAAAAATAAACAACCGATAATCCAACCACGGATTGTCACCGCAGCTGCGGAAGGAAGGAAAAACGTAATCCGTGACCTCGGCACCAGCGGCTACACAGAGGCATTTATTCGCAGAACACTGTGTATAAGAAAAGACACGGGAAACACGACACCAATGGCACTGCAACGACGCCGCATGTCGACCCAACTTGAGAGCAGGGAACAGCGAACGGAGCACAATGGCAGAAAACTGCGACACTACTCGCAACATGTTTGCCCCATGCATACCAGTCCCGAAGGCACGGCGTAGAGCTCGTTGCGATTTGTCGTCTTTCTGCATTCCTTGAAGAGCACAAAGAGCGCGAAAGATTGGGTACGAGAAACTTGAGCCTGGAAAACGACCTTGCCATCAAGCCTTTTGTAGTGTGGACTGGAAAAACGCAATGATGGATGAGGGACGACCGGAAGCCCTTACGCGCTTCAAACATGACTATGAATGGAAAAGTGTTTAAATAGGAATGAAAAAAAAATCTACAAAAACACGGGCGTTGCTATGTTGTGTCGGTACAACAGAACTGCAGGCCTGTTGGAAAATGATGGCAGCAATATCTCATAAAGAGACTCGAGAATTAAAAGCCTCTCTGATTGCCGATAGGTAAAAGAATTCTTCGACCACGTTTCAGCTTGAATAAATTTATTTCCGCGAGTCATGAAGGATCACGTACGGCATGAACGGTGCGTTTCTGCCTCCTTCCTTCTTGAAATATGGCTGCGAGAATTTTATGGTACCCTAAATTACGCAGCCGCTGTTTAATTGCTAGCAAATGACATGACAAAAGCCCATGGTCTGTATCATCGTACATTTTAACAAAACTTGAAATCCAGCCAGATGGCGCATTGCTATCGGGAAATTTTTAGCGCAAAGTAATGCTTTCTCACGACGTTCACAAGCACCCATCTTCTCTCTCTCGTTCTTCTTAATGTCTTGTTTAGCGCTCACAGCTTTCCGAATTGCTACATTCATTCAACAAAAGCTGAAGTGGCATCTGAGGGCACAATCAGTTCAACGCAATAGAGAGAGAGAACGGGTGCTCGATTGCTCGCGAATCGTGCTTTCTCGTCTTTGAAGCCACATTAATAATGAATCTGGAGCTTAGCACTTCTTCTCCGTTGATTAGGTACATAATCATAGATCAAGCTCAGTGTAGATTCCAATGTCACGTAATAAAGGTTACCTGGAGTGGCACATGTGTCACAACAAGCTGCAAAACCCAATTCCATCCCTTCTTACCGTCATGCTCGTTTAATACAAATGTTTGTAGATTGGATTACAGAAACAACATTAAAAGACCGAGAAATATTTAATTCCTCCGTTCGTTAGTAACGCACTTCGTTATGTATTCTGTTCTCTGGGAGCAGATCACGTGATGAATTAACATAAAGTGCTGTTTCTATTTCACCCCAGTCAGCAAACGGTGTACTCTACAAACACATCACCTACATTAAACTTCGTGCCAGCACAATGCATACAATCCTCAATTACATCGCAAAAAAAATACGGGTTTCACGGAAAGAATTTCCTAATGCTTCGTTATATATTCAAACGTCACATTTAAAAATAGCACCACCATGAACGGGATTAACTCCATGGCCGAATTTCACAGCAAAAAGCGCTTGAATAACTGCACCTTCCAGATATCAATAGACGTTCCATGGGTTTTTAGATCTGTGGGGACATCATTAGTTCAGGTTACATTGTTTTAGCGTAGAATTAGCTGTTTAGTCACGTTCACTATGCTTTTTAATGTTCATATTTCACCTCATTGGTCATTTAGTGACAGTCATTTCATTTCCACATCCTTAAATGAGAGATATATGAATAGTTGATATCCAAGTATTCTTTAAATATATAAGGCTGGCGTTTATCAAAGGACCTAGAATGAGTTCCTGGGGGGGGGGGGGATATGAACAGTTTTATCATTTTAAAAATAAAGTTTTCGGCTTTACAAGCCGGAACGTCAATACGACAACAAGGGACGCCATAGTAGGAGGTTTTAAATATTCGGAACCATGGGTCGGCAAAATAAATGGAGCCTTCATTGACTCGCTCAGTAAATGTGCTTTTATCTTAGGACTCGATATAGGGCTCAGACTATAGCTGGTATTTTGGTCACATATAGGTGAACAAAAATATTTTTCTCTGCAAGACATTTTCACAATAGACTGCTTTCAATGGAGTAAATCATCCTGACATTTTTTCGAATACACCTGAGGTAGCCGCCAAAACACCTTGGACGTTTGGCGTGGAATGACCGATCAAACTTTACGTCGATACCTATCACTTTTCGTCTCCACTGTTTCTTTCCAAGTTCGTGTTCTTCCTTTCTTGACATTCAACTTCACAGTAATTTAACAAATCCGCATCATATTGGTTCTATAGAAGAAAATAGCTTGTGGTATACGCATCTCAAATCAAACTTGGGCGTGCACTTACGCCCCATCTCACTGTTTTGTATCGATCATTTCAGCGTTCTCTTTTCACTTACGGTATTTCCGCGTGGTTGCGACGTCAAAGAATTTGGTACTTGGGTTGCTCAAGACGACGCTTTTTATTGAGTGAACATGTGCATAGGAAAGTGCAAAGTGCTCGAAATTCGTGCTTTACACAGATAGCGGTAATCAGAGCATTGGTCGTTGGTAATATGATCCGCGCAAAGGTACGTCGCCATTTATACACGTAGCATCCATATCGTAGGTGTCTCAAGCTTATCAGAAGATTGTAAAATAATCTAGAGTGTTCGCAGACAGCCATGCAAGCGTCCTTTGCGCAAGGCAACTGATTAATATGTGGTGTTTAACGTTTCAAAACCACCACATGATTATGAGAGATGCCGTAGTGGAGGACTCCAGAAATTTTGACAACCTGGGTTTCTTTAACATGCACCCAAATCGCAGCACATGGGCCTACAGCATTTTCGCCTCTATCGAAAATAAAGCAGCCGCAGGTGGGACTTGATCCCGCGACGTGCGGGTCAGCAGCCGAGTGCCTTAGCTACTGAACCACTACGGCAGTGCCTTTGCGCAAGACTGTGACATAAAAATACAAGCGAGCGTGGCAGTATAATAATGTTGCGATAAAATTTCAGCAGATGCAACATGTTTCACTGCGGATGCCATTTTCATACAGAACCGTCATCGGGTGGCCACGCGTTGCACGGTGGATCGACGTCTTTGGGTATTTTGAGAAGGCTAAGTTTCTACCTAAAACCACAGTCCCTTAATAAGAACTCTGCTAAAACATACGGCGTGACGACCGCACTGACGTTGACTGTAAACTTTAGCGAAACGAAGTGCACGCTTCGGTGGGATGATATGCATATCATTAAGAAACTGTTGTGTATTCCTCAAAGGTCTAGATCCTCAATGTTCGAGCAACCCTTCTGGATGAAAGGAATATATCCATGTAATGTTTACAGCCAGCCTGTAGACCGCAACAACTAACGGTGTGGGCCAACATCACTCCTGTAAGTCTATTTAGTGATGTATCCGTTACAGTAAAAAGTAACTAAATACCTCACTAGTTACTCAAATAAGAAAAAGAAGAACGTTTCACGGCTCCACGTTATATATATACATAAAAAAGGTAATGAATTACCGTTACCGTAACCGAAAAAAACAGAACGAATGTTACCTCTTCCGTAGCTCTGGAGTCATCAGTTTTAATCAATGTGTCTTTGCAGGAGAAACCCACAATGATACTTTTAAATCTCGAATTTATGTTTCACACATACTAACCCAAGCAAGGATTATACTCAAAATGTTCAATTAACGAGAATTATTTGTACAAAAGTACTGAACCTTAGCAATGTCATATAGAAGCTTAACGATGCCTGCACATGTGATGGCTTCTGACTCTGCAGTGACACAAGATGAAACCATTTTTTTTTTCACTGGAGCATTATACACAAAGTGAGGTCCAATAATCCACGGTATTCATGAAGAAACTATCACTGAACTCTCAAGAAATTTACAAATATCGGCCTTTTCTTGATCCTTCAGCACCTCCAATAAAGCAAGTCGAAATCGCCACTCTTGGATCTAGCCACCGGAATGGCCCGCCGCGCGCCAGTAGGCAATCACGGAGGCCTACGGAGGCCTACATTGGTGCCTTTTTATTAGTGAGGGGGGGGGGGATCGGGAGATGTCGTGGGGAAAAGGGGGGGACACTTACATGTTTGTGACACCAGATGTGCCTTGCAGAGACTTAAGTCTAGAAAAATCACGTCATGCAACACTCATCTTGCAATAGCATCCTTTTTTTTAATATGTTGCAGGTTTTATTTTTGTTTATATAAGAATTCAAATCATGCCTAGAAATCAAATATACTAAAGAACAAAGGTTACCAGCACTCGTAATTGCATTGTTCTATTGTGTCTTTTCCGGAACAAGTCGAGAGTGGCAGCTGCTATTTCGATTTCTCACACATCTGATGGGTATTGAGCACGTGAACACGCTACAAAAAAGCATTGAAAAGTTGAATGTTTTATACATACTCATCAAGTATTCCTATTTGTGACGTTTTTAAGAGAAATTTTAATGGGGCCCACTAGCAAGGGGTGTCCCCCTCCCCTGTCCATGCACAAAGGGGTCGGGGAGTCAACGTTCTCTTCAGGCGTGGTCAACGGGCGTCCAGGTCGTGACCAGTATGGACTGTGTATCTGAGCAAGTATTGCATTTGCTCTCATCTGCACATATGACCGTCGACAGATTATTGTCTTGGGTGGATGCAAACCCTTCTTTCAACTTGCATCACGACTGAGGGAGTGAGTCGTGTTGGTGTCGCTAGAGTGGGTAGCAAGTGCTGGTGGAGCTTGAAGGGTTCAAGTGTCCTTTTTGCACCACCCGCCTCGCCCACACCCATGTCTACACTTCATTCATTGAACACCGCACTGAGAACTAGTTGAATAAATGCGCAGATTTGTCTCCTTCCGCATCCTATACCGCTGCATAAAAGATTCTCACATTGTGAAAAGTAGGCATTTTGATGCGTTTGAAGGAAAGTTAGATTCAAAGCATGACAGATACTCAAAAAAGCGGTTTCATGCAATCGTAATAAGAAAACTCGAAGCAGAGGTGCTTCTTCTATTGTGCAGCGTACAATGTAAAGGTAAGATCAGATCCGGAAAAAGCTAAATCAGTTTCATGCGATCGTAATAAGAAAACTCGAAGCAGAAGTGCTTCTTCTTTTGTGCAGCGTACAATGTAAAAGTAAGATCAGATCGGGAAAAAGCTAAATCAGTGACGTGCGTCACTGCTTGCTCATTGTTCAATGAAAAAAGGTTTCATGAAGTATGACGTTGCCAACAACAACAACAAACTGATGCATCTTAAATTAAAAAAAAGCAAAGTGCTGCACATTTACCGTAGAACATGGACATAGATTGAAATACGCGTTATGTTTTCATGAAAGCGAAATAAAAACTATTTTACAAAGCGCTTGCATTCATCGGGATGTCGACACATCTGTGTAGTGTCATGTATGCTATTTGGATTAAAATTCCTGAATTTCAACTAATTCAGTAACCTGTGGCGGAAGAGCGTTTTGAATTTTCAGTTTCGGTTTCTGCGCCGGTGACGCCGCCGCCGCCGACGAAAATTGGCCGCACGCCGCCGCCGATGAAAAAACCGGCGTGCGTCGACAACGCCGCCGCCGCCGACTCTGGATGACCCCCACGCCGCCGCCGGTCAAAATCACCTCGGCGCACACCTCTACTCGCCGGCCGGCGCCATGCCTTGCGGTGACGCCGCCAATGTCACACAATTGTGCTTTGGCGCGCCTCCGTGGCGTGGCGCCACCACCGCATTAAATGTAGCGAGCGTTAGCGCTGGAGCAGTTGCTGCCTGTTTGGAGCGGTGGTTGGTGTGTGCGAGTTTTGTTACTTTGAGGACTCGTTGCGCTTTGCATCCTCAATACCCTTGGTTCTTCAGCGAACAGTGGTGTGGCCTGACAAGCATTGGCCCTCAAACGAGGTTAAAATGTTTCCGCGGCGGCAAAACCACTGTTTTGCGCCAGGCTGTCGTACAGGTTACGTCCACTTGATGGGCAGCAAAAAGCCGTTTTTGTTCGGCGTTCCGAAGGATGCAGCCCCAAAGAAGCAATGGGAAAGAAATTTGCATCGAGCGGACAAAGCCATGGACGACACATCTGCCGTGTGTGACCTTCATTTTCAGCCGAAGTATGTGCTACGGGACTACGTGCATATAATCTACGTGACCGGACTGCGTGTGACTATAACCAGTGTGCTAGAAATGCTTTCTTATTTGACAGGGAAAGTAGCATTTAAATACATAATGACATCAAAGACCAGTCAAGACACATTAGAAAATTTATTTGGTATTATACGTCAGTCATCCGGCAGCAACGACCACCCCACGCCAACTCAGTTTTTGCTAACCATTACTTTTCTGTCATTCTATGGTCTCGTGAAAACAGTTAGCCAGGGGAATTGTGACCAAGGCGAGCTAGCTTCATTGCTGGAGATCAATGCTGCTACTGACACACTGCCACAAGACGATTCAGTTGGCAGTGCAAGCACTGTGAATGAGCCTATAGTGCCAGCACCTATTGACCACAACCAACATATTGCTAGAAGTGATTCCAGGCTGATCTTTTATGTTGCTGGCTATATTGCGCTAAAGTGTGTCAATAAAACAAACTGCGAAGTTTGCATAAGACTACTTACGATGCTAGCTCAAGGAGAAGATTTTCAGCTCACTCGTCTAACCACCTTTCGTGACAAAGGTGGACTGTTGTATCCATCTAGCCACCTGTACAGTTTTGTGAGCAAGCTAGAAAACATGTTTACAGAGTGCGTTTCTTGCTACAAGTTGCATTCTGACAGCATTTTGGATGTATTGACAATCGTTAAAGAAAAGTTTTCCCAAGAAGTTGGTTGCGCACAACATGCCCCTGGCCTCTCAAAAGACGTAATCAGCTTTTATATTGTTACGCGGTTTTGTGAAAGCCATTAATTCTGATAGAACCGAGAAGCGGGAAAAGGCAAAGCATCTAAAGTTGAGCCGCTGCTCCTGAAGAAGAAATATCCAGTAAGCAACTGTGCCCAATATATATCTGATGAATAAATTTTCATGTACTTGTGCCTAGTACTTGGGGAGAGTGGCTTCCTGTTTTTCTTATCTGTGGATTTTTACAGTCTTTGCATAGGAATATTCAGTGCAGAAATAGCCAAATTACAGAGCCAAGACAATGGAGATCTGCAGAAAGAATGAGCAGCTGAAAATTTTCAAATGCTGTGAAATGTATAACATTAAGAGCTCGGGGTAAACTCGCGAGTGTGTGCTAAGGTCAGCATCGCTAATAATTTCACACGCTCGTAAAAGGCGTGCGGGACGAAAGTAGGGCCCGAGAAATGCAAAGAATCCAGTTTACAATTGATAGCCGCGCAACGTAAGCTTTGAAAAGTTCGCCATCGCTGCTTATCACTTGTAAGAGAATTTAAATGCATCTCATGTTTGCACGGCATCCGTTGCATGCATCGAGTTCTGCATGCAGTTTAATCGCGGGAGTTACGCCGACAGAGTTTATGAAAAGAATGTTTTCTATATACAGCTTTATTCGCCCGAGTACTGACGGTATTCGGTGTGTTTCATTTAACATCAAATAACGAGCTAACAGTTTAGCTGCATAAACCATGCTACAGTGTTCAAGATGGTTACCTATGCGCACATGTAGGTCAACGGCCTACGCACCTAGCTCCACGCTAGTTTTCTTTCTTTATTTTTATTGTCTTAGCGACATCAGCATCACCGTTCGTTTACACTGCCGAAATTCGCACGCATTTCCGTCCAGTGCACGGGATAACAGCGCACAAAAAGCATGATTTCTGTTGCGCACCAACGCCTCCCTTAGGCAGTGCCCTGCATGGATGGATTGATGGATATGGCTGTACCCTTTAGATCGGACGGTGGCTCGCGCCACCAAGCCGTAATACTTAATGAACCAAAAACTAGATTTATTTTTTTTTCTTTAAAAAGTGAGTTTGAGGATTCGTACTTTGCAGTGAAGAGTTTAATTTTCACTCGTGCCTTCACTTTAGCCACCAATCAGATAACCTCCTTCTAGTTAAGTCTACCCGCTTAAAGTCTATTTTGCCCTCCCAGTCCCTAAACTCCAGTGCTTTGAAAAACTCTGCGCCATCATCCTGAACTATAGGGTTTAGCCCTTTACAGAACATTATCAAGTGTTTGGCAGTTTCTTCTTCCCCTCCACACGCACTGCATACTGTGCTGTGTCTACCCCTTCGTATTTGGCCCGATATGTCTTGGTTCGCAGTACTCCCGTCCTGGCCTCAAACAGTATAGAACTACCCCGAGTATTATCATAGATCCTTTCCTTGGCAATTTCCTGCTTAAAAGTTCGATAGATCTCTAGTGCGCACTTCTTAATCATGCCCATTCTCCACATGTCAGTCTCCGTTTCCTTCACTTTCTTCTTAACCGATAGTTCTTTTTGGTTTGGCCACCTGCTGTTTTCTAAGTATTTACCAGTCAACTTCCTGGTTCGCTTCCTCCATTTGGTATCGACATTCTTCATGTACAAGTAGCTGAAAACCTTCCTAGCCAAACGCTCCTCCCCCATTTCTCTCAATCGCTTCTCAAATTTTATCTTGCTGCTAGCTTCCCTGCCCTCAAATGATGTCCATCCCATATCACTTTGTACTCCCTGATTTGGAGTATTCCCGTGAGCTCCTAAAGCAAGCCTGCCTATTCCACGTTGCTTAATTTCTAATCTTGCTTGAACTTCTGATCTCATGCACAAGACCGCATTGCCGAACGTCAGCCCAGGAACCATGACCCCTTTCCATATTCCTCTCACAACATCATACCTATTGTAATTCCACAGTGTCCTATTTTTCATCTCTGCTGCATTCCTGTTTCCTTTAGTCGTCACGTATATTTCGTGTTCCCTCAGGTACTCAGTCCCGTTGCTTATCCATACGCCCCAGATATTTGTATTTATCTGTTATCTCTTGCGTGACCTCCTGTATTCTAAGCTCACTACCTTCGTTGTCATTGAAAATCATGACTGCTGTTTTTTCCTTACTGAATCTAAAGTCTAACCTATCTCCCTTATTACCGCAGATGTCCATCAATCTCTGCAAATCTTCCTTGTTGTTGGCCGTTAGCACTATATTTATTATCTGCGTACATTAATGCTGGTAGTGCCTGATCAATAAGTTTTCCTTCTTTGACTAAAGAGAGGTTGAAGCCCAGTCCACTTCCCTCTAACTTGGCCTCTAATCCTTGTAGGTACATCATGATTAATAAGGGTGACAGGGTACACCCCTGCCTAAGCCCCCGTTTTAACTCTGCAGGCTTGGATACCTGTTTTTTCCACTTTATAACTACCTTGTTACCTTTATAGATACCCTTTAAAAGATTAGAGACTACATGTTCCACGCCTAGTGTGTCCAGTATTCCCCACAATTCCTCTTGAACCACGCTATCGTATGCTCCCTTGATATCCAAAAATGCTAGCCACAGGGGCCTGTGTTCCTTTTCTGCTATTTCGATGCACTGCGTCAGTGAGAACAGATTGTCTTCCAACCTCCTGTGTTTCCGAAACCCATTCTGCAGTTCCCCCAGCACCCACTCATCCTCTATCCATGCCTGCAGTCTTTCCTTTATAATCTGCATCGTCAGCCTGTAGACCACTGATGTCACTGTTATAGGACGGTAGTTGTTTATGTCAGCTTTGTCCCCCTTTCTTCTATGGATCATGCTCATCTTGCTAAGTTTCCATCCATCAGGAACTTCACCATCGATTATTATTTTGTTGACTGCCTCTCTCAAAGCCTGCTTAGACTTCGGACCTAATGTCTTTATCAGCATAATTGGAACGCCATCTGGGCCTGTTGATGTACTACTAGGAACCCTTTTCTCTGTCCTTTCCCACTCTCGTTGTGAAAATAGAGCCATTGCACCACTTGACTCGTTCTTGTCTATTGTGGTGCATAAAGTACTTCTTTGTTGAAATTTTTCTGTCACCCTTGTTCTTATATATTCAATAGCTTCGTCTCCTTCTAGCGTAGCACCTTGGTCTGTAGATATAAAACTCTGCTCTAGGCTCGTCTCATTTCTTAGGGAGTTTAGATGGTTCCAAAATTTCGCAGCTGCATTTATATCTTTTTTATGTACTTCTGCTAGCCACTGAGCTCCCTTTCTTCTAATATTTTCATTGATCAGAAGGGATGCATCCCTTCTACAGCTCAGAAAGATTTCCCATTTTCTTTCAACATCATCTGTCGGTTCACCCCGCTGCTTAGCATGTCTGTGTTCCCTAGAGGCTTCTTGACGTTTTGCTATGGCTCTCTTAACTTCCTCATCCCACCAACTTTTGGGTTTGTGACTTCTTTTCCGGGGTGACTTGTCACGCGTCTTAGCAAGCTCTAGCTCAAAGAGTCTAATTAGATTCGTGTATGTCCACACTGTCTTATTATCCTCCGTGATTACTTTCTCAATTTGTTTAGTGGCTACTTCAATTTGCCTTTCTGGATAAAAATTTTCCTGTAGTTGCTCATCTTGTCTCCTTCCCACTTTCACAGCTCTTCCGAAACTTAGCTTTATAGGTTTGTGATCACTACCCAGACTTCTGGAGCCACCTTCATCTATGTGCATTCCCTGAGCTTATCATACATCCTATGTGACATCAGTGCATAATCTATCGTCGACTGCAGCCTTTCTACCTCCCATGTTGTTTGCCATTCACACTTCTCGGTACTGTTGCAAATGATCAAATCAAGCCTTTCACACATATCCATGATCATTTTGCCTGTCGTGTCGGTGTAACAATCTATATCTTCTGTGTGAGCATTCATGTCTCCTAGTATAATTATCTCGCACTCTCTTCCTATCTCCTGAATGTCCTTTGATATACACTCTACCATTAGTAGTCAAGAGTTCGACGGAATGCCGTCTGGTCAGGTAAAGGCATTGTTGAAAAAACAGGTCACTGACCAATTTCAAACAAAACAATGACGTTTCGGGACCCGTACGGGTCCCTTGTTCACAATGGAATGACGGCTGAGCAACAGGTTCTTATGTACCGTTGAGCGCATGACGCAAAGTCCGGGAGTACACGTGGTTTAGTGTGCCAGATGATCTATTGATTGTGTTACTTGTCGTCTGAATGATTAGTGATTCGAGGTTCAGTCTGGTTGTAAAATTCTTCTCCGTGGCTACGATGCGTGCGTTGTCCCAGCTTATCTCGTGGCCCGTCTTCTCGGCATGCTCTGCGAGTGCATTTGTCACTGTGTGGCCCTTGGCGACGTCATTCTTGTGTTGCATAAGACGTTTGCAGTAATTTCCACTCGTGCCAATGTACACCGATTCGCAATCGGCGCATGGTATCTTGTAGACCACACCAGGAAAATGTTGCCGAGGGAGAGGATCCTTCACATTTAGCAACTCAGCTTTAAGCTTGCTTGCTGGAACATGCGCGATCTGTACACCACGTTTTCTGAATAGACGGGCTAGGGCTTCGCTTATATTTCGAATATAAGGAATCGAAGCACGCTTTTTTGTAGACGATGTGTTATGCATGGCCTGACTAGTTGACTGCAGTTTATGCATGACGGATTTAGTTGTTTTCCTAATAAAAATCTTGGGGTATCCATTCTTGATCAGGTCATCTTCAATGGTCCGGAGCTCCTCCTGCATTGGTCAGTGACCTGTTTTTTCAACAACACTCTACCATTGCCTTGTTTTCCTCTCTGGCCTTTGCTCCCGTCCACGAGTACACGAAACCAAGGAGTGTCATTTGACCTGCCACTTTCCCTTTTAGCCATAAATGTTCCTTGCACTCCTGCTTGACCCTTTGCCAGTCTATACTTTTATGAATGAATGCCCCAATACCACCCCCCTTTCTGCTGCCTTCTGTTCTATCACAATATTCCCACGCGTAGTCCGGATTGTTCGGAGGTTGTTCCATGTCCCTGGGATGTGTTTCTACAAAACCGTATACCATCGGCCTCTCTTCTTTTAGCTGTTCTTCTATCTCTTCTCAGTTCAGTCTGTTCCTACCACCCTGACACGTGCCACCACACGTGTGACATACCCGGCGTCAAGCAGGGGACCCCAGCAAGCCCACTACCCTATTCTAGCTCACTTTACCACGGAGGAAGGAAAGGTAAAGAGAGGCCCTGACGTCACTCGTTGCGAAGCCGCGATGAAGCCGGAAGCGGAAGTTGGCCATATTGACCGGGCAAATTCTCCTTTCTTGTTTACATATAAATACGAAGCAGAAGGCGTGACTCCCTCTCTGTCTCAAAAAGCACGTGGCCTGTGCGCCGGTGCTATCCGAAACCAACGGAACGAATTTCAACACGCTGTCTAGCCGCGATACGGTTGACGAAATCTCTGCGTATGGCTGTTGTACTCTTGCACTGCCGGCGTTTACGATAAACACGGCAAGTTGCACGATAAGTTTTTTTTATTTGATGTGTTTTTTGTTAAAATAAAGATGATAAATCGGACATTGCCGCGCGACGAACCAGGCACCGAAATTGGTACAGCTTCTTTCAGATCACTTTTTCCCCCTTTTGCGCTTCTCTTTAGGTTTTATGAAATTTTCGGTCAGGCTGTGGGCTAGACACAACGATAAAAGAAAAGAAAAATGTCTTCCCTGCAATAAACTCTGAGGTCCATAATTATGCCAGTAAAGTCGGCGTCGTTGGAGCTTGTGTGCGTGGCAGCCCGTTGAGTTTGCGTCGGCCTCTTTGTTTTCGCCCCTCTTTTGTCCGACGTGCACTGGTTCCTACGGATATCCCAAAGGCCATGATTTCATTAGGACGAAAGCAGCGAAGACCACCCGAAAGTGCGTGGGAACACGTCCCCAGTGTGATTCACGCGCACTAGTAGCTAAGGAGAACGGAGAACAGGATCGCGTTAGGGCGACGGGTGGGAAAGTTAGCCGAAGAAATGCGTGAGAAAAGGTCTGCGGGAAGCTTCACGCGTCGACACAGCCACCAAGGACGGCAGAGAAAGCCAGCCAAACACGAGGGAAGATGTCTCCGGGATAAGTGGCTAGTTATTAGAAGAAAATAAAGAGAAGGCGCTTGTTTCTGTCTTCCGTATTTGGAACACAGCTCAGCGCCAACCGGTAACTCTACAGAAACATGAAAAGCAAGAACATGAAAAGCAAGACCGCAAATTCATCGTCCGTTGTCATAAGAAGCAACACCGCATAACTGTCACTAACCTGCAAGGCCTTCATTGAACGAATTCTTGAACACAGTCGTTATCTCCTATTTCGGCTTTTCAGCATAATTTTGAGATACGCTGCAAAGTCGGAGTACGTATACGCGCGCTCGTTTCGTGGTTTCTAGCTCAGACACTTGGTTACAACCACCACCAGAGGAAAATAGCATAGCTAACAATGCGGCACAAAGAATGGATGCTGTCGAACACCTGCAGTACGCCACGGTTAGGTGCGAGGCCCATGAAAACGCGCACACCGCCGCTGGACCACCTGAACGGTGCGGCACCACACTACATCAACAATAACAAAACGCCGCCATTGTGCCCAGTGAATATGGCCGCGCGTGACGTAATTTCCGCCACATTGTTTACGCCCTGCGCTGGCTGGGCATGCCCTCTCCTTACCTTTCCATCCTCCGTGACTAGAGGTGTGCGCCGAGGCGCCGCGGTTTCGACCGTCGGCAGCGTGGAGGTCGTTCCGAGAGAGAGAGAGAGAGAGAGAAACAACATTTATTCACGCATCCGGCGTGCGGGAAGTCACCGGCCACGCAGGGCGCGGGTATTCCCTATCTGAAGACTATGGCTAATAGTCCTATAGTCCCAGGCCCTAGGTCTTGAGGACGTTGTGCTCCGGCTAGGCGTTGGATACTCGGGCTCCTCCGCTCCCGTTGTCCGGGACGTCGGCTCCCTTTCTCGTCTGCTTTGCCAGGGCCTCCTCACGCCACTCGATTGCCCTTCGTTGCGTGGTTGAGTCTTGGGAGCGTATCCATGCTCCCACCTCTTCGGTATACGTGGCGTCCTGGCACATGCCCATTCCCGTTGTTCACACCACTGTTACAGCCGCCCCACATGATGTGGCGGAGCGTGGCTAGTTCACGTTCGCACACGCTACACTTTGCGTCCACAAACATGTCGGGGCATACGGGCCGGGCCAATCCTGGCGTTAGCACGCATTCTGTTTGCAGTTGTCGGAGCTTCACTGCTTCCGCACGTGACAGTTCACGATGCGGGGGCGGAAAGGCTCTCCTGGCCTCTCTGTAGGCCGCCAGTATTCCTCCGTAGTCGGTGAGGTGATCGAGGTCTTCTTCTCGTTCTTCACCGCTGGTTTCAGGGAGACGGGCTACCGCGGTCCCGCACGTGATGAGATCACGGGCCACAGCATCCGCCTCCTCATTGCGGTTGTCGATGTCGGGAGCCAGTTGTCCCATGTGGGCTGGGAACCATTTGAGGGCGATGGTTGGCCCTGTAGCGGCGCCGCGAGCAGCCCGCGAAGCCGCGAAGGACGTCACTAGCCACTCCATGCCCCGCCAGACCATGCCTCGGGCAAAATTCCTGATTGCCTGCTTTGAGTCGCTTAGCACCGTGCGCGTGCCCGGCCTACCTGTGGCCAGGGCTATCGCCACCTCCTCTGCCTGGCCGGCTGTTCGGGCGCGCACGGTGCTTGCTGTTAGTAGTTTACCGGTAGTAGCGCTGACCACCACTGCTGCGAAGGCGTTGCGTCTTCCCGGATATCTTGCGGCGTCCACGTAGACTGCGCCCTCGTCTCTCTGATGTTGACGGGCCATCGCCGCTGCTCTCGCCGCTCGCCTGCCCGCATCCCTTTCTGGGTCCATGTTCTTTGGCAGCGGGTAGATGATGATCTTCCTCGCTGCCTCGTCGCTCAAGGGGACCTGTTCTTCTAGCTCCCCGTTCGGTCCTGCTCCCGGGCGTTCTCCAGGAGGTGATAATCCCACCCGATCGAGTAATCCTCTGCCCGCGGCTGTGTTGCTCAGGCGGATCAGCTGCGAAGCTCTCTGGGCCTCGCTGATCTCCGAGAGCGTGTTGTGTGTTCCCAGAGACAGCAAGGCCGTTGTCTTTGTGCCTGGTAGGAACCCAAGAGCCCCCGCGTAAGCCTTCCGGATGGCAGCGTCGTTCCGCACCGGTCCAGCGGTGAAAGGCCCCCGCATATGCCGCGTGGCTTATAACGAAAGCCTGCAGCAGACGCAGGAGCCCCCTCTCTTTCATGCCCCGGTAGCGGGACGACATTCGCTTGACCAGGCACGCTGCGACGCCCATCTTGGTTGAGATGTTCTTGACCGCCGTGGCGTTGGTTTGGGTGCCGTCCACGAACATCCGCAGGATTCGAAGCCGCGGGACGTGCGAGATCTGCATACCGTCACTGGTGCGCGCGATGATGTTCTCAGCCGCCTCTCGACTTGCCTTCTTTTTGTGCCTCCCAGGTGGTGGCAGGATGAGTAGCTGTGATTTTTGTGGCGAACACCGCAAGCCCGTGCCCGTGTGCGCGGACTCCACGGCGTCCACCGCCGCCTGCAGACCCGCCTCGATGTCTCCGTCGCTTCCACCCGTGGCCCTGATGGTTACGTCGTCGGCGTAGAGGCAGTGTTGGATCCCCGGGCCCAGCGCCTCCAGACGCCTGGCCACCTCAATCATGACGATGTTAAACAGGATCGGGGAGATGACCGAGTCCTGTGGGGTCCCGACACTGCCCAGCTCTCGTTCTTCGAGCTTCGTTCTTCCCATCTCCAGCCTGGCCGTGCGGCGAGAGAGGAAGGATCTGATGTAGTTTTACGATCTTGCGTCCAGCCCCAGGCGGGACACCTGAGCCAGGACCGACGAGTGTCTAACGTTGTCGAAGGCGCTCTGCAGGTCCAGGCTCAAGATCGCTCGGTTGTCGTTCAGTCGGCGCCGGCGGCGTGGAAACCGAAACTACAATTTAAAAAAGCTACTTTACTGTGTTTTTTCTGCTTATTCAGCTTAAAGTCACTAATTTTAACAGTGATGCTTGAGAAAACAGCTTGAAGATGCAAGAGAACTGGCAAATGTTCCGTATATGTTTTGTTTTTGAGCATTTCGGTGCGCCCTGTTTCTTCACATAGCTAACACTGTATCGCAAACAATTTCATTTCTTTTTACTCTCACAGCGATGCTGTTATATCTGCTACGTAATTTTCCTTATTAACTTACACTTTATATTGTTATTGGCTCCAAGTAAATGTTAATCTTTTATTTATTATTAAATGTACCACTTGCCTCTGTAGTGCTTTCTGGCTTTGAGGCTACTAATAAATAAAGTAAGAATGATGGAGCTTCTTCTCAACGGGTAAATAGAGGCAAGTGGAGTTCGCAGTCTTCGTGTGTAATGCACTGCTTTTTTTTTGTAACAGACAGGTGGGGAATTTATGTTAGTCACAGTGGCATATTCATGAAACACACGCGAAAGGCGCTAATTCTTCTCCCATGAGGGACACTGCTCAGCGACTTATGATGTAAGTGCTACAACGCAACGAATATAAAAAGAGCGAAATGAGTATGGGACTACATGTGCTTTTTCATTTGTTTCCATTTTCAGACTCCATTCTTGTAAGACGGAAGAAGGTGCGGGCGAGGGGTGGAATGGAGAGCGGTGCTTGAGTATCGTTTGCTTGTGATACCCCTCTTTATCTACATACCAGCCCATCCTTCCTCCCCCTTTCTTTCTCTTAAAAAAGCACTGAAACAAAATTTTAAAAGCGAGATAACCTGTCAAATAGATTTGTGTAGATACACACATCATCTACAAAATGTAAACAAATATTTTCTCCCAGAACGTATTCAAAATGAATTTGGAAACGCGTGTCGCCCAAAGGCAATAGTACTAAATATACCTTCGTCATTCGGGGTAAACACCCCCCCCCCCCCCCCACGTTACTAGTTTTGTGTTGGTTGGTCCCATTTCAACGAAAGAGGGGTAGACTTGCACGGGCTGGTGTTCGAGCTTCAGCGGCTTTGAACTGGTCACGCATATTTACAACGCCAGAGAGGAAATCACAGGAGCGCCCACAAAACCTTCGTTGAAAAGACTTGTCGACGTGTTGATTCACGTGCACGTGGTTTTGTGCGTCCACCTAGCCAGTTAGCTTTGCACGAAAACCCAGGATTCCTTTCCTCTATGCGAAAACACCTCTGGGTCCCGCCTCACTCGGTGCTCTGTGGAACCATGACTTCTGAACAATTAACATCGCGCGCTCGAGCAAACGAGCTTTCCAGCCGTGCGTTGCCAAAAAAAAAAGCGACATTTCTTGCGTAAGTGCCTTTTTGCTCATAGAGCCCGAAAAATAGGGGCTATTTATGACGCGCACCAGTCTTATCTCTTGTCACAGTGTGTTGGGGACGGGGGGGGGGGGGGCGGATGGGCGTAAGGTACAGCTGGAAGAGGGGATGGTCATAAACTAAATGGCCCTCCCTAAGATAAAGTGGAAAAATGTGACACCACCGCGCCGCAACAACGCCACGTGTCGATTCCCTAAATCGTGGGTGCCGGAGAAGTTAAAAAGGCAGGAGTCGACGTTCCCACGAGCTTTCCACCACCATCGGGAGTTTCATCCGCTGGTCCAAAGACCTGCGAGAACTGGAAGCGCAAGGCGTTGTGAGCAGGATCGCGTGCGCCAACTAAACCAAGAACTTCCATAAAAAAGTTTGAATGAATGTCTGTGTTTGAAGCCCTTGCGGGAGCACAGCTCAGCGCGTTGGGGGGGGAGGGGGGGGAGATTTGAAGTAGGTAGAAGAAGGTTTGGAAGAATCTGACGGCCATGGCTGGTAGAGAGAAAGCCGATAGGGGCTGACAGCAGGGCAACCCGAGTCGTAAGACTTGGAAGTGTGGGGTTTCAGGAGACATCAAGTGGTCCTACAGCTTGAAAAAATGTGGCAGCACAGGAATGACTTCGGTCAAACGAACAGTGGACCGAGCGCAGAGGCAGAACATTGTAAGCGGGTTGGCCACCATACCAGTGCCGACACTGCGGTGATCTTCTAAACGTAAAGAAACCTTCGCCGGCGGCTACCCTTTGAACCTTGGCACAGTCAAGAAATTGTGGGAGACAACAACCACACCACTGGGGACACTGCCCTCCCTCTACTTCCAGGGCTTGCAATGAGTCGTGGCAAACGTCTCGGGCCTTCTCACCCCTGAAGAGAAAAGCCGAGCAGGCTTCAAAACTTCCGGTTTCTTATTATAAATACTGGCACGAGTTTTCTGTTTTCTTTTATTTTTCTGTTATCCCAGCCAATTAGAGGCTTCTGCCGAATGCTCACCTTTGAAATAACAGATACCTGTGCTACACGCCTTAAACCGGAGAGTAGAACTCGTTGCTGCGTTTTGTAGCCTGTCTTTATTCCTTGGGGCGTACAAAGAACGCAAAAGCTCAGATATGAGTAACTTGAGTCTTGGAAAAGCCAGTGTACTGAATCTTTTCGCAGAATAGACTGAGCGAACGCAATGGCAGGTGAGGAACCACCGATATTGCTTCCACGTGTCAAACCTGACTGTGAATGGAAAGGAGTTTGACTAAGAAAAAAATACAAAAAACGGCGCTGCTATGCTATGTCGATACGGAGTCCTCAATTTCTCAGGAGGTCACAAAAATGTTTGACAACATTAGAACTTGAAGGAATTTGTTTTTTCCAGTGACTAAACGTCGCGCACGGCAGGAGCGGTGTGTTAATTCCCGTCCCTTCTTCCTTGGAATCCACTCGGAAAGCTTTCAAAGTATCACATGGCAGAAAATGATATAAAAGCTGACAGCATATGTTGTCACTTCATTTAAAAAACTTGAAATTCATTGAGATGTAAACTTTTTTAGCGCAAAACAACACATTGAAAGGGAATTCACCGGCGCCCGTGCCGTCTCAATCGTTCTTGTGAATATTTTGTTTTGCGCTCCATAAATTTCCAATCGCCACATTTATTAATACAAAAACAGAAGCGGCGTCTGAGGACAAGCAGTTCAATGCAGGAGAGAGCGTATAGGGGCGCTTGATGCTTGCTAATCGTGCTGCTCTGTCGCCTTAGAAGCCGCATGATTTGTGAAGGAGGAATACATTGCCCATTCTCCTTTGGCTTGGGGACATAATTGGTGGTCAAACTCAATGTAAATCACGATGTTGCGTAATAAAATTACCGGAAGTTGCACATGAGCCAGAACATGCTGCACAACCCACTTTCATGCCCTCTTAAAGCCATGCTCATTTATTCCGAAGAGTTGTGAATTGCACTAGATACACAATAATGAAGTTACGGATAATAATTCAGTTTTTTCTCTCGTTATTATCGTGATCTGATATGTGTTCTTCTCTGAAAAAAGATCATACGAGTTTCCTAGCATGCATGAGCATGAATTGCTCATTATACTTTGTCAGAGTCTGCGAACGGTGTACTCTATAAACGCATTACCTATTAGCGATAAAGTTGAATCCAGTGCGATGCATAAAATCAGTATTACATCACCAAAAATTATGACTTTCTTAGGAGATATTCCTAACGTCTTGTTGGAAATTCTAACCTCAAATTGTGAAGTCACGCCGGCGCGAACGGCAATGGCTTCGTGACCAAATACACTGCAAACAAATGTACAAATAGTTGTGGACCTTGGAAATATTCAATATACATTAGCTTTTTAGTCATGTTAGCATTTTATAATGTTGAAATCTCATCTCAGTGTTGCATTTTATGTCGCCATTTCATTCCGTGCCTTTAAGTTGAGGTTATCATATTTATTCGAAGATATGAGCAAGTGGCTTTTATCAAGGACCTTCACTGGAACGAGTTCCAAGGGTGTGGGGAATGAGACAGATTTACAATTCGGAAAATTAATTGTGTGACTTTACAAGCCGGCACACACAATTACAAGGCACGCCATAAAATGATACTATAAATATTTGTAACCATACATCAGCAAAATAAAAAGACGCGCCCTCATTAAATAACTTTTTTTTCGCATAGTACTCACAATGACCCAGACTAACCAAAATTTTACTGAATAGAACTAGGAACTCGCTCGAACTCAGGCTCACCGTGGCAAAACTTAGCCAGGCTCGCTCGGACTGAGACTTAACCAAGTACAACTCAGCCGGACTCACTCAGACTCTGTCTCACGCCTCAATCTGAGCCTTTCAATTTCTCTGATAGACTCATCAGTGAGTTTGCCGACTTATAATGGGAACACATCTCTCGTTCACGTCACGCGTTGATGAAGACCCTTTGTGTGCGTTCACGATGGTGAAATATGGGAGAATTAGAAAGGGTGGAAGGGTGGTTGCTATGCGCACATGACGATAATCGGGATGATATTTACCAATCTACGCAAGAAGAAATCAACTAAAAACATGAATGCTGCATAGGAACCAGAAAAGACAAGTGATCAACTTAAAACTGAATGTTAATAAAGAAAGCGCCTACAAAAATTAACCAAAAGCACATGCTTGAAAAGGCTATTTAAACCACAGTTGCACAGTTAACCGTGCATTTTTTTTTTCAACAAATGGCTCAAGGCGTGGTATGAAGTAGCCGATATCCATGGAACACCAAAATATCAACACCAAGTTTATCTGTGAGGAAAGCTGGGTGATCGATCACACATGACACTTCGCTGTTTTCATTTTGAAGGCTTCACGAGTTTCGCGTTCAATCTTTTTTTTTCTTTGCCTACGACATTCAATGATCTGAAATATATTCCTTTATCATGCGGCCGTGTCTACAGAGATCAGACAGGTCGATGCCTAGTGTGAACATCCTTAAGGCACAAAACTGATCTATTTGCTAATGTCTGCGTCCCCAATATATCAGTGTCATTGGCAAAGGAAGAAATATATTGAACGTGAAGATTTTGAAACCTTAAAAAACAAAAAAAGATCAATGTGCAACGCATGTATAAGTGATACTTCAGTTGTCTTTACAGCTAGATAAGGGATTCGCGTTGCTAGATAGCGGGTGCACGTGGCGTTGATCATGGAAGTGTGCTGTTTGTACCATTTTGACACGCTTCTTGCCTTTGTAGCGTTATGTGTGCAGCTGTGGAACGCCTCAGCCTTTTTTTCATGAATGCGCTTCTGGTACACGGGTTTGTGGAATTTCCGCCATAAACATTTTGCTTGATGCCCTGTCAGGTTGAGCTCCTTAGTTTGTTCTTCCAAAAATATTATAAACCAACTCGTCGAGCAAGCTACGTATGTGGTGTCCTTTTTGAAACAAGGTTGAGTTGAACTAAGCCCGAGATAAAAACTGGTGAAGGAAACACAGATTACTTGATTTGATAGCACGGCGTGGAGCACCGCACGATGTGCAGGACAAAGCACGTTTAAAATACAAGCCCACGCTTCAGTGTTTTGTCCGCATTCATCTTCTGTGGATTACTTCGCAGTTTACACAAACTTAATTCATGGTGATCACCATTTCGTTGGATATTGTTGATCTTGTTAAACCTGCCGATACAGTGGGGATCGTTTCTGCTTGATAGAGCATTTCGTATGACAATTTTCATTTTACCTTTCTTTGTTCATTAAAGGTCATGCATGTGGGCCAGTTTCATAACTGATTTTTTTTTGTAAAAATGCCCTAAACAGCTAGCCCTTCCTCAGATATAACAATATCTTCAATACACATCGCGCTTCTACCTTGCCCGTCCGCAGTTCTGGCCCCCACCCTTCGCATTTGAACTGCCTTTGTTCTTCGACTCGCTTGCACAGTCATAACTACGAATATTCCAGTACCGACTTTCCACACCCTTCATCATTGTTCGAAGCCCACCTCACATATTACATATTCTCGTCAGCTAGAATATGTCGACAGTCATCGCCAAACACCACCGTTGGCGCTGTCATTGAACGAGATTCGCTGAAGTATAGTGAACTCAAAATTATCTTAAAAATCACGTTTAAATATAATCCAACATTATTAGGAGCACTTGACAAGTGGTTTTTTTTTCTTATATAGTCCACTTGTTTAACCTGAAATGGTAGGTGAACCAGTTTTGATGCATTTACGAAGTGGACAGAATTATGGCCAGACTGGTGAAAGAAGGTGCAATATAAACGTAGGAAAGCTAAAAGAAAACTATTTAAATGGCGCGCCGACAAAACACGTTGGCGGTGGCGGCGCGCCGACACCTCGGCACACACCTCTATATACTACAGCTGGTCATCGCACAACTTTCCTTAAAAATTGCCCGCAGCTTCCCTCGGGGGAACACTGAGGAGGATGCGGAAGTGGTTCCGCCAACAGTTTGGCCGGCGCTGGTCGAAGGGACGTCGATCATTCTGTTTGTGGATTCGTTGGCATTCATTTCACGGCGAATTCGGACGTCGACGCGCCGTACAAACCAACGGACGAGCGGCAACTGAGCGAGCGAGCGCCCACCTTGAGTATATATACAGCGCGACGGCGCATGCGCTGTCAGCTGTCGAATGTTCTCGAAGGAGAAGCGCGCGCGCGGCACAGATGGTGACGGCGCGACGGCGCATGCGCTGTCAGCTGTCGAATGTTCTCGAAGGAGGAGCGCGCGCGGCACAGATGGTGGGCGACGGCGCGACGGCGCAAGCGCGCGCGTCAGCTGTCGAATGTTCGAGAAGCGGTGCGGACGGCGCACTACAAGGCGCGAGTATAAGATGCTTCCGCATCTAAAAAACACGCAGAAGAAGCAGTACTTGTGAATTGACTCCCTGCCGGCAGAGAACACCGCTTCCAAGGCCGCTGCTGTGGCTGCTCGCCGGAAACAGCGAAGTGTTCATCTGCTTCTCCGCTAGGAGGTAGTGCGGGTACTAGAGGTGTGCGCCGAGGCTATTTCCACCGGCGGCGGCGTGGGGGTCGTCAGAGTTGGCGGCGGCGGCGTTAAAGTGAGCTTTAGCGGCGTTGTCGGCGCACTTGTCGGCGTTGGCGGCGCGGAAGCCAAAACAAAAAATTCAAAAGGCTCTTCTGCCACAGGTTACTGAATTAGTTGAAATTCAGGTATTTTCATCCAAATAGCATAACTGACACTACACAGATGTGTCGACATCACGATGAATGCAAAGTGGTTTGTAAAATATTTTTTTATATCGCTTTCATAATAAAATACGCGTATTTCAATCTATGCCCATGTTCTACCACGAATGTGCAGCACTTTGCTTGTTTTTTGAAATTAAGATGCAGCAGTTTGTTTCTGTTGTTGGGTACGTCATACTTCATGAAACCTTTTTTCATTGAGCAAGCACCGACGCACGCCACTCAGTTCGCTTTTTTCGAATCGGATCTCACTTTTACATTGTACGCTGCACGAAAAAAGAAGCACCTCTGCTACGAGTTTTCCTATTGCGATTGCAGAAAACCGCTTCTTTTTTTTTTTTAGTATCTGTCATGCTTTGAATGTTACTTTCCTTCAAACGAATCAAAATACCCATTTTTCACAATGTGAGAATGTTTTATGCAGCGGTATAAGATGCGGAAGAAAACAAATCTGCGCATTTAGTCAACTAGTCCTCACCGCAGTGTTCAATGAATGAAGTGTGGACATGGGTGTGGGCAAGACGGGTGGTGCGAAAGGGGCACGTGACACCTTCAAGCCGCACCAGCACTTTCTACCCACTCTAGCGACACCAACACGACCCCCTCCCTCAGCCGTGATGCAAGTTGAAAGAAGGGTTTGCATCTCCCGAAGACAAAAACCTCCCGATGGTCATATGTGCGGATGACAGCAAATGCAATATTTGCTCAGATACACAGTCCATACTGGTCATGACCTGGACGCCCGTTGACCACGCCTGCAGAGAACTTTGACTCCCCGACCCCTTTGTGCATGGGCAGGGGAGGGGGACACCCCTTGCTAGTGGGCCCCATTAAAATTTCTCTTAAAAACGTCACAAATAGGAATACTTGATGAGTATGTATAAAACATTCAACTTTTTAATTCTTTTTTTTTGTAGCGTGTACACGTGCTCAATACCCATCAGGTGTGCGAGACAATTGAAATCGCAAATGCCACTCTCAACTGGTTCCGGAAAAGACTCAATAGAAGAATGCAGTTACGAGTGCTGGGAACTTACGTTCGTTTGTCAAATTGATTTCTAGGCATGATTTTAATTCGTATATAAACAAAAATAAAACCTGCAGCATATTAAAACAAGATGGCTGCTATTGCAAGATGTGTGTCCCCCTTCGTGATTTTTCTACTTAAGCGTCTGCAAGGCACTTCTGGTGTGACAAACTTGCAAGTGCCCCCCCCCCTCCCTCCCCAATAAAAAGGCACCAATGTAGGCCTCCGTAGACCTCCGTGATTGCCTACTGGCGCGCGGCGGGCCAATTCGGTGGCTATAGACCAACAGTACCAATTTAGACATGCTTTGTTGAAGGAGCTGAAGGATCAAGAAAATGCTGTTTGTTGCAAATTTCTTGAGAGTTCAGTGATAGCTTCTTTGTGAATACCGTAGATTATTGAATCTCACTTTGTGTTTAATGCTCGAATGAAAAAAAAAATGGTTTCACCCTGGGTCACTGCAGAGTCAGAAGCCATCACATGGGCAGGCGTCATTAAGCTTCTATATAACATTGCTAAGGTTCAGCACATTTGTACAAATAATTATCGTTAATTGAACATTGAGCATAATCCTCGTTTGGATTAGTATGTGTTAAACATAAATTTGAGATTTCAAAATTCTCAGTGTGGGTTTCTACACCAAAGACACATTGATTAAAACTGATGATTCCGGAGCTACGGCAGAGGTAACATTCGTTATGTTTTTTTTTTCGGTTACGGTAACGGTAATGCGTTACCTTTTTATGTATAGATATAACATGGAGCCGTGAAACGTTCCCTTTTTTTATTAGGGTAACGAGTAACGTATTTATTTACTTTTTACTGTAATGGATAAAACACTAAATATATAGACTTACAGGAGTGATGTCGGCCCCCACCGTCAGTTGTGGTTGCGGTCTATAGGCTGGCTGTAAACATTACATGGATATATTCCTTTCATCCAGCACCTGATAGGGAAGGGTTGCTAGACCATTGATGATCTCAACCTTTGAGGAATACACAACAGCTTCTTAATGATATGCATATCATCCCACCGAAGCGTGCACTTCGTTTCGCTAAAATTTACAGTCGACGTGAGTACTGTCGTCACGCCGTATGTTTTAGGTAGAAACGTAGCCTACTCAAAATAACCAAAGACGTCGATCGACCTAGCAACGCGTGGCTACCCGCTGACGGTTCTGTACGAAAATGGCATCCAGAGTGGAACCTGTCGCATCTGCTGAAATTTTATTGCAACATTATTATACTGCCACTTGGCTTGTATTTTTATGTCACTGTCTTGCGCAAAGGCACCGCCGTAGTGGTTCAGTAGCTAAGGTATACACGGCTGCTTACCCACAGGTCGCGGAATCAAATCCCGCCTGCGGCGGCTGCATTTTCGATAGAGGCGAAAATGCTGTAGGCCCATGTGTTCAGATTTGGGTGCATGTTAAAGAAACCCAGGTTGCCATAATTTCTGGAGTCCTCCACTACGGCATCTCTCATAATCATATGGTGGTTTTGAAACGTTAAACACCACATATTAATAAATTGCCTTGCGCAAAGCACGCTTGGCTGTCTGCGAAATTTCTAGATTATCTTAGAATCTTCTGATAAGCTTGAGACGCCTACAATATGGATGATGTTCGATGCCGCGTGTATATACGGCGACGTACCTTCGCGCAGATCATATTACCGACGACCAATGCTCTGATTACCGCTATCTGCGTAAAGCGTGAATTTCTACTACTTTGTACTTTTCTAGGCACATGTTCACTCAATAAAAAGTTTCGTCTTGAGCAGCCCAGGAACCATATTCTTTTCCGTCGCAACCACGTGGCAATATGGTAAGTGAGATGAGAGCGGTGAAACGATTGATACAAAACAGTCAGTGCACGGCCAAGTTTTATTTAAGATGCGTATACCACAAGCTATTTTCTTCTATAGAACCAATATAATGCGGATTTGTTAATTTACTGTGAAGTTGATTGTCAAGAAAGGAAGAACACGAACTTGGAAAGAGACAGTGGAGACGAAAAGGGGTTGATTGATTGATTGATTGATTTGTGGGGTTTAACGTCCCAAAACCACCATTTGATTATGAGAGACGCCGTAGTGGAGGACTCCGGAAATTTTGACCACCTGGGGTTCTTTAACGTGCACCCAAATCTGAGTACACGGGCATACAACATTTCCGCCTCCATCGGAAATGCAGCCACCGCAGCCGGGAATCGAACCCGCGACCTGCGGGTCAGCAGCCGAGTGTCTTAGCCACTAGACCACCGCGGCGGGGCAACGAAAAGGGGTATCGACGTAAAGTTTGATTGGTCATTCCACGCCAAACGTCCAAGGCGTTTTAACGGCTATCTTTGGTGTATTCGAAAAATGTCGGGATGATTTACTCCATTGAAAGCAGTCTATTGCGAAAATGTTTTGCAGAGAAAAATGTTTTTGGTCACCTATATGTGACCAAAATACCGTCTATATGCTTGGCCCTATATAGAGTCCTATACATAAAAGCACATTTACTGAGCGAGTCTATGTAGGCTCCATTTATTTTGCCGGCCTAAGGTTCCGAATATTTAAAACCTCCTACTATGGCGCGCCTTGTTGTCGTATTGACGTTCCGGCTTGTAAAGCCGAAAACTTTATTTTTCAAATGATACAACTGTTCATATCTCCCCCCTCCCCGGAACTCATTCTAGGGTTGGTCCTTTGATAAACACCAGTCATATATCTTTAAAAAACCCTTCGATATCAACTATTCATAACTCTCATTTAAGGATGTGGAAATGAAATGACCGTAACTAAATGACCCATGAGGTGAAATAATAACATTCAAAAGCGTAGTAAACGTGACTAAAAAGCTAATTCTACGCTAAAACAATGTAACCTGAACTAATGATGTCCCCACACCTCTAAAACCTCATGCAATGTATATTGCATACCTGCAAGGTGCAGTTATTTGAGCGCTTTTTGCAGTGAAATTTGGCCATGGAGTTAATCCTGTTCATGGTGGTGCTATTTTTAAATTTGACGTTTGAATACATAACGAAGCATTAGGGAATTCTTTCCGTGAAACCCGTATTTTTTTGGCGATGTAATTTAGGATTGTATGCATTGTGCTGGCACGAAGTTTAATGTATACAGGTGATGTGTTTGTAGAGTACACCGTTCGCTGACTGTGGTAAAATAGAAACAGCAATTTATGTTAATTCATGCTGCAAAACTCACGTGACCTGCTCCCAAAGAACAGAAGAATGCATAACGAAGGGCGTTACTAACGAACGGAGGAATTAAATATTGCTCAGTCTTTTAACGCTGTTTCTGTAATCCAATCTACAAACGTTTGTATTAAACGAGCATGACGGTACGAAGGCATGCAATTGGGTTCTGCAGCTTGTTGTGACACATGTGCCACTCCAGGTCACCTTTATTACCTGACATCGGAATCTACACTGAGCTTGATCTATGATTATGTACCTAATCAACGGAGAATAAGTGCTAAGCTTCAAATTCATTAATATTGTGGCTTCAAAGACGAGAAAGCAGCACGATTCGTGAGCAATCAAGCACCCGTTCTCTCTCTCTATGGCGTTGAACTGCTTGTGCCCTCAGATGCCACTTCAGTTTTTTCTTCAATAAATGTGGCAATTGGGAAAGTGGTGAGCGCTAAAAAAAACGTTAAGACAGGATGGGTGCTTGTGAGCGTCGTGAGGAAGCATTAGTTTGCGCTAAAAATTTCCCGATAGCAATGCGCCATCTGGCTGGATTTCAAGTTTTGCTAAAATGTAGCGATGACACAGACCATGGGATTTTGTCAAGTAATTTGCTACCAATTAAACAGCGGCTGCGTAATTTAGGGTACCATGAAAATTGTCGCGGCCACATTTCAAGATGGAGGAGGCAGAAACGCACCGTTCATGTCATACGTGATCCTTCATCACTCGCGGAAACAAATTTATTCAAGCTGAAACGTGGTCGAAGAATTCTTTTACCTCTCGGCAATCAGAGAGGTTTTTAATTCTCGAGTCTCTTTATGAGATATTGCTGTCACAGTGATGCTACACTTTGATCTTAGCCAAAAGGCCGAGAAGCTTGCTGTCATATTTTTCCAACAGGCCTGCAGTTCTGTTGTACCAACACAACATAGCAATGCCTGTGTTTTTGTAGATTTTTTTTTCATTCCCATTCAAACACTTTTCCATTCATAGTCATCTTTGAAGCGCATAAGAACTTCCTGTAATCCCTCACCCGTCATTGGGTTTGTCCAGTCCACACTGCAAAAGGCTTCATGGCAAAGTCGTTTTCTATGCTCAAGTTTTTCGTACCCAAGTTTTCGCGCTCTTTGTGCACTTCAAGGAATGCAGAAAGGCTACAACAACGCAACGAGCTCTACACCGTGCCGTCGGGACTGGTATGGGGTAAACGTGTTGCGAGTAGTGTCGCAGTGTTCTGCCATTGTGCTCCGTCCTCTGTTTCCTGCGCTCAAGTTGGGTCGACATGAGGCGTCGTTGCAGTGCCATTGGTGTCGTGTTTCCCGTGTCTTTTCTTATACATACACAGTGTTCTGCGAATAAATGTCTCTGTGTAGCCGCTGGTGCCGAGGTCATGGATTACGTGTTTTCTCCCTTCCTTCCGCAGCTGTGGTGACAATCGGTGGTTGGATTATCGGTTGTTTATTTATTTATTTTAGTTTTCTCGTTTAGCTAGTTTTCTGTAATCTCGCCCAAGAAAGGTGATCTAGGACATTTTTTTTTCCTCTTGTGGGAATGACCATAGGTATGTGTGTACGTGGTTGCAGCTCCACATTTCCAAGTCGTACGACTCGTACTGCCCTGCCAATGGCCCCTATTCTCTTTCTGCTCTGGCAGCCATGGCCGTCACGTTCTTCCAAACCTTCTCCTCCTTCCTACTTCTAAACTCTTTTCTCCATTCCCCCGCCCTCCCTTCAAGCCACTGAGCCCTGCTCTCCCAAGGAAAGATAGCGTCTTTTCCCTTTTCTTCAACCACAGATTCATCCATTTGGGGGAAGCTTGCATGCAGTAACTGGTTTGGAAGGCAGGTAAGGTTCGCGGAAACTCACCTCACGCTGAGCTACCGAGCACAAAACAAAGCTTAGCCGAGAGTCATGAGAAAGGTAGGAGGTTACACAGCAAGTTGAAAAGAGAAAATATTTTGCCTAATGAAGTATTGCGAAAGCCACTGGGGCAGCCCTTTCCTTTACCACCATCCCCACTTCTATTCGTAAATTGAAGTAATGAGAAAACTCCAACCAAAACATATTTAAAAAAAACGACGTTTTGAAGCCAGTCTCTCACCCCTGAGGAAGAAGCCGGACCAGCTTCGAAACATTGGGGGGGGGTTTTTTTCCTTAAATATATTTTGGTTGGAGTTCTCATTCCTTCAGTTTCTATCCAAAACACACAGGCTTATGTCGAATGTTCACCTTTGATTCCTGTCGTTCATTATATCCTCGCTACTCCGACAAACTCCCTCACACCGAGACATTTAGAGAAGGAATGACAGGTGCGCAACCGTAAACAGCCCCTCTTTCTTCTTGGACGCTAATAGCTCTGGTGTGCGTGTGTGTGCGGGGGGGGGGGGTAGAGATAGGTGTACTGAAAAAAAACTGTGGCATCTTTTTTTTATTGTTGCAGCAGGTAGCTAACAACCTAGCCATTATTTTATTTTTGAGGAAGCAGCATACAATACAACACAATCATGCCCACCAAAAGCGACGCAAACACAGGCGCTGTATTTCAACTGATGAGTTATTGTTGAAAGACTCAGCTTATGTAGTATAACACGTAAATGTGCACTAACCACAGGTCCTTACAATGAAGACAAGTTTTTTTTGCAGTGTTTTGCGGGAAGACTTGATGAATAATGAACAGTGAATGCGCCTTACCTGATTCGAAACTCGGGACAGGTAACAGACTTTTTAAAAAACACGACCCTGTCGAGTCATGGTTCTCAGATTTTCTGCTGACAAAAATTTTTTATTATATATATATATATATATATATATATATATATATATATATATATATATATATATATATATATATATATATATATATATATATATTGTGAGCATTGTTTATGCGTCCCAGCTTTTCATCTGTACATACTCATCATCGCTAGTCAAGCTTAGGTTGTGGGGCACATAGTCGAGACAATAAAGGAGAGTCTTGAGGGTACTGGACGCCATCTTACAAGTGGTGGAGAGTGCTGCCCGATTCCTGCGTCCTCTCGCGCTCTCGGACAACCCCAGCGTTTTCTAGAACACATATCTGGAGCTCCGTTCAGGCCACCGCTTAAACGACCTGGGTTCGGTAATGTCGCAAGCCGACCAGTCCAGCGCAGCAGCTGCACCACCGCTCCCACTGCCAAGAAACCCTTCTCACCTGGTCACCAGCCCTCAAAAAGATCGTCCGCTGTTCGCAGGGCTTCCGGGTGAGGACGTGGAAGACTGGCTTGAGGAGTATGACCGCGTGAGTGCCATCAACAACTGGGATGAGCCTGCGAAACTCACCCACGTTGCATTCTACTTGAGCGGCGTCGCGAAAACGTGGTTTTTGAACCACGCTACAGATTTTTTGACATGGCCCACCTTTACGCGCCAGCTCCGCCAGATTTTCGCCAACCCGTCAGTGCGCTCGGATATCGCCAAGAAACGGCTTGGTGCACGCGTTCAACGCCCCGGCGAGTCTTACACTTCTTACATTGAAGATGTTCTCGCCCTTGGCCGCCGCATTGACAACCATATGGCGGAAAACGACCGTGTGCGCCACCTGCTAAAAGGCATTGCGACTGTCGCTTTTAACGCGCTTGTGGTGCAGAATCCCCAGACCGTAGCCGATGTTGTAGCTACCTGTCAGCGCCTCGAGGAGCTTCAAACCACTCGGGTGCAACCTGATATGCCTGATCTCAGCTCGAGTCATGACACAACAGAACTGCGTGCATTGATCCGCTCTATCATCCACGAGGAACTTCATGCACAGGCTTCACCTCGCCACGTTGATATTCGAACGACGCCACCTGCTACTAGTTTACGCGACGTCGTGCGGGAGGAACTGGCCTTCATCACATGCACACCAGTTCCGAGCTCACATCCCGTGCCCATGCCAAGTTATGCTCACGTTGCTGCTACGACGCCTGCGCCCCACTAATGCCTGGCCTCGATGACTGTCACACCTGTTCCGAGTTCATATCCTGTGGCCATGCCAACTTATGCTCAGGTTGCTGCTAGGACACCTGCACCCCAGCACAGCCCAATGCAGCTATCAGCGCCTGATGTGCATGGTTTGCTCAACTCGCTCGCACCGCGACCATCTTCCCAGCCTTACAACACCTGGCGCACTACACGGCCGACTTGCTTTTATTTCGGCATCCGTGGTCATATTTCAAGGTTTTGCCGACGCCATCAACAAGACGAAAGACGAAACTACGGTGACTATGAACGGGACGACTTCTACCCAACTGGACCACCCTATCACCGACTGTATCAGAACAGCACACGTCGGTCGCCGTCTCCGCAGAACCTTGGCTCAGTTGGCAGTTCCCGTTTCTCACGTCGTCGCTCACCTTCACCGATGCGGCGTTCCTCTTCTCCTCTCCGACCTTCTACTTTAATTCCTGACCGCCAACTGGAAAACTAAACAGTGCAGCTTCGGGAGGGAAAGCTGCATCTTTCGAACTCCGTCAAACTCCTCCGGACCGCCCACCGAATGTTTTATTAGTGTACGTTGAAGGTATACAGACAAAGGCACTGGTAGACACAGGCGCATCACTTTCCGTAATTCGTGCAGACTTTTGTGCCCGCTTGAAAAAAGTTAGGACGCCATACGATGGCCCTCCCATTCGTTGCACAGATGGAGTCCCTATTCAGCCTTCAAGTGTTTGCACAGTCCGCGTTTTCATAGATGGCATCCACATTCATAGATGGCATCCACATTCCGTTTCTTGTACTTTCTTGGTGCACTCACACAGTAATTTTAGGGTGGGACTTTCTTTCTTCGGCATCAGCTTTCATATCGTGTCGTCAGCGAGTAATTGAAATGTCAGCTACTGAAAGTTCATCCGATGTCGATACATACAGCTTCCGTTTCATTGCTGCCGCTGATTGTTTCATTTCGCCAGGAGATGATCACTCACGATCACTTCGGATACTATAGTTAACGGTGACGTGTTCATAGCCACATCAGTTCGATACAAACCTGCGGGGCTTACCATAGCACCCGGCCTTGTGCGGTTTAACGATAGTAAAGCATTGGTCACCGCCTTGAAGCCAACTTCATCGCCAGCGATGCTGCCCCAAGGCACTGCTGTGAGCTGCTTCGCTGACAGCGAGCCTTTCTCGCTGGTTCCCCTTCACGCAGAATCAATGCCTTTGTCTGCTACAACTGATATGAAGGCTACCACTGTTGCATTAAATGACACCATAAGTCCTCACCTCACTGCCGAGCAAAAGAGAGACCTCTTTGACATTCTCCAAAAGCACAGCCTTTTGTTTGACGTACATTCCAAAGTTCTGGGCCGCACCTCCGTTACAGAGCACAGCATCGAAACCGCAGGCAGCTCCATTCTACGCCGCCGCCCATACCGTCTGTCTTCGGCGGAACGGCAAATAATTGAGGAAAACGTCACCGACATGCTCAAACGGGATATTATTCGACCTTCGTCCAGCTCTTGGTCGTCTCCTGTGGTGTTGGTCCGGAAAAAGGATGGCTCTGTCCGCTTTTGTGTTGATTACAGAGCGCTCAATAAGATCACGAAAAAAGACGTATATCCGTTACCACGCATAGATGATGCCCTGGACTCCCTACAAGGCGCAGAATATTTCTCCAGCCTCGACCTCCGATCCGCGTATTGGCAAATACCTATGCGCGAAGCAGACAAGGAGAAAACAGCGTTTGCGACGCCTGACGGGCTTTACGAATTTAACGTCATGCCTTTTGGCTTATGCAACGCTCCAGCAACATTTGAGCGCATGATAGATACCGTCTTACGTGGTCTCAAATGGAAAACCTGTTTATGTTACTTAGACGACATCGTAATTTATTCTTCTACTTTTCCTCAGCACCTTAAGCGTTTGGACGAAGTTCTAACGTGCATTTCGAACGCTGGTCTACAGCTCAATACAAAGAAGTGCCACTTCGCCAGCACAAGCATCAAAGTATTGGGTCACCTTGTCAGCAAAGATGGCGTTCGACCCGACCCCGACAAGGTTGCTGCCGTAATTAGTTTTTCACGTCCGGGCAATCAAAAACAATTGCGAAGTTTCGTGGGCCTGGCGTCTCACTTCCGCCGCTTCATCCGTCACTTTGCTGCCATTGCGGGGCCGTTACATAAGCTTCTGACGTCAGGAACGGCTTTCACGTGGACTGAAGAGTGCGAGTGTGCTTTACAAGCCCTTAAGCGTGCTCTGACATCAGACTCCATCCTCCGTCACTTCGATGAGAGTGCACCCATTTTCCTGCACACAGATGCCAGTGGCCACGGAATCGGTGCTGTCCTCCTCCAGCGCGATGAAACATCACGTGAGCGAGTAGTTGCGTATGCCAGCCGCGCACTAACACCTGCGGAGCAGAACTACTCGATAACAGAGCAGGAGTGTCTCACTGTCGTTTGGGCCATCCAGAAATTTCGCCCTTATCTGAATGGACGCCACTTCACTGTGATCACCGACCACCATGCCCTATGCTGGTTGTCCTCGCTGAAGAATTTGTCTGGGCGCCTCGGTCGCTGGATACTGCGTTTGCAAGAGTACACTTTTGACGTTGTGTACAGGTCTGGCAAACAGCATCAGGATGCTGACGCTCTCTCTCGCTGCCCTCTGCCACTTTCATCTCCAACCACGAATCCTCAATGGCCCTCAGGTGATCAAGCGGCTTCCTCTTCAACCACGTTATCACCCCTGGCAGTTGCTGGGTCACTATCTTTAAACAGCAGCGCCTAGTTTGCCGCGTGCCAACGTGACGACCCCTACTGTAACCGCATCATCGGATACTTGAATGGCTCGTCTTCTCCACCTAATGCCAGACTACGTCGTCAGCTATGGCAGTTCAAGCTAGAGAACAACGTACTGCAGCGCTATACTTACAATGCGGATGGACATCGGTGGGTGCCAGTACTTCCCCGTTCGCTGCGAAAACAAGTTCTCGAAGCATTGCACGACGACCCATCAGCTGGACACTTAGGATTCCAAAAGACCTACAACTGCGTTAGGAGCCGTTTCTTCTGGCCTGGTCTTTCTACCTTTGTGGCTAATTATGTCGCTTCTTGCAAACTTTGTCAACGCCGGAAACAACCAACTTCAGCGCCTGCTGGCCTATTACAACCCATTCCATGTCCCGATACACCTTTTGTCGTTGTCGGAATAGACCTCGTCGGGCCACTTCCCGTAACGCCAGCGTGCCACCGCTGGATCGTCACAGCTGTCGACCACCTCACACGATACACGGAGACTGCTCCTCTACGCACTAGATCTGCATCAGACGTTGCCGCCTTCTTTTTAGAAGCCATTGTGTTGCGTCATGGTGCACCTCGCGCGTTGTTGAGTGACCGAGGCAAGGCCTTCCTGTCCACAATTCTCGATGAAATCCTAAAAACTTGTGGCACAGTTCATAAGACCACATCCGCTTACCACCCGCAGACAAATGGCCTGACAGAGCGATACCACCGGACTCTAATCGACATGATATCCATGTACATCGGACCGAACCACGATAACTGGGACAAAATCTTGCCGTTCGTAACATTTGCACACAACACCGCTGCTCAACGAACAACCGGGTATTCACCTTTCTTCCTCGTCTATGGTCGTGCGCCGACATTCACCATTGACGCCTCTTTCTTCAATGTAACGACAAAAACGTCCACGACTACGCCAGAACATTTCGTTTCCAGGCTCGCTGAGGCACGGCAACGTGCTCAACTCAACACGGAGGCCAGTCAACAAGACCGCAAGCAACGCTATGACAGCTTCTGTCGTGACGTCACATTCCGTCCTGGAGATGAAGTATTACTTTGGACGCCTGTTCGCACTCCAGGATCGATTGTGTGAAAAGTTTCAGTCACGCTTTCTCGGACCTTACGTTATTTCTGAACGGACATCTCCTGTCAATTACCTTGTCACTCCCGTTGAGGGTTCCTCGGACCGTCGTTATTGTGCCTCCGAGATAGTCCACGTTTCACGCCTTAAACCCTTTGTTCGCCGTACATTTCCCGCCTAAGTCTCGGCCGGGACGGCCGCTCAAGTGCGCGGGGCAAATAAGTGTGAGCATTGTTTATGCGTCCCATCTTTTCATCTGTACATACTCATCATCACTAGTCAAGCTTAGGTTGTGGGCCACATACTCGAGACAATGAAGGAGAGTCTTAAGGGTACTGGACGACATCTTACAATATATATATATATATATATATATATATATATATATATATATATATATATATATATATATATATATATATATATATATATATATATATATGTGTGTGTGTGTGTGTGTGTGTGTGTGTGTTGCTTGGTAATTGCAATTCTTTCACAAGTGTTTTTAATGGTGCTCCTTCAAGGTTTATTGTATGAGCCAGACCAAGTAGAATATCACTCATTTTCAGTCCAAGTGCGCCGGTTTTAGAAACATTTGGCGAGTCTATGAGTCCGAGCGAGTCCTTTTCATGGAAATTTTGGTAAGTCTGAGTCTCCCAGGGCTATATTTTTGTTTTATTTTGATGAGTTTAAGTGCGAGTGAGTCCGCTGGAGGAACGTTTTGATGAGTCTGAGTATGAGTGGGTATATTTGAGGAAAGTATTTGTGGATCCAGCTGACAAAAACAACGATGAGTCCGAGTCTGAGTGAGTTTAATTAGAGAGAAATTTCGTTAGTCTCAGTCCGAGTGAGTCCAAAGCAAAATATTTTTATATATGGTTATTGACTTAGTCTGAGAGAGTTCCATTTATTTTGCCAACCTGTGCCGTACGTGGGATCTTTCCGTATTTCACAGAGTGTAGTCTGAGTGTTTGCGAAATTTACTATAACCTTGCTCGTTTGAATGACTGGTTCTCACGTTAATCCAGCTCACCTTGAGCAAATCAACGATTCCCCTCCCAATCTCAATGAAGCAGCACACGAGGCGGCGCGAGAAGTCTCCAACCGCGCCTCCCCGGGGATGCGTTCTACCGGTGAAGGGGATAACCGGGAAAATTTTACAACACATAACGAGCTCACTAAACATTTCTACCTATCTATAAGGATTTTCCCTCCACCTCACAAAAATCTAACCCGGCCCCAAGCACTTACATTAAGGCTTTTGCAAACGCGGATGTACCCTACTTTGAAAATGTTACACATGATGTACCCTGACCTATACCCAAGTAATCTTTGTCCACATTGTGGGGAAATAGCTTCATTAGAACACATGCTCTGGCAGTGCACCGAATTCGCCCATTTATCGAACATCACCTCTGCCAGATGGGAGGCGGCAATCCGCAGCTCGTCCTTGGCAGATCAGCTCTGGGCTGTCCACCAAGCCCGCGAGGCGGCTGAGGAGCTTGGCATCTCATCGCTAGCGCGACACGTGTGCCCCGAACTCTACGTGAGTGAAATGTGCAGTGTGTGCGCGAGCGCGAGAGCCACCCTGGCTCACATACTCTGGGGATGTGACGCAGACAGCGCGGACGGTCCGGTGTTACCGCCGCAAGTAGAACAGCGTGTGGGGTCTACGGACCCAGAAGACCAGCGAAGGGCCGTCCGGCAGCTCGAGGTCGCACTGGCGCTGCAAAGGCGAAAGGGGGACACCCTCAGTAACCCGAGCGGCGACGGGGCACGAAGGCCTTGAGGTCTAGGCCCGCGTGACATTAGGACTTCTAGTGTAACGTGAGATAGGGTGAACCCCACGCCCTGCGCGGCCGGAGGGAATCCCGCATGCTGGAACCCAATAAAGTTTATTCTCTCTCTCTCTCTCTCTTGGCATCTCAGTCCCCACGTGGGAGCTGCCCGCAACACAGTGATCTGTGTTTTGGAGGACCAAATAAAAGTTTATCCAATCCAATCCAATTCTCACGTTAAGCAAAATCGTTTGCGCAAGGTGTTAAAAGCTGAACAATATTGCTGCTATATTTATGTCATACATGCATCCAGAAATCTTGCCGAAATGTTCTATTTGCATTTCTTCCAGGTAGCGGCACAAGAGGTGGGCACGGGGGAGCAGGAGCTCCCCCCCCCTCAATTTTTACTCGCCCCCCCATTCCCCCCCCCCCCAAAAGAGAGAACATAGTCACAACACAATGGCTAAGTTCCCTGCCTCCCTGCCCACCCTTAAGGAATTCACTTATCATGAGTGCCCCACCAGTAAAATAATCCTGACGCTGCCCCTGATTTGTTTCTTAGTTGATTGATTTGTGGGGTTTAACGTCCCAAAACCACCATATAATTATGAGAGACGCCGTAGTGGAGGGCTCCGGAAATTTCGACCACCTGGGGTTCTTTAACGTGTACCCGAATCTGAGTACACGGTCCTACAACATTTCCGCCTCCATCGGAAATGCAGCCGCCACAGCCGGGATTTGATCCCGCGACCTGCGGATCAGCAGCCGAGTACCTTAGCCACTAGACCACCATGGCGGGGTGATTTGTTTCTTTGTGTTGTTGCGCTATGCATAAATACATGAGTAATAAAATGCTTGCTCTGGGGAGGGTATATTATGCCTATTATTTTAGAGGACTAAAGTTTTTTTTTTGATTTTGTGAGAAAAAACACGGGCTTAAAAAAATCGCATTTGGGTCCACATTGAGACGAAATTTACACTACGTGGGGCTCCAAGTGAAAATTAACTTTATACCTCAATATAGAGCAAACAAACAGCTTTATGCGGCAAGTGGTATCACTGGGCTATTTCACGCCATCTCTCCAAATCTTGGCGCTCGACCATTAGAGATTAGCTTTAAAAAATTGAGGATATTCTATTTATAGAGCAAGAGATTTTCCGCTGAAATGTTTCATGACATACATTTTTGAATACCGTAAGACGCATGCGAATTGATTTCGGAAAGCTTGAAGCCTGACTCGTAAAATGTATTGCCGAAGAATCCGTTCTACATTCTCAATAAATTTTTTTCTAACTGGCTCCTATATTAAAATAGCGAAACGTTTGTCCCATTGAACTGGGGCGTCCTTTTAACTTGAAATATTTTTACGAACCCTTTCATGGGTGTTTATTCTTGCCTTAAGGAAGAAAAATATGGCCCATATTGGAAATTTTTTCCATAGACAGATAATAGTGAAATGAAATAGATTGTATTAATGAATTGTCAAGTAGTTTCCCTGTAGGCGAAAAATAATTTTAAACGTACCTAATGCAAAATAGTGTGGTCAACTGGCGTCAAAATTTGCTAAAAAAGCTTTTTTTTTTTTTGCTCATAAGTGGTCGTAAGTTTAACATAAACGCGTTTAAGGTAAACATATACTGAACGGTTCATTTAGTAGTGATTTTCATTGCGTACTGACTGAAAGTTTTTGTTTACATTTTCTTTTAGGTGAGAAAATCATTGACAAGTTATCTTCGGCTTATCTGAGTTATCTGTGTGCTTGCACGTGTTCATGCCTTGTAACAATGAATGATTGTTACAATGATTGGGCACGGCGGCACCGGCGAAATGACGGTCACTAACCCGTTTGTCTTCATCGTGCAGTTGTCCATCGGTCTTCTTGCATCCGTGGGTGATGTACGTGCTATGCCAGCACGATTGCCCGGGTACGCGCCGGACACAGGCTTCGTCAACTTCCACGTGACGGAGATAACATGCCCGGCGCCTTGGGACTGCCAGCCCAGATCCGTGACCAGGACCACGTGTGAAGATCTACGTCACCAGCACCCAGCGCCGCCTCACAGTGCGCCTATAAGTAGCCTGCCTCCTCGCAGTGCGTCCATTGGGCACGGCGGCACCGGCGAAATGACGGTCACTAACCCGTTTGTCTTCATCGTGCAGTTGTCCATCGGTCTTCTTGCATCCGTGGGTGATGTACGTGCTATGCCAGCACGATTGCCCGGGTACGCGCCGGACACAGGCTTCGTCAACTTCCACGTGACGGAGATAACATGCCCGGCGCCTTGGGACTGCCAGCCCAGATCCGTGACCAGGACCACGTGTGAAGATCTACGTCACCAGCACCCAGCGCCGCCTCACAGTGCGCCTATAGGTAGCCTGCCTCCTCGCAGTGCGTCCATTGGGCACGGCGGCACCGGCGAAATGACGGTCACTAACCCGTTTGTCTTCATCGTGCAGGTAAGAAGACAATACGATTACTGTATACGTTCTGGTGACCCATTTTTGCTGGTGCTGCCGTGCCCTCGGCTTTGCTGTGCATTTGCGAGTGTGTTGCTATTTTTAAGAAAGCTTCTTTTGCTAGCAGGAGATATTGAAAGTAATCCGGGACCTGATCTAGCACAAATCGCAAAGCAGTTGAGGGAAGTTGCCGTCGATATCAAAGAAATTAAAGAGGGGCGGCTTGCTGATATGGATAAAAAGTTAGATGCCCTGTCGCGCCTTGAACCGAAGATAACTTCATGCGTAAAACAAATAGAAGACATGCATCTGATTACCAAAAATTTGGAAAAACGAATGGACGACCTGGAAAACCAGAGTAGAAGGTCCATTATTATAGTATACGGCTTAGCGGAAACAGAACAGGAGAACAGTGAAAAGTTAGAACAAGCTGTAAATAAAGGCATTGTTCAGGACATACTCGGCTTGAAGCCTGTGACCATAGAACGAATTCATCGTCTTGGAAAACCGGCCCAGAACAAAACGAGACCAGTAATGTTGAGGCTACTTGACTCTAGACAGAAATCAATAATATTGCGGGAGGGACGCAAGCTGAAAAATACGGGTCTCTCTATTGGGGAAGATTTCTGTAAGAGAACACGAGAGATAAGAAGGTTGCTGTGGAATAGCGCAAAGGCAAGCCGGGAGCATCATGACAAAGTGTCTTTGTCATTGGACAAACTTTACATAAATGAACAAGTATTCACCTGGGATGAGGGCAAGGGGGAGAGGGTCCCGCTGAGAAAAAACGCCGAAGCAAAACGTCCAAACACGCGAAGCAAAACACAGCCGAGGAACTAACACTACTAAATGTAAACGCCAGAAGCATTTTAAATAAGACTGAAGCGTTTGAAAACCTACTCCTTGCACATAACCCTGATATAGTAGCGTTAACTGAGACGTGGCTTTCCCCGGCTATCTCAGATCACGAAATAGTGCCTCCAAATTATTGCATCATTCGAAAAGACCGACCGTCACGTGGTGGTGGTGTGGCGCTGTTGATAAAGAAATCCCTTCCATTCGTACAATTGCCAGATGTGAGGGAAGCTGAGGCGGTGTTCTGCAGAATCATCTGCAACAGCACTGCCATAATTACAGGCTGCGTTTACCGAAGTCCTGACTCGAACGAAGATTGCGTAAGGAACATACATGAGTTTCTGCAGAACCACGCCCCAAGCCTAAGAATTATCATTATGGGGGACTTTAACTTACCAGACATTAATTGGAACACAAAGGAATATTCATCACATGCTTCCGAAGCGCTGATTGATCTGATGCTAAATTTTAGTCTAGAACAAGTAGTTAGCCAAACAACGCGCTCGCAAGGTACTGCAAACAACATACTTGACCTAATACTGCTCAGTGATCACTTTCAACTAAATACATTGCAAACTGGCATTATTGAAGGAATATCCGACCACGATATCCCGATATGCCACCTACCATTATCATGTTCTATTTCGAAAAGGTCCTTTGAAAGCAAAATCATTGACTTTGAGAAATCGAACGACGCTGGCGTTTTGACGTCCCTGGCACATGAGTTCACATCATTTTCAGAATTTGCTTCTGATCCGTCGGCAGATATAAATGTCCTCTGGATAAAGTTTAAGGGCATAATACATGACTGCATTACCAAATTTATACCGTTAAAAACTAGGAAACCAAGAAAATACAGCCCATGGGTAACGCGCGAGGTTATACATGCCAAAAGGAAAGTTAAGAGGTTACGTCGTTCACTGAAGCATACAGAAAGTCAATCAGTCGTGAAATCTAAGCTGATAGGTGCCAAGCAAGAGCTGAAACAAAAGTTGAACCAGTCACGGAAACAATACTTTAATACAATCCTACCAGATTTCCTAAAAAATAATCCGCAGAGATTTTGGAATCACTTTCGTGCACGCAATACTTTGGCGCCAGAACGCACTCATGATGAAAATGCTGTCCAGGCTGATGTATTCAACAAGTACTTTCAATCTGTATTTACTACAGATAACGGGTTTCTTCCATCGGTCGTTTCTACAGGCTCCAGCATCGACCCACTCATCATATCTGACTCGGGAATCCTTAACCTTCTACTTGGATTAGATGCTAAAAAATCAAGCGGCCCTGACAATGTTCCAAATGAATTCCTGAAACGATACGCGGAATGGTGCAGCAGATACCTGGGTATTATCTATCGTTTTTCACTATCAACTGCACGTGTGCCAAATGACTGGAGGAAGGCAAAGGTGATACCAATTCATAAATCAGGTGACATAAACTCTCCGTCTAACTATCGACCCATATCCCTTACCAGTACATCATGCAAGATCCTAGAACATATCATTTTAAAACATCTGACAGTATATCTTGAACAAAATCGCATATTAACACCCAGCCAGCACGGGTTTAGACGCGGAATGTCAACAGTGACGCAATTAACGGAAGTTGTTCATGACCTTGCACAGATAATTGACAATCGCGGCCAAGCAGACATTATATTCTTGGACTTTAGCAAAGCTTTTGATCGCGTGTGTCACAACAAGTTAATAGCAAAACTAGAGGCAATAATTGGCATCGGAAATATTTCTGCTTGGATTGGCGATTTTTTATCCCAGCGTTCGCAATTCGTCCATTTCAATGAAGCATCATCCGACATTGTTCCCATCTCATCTGGTGTACCTCAGGGCTCGGTCTTGGGGCCCTTGCTGTTTTTAATTTATATTAATGACATCATCACTAACATGGAATGCAACATAAAGCTGTTCGCAGACGACTGCATTATCTATAAAGAAATACTGTGTTACGAAGACCACCACACCCTGAACAGACAACTTAACGTGATAAACACATGGTGTGAACAATGGCAAATGTCTATTAATACCAGCAAATCTGTGTCAATGACGGTAACAAAAAAAAAGAACCCGTCAGAATTTACTTACTCACTTAATGACACTGAACTAACTAAAGTTTATGAACACAAATACCTAGGACTTACTCTAGCAACCGACCTCAAGTGGAACAAACACATTGCCAACATATCCTCAAAAGCTATCCGTAAGTTATTCTTTCTTAAAAGGTGCTTGAAGTCTGCTCCCACTCCTATCAAACTCCTCAGTTACACAACCTTTGTGCGGCCAGTACTAGAATATGCTAACACTGTTTGGTTCCCTCACAATATTACTAACGTAAATCAACTAGAAAAAGTTCAAAGAAAAGCGATACGGTTCATCCATAACAAATACAAACGTACTGACTCGCCCACTGAACTTCTAGCATCATCCGGTTTAGACACACTGGCAGGCAGAGCAAGACAAGCTCGGTTAAAATTCATGCATAGCCTTCTGCACAACCACTTCAACATAATTTCTTCCAAATATATCACCTTCTCTAGATCCCGGATATCGCGTAATAAACACGATAAAATGTTAACTGAATACTTTTGCAACTCCAACACGTTTAAATACTCATTTTTTCCTACAGCAGTTAGGGAGTGGAACAACCTCGACCCAACAGTAGCTGCCATAGAATCATCATCAATATTTTGTGACGCGATAGGAAATAAGCCCCAACCATGAAAAGGGAAAGGAAAAGGTTTCATATTCATGCAAATTCTTTTTTTTAATGGTTTCTTTGTGTTTCATTGGATTGTATTAACCTTGATTCTTCCGTTGTATATACTAATGTTGTATTAGAGAGAACACTTCTTTGTATGACATGCCATTGTACTGTGCACTGCGTGTATTCTGTTGCACTCACGTTGTTATCTGTATGCCCACCTGCTTTGGTCTCCAAGTGAGACTGGCAGTATTGAAAATAATCCTAGCATGAAGTGCAAGCTTTGTGGAAGCGAGGAGCATTTAGAGAACATATTAAGCTTTGTTCAGGCCAATGGAAGTGATTTATTAGGGAGTATAAGCTTGGGTCCCTATCAAAATGTCGAAAATCAAGACGCCGATTTATTAAAAGGTCGAATGTCAAAAAGCTGAAAAAATTTAAATGCCATAAAATCGAATCACCTAAAACAACGAATGCTGGAAAATCAAAATGCTGAAAAGACGTATTGAAGAAAATCCCTTGAACAATGCACGCGAATAACACCGATTCGGAGGGAAATGGACGGAGATGTGGCGGGTTATGTTCCCAAAAAGAAAAACAAATACTTTGTTGCAGATGTGGTTATTTTCATGTGTTTGACAAGAAGGTGTATTCTAGGCACTATTGGAGGTGCGAGAATCGAGGAGACTGCAACGCCAGAGTGACTACCGACCTTCCTGTAGGAGGTACTCGCATGGCAATCTCGAAGAAAGTGATCCACGACAGCCATGCACTTTCGCCTTATTGCTACCATGAAGAGGAAGCAAGGCAGACTCGAAGACATCGTCATGGGAGCGACAATCCCGCCGCTTACAGAGCAAGAAACAAGGGTTACGCAAAATCACTTGATGCTGCTCTGGGTAACCCGGACAATGACGACGTTTCAAGTTTTCGACAACGAATTGCACACAAGCTGTTTGCGATAAGCAAGAATGATGTGCTCTGATGTGCGATTGGAGGTGGAAAAGTTTATAGTTTGCTATTTTTATGATGGCTTGAGATAAATGTAAAGGGACCACTGGAAATGGGGGTGAACGAGTGTGCTGGTATAACCTCTAATTTATCTAGGTACTTTATCTTCCAGTATAGCAAGGTGACGCAGACATTTTGATATTCCCGCGTTCGGATAGTTAGGTGCTTTGATTTTTTTACATTTTACACTTTCGGTATCTTGTATAATCGGCTTTTTTATTTTTCGGTTTTCTAAATTTCGGCACTCAATAGTTCGTCATTTTGATTTTCGGCATTTCGAGTGCCACATTATTATAGCTTTAGTCAACAGTAAATACAAACCCTACCCAGGTGCATTCAAACCACGTGCAGCTCTCCGCTTACCGGGAAGTGATACCAACCTGTGCGAGAAATGCAAATAATCCATAAAAATAAAAAATATGTTGCATGGCAGAGAAGTCACAGTTATGAACTAACTGAATAGTATTTGAGGGACCATGTTTAATTAACCAGTAATCATGTGTTGGTTTATAATTGCAACTTATCCGCCGCGGAGCATATACCTTTTTTATATTAGCGGATTCTTTGCATGATCGTTGTGCTGCATCAATTTATAAATATTCGGGTGTAATTAACGAGGTGCTTGACACGTCGGTATCATTTCACAGTGTCACAAGATATCCGCGTGGTGCACTCTAAAAGTATTCGAATTCCTCATTGACTAAAGCAAATACTTGCACGTAAATAATTTGAATAAGTACTTAGAGAGCTGGATATGCTGTCTAGATGTTTCTCACGTCTGCTCAGCTTGCACTTAATGCAAGGATGCATTGTTTGAGGTACAAACCAACCACCTTCATATAAACACATGCGAGGACTGGGATCAATAGATCGCTAATTCAAAATTATTTAACTCACTCAAAACAAAAAAAAAAGCTTTTTTGAAAAAACTTACAGTCGGTACACAAGGCAGGCTGCTAGAACATGCGCTGTTAGTATATTTCTGTCTGGACACATCAATGTTACATTCAGAACCTAATGCAGCGCGCGATTGGCTCAAAATCTTTCTGCAGAACATCAAAGTCTAGATGGTGATGGTCTACAAGTCCTTCAATTAGCAGAAGTGGTCTCTTACAATATGCATTACTTCTCCAAGTGTGTCAGGCGTATAGCCTGCTATGCAGCCGCCTAGAATAGGGTTAATTGAAGGACTCATTGAAGAAGAGATACAAGCTAGTTTTCTTTTTGCACCAGCACAAAATAGCACATCGGCACTACTGCCGCGTGCTCCACATAGCACCACTCAGTTAATAGACAAACGCCACGTTGAAAAATAGCAATGGGCCAAGTGCATGGTTTAACCCACCAACCTCAAGACTGAAAGATTCGTTACACAGGCCGTACAGACAACAGCATAGAGGCTTTCACTTGCCGCCTTCGCGCTCGCGATGATCAAGAGTTGCAATTTGGAATATCTGTGCACCGGGCCCCAGTGCATAAACCGGGTTTTCAGCAAAAATATGTCGCTTCTTTTAATCAAAATATGCCGGAGGGACAATGCCTGGTGATCGAATGCTTGGTAGTCTGTATAGGAATTCCTGTAACTGCGTTGATACCGGCATATTGTACACCATTCTATAGAAGCTGCAGCGGAGCTTAACACTCGTGAACCATGAAAAAGCGCAGACAAAGAACAAGTACTCCCACGTGCGAACTTAGTTTTAAAAATGTTGGAGTGATTTCCTTTTTTTTTTGAGTATCATTCCTAGAAGTCATGCGTGGCGAATAAATATTTGTAGACTTTTAACCTAAATATATGCGACTAACAACAGTCTCATACTTCTGCTATATACTGAAAATATACTAGAATTAGAAGACTTTCAAAGAAAAGAAGCTATCGCATACAGTGCACGCCTTTTTATAGTAGATGCACGTTACGTACGACATTGCGACCACTACCAATTCCCTCTCGGAGTGAAACTGTGCGTGCTTGTGTGCGTGTGTCTGTAGAAGATGTTAAGATCGGCCTCTCCCTGGCTGGGCACCGCTTGGAAGCGGGGGTCGATTGCAGCTAAGCCTACCCTGATTTGTTCCGGATCAACGCTCTCGAGGTGCGCCAAAAGCGGCGACAACACGAAAGTCATACTTCGAATTCTTTAGGGCTGTTGGCTCTCCTCGTCAAAAACTCTTTGGACACGCCTGGCTGACTGACTACCTAGGAAGAGCTGTTTGAAGTCGAGGCTGCTTGATTTGTTCGACGTGCCACGAGACGCGCTGAACAATTAGCCGAGAGCTTGGGATTCGTCGTCAGGTATGTTTCCCGCACTCTGTGGTGCTAGCCTGCCTAGCGCTGCAGACCCTATTCTGCACGTGCGATGCAATGTTATTGCACTGTGCTGTGTTGTGCGTATTATTGCACTGTGACCTACGTTGTGTTTCTCTGTCATCGTGTGACGAACTGAACGTGCGTCCTCTCTCTTTTCTGGGTTGAAAAGAAGGCAGTGTTTGACTTTCTCCCTCTTTCACCCTCTTTCGTTTTTTATTCCTTATTCGCTGCGCCCTGCGCTCCCTGCTGGGCTGCAGAAATTAGGTGCCTTCTTCTAACCACTACCCCCCTCCCCTCCCCCATTTGGCGGACGGAGATGAAGACGACTGCCCTGAACTGAATGGACATGTTGTCTGTCAGTTTACAGTGGTCTGCAAGGCGGCTTTCCTGTAAGGTTTGCTTTCCAACCAAAAACTCTCGTTCACAGACTACTTTTCTTTTTCATTTTGAGCCCGCGAGTACAACAAAATGTCACCTCTCCAAATTCCATCGAAGGCACGCGAGCACAGCAAGATCTCAAAAAGGGGAACGGCAAAAACGAAATGAGCGAGAAAAGCAGTCAGTGAACGAGAGTTCTTGGTTGAAAAACTAACCTTTCAGAAAAGCTGCCTTGCAGATTATTGCAAACTGTCCATTGTTTTCTCCTGCAGAGAATTTTAGGAAGACCAGGGCGTAAAACGCGAGCACCTAGACGCTCTGAACCAGCTCTCAGAAGCTCCCATCAAGCTTCCATGATGCTACCTTTAGTGTGTAAATAGTGTATATAAACGTTGCTCTTATCAGCCCCGGCTACTCTGCTTGACTTCTACCTTAGACTTGGCTAGCTCCTTCGAATACATCACGAGCAAGCAAAAGGGCACGGAATTGAACAGGCGAAAATGTGCAACATCACATCGCTTTTATTACGCGACATATTCGTTCTCCGCTGCATTCGCCCGCTCGTGTCCGCAGATAACGTTCTAATTTTCATATCGACGACACACCGTTGATTGCGGTCACGTCATTGAATATCAATTTAACAGCGGTTGCATTATTTATTTGCAAATTACTTCACCATTAAGTATGGGGAAGTAATTCATTACTTGGCCACCTGAGGAGCTTTCTAACTTGGCTTACTTTTTTATCAAGACCTGAATATATTGTTAAGATTTCTTTGGTTGATTCTGAGCATTATCTTCACAACGGAAGTACATACCCATTGTCCGCAACAATTATTATTCAACTTTTCCAGTGCCAGTAGGTCCGTTCAAGTTATGTGATGAAAACATGTTTGCTGGACTACGTCATATATGACATGTCGCTCAAGTGTCTGTCTCCGCATTATTGACGAATCCAGCCGTCTTTTGTAAACTTTTTGCTGGCATGTTTTTTTAAATTTTATTTTGTTCTTTTTAAAACTTGTGGCCTCAGACAAGCTTATTACGCCTCTGCTCACCACTTATATAGCGTTGTTACACGCGGCGACTGGGCCGACGGGGCAGAGCGGCGTTCTTTGTTCGTCAGACAAGTCACCAAAGGGCTGCCAGCCTGCTGTCCGCCGTGTTTTGTCCATCTTAGCCGGGAAGTGAGGTGGCATTCCGACACCATAAGACGTTCGACGAGACGACCACAGTGGTTTCTTGGTGTCACAGGTGCAGTGTGGTGGCCACGCCCCAATCAAAGACGTTGACTTGAGCGAGTGTGAGCGGCACCATCAGAAATGGTGTGTCCCCCCCCGTCATTCAACAGCTCCTTCTGGACCCATTCCCTGATTTAGTCAAAACGCACACTTTATAATGAGCCACCCAGCTCATTCGCAAGAGATCTCTCGCCCTGTCTGTACAGAATGTAATAAATCCTCTGTTAAGTTTGCCATCCTACTCCTGAGTGCACATGCGTTTTCTTTTCTGTCTCTCTACAACCCCTTCCTTGCCCCTATTTCCTCCCCCCCCCCCCCCAGTACTGGGCAGCAAACCGGATGCCAAGATCTGGTTAATCTCCCAGCCTTCCTTTCTCTCTCTTGCCATCTTACTGCCTTGGCATCTTCATCCCGGATATCTGATGCCTGAAAAGGCCGGTACCAACGGAGGTTAAAGAATGAAACAGACGGTGAATATTTTTTGCAGCATGTTGAGACGCTGCATATGAGTGGTCATGGAATGGAATGAAAAAACTTTATTTTATAAGTGGTCATCCTCGAAAATTATCAACTTTAACACCACGGACAGGTGATAATATACCCTGAGTAGGTTCGAGCCTGTATCATGCCTCGACGCTTTTAATCTCCACTAAACGTCTTCCTTTCGATTTCATCCTTCGGGGCTTTGTGTAGTTCTTCACCTAACGCGCTGCATTCGTGCTGCACTGCTACCACTTCATTTCTTCTGTGCGTACGCCCTGTTTTGGGCACGATCATGGGCTGCCATCGTCGACTGATAATGATGCCGTTTTGCATCCATATGAATATTCGAATAGTGCTACGGTGAACTCGCACGCATCAACACGCTGGGCCAGCACATTCATCGTCGTATGACCATAATCATTGCTAATTACGACATTGAAAACCAGCAAAAATTGCTCTTAAGCCTAAGATGGCAGCGTCTATGCTTTACTGTAACTGTTACATTTATTTTTTTGTCAATTTGTCCAATATGTCATTTCATGCAGCGGCCGCGGAACTTGTGCCGCTGTTCATAGTGGTACTCGCGGCCTCTGAAGCTGGATGAAGATAACTAGGAAGTCTGGTTTTTACTGGCTACATAAAATGTGAAGCGAAGCTATAAATCAGGGTGAAAAATAAAAAGACAAATCTGTGAAAAGTCAGTATTGGCGCATAAATGGCGCACCGATTGCGCCGATGAAAATAATCGGCGGTGGCAGTACGCCGATCAGTTCTAAAGTCCCTGAAAAATAAATCTGTTCGCGTCGGCGGCGCGGCGAAAACTCTCGGCGGCGGCGCGCCGACCAGTCGGCGCACACATACATCTATCTATCTATCTATCTATCTATCTATCTATCTATCTATCTATCTATCTATCTATCTATCTATCTATCTATCTATCTATCTATCTATCTATCTATCTATCTATCTATCTATCTATCTATCCGCCTACGACTTTAACTCTCCTGGCCGTTTCGCTAATGGTATCGATAGCAAACTTTGTATGGCATAACATGACTGTATAAAGAACATATTTCCCTAGTCACAACATTAAAATCATGACATGTATCTAATGAATGTCATGATTTACCTTTCATGGTCCCGACGCTCATGCGGTGATTTCATTCACATGACATGTTGCAAAACTGGTGTGGTATGACGTGATTGCATGGCGAACACAAGTGAGATACCCTAACATGAAAATCATGAGATGCGTGTCATGTAACAACATGACTACATGCCACGTTCATGATGCGCTGGCGGCCGTTTTGCAAGCTTCATTTATATCAAATTTGGTATGACGGGACGTGAATGGATAACGAAGGTATGATACTGGTGCAAACATAATAAACATAATATGCGTGTTATGTAACATGACTACACGCTACGCTCATGATGCACTCGCGGCCGTTTCACTTGCTTCACATATATCAAACTCAGTATTACGCGACGCTAACGGATGACATAGGTAAACATACAAACATGATAATCACGACATGAGTGTCATGTAACAACGTATGACTACATGACAAAGTCATGATGCCCTCTCGACCGTTTCGCTAGCTTCACATATGCCAAATTTGGTATTACGTGACGTCAATGAATGACGAAGGTATGTGACTAGTGCAAACATGACAATCATGAGATGCGTGTCATGTGAGAACATGACTAGTTGCCGCAGTCAAGGCGCCAATACATTTCGACGTGACGCGATGTGCGTGCTCGCCGGCGTTCATTTGGTCGCGTCACGCCGGCGTTGCCACACCAGGCGCCGGTCCTACCATATGGATGGATGGATTGATGTGGCTGTACCACAGAACACGCTGTACCCTTTAGATCGGGCGGCGGCTAACGCCACCTAGCCGTAATACTTAGTGAACCAACACCTAAAATTATCCCCCCCCCCCCCTTAAAATAGTGAAGTTGAGGTCTGGTACTTTGCAGTGAAGGGTTTAGTTTTTAATTTTAAGTTTCAGCGCGTATGGCGTCCCTCCGTCACGAAAAGAGGGAGACGCAAATGCAGCATGTCGCATTTCGCACTGGTTGCCGTCGGGCCGCGCCGATGGATGCTCGTCACGCGTTTTACTAACGTAGCGCCGCTGTGCCCAGCGTGCGCGCGCGTCAACGCTACATTCCTTCTTGTCCGACCGCACTGCCACAGTTGGTCTCGGCTCCATCCGATCACATGTTATCAGGGTTCCGAACAAGCGCACCCCGCAAGGCTCAGCGATTTCCCCGCTACTCTTTAATGTAGCTATGGTTGGCCTGGCACATGAACTCCACCGCATCGATGGCATGCATCACGCAATGTATGCGGACGATATCACCATCTGGGCCACGCGGGGATCCCTTGGAGAAAAAGAATATAACCTGCAGCAGGCAGCCACATGCGTCGAACAATACGCGCAGGCACGAGGCCTGGCCTGTGCAACAGAAAAATCGGAGCTTCTACGAATTTATCGACGCAAGCTCCCACCATCGGCGCAGAACAACCAAGGCTCCCGCCTCCAGGTCGTCCTTGCTGGCAAACAAATCCCAGAGAAATCCACCATTCGAATATTAGGCATGTGGGTACAGTCGAACCACCATGTGAATCGCACACTTTCCCTTCTCCGCACCACTACACTACAAGTGGCCCGAATGATATCTCGGGTAGCCACTCGTCGCATGGCATGCGCGAGGAGGACACCCTGAAACTCATACGTAGCCTCGTGGTCAGTAGGGTGACATACAGTTTGCCCTACCAACGCCTCACCAAAAGCGAACAGGGCCAAGTAGACGCAATGCTCCGCAAGGCCTACAAAGCGGCACTCAAGCTATCACCGGGTACTCCTTCTAGCAAGCTCCTCGCATTGGGCCTACACAACACCTTTGAAGAACTCTGTGAAGCGCAACTCGCCACACAACTGCAACGGCTCACGCAAACACCTACAGGCCGTGACCTGCTCCTACGCCTTGGCTAAATCAGGCAGTTTCACGACGCAGCTCGTCGCAAGCCCATTCCGGACTAACTTCGTGCCACTTATAAGGTCGCTCCCATCCCCCGCAATATGGATCCCCGACTACATCAGGGCTGGAGGGAAGCCAGAGTGGAAGCCCTCGAGCGAACTTATGCACACAAAAACACTACGTACTATGTTGACGCCGCCAACTACGACCATGCAAACAATAAGGCTGTAGCCACAGTCGTGGACCACACACTCACAGAACGTACCAGCGCTTCTGTGCGGTAGAAACTGCCATCGCGCTCGCTCTCGCCCTCGGCTACAGTCAACGAAGGTCGCTGACAGTTCTCACGGACTCTCAAGCAGCTTGTACCTACAGGGGCGCATCAGCCAACCCGCTCTCAACGTCATCCTGAGCGTTACAGACACTGGCGAGCACTCCATTACACATCCACTCAAAATTTGGCATCGGATTATATGGACTCCGGGCCACATGGGACGGGAGGGGAATCAGGCAGCAGATAGGGTAGCTTGAGGGTATGCGAGCCGAGCACCTTCCAACTCCGCCCCTGAGGAACTCGTTCCGGTCCCTTGCGACTATTCGGCCATCCTAAACCATTACAGAGGACTTAGGAAAGCTTATTCGCTACCACACCGAACACTAAATAAAGGGGAATCGGTGAGCTGGAGGCAAATTTAAACCGGCACGTTTCCAAATTTGCACATCCTGAGTAAAATGCACCCCTCGGCATACACTCCTCTCTGCCCATGGCGTTCAGCTAAAGCCACTCTGTACCACGTCACGTGGGAGTGTCAGGCCATTACAGCTACAACCAGTGCAAAATCCAACAGCGGAGCGATGGGAGGAGCTGCTGGCCAGCGAGAACCTGGAAGATCAGTTGAGTCTGATCAACCGGGCCCGCAGAGCGGCTGCTGCAAGCAGAGCCCTGCACTAAGCCCCCCCCCCCCCCCCCCCCCGCAAGCCAAGCATCTTCGACTACTCGGAGCTTCTCCGCAGAAAATTTCATGTAAATAAATAAATAAATACGTTTTCACCATCAACGATACATTGGAGTATATTGGGCCCTTCATGATGCGCTCGTGGCCGTTTTCTTGCTCCACACGTAACAAATTTAGTTTTACAGGACGCAAATGGATGACGAAATATATGACTGGTGCAAACATAATCCTGACACCCTTGTCATGCAAGAACATGACAACATACCACGTTCATAGTGTGCTCGCGGTCGTTTCGCTAGCTCTACATATACTAAATTTGTTATCACGTAACGTGAATAGATGACGAATGTAAACGACGCATCCAAACACGATAATCATGACACGGAAGTCATGTACGGTATCATTTACCTCCACCTCGTAACGTTGTGCAGATTTTAAAGTGGCATATCAACCTTACTCATTCGTGCTTTTCACATAATCGATTCCCACCGTACGTGAGATCTGCCATTTTTTTTTCTATTATTGAAATGCTCAGCACACATTTAGTGCCGTTTTAATTCCACGCCCTTTTTACCCTCACATGGGGTATCCGTCTGCGTGAACAGTAGCCATGCATGCATGCACTCGCTGTTACTCCCCTAAAGGAGTAATGGTTGTGAAAACTTTGTTAGCCCTCAAAAAGGACTATTATTTTTCTATTTAAGCTTTTTCTTTACTCCCTCATGGGGATACGCGTCTGCACATGCATGAACGCGCATCTGGCACGTACTCATGGCGGCACGTGGAAACACGTATCTGACGCCAAAAAGGACGAAGCGACTGGCCATTGCAGCCATGGAGGCCGCCACGCTATCCCCGCTTCGTGAAGACGACGCCGACCGCCAGCCCTGCCAGGAGAGACAGGACAATGCGCGGTAGGCTAAACTAGACAACTGCTGCACTAATAGGCGCGCTGGCGAAACAAGCGGCTATGGTGGCTAGAGGGCCACCATAAAGCGGCGGCCAGGCATGCGTCACTTTTCCAGCGCTCGAACAGTTCGTACACCTTAGCTTATGTGAATCTTAAAGGGAAAAGAGAAAAGTGAGTCCCGTAACTGTCTGCATCAGAGTGCGACACCTCAACAGTAGCTCACAAGGGATGGGGGCAAGGAGATTAAAAGGATAGGACTAAAATGTATATATATAGAGAGAGGACGGAGAGAGCGAGGCGCAGGGACCACGAGCGACGGAAGAGGAGATAGGAAAGATGGACACGGTCGCGGGAGTCCGGGGACGGGGCACCACTAGGCGAGAGCTCTTGCCGGCGTCAGGAGATGGCGTAGGGCGAGCTCAGTCGGCCAGAGCTGCGCTGTCGTCGGAGACCGCGGGGGCACAACCGGTCGGCACGAAATACAGCGAGCGAGTCCGTACACCTTAGCATCACTGCTGCCACATAGTCAACGAAGGCTTGCAGGGCACTGCCGTGATCCTATCTGGGCTGTTAATACGCGCCACACCCAGAACCACACTGCCGATGCTGCCATAAGCTTTTGTACCCCGTCCAGAAAGTAGAACCCTCTCTCTGCAAAAAGCCTACAAACCCCTTCACAGGTGAGGAAACACCTTTCTGGACTGTGGCATGAGAGTACAAAGATTGATGTTAGTGCCTCGGCAGTGCGCTTTTTTTTCGGGGGGGGGGGGGGGGGTGTCATGTCTATTTACCACAGCAAAGAGCGGACACAGGCAGTGCTCAGGAACCGTCCTGCGAAAAGGCCTAGAGCTGCAGTGTCATGATGTGGTATAGCTAACACTCGTCATGTCACATTTTCCCCCTTCGAAAGCCACAGAAGTCCGCATTCGTCGTACTTTATCGAATTTCGTGGGTGCACATATTTCGTCATTTATGCGACGCATTCGTGCAGCAACGACCCGTTCAAGACTCCGTGCTCCACCACAACTGGTACCGCCGGCGCCGGTGACGAGTATGGTAGGTGCACGGTGCCGGGCCAGCTGCCGTGGCCCTCCTCCGGCATGGGCGGCGACGTGGCGGCCGACCAGTCGCGGGCTGGGAGCGACATCAGCCAGTCCACGGAGTACCTGACACCGGCCGGCTCACTCCTGTCGCTCGACTTCTGTTCCACGTTCGACATCTTTCCTTGGGAGGAGGAAGACGCCGAGAACGAGCAAATCCCTCTACGGCCACGTTCGGCCGATACGTCGACGAGTCACGCAAGCATTCTCTCCCAAACGTCCAAGACGGCCGGCGAGAAAGAGGACGAGCAGCATCCCGCGGCGCGCATCCTGGACGTGAGCAGCCAGCGCGTCGACTACCGCACCACGCCCAGTACCACGTCGCTCCTGAGCAGCACGTCGTCGACCAGGTCCACTCAGAAGGACTACATCGCGCAGGGCTACCAAAGCCTAAGCAACAGTGACAGCAGCGACCGCTTTTCCGACGGCACGACCACCACCAGCGGCAGCAGCTATGTCCAAAGCACGAGTCCCACTTCACCACGGACGCCCGTTCGCGTGGTCGATCCATCCGTGCTGTCCACGAGCAAGCTGCTGAAGCCGTGGCTTGAGGACCCGCTGGAGCCGCGAATCGAGCAGCGACCGCGGCCGACGTGGGTACGCCCATGGGCCGGACTGTGCGTGCGTCTGCAGCGTCTGCTCAAGTGCCGCCGCGACCCGACGGGACGCCGCCGCCGGACAGGGGGGCGGTGGTACTTTGGACGTCAACGACGCAACGCAGCAACCAACACGACGCCGTGTAGGGTTGGGCAGCAGGAGGGCCTTGGTCGCAATGCCGACGACGTCTTCAACGTCAGCTCGGACGACTTCTACACGGGCGGCACCCGGTGGTGGGACGTTTGCAGGATCTACCAGCGGTGCGTCTCCTACCTGCATGGCCTCTGGTGCAGGCGCAGCCTGTAGGAGTTCAGGCACAGTGGCAATGCCGGGTAGGGCGTCTTCGACCGCAGTCAAACTTCCAACGGCCACGTAACAGTGGGTCAAAAATGCCAGAGTGGCTGTGCGATGCTGTTCAGATGCATCTCAAACCTACCTGGCAGTCCTCCTGGCCTCGCTTCCGAGCCATTTTTTTTTTGTTGACATATATAACAAAGGTGTTCTTGTTTTCTTGTTGAAAAGTGAACACAGGTTGGTCTCCTCTCCTAGCTCTATATTTCACTTTTATTTTTTCTTTTACATCACTCACAAACACGTCTCTGGGCACAAAGCACGTGCCATATGATACACACTCTCCATCGTCCAATCCCCCAGTCTGATCTTCGCCCGCAGAGGAGGTGTAGCCCACCACGCGCGAAGGCTTTCCAGGGAAACCAGGAAAAACATACACACAGCTTCTAGACACACACGCACATACATACAAACACACACAGGCATGCTACGCTTTTTTTTCGGCTACGAGTGGTGGTCACACAACACAGTCCTTTGTATCACCATTCTAGCACAACTCCCCTCCTCTTGCGGGCACTCCTGATGCGACCTCGAGACAATACAGCACTCGCAGGGCCAAGGCAGAGATAGAGAGACAGATATAGTACGGGGCACCCGTGAAAAAATACTCAAGAATCTTGAAACCTCTGCACCCCTCCCAACTAACCAGGCCCTGGCTTTGTGTTTGGCCCGTTTGTGGCGGCAGTGTGGTGCGCAGGCGCTTGGAAAAACGAGTGACAAAAAGCTGCACCCCATCCTCGGAATACATTTTTTCCATGGCGAGCACCACAGAGTGTGTGGCAGCACAAGCAATGCATGCACTGGCACAGCTGCATTTTCCGAGTATGAAAACGATCGCAATAAAACTTTGACAGTTCCCGCAAGATGAGTGACGAAAATTATAAATGCGTCTCCAAGGCATGCTAAAATGCGTGGTAAAATAACGTCTAGTTAGCTACACATGAAGGTGCCATGGAGAGTTTTCTTAGAGGAAGCAACTAACATAGGGTCATTTAGGAACCATTATGCTCGAATACGAACACGATCAGCACAGTCGCACGCTTCTCAAGCTCCTACGACTGCAATCTGGACGGCCTGTCCTTGGAGTAGGTTGGTTGAATCGGTGTGGAACTCGGCAAAGAAGCTGTTACAACGAACAGTTTCACTAACCTTATTTTCAAAATTTTCATAGATGTATTTACATTAACATTCCTCCTGAACTTGCAAGTTTGCTTCGAAGTTAGACAGTGGAATGTTACAATGCAGTACATGGTCCTCCTGCTTGGCCTGCTTTCTATTACTTCCACCTAAATTATTAGATAATGCTTCGGTGGTTTAGCCATTGCAATTGCACATTAATGCACATAAAGAGCCAATGCTGATCAATGTGGAAATCTATGCAGATTCACGTACACTAATACAGGACGTACAATAAAACTCAAACAGCTCACAGTGGTAAGACTCGAAATAACTTGATTTTTGTTTCACTCTCCATATGCAATGTATGTAAATAAACTGGACTGTCCTCAAGACTGTACCTCTAGTTGAAAGTGTCACCATCAATGCAAACTATGCAAATGATAATGCAGGCTAGCTACTAATATGGAGCTACACATCTAGCACCATTCTCAGTAATAGTGGCTGCATTGCATTTCTCAATCCTGCCAAGGCAGACCTTGCTGATTAGCCTTAACAACAAATTGTGGAAGCGAATGACAAGGTTCAATAGCAATTAGCACAGATAAACTGTCTGCTGATGGCAGCAACCGACAGTTTAATCTCCAAGATGACTTAGGCAAGATCACTGGGATGCCTTTACAATAAAATATAATATGAGAAAATAGGCTATCGAGCTTTGTGCAAGAGCTATGACTTGAAGAAGACTCCTGAACAAAGGTGACCAGTGCAATTTTGCCTACTTCAATGCTTCACAAAGTTATGAAGCCTCTGCCTTAGTGAAGAATGGACAGTCAATGAGTGGGTGTCAGGAGAATATCGACATGCTGGATAAGTACATTGGACATTACGAAATAATTTGCTGGCAGCAGGCTTTGGTTTTATCTTTTAAAACAGGATTCCGCTGCATAAGCCTTCATGAAAATTGAAACAAAAATTCAGAGAAACCTCAGCTTGAACATGCCGGCAGAGTAATCGTGCACACAAGCCATCAACAGATACACTCAACTGACAGTGGGCAGCAGTGTTGTACGCCTTGTACATGACCCATCAACATAACCCGTATATCTACATAGTTGCTTCCCTCTGACGAGTTGGTGAGTCATGCGCACTGCCCTACAAGTATGCGACCAACATGGGCAAGGTTTCAGGCATTTGAAAGTCACAACTGCGAAGAGATTCGAGCCTGAAAACGCAGTACTGTGCTCAAGGTTCAAGTTGAAAGAAACAAGTTGAGGTGTGGTCCTAACGAGATAGAATATCGTATGACGAGAGCCCTCTTTGCAGTGCCAGAGATATACTACAGAAGCTATGTGCCTCAGGAGTCGCACCTTTAATTTCCTATACAGCAGCACAAGTTGTGTAATCGAACCAATTTTCAATATAGGTCAAGCCTCACTTCAAAAGCTTTATTGAGGAGTCAAGTAATGATCGATGAATGTGTCTTTGCAAACAGCCTGCCAATATTACGTGACGTCTATTACTTAATGTGGGGCACTCAGCTAGATTGTAAAAAAAGAGCAAATTTTGGCGGTAACTAGAAAGAAGAAAACAATCTTTCATTCACTTTCAAAGTAAAAAAACTTAATGTGGCGGAGTACATAAATGGTCAGTCAGCTTTTGAAGCTGGGTTCACATGCAGTGCAACTGTGGCCCAAGATGCTAATGTAGCTACAAACACAACAAGAACGATGCTGGACAGAAGTCTGGACTGTATTGTAAAAGCACCCGTTAGAACCTTTACCAGGCAATGCCAACATTCTGAGCCTTCCAGCTGAAGACAAGGATTCCGTTATGCCAAAGTTACAGCGGCGTGAAAGCTGAAGCAGCATGGACAGAGAGGAAATAAATATTCCTTCTGAAAAATTCAAAAATATGCAGGCAATAAATCTTACAGCCAAAAGTATGTAAATGAGGCATGCCATTTGGTTTGAAACAGTGCTAAGCTGCGCTAATTGGTATGAATGCACAATAATGTACATCTGAAAAATATGAGAGACAAAAAGGAATAGCTGCATAGGCCGAATGCTGAGTGCTGGCTGAAACATTTATTGCGCATTGTGCTTCCACAGTTTTCAACACCACCATTTTATATCATCACAGGGGGAAAATCCAGCAAAAAATTGCGGAAGCTGCCTACATCAGAGCTCTGGCAGATGCACGCGTCGCCCAGGCCACGAATGTTTTGTTTGTCAAAGAGCTCAGCCATCTGCACTTTCACAGATAGTGAATTTGTAACTTCTTTTCAAACCGGCCCCTCATGTAGATGTGGTATGCAGATTTGTTATTTAAGCGTAGGTTATGCGGAATAAGTGTTCCAGTTGGCAGTCAGCATTTGTCATGTAGTTCTTCCCTTTCGTTTTTTTCTCTCTTTTCATTGTTTATTATACTATTTGGCTAGTGTCATAAGCGCAGTATCCTGAGGCGAATAAAAAATGCCTTTTCATTCTGCATGGCAGAGCTTAGTAGCAACGACAAAGTCACATCTGAGGAAAGATCACCTACATCAGTTATATTAGATATTTGCTGCAACCAAAGATGGCAATATAAAAAAGTGTGATTTTTAAACTTCATCTGATAGTTCATTGTACGAAAGTACAACACTATAAGACTAAATCCTATTCATCCATTTTGGTTTTCTCTACAATCGAGCCTCCTTGCTGCACCGCACCAACAAAAAACAATGGAACAGCCCCTATTTATGCAGTAGAATGAAGAAAAACAATACAGGAAGAAGACGGCATGGCACTGCAGCATAAGCTATGTAATTGATTGATATGTGGAGTTTAATGTCCCAAAACCACCACATTATTATTAGAGACACTGCAGTGGAGGGCTCCGAAAATTTCGACCACCTGGGGTTCTTTAAAAACATGTACCCAAATCTGGGCACTAGGGCCTACAGAATTCTGCCTCCATCGAAAATGCAGCCACTGCAGCCGGGATTTGATTCCGCGACCTGCGGGTCAGCAGCCGAGTACCTTGGCCACTAGACTACTGCGGCGGGGCCGCAAGCTATGTAGCTTTGGCACTGTTGTACTAGTAACAGATGAAGCACGGTGGCATTCACACAGTGCTAAAGTATTAACGAACTAAATGCAGGAACATTACGCAAAATTCTTCAAGCCAATAACGCAGCCGCACCACCAACTTCCACACAAATTTTCTGCACCAATGAAAAAAAAAAAACCTCTGTAAGCAAAGAATGCATGTGGCTGCAGTCCTGAAAGTAAGTTTTATGGGCCTAACCGTTTAATCTAGAAAACGGGGAAAACAGCACTGTTTGCTAAAGCCAGTTATACCTCCAGCAAGCTTGAATTCCATCTTTGGCCCAATGAAATGAGGAGGCAAGAACAATGAAAGTGAAAGTGCATCAACTGAAGAGACAAAAAGAATTTTTCAGCATGATCTGGAAGTGGCTATCGCAAAATAGGTATTGCACAGCTGCTTCTTGCACCACACACTGCATTAACGGCAAAACATGATTCCACGAGATGGTGCTTGGAATTGCACTACGATAACTAATTTTCAATCTATAAATGGTTTTCCACGAATATCAAGAAATGACGCATGTTTGTGCACCAACGATAACAGTGCCATACCAAAAGCACAGGACGTCATGAAAAGAACATTTGGCTATCTGCCTATGTGATAGCTCTTCTACGCATTGCTCGGTGCTTTTGCTTGATTGACGATTACATAAATGTCACCTTGCTAACGCTGATTAATTCATAGGTGAACTCCAACAGTCGGCAAGCAAACCATAGGAGTGAAACACACTGGACTGAGACAACTTTAGGAAGCCCAATAAAACTTCATTTGGGCCTAGTTGGTACATAGAAAAAACACAACATGTCCTGTCTTTTCTATTTAGGGCATCTTGTGTTTCCGTTGCAAATTTTAGTCCAGAAACTTTGGCAAGATTGGCTGTCACTTCGCCTGCAACATTCCTCTGTTTTCATAGCTGCTACAAAAGCGGTAGCGCTTCCAAAATCCTGCCTGCCTAGAAACCCGATCCACCTTACAAGGATTTGACAAACTGGTTTCAACAGAAAGCACAGTGCTCAAAGGCTTTCCGACATTCAGAACACCAGTGCACGCAGGAAGTGAAAGCCCTCCATGGCACCATATGCAGAGCTCTACAAAGAATGCTGCCAAAAAAGTTTCCAAGTTTTGATTTGAACGAATGAACACTTTCAAACAGTGACCACTTGAAACACACTGCTGAGATTTGTGGTGTGGTGTCGTACAGCATTTCCATGTCCGCTATTTCATGTCATGCAACGACTGCACTTTCAGTCCTGTCCAATAAACCTTTCAGGTGGTTACTGTACAAAGCAGATGACCCTCATTGTCACTATGATGCACTTATTCATGATTCAAATGCTTCCAGGATTGACAACACTGCAGAAAACAAGTTGGAGGTACATTCAATATGGGTATCTAGTCATGTTATTGCTGCCAGTGAACCGCTCATTCACATGCACAGTAGCAGACTGATTCTTGTGATTCCGATCCCTCTGACTTTGCAAGTCATGCTAGGAAATGTAATTAAAAAAAGTAATTAAAAATGCTTTGTGTTGCTTATTCCTTTTGCACTGTACGTGGCACACCTAGAATACTGGCATTGCAAACAATTGCTGCACGATTTATGACACAGTGATGCATAGTCCTTGTACCATTTGACAACAAGGCCTAATTACGAGGTGATATGATTAATTCAATAGCAGACACGCATCCAAAGCAAGACCTCAAATATTTAGCCAGATGCTGCATCAAGGCTGGCAAGCCAGAAGGGCTAGTAATGACGATGCAAGTCGCGAGGTCATGGCACACCATCTCTCTACTTTCCTGTCATCATTGCAGCTGCCTTATGACTACAGAAAGGAAAAAGTTTTTCAAGAATTCATGTAAACCTTTCTTTCTCGTAAGCTAAGTGATCGTACATTGCTTTGGGGCTACTTGACATGCTGCAATTGTAGCAATATATACAATTCCATTTGCAACATTTACTTGGCTAGGTCTCACCACCAATGGTGATTTTGTTTCAGAAGGGCTACAAATTTTATATTTGCAGCTGGCGTGACAAACAGTGCACAATTTTTCAAATGCAATGAAAAAATCAGTGCATTATGACATTGTTAACTGTTCTTAAATCGTAGCAAAGAGCACATGTATCTTGTTATTAAAAACACATTTAAGTCAAAACTCACTTTTTAATGTGGGACAGTGGCCATAACTGAAACAAGTCGACACAATTTTAAAGGGTCAGTCGGCTAGGGGAAATTTTGGTGCGTCCCAAAGGCAATATCACTCCTATCGCTCTACAGAAGAAATTTCCAATCAATTGGTTGCTCACCGCTAACCCTTCCGATGAGAGCAAATGACCGTTTCACCACTGACAGCGAATTTCGCTCTGTTACCACCTTGAAAACCACTGTTTTAGCGTGTCATAAAGTGGCTTTTATTGCAGGATGACATCAACAACTTTTGCTGTGCCACGATGCCCAACACCCCTGTCACAACAGCGAGTTCTGCCATTTCTAACCAGTGCACTTAGAATGTCAGTTTGGCAGCACGTTGCTACACAAAAAGAAAAGCGCACTTTGGAATCGGTGGTAAAGGTGATGGCTGCTCGAATATCACAACAAATATGTACTATTTCAGGCAATATTTGTACAGCAGGACTGTTTAGGCTTTTCGTTGCGCCAAGTAATGCGAACAGAAATTATGATCATGAACCAGCATGTGCTCACTTCATCATCTCCACCTTCTGATTCGCTCAGACACGGCGCCGATTTGTCTGGCGCGGTACGCAATAAATCTTAGGGGCGAGAGATCAAGCTAATTGTTGCAAGCAACACTAATTAAGCGAATTAGTTCAAGTAATACTGATTGGGCTGACTGGCTAAGCCAATACTAAGTCAACACTACTAAGTTAATCCAATCAAGCAACGACTAAGCCAGGTCTATAAAAGTGAAGACCAATTGAACCAGGTCTTACTACATCAGGGCAAACTAAGGCAAGTGTGATTATTTTCAAGTTAATTATGTAGACTAGCACAGCCAAGGTTAATAAAACAACCTAATTAAGTAAAAATTATTACATTATGACTTATTAAGTAATGATAATAAAGCCAAGTATAGTTACGCCTAAGTAAGCCTAGATATTCCAAGACACATTTAGCCCAAGCCTAGCATATCTTAAGCAGGCCTAGCATAATTTGCCAAGCTTAGAGAAACTGGAAGAAACTAGGTCTATTGCAAGTTCCACTGTGCATTTCAGCATTGCACTAGTGCAATATGCCCTCAGTTTTTTAAAGCAATAAAAACCAGCCCTTACATAAACTTTAGCTAAATATGCGGCCATTGCTAGCCATGTGCTCAGCAAGGTGGCTGAGGCAGAAAACTGCCTGAGAGCTAGAACAGCAGACTAGTTTTAGCGGTATAGTATGTTTCGATGCATAACAGTATTCCTCATAACAAAAAACAATAGTTTGCAAGATGTGTTACAAACTCAGCTTCTGATAACTCATTTATGAGCGAGTGTTACCGAGGCCAGATACAGTGAAGTAACAAAGCGAATTCGATGAATGGGGGTGCCGGCATGTGCGCATTGCAAAGAGTGGCACTAAGCGGTCCCATGTTACAGCATGTGAATGACACAAGCAGTGAACTGCATTCCCTCAAAAGTGCACCAAAGTTGGCCCATGTGACAGGGGTGCCGCGAATGCCGTGCTAATGTCAGGTGCAAATGAGGGTCTTGCTGTTCAATAATCAGTCTGCCACTGAACATTTCTTGGCAAACTTTGACAGCAATGTCAATGTTCCATCCACACCAGAACAGCAGGATGATGACACTAACATACACATTGTAGTTTTTATGCCAGCAATGAGTCAAAAAAAGAAAACGCATTCAAAAAAAGAGTAAAGCCCTTTCCTATTGACGCATCAGTACACAAAACACTACGGCACGTTGGCTATCAAAATGACAGTTACGAGTGTGGCACTTAAAAAATAATTTTGAAGATCACGCACTTGTCTACATTTTGTGGCACCATTCCCACATTTTCGGCCACATAGGCATGCTCAATTGAAAGCTGGTAGGACGTTTCCTTATAAAAGTGTGTCTACTGAGTAGATTCTCGCATCGGCAATTACTTTCGAAAAAAGAAATCATTGATAATAATAATAAAAGCTAAAAGTGTATACATTAATGCTGGCATGTCACCACCGTAGTTTTAGGGTGAACCAAGACCAGACGTCACAAGACGAATAATAATAATAATAATAATAATAAAAAAAAAAGCTGGCAATCATTACACCACCCACTTAGAAGTTATGAATGTCGTGTAGCAAGTGGCTTTGATTTTGTTTGAGGCAACACCTAGGCCCAATGAAACATATTAAGAGACAAGCTTTTGACAACCACCGTCTTCGGTCGCACTAAAGATTGTTTGAGGCAAGTGTACGAGGAGGAAACGCAAGAGAAAGGTACGAAAACCTGAAGACAGTGGGAGTTGAAGACAACCGAAGAGTGGGCTGCTTTGTTCAACAGTCAGAAGCCCCACGAGCACGAGTCCCTTTCCCCCCTTTCCTGTCGCTAAAAGAAACTGCTTGCACTGTACAAAAGACTTTGGACACAGAAGCAATGCTGGGAAGAAAAAACTAGTGACGGGAACAAATGTACATGGGACCTTTGAGGAATAAAAATGTACAAATATCACAGGGTCGTGCCGAGGAAAGTAAAAAAAAGGGGGGTATTAAAAAAAGAAAAAAAAGAAAACCTCGGCCCCCCCCCAGCTCCGGCACAGTGCCTTACCGCACAGCCTCAGTGTCAAATCAACGAATAAATTAAAAGCGCCGCCACAGACGTGCACGCACGTATACACACTCGTGCACAGACAGCACTCAACGACGTTGGCCACACGAGATTCTTGAAGACAGCACTCCTTAGACGTAGCGGCAGCAGCCAGGTCGGCACAAGATGGGGCCACGGGAGGAATGCCACGTCGAACGTGCTGCAACGTTCGGCTGGTCAGACCCGAGACCAGCGAGCGCCAGAGTAGTAATGGTAGCAGCAATGATAGCAGCGGTGGCGACGGCGAAGATGAAAAAACAAAAACAAATGGTCGGTCAGACGCTGAGTACCTCGTCCTGGTCACAGAAGAGAAAGCGGAACTGGTCGATCATGGTCTGCACAGCGTCCTCAAGATGTGGCCGCACTCTCTCAAACACACCCATGTCGCTGAACTCGAGTGGCAGCAGTGTGGGCCACCAGCAGATGGCCAGGTTTTTGCTGTCCATGCTGTTCAGGCGGCAGTTCTCAGCCACTCTGGGAACAACAAGACAGCAGCCATTCATGGTATGAAACCCACCAAGACAGAGGGACAAAGAGGAAGGCAGGGAAATTAACCAGACAGCCGGTTCGCTAACCAGCACTGGGGGGGGCGGGGGGTCAATAGGGGCAAGATGAATCCCATCAATGTTTCCACGGCAAGTACACTAAACCTCGTTATAATGAAGTTGAAGCGGAGCCACAATTATTTTGTTATATCCATTATTTCGTTATATCGATTATAACAGTTGGCGGCAATGTGTGCTCAGATGGGCTCACACCTATAAGCATGCAAAGAAGGAAACCGCCTTGCGGTCCAATGTACTGCTACGGGCGTGCAACAGAAAATGAATACAGTCGAACCTCAATTCGAACACGCTTAATTCGAACTTCCGGTTAATTTGAACTCATGCTGAGGTCCCGTGAATGCTATGTGTATTCCAATGAGCGAAAACACCCTGTAATTCAAATGCACAATCACTTGCGACGGTTAATTCAAACATAACGCGCTACAAAAATGCTCTCAGCACCATGCCCAATCCCGCGGTGGCACCTCTCAACGCTGCGCGCGAAGAAGGAAAAGAAAAGGTAAGAAAAGACTGTGGCGGATTGTTTGCTCTCTCTCAAATACCGATCTGTGACGCGCCTGTGACACGCTTCTCCCTTTTCCGTCTCTGCACGTAGAGACTTTTCTCCTTTCAAGGCCGTGCACGGAGAGAGAGAAAGAAAGAAATAAAGGAAGCTGTCGCGGAGAGTATTCCTTTATCGATGCAGAGGGTAGCAGCCATGGTAGCAGCGAAGACACAGTCGTTGCCGTCGTGAGAGAGAAATCGCTTTGCACCGCGACGCCGCTTCTCGGTCATGTGACCCCCTGAGCGCTTCCTCAATCCCTCCGCTGGCTGTGTGAGGAGGACGGCTCTCTCGGCCGCGCGGGGCATGGCTGTAAGGTCGGCGCGGAAGTTTTGAAAGAGCCGTGCCAAACGAGCGTCAAACTCTGTATAAAACGAAATACTTAACACAACACAGTCGGTTTTTTTATAGACTAATTCAGTTCGTTATATCCATTTACCGGTGAATTTTACTTCGACAACGAGGTTTACAATGCATGGTTCTCAATAGAGCTTCCAAGAGGAATTTCATTTACTTTGTTATATCTATTATTTCGTTATAGTTCGTTACATTATAACGAGATTGAAGTGTCAATCTCGTGATTGAAGTTTTTTTGGCAAGACTTGCTAAATCTGGTCACATGAAATCAAGAACCATTATCTGTTATCATTTGTTGTTTTCAATTAGAACTGCAGTTCTGCAAATATTTTTGTCCTGTGCGATATGTAGCCAATTGTTCAGAGGTCTAATAAAATAACTGGTAAAGGCACTTAACTTGCCATCTTCATATTGTGTTCATTTTAATTGTATGCTCTATTTTACAGCTATGTTTCACCCATTAGCCTCGCTAAAAAGACTCTTCAGCCCTGACGCGGTGGTCTAGTGGCTAAGGTACTCGGCTGCTGACACGTAGGTCGCGGGATTAAATCCCGGTTGGGGCGGCTGTATTTTTGATGGAGGTGAAAATGCTGTAGGCCTATGTGCTCAGATTTGGGTGCACGTTAAAGAACTCCAGGTGGTCGAAATTTCTGGAGCCCTCCACTACGACGTCTCCCATAATCATGGGTTGGTTTTGGGACGTTAAAACCCACATATAAATCAAAAAGACTCTTCAGTCTTGCCAATCTATGATTGACTCTATAACTACTGAAGCACTAAACACACTGTGAATCAGAATATCTGCAAAAGTAGTGATAGATCTTTTTCGTAATCTCCGTACACTTCTCCTTCCTACAACCAGTCATGAATCAAATGAGACAGATTTCTCGCTACATGACAGCAGGTCTCGTCTTTATTGCATGTTTACAGCCCGATTCCGCTTCAAGGGCACATGCTACAAAAAAGAAGTTTTTCAATTTGTGGCCTAAGGCAATGAAATTTTTACTGTCTACAGTATAACCTTATTACAACAAATCTGCTTACAACAGACATACTGATTAGCGGCATTACGCCAACCTCCCTATTTGTTCCATTGATTGAGCTTGGTTTACCACGGATTATGGTACAACGGACATTCGGATATATTTGATTAAAATGTGAGGCCAGTAAAGTCGTCAGGACTTTCTTACAGCAGACTTTTCTACCACAGACATATCAAATTCTATTACTTCCAACTTCAAACATTGCTTGGCATGCTTTTAGGACAGGAATAGCGCTGCAGATAGACATACCGATTTAGGAACAAAGGCCACCGATCTCCGATCTGTTAATTATTAGTTTGTGGGAGTGCTAACACTCCTTGTAAAGTTACTTGTGCCTCACGGTGCGCGTTTCTCATTTATAGGCCGCGTTTCGGGTCCACAACTATCGTGCAGTAAGGGGCGTTGTGCTTGCGAGCATTTGTTATCACCACCATCATCATCATGCTTAGTGCGTAGCGCCGGCAGTGGCGCCTGGCGGCAGGCCTGGGTGGTGGCGCTCGAGATATGAGCGGTTCTCTTTGGCGGGTGGCGGTCGGCACAAATGGTTGTCTCTGGCAAGGGTCCCCGGTGTGCGGCACCGCAGGTAGCATGCCGGGGAACCTTGTGGTGAGTCAAGCATTGGTGAAGCCACCTTGAGTGTGTTCTTGTGTTTGTTTTGTCATGTTGAGTGTGGTGTAATAACGTGTAAGGTTATTTAGCATTTGACCCCAATTGATGTTATAATAATTCGATATCGTTGTTCTAAAAGCGGTTAAACAAATGCGTGTTGTTTGGTTTGTTCTGACCGCGTTTTCTGTGCCCGTCCACTTCAAGAGCGTGGTGTTCTCATTTTAGAGACCCCACAAGTTATGCCAAGCTACGGCAACAAAAATTGATGCGCAGCATGCTTGGTCTTGAGCGTTTGGGTGCTGACGCACGAATGTGCTGGCCGCTGCCACCGCTGTTTCAAGTGGTTGGTGCTTGGCGAGTTCGGCCATGGTCTGCTATCCATGTGCCAGATGCCTATTCACGGTTCTAAGTAGCCAGCGGCCGATGTTATGCGTTGCTTGCGACGAATCACATTACGGCTTCTTCACAATCACATATCCGCTAGCGCAATGGTCTTGCCCCCCAAGTTCAGGGCGGAGTTAGGCTTAGCCACAATTTCCAGCAGACATGCGGCTGCGATGTGCATAGCTGTGGCACCCGATGTTTCAAGGTATGACATGCTTGATCGCGAATACAAAAATAAAGTCCCGCGGCAGTCTTTGTCAAGAGGTTCGAAGCACTGATAAGCACAACTTTCTCACCAATGAGTAAATGCTGTAACAATCGGTTCAAGCTGCACGTGTGCGATGTATGTGACGAGTGCAGTGCGCAATTGTAATCTGATGACTGAACTCCCGCTTGCAGATGCCTTAAGCCGTAATTGTATCTTGAATCGTTGTAGACCCGTGAACACAGAACAAATGCGAAAATGTCACTCAGTAACGCGATTTTAGACAGCCGCAACCCCGTCCCGCACAAGAAGCAGACGATGCTATCCCGGAGCAACAAGGCAGAAGCAGCCAGTCAAAGGCCTCGAAATGAATTTTTACACACCTACTTTTTGAACACGGAGTGATTGATTGATTGATTTGTGGGGTTTAACGTCCCAAAACCACCATATGATTATGAAAGACGCCGTAGTGGAGGGCTCCGGAAATTTCGACCACCTGGGGTTCTTTAACGTGCACCCAAATCTGAGCACACGGGCCTACAACATTTCCGCCTCCATCGGAAATGCAGCCGGGATATTGAACACGGAGTGCTTTTTATGAAATATTTTTATGACAAGCCCAAAATGGTGGTGGGCAGTTGTGAAGCTAGAAATTTTCGAGAAATGCCGTTTCTTTTTTGTTGTTGTTGCAGCTTCCACAATGATTTTCACCACCTCGGCAGGCAGAAAAACTTTTTACAGCACTTCTACATAGTTATCAGTGAAGATATTTTGGAATCTACTAAAGAATAGCTACAGAAACTGAAAAAGAGATTTTCAAAAAATTTTAATTTTTAGGCCCCATTGAGAATAAATCTGTACTATATGACTTGTAATTCTCTCCGGTTGTAACAGACCCATTCAGTGTTTCCATAAAAGTCTGTTGCAACAGTACGTGGATGTTACATACTCCTTTCACAACAAACCAAAATCCTCTTCACTATGGAGTATGGAGGTCTGTTGCAATCAGGTTATACCATACGTAAGTTTTTATGCTAATTGAAAATATCTAATCAGTTTTACACGAAGTTGCACGGTTTTCGTCTTGTATCATGACTTTGTGTAAAACACAAATCCTTTTGGACAGACCTTTTTTGCCACTAAATTTTATTGTTTATAAGCCATTAATAGCTCACACTGTTCCACATTAAGTGTACAATGCTGAGGTAGAAGCGGTCTTTGGTGTTTCGGGGAAGCCCGGGGAGCAGGAATAATGCAGTTCTGGCACAGCTTCAAGACAGTAAAAAGAGAGTTTTCGAGCATCTTTGAAGCACAAAAAGATATGTTTTGTGTAAGCAATCACCCCCAAGACTTCTTGCATTACAGTGAAACCGACTTGCACACCAAAATCCATGTATTAAACTGCACCCCAGTTTGCATCAAATTTTTTGTATATTTCGTGCGTCTTGTTTCAACGTAATCTTCCTCTCAGAGGTTGCTAGCTGCTGCTAATAGGCTTTTTCACACAAGGCTACCTGTGTGCTGCCATAGTCCTTTCTGGGCTGTTGTTAGTGCACGAGACCTCCAAAAAAATGCACTGCCGAGGCTGTGACGTCGACTTTTGTACTCTCGTGCAACAGCCCAGAAAGAAGGAAATCCTCCTCTCCGTAAAAAAGGTCCTAGGGCTGAAGATTTGGCTAGTTGGTTCAGCATGGTTAAGACTACAGCTCAAACTAAAGAAGCCCAAGACAGAGTTGGCACAAAAACAGCAGCGTGTTTGTGTCCACACTGTCTTGTGGCTATCATTTGTGCTGTAGTCTCTATCATGTGACTCATGTTTCCTACTTGACTGGGCAGTGTTTTTTGGTCATAACAATACTGATAGTGCCCAGTCTATGCCCTCTATGTCATGGCGAAAGCAAACTGCACTGTTTTCAAAAGTGACTGTGCCGCCAAAGCTGTGCATACTGCGTTGCAGAAAAGCTAGCTTCACAGCCACAAGAAGGGTGTATGTGGCCCCCCAAGAAGCAAGTTTCAAGTGAGTAACAAAATCCTTCCATTGCACAAGAGCACAATGACATTGAGCTGAATCGGAAGTAGCAGCAGAAAGTAACAGAAGAAGCACAGTCAGCACCTTTCGAGTGCCGACGTGCCATGCAAACCTCACTCACCGGACAAAATGCTGGAAGATGAACTTGAGAATTTCAAAGTTTGCTGGTGGTAGGCTTTTGATGAGCTCTCTCAAGGCTAGCAGCCGGCAGCTGCGGTCAGACAGGCCTGGTGAAAGAAAGCCATATTTTGTTAGGCTATGCATGTACACTGCAGCCGTAACACTGAATGAGAACAATCTACTTGCTACCATGTCTTGCCTTTATTGCACTTTCTTTTCACGGCTGAGCTTTTTTGTAAAGCTTCTCGTTATGCCGTGTGGTGACAGCAGAGAGCTATCATAATCGGGCACCAACATGCACTCTCTTCATCCTCACTCCTAGAAATTGCGCGCTCCTTCATCAGCCATGAGAGGCAATAACTCTGATCGACGTTAGAAGTACAGAGGAGAGAGAAATAAAAAGAAAGATAAGACAGGAAAAGATACAAAGACAGATAATTTTCCCCTTGTCACAGAACAGATGTGGGCGACTGAACTTCGTCAAAGTGCCTTTGGGGATCCTTCATCAACTTTAACATCATTTTTTTCAGGCTACTATTTATGCCTTTGAGATATAACCAAAGGCGAGTCTTAGTTTGGTACAAAAAAGCCATAAACTGCAATAGATTTGAAAGATGGGCAAGCTGGATCCTATCCTTTTTTGAACTGTACTCAAAAACAGGAAAAGCATAGAAAAAGTGTAGGATAACATTACCACATTTCAATCTCGTGCCTATCCGGTTTTCTTTGATGAGTTCTATGAGCTACTCAAGCAAACTTCCATGTCATACTGCACAATGTACCCCCCCCCCCCTAAAAAAAAAAAAACTGAGTATTTATAGCTGGTAGAGACAGAGCAGCACAAAAGAACAGTAGACACAACTTGCACGTTGATTTTCAACAGAAAATTTTTATTGAAGAAACATTATTTACACTATTACTACACCTGCTCTTACAAGGCAAGAAAACTTATGAACACACTCCAGTCTGGTTACAAGGCAACTAATCTTAACACTGTCACCGATAATAATAATCTAAAAAAAAATTGATTATCCAGAAGGGCGATTGAAGGCAGACCGACATATGGCATCTTCGGCTGGCGGCACCGGTGGCATTTTCTGTGCACTCGTGCTATGCCGTCTGGGCACCACGCGTGTGGTGCCGCATGTTCGGCTGGGCCGGCCACGACACAAGTGCACGCCACGGCAGCACCGCGGAGGTCTACGGTGCAGCGTGGTGCAATCCCGTCAGCCCATGCGTGCTGGCAGACGATACGGTGACATTCCATCATTTCAGGCGTAATTTACAGCTGGCGCTGCCGCATAACACGGCCGGACGGGATGGAAAAAGCATGCGTAAGCTTACATTGTCCAACCATACTTGCACAAGGCTACTTCTGCTACCAGGATTCTACTGGACACCGAAGGCGATGCGAAAATTACCGTAACCCTCGTCAAGTTGGTACAGAATCGATGCAGCACAACTGCCTGGAGAACAGATGCTCCCTTACTGGACACAATGCATCTCGCAAGTATCTCTCATTGTTTGATTTTGTGTTGTTTGCTCTCTTATTACCAATACAAACAGGACGCTGGAAATTGTCATCTGCTAAATGACGTCTCTGCTGTAGCGGATTCGAGTTTCGTGGTTCACACGTTCGGCTGGCCCGTAGAGAGGCGTGATTTAGAACGGTGTTTGATGTAACATCCTTTCCATCATCACGGTGCCAGTGCACCTCAGCCGAAGATGCCAATAGTTACGCCCTGCATTATGCGGGCCTTGAAGATCTCATGTGAACCAATCATGGTGGCGGAAAAGAATGGTGTACAATCAAATTGCACAACAACGAAATCGACAGGACAGGCAAAAAAAAATTCATTGTCACAAAATTTCGTTGTAGCGAGATTACAGCACAAAATTTGGCGAGATCAGATGATTGACTCGTCCTACGGTACCAGCAAGAGCATGCAATAAAATCTCGCTAACTCGGACGTACCTGGTCACACAACGTATTTTTTCGCGTTAACACGATCAAAATATACAGAAAATTTGGAGCTTATGTCGAAGTGCGAATTATACAAGAATTTCAATGAGCGAGTTGGCTTCACAGCACACCTTTCCGGTAATGCAAAGAAGACGGTCTTGTGTCAATACGTGGGTACTTTATTTCTTTATCTCGCAGTTTGCCGTCGGTGGTGCCGGTTATATGCAGAGACAGGTTATACACGAGAAAATGCCATACTCAGACGACCCTTGAAACGTGCTGAGCGTGCAGTGCCGCGAACGAGCATTCCAAGTATATTAACTCTATGGTTCCAAAGCTTTGCTAGAGACCAACTTAAAACTACAGTAGACTCTCATTAAACGGAACCTGAAGGGACCGGGAAAGTGTTTTCCATTTAACAGGAGTTCCGTTTACTGAAATATGAAGTGGGTTACAGCATTCAAGTATAAAACCAATAATATCAGAGGAGGTTGTTCCACTTAAGCAGCAGTTCCGTTTAACAGATTTCTGTTTACTGAGAGTACAACTGAAAGTGCCGAAGCTTTGTACTATCATAGTGTAAAGGGGGTTTATTGTGGGAGCCGAGCAAGCGGGTCGTAGCTCGAAAAGGAATGCAGGCGGACCAAGATGAGGGTGCTCGATCACTCATCTCGTCCCTTCTTCTCGTGGTGATGATAGCTTAGCCGATGGTATCAATGTCTTTCTTCTTCATTGTAATCAGCCCCGGCGAAAAAGATTAAGCCATCTAGGCAATCTAGCAGGTGGGGATAAGTGGGTAGCTTGAGACGATCTACATGAACGATATCACGTCCACGCTGACAACAGTCGCTCGGTGGCATGAGAGGTTCAATGGCATAGTTCACGGGCGATGTACGCTCTACCACACGGTAGGGGCCGATATAATTGGAGAATAGCTTGGGCGATAAACCAGGAGCGCAAGGCAGTACATGCAGCCATACAAGTGCTCCAGGAAAGAACATGGGTGCAGAACGATGGTCGTCGTCGCGGGTCTCCTTCTGGCACTGTTGGTCGGCTGTAGTAAGCCACTTGGCCAGCTTTCGACACTCTTCTGCGTAACGAGCGGCTTCCAAGAGAGGTGCGCATTCAGAGGGATCTGGCGTGTACGGCAGCAAAGTGTCGAGTGTGCGATGGGTGGTGACCTACAGGAGAAAAAATGGGGAAAACCCGGTAGTGACTTGCGTAGCGGTGTTGTATGCATATGTCACAAATGGAAAAACGAGGTCCCAGTTTGTTTGATCAGAAGTGAATACATCGTGAGCATGTCACCCAGAGTTCGATTAAACCACTCAGTCAAACCGTTCATCTGTGGGTGGTAGGCTGTGGTCTTCCTGTGTACAATATGGCACTGTTGAAGAAGTGCTAGGATTACTTCGGAGAGGAATACACGCCCACGGTCACTGAGGAGTTCACAAGGAGGGCAATGACGAAGCATAAAACGATTGAGAAGGAAAGATGCAACATCTTGTGCTGTTGCTGTGGGAGGAGCAGCAGTTTCAGTGTACCGTGCAAGATGGTCCACAGCCACGATAGCCCATCGGTGGCCTGCCGTTGTCAATGGCAGTGGTCCATACAGGTCAATTCTAATACGGTCGATTGGGCGGTCTGGGCATGGAAGTGGTTGCAATGAACCTGTTGCAGGATGTGGTGGGTTTTTCCGCTGCTGACATTCGTGGCAGCCGCGAGTGAACTGGCGGACGAAGGTAAGCATTCCACGCCAGGAATACCTTTTTCGTAGGCGCTCGTAGGTTTTGAAAACACCGGCGTGAGCACATTGCGAGTCGGAATGAAACGATGCGCAGGTTGTAGAGCGCAGCACTCGGGGAATGACTAGTAGCCATTTCCAACCACCTGCTGAATAGTTGAACTGGTACAAAACGCCGTCCCAAATACTGAAGTGCGGAGCCTGACGGCGCAGGGTTCAAGTGGTCGGAAAATTCGGTGCCTCGGATAACACGTCAAGAAGCGAAGCGATCTATGGATCATTGCGTTGTGCAGAGGAGATGGTGTCCACGTCCACAGCTGACAACCTGTGGTCTGAGGGAATCGATGCAACATCAAGGAATAGTGGGGACCGTGACAGTGCATCAGCATCGGTATGCTTGCGACCGAAATGGTACACAACGTGGATGTCGTATTCTTGAAGCCGAAGAGCCCAACGAGCAAGACGAACGGATAGATCTTTGAGCGAAGACAGGCAGCATAATGCATGGTGGTACGTTACTACATCAAAAGTACGGCCATAAAGGTATGGGCAGAACTTGAGAAGCGCCCAAATGATTACCTAGCATTCCTTCTCAATTATGCTGTAGTTCAATTCAGCCTTGGTGAGAGTTCTGCTGGCATATGCGGCGACATACTCGGCGAATCCAGGCTTGCGTTGCGCGGGAACCGCACCAAGCCCGACACCGCTGGCGTCGGTGTGTACCTGAGTTGCAGCCGTAGGATTGAAGTGACGCAATATTGGTGGCAAAGTGAGGAGATGACGAAGGGTGGAGAAGGCTTGGTCACACTCCGAAGACCATGACGAAATATCAGTGGCACTGCCTAGAAGTTCGGTCAAAGGCGCTATGATAGAAACGAAGTTGCGCAGGAACCGGCGAGTATGAGCATAACCCTACGAACCTCCGTAACTGCTTCACAGTCGTTGGTTTGTGGAAGTCGGTGACAGCACGTAATTTAGCCGGAAGTATACCGTCCTTTGATACGACGTGCCCGATAAGCGTAAGTTGCCGCGCAGCGAAGTGGCACTTTTTGAGGTTGAGCTGGAGGTGAGCATTCTTCAGGCACGTGAGAATGTGTTTCAGGCACCTGAGATGTGTTGCAAAGTCTGGAGCAAAGATGACAATATCGTCGAGATAGCAGAGACATATTTGCCACTTCAAACACTGAAGAACCGAGTCCATCATGCGCTCGAAGGTGGCAGGCGCATTGCAGAGGCCGAAGGGCATCACATTAAACTCATATAGACCGTCGGGTGTCACGAAGGCTGTTATTGGTCAATCAGCATCTGCAAGGAGCACCTGCCAGTACCCTGAATGCAAATCTAACGATAAAAAACAAAACAAAACAAAAACAACTAAGCACCTTGTAAAGTATCACGGGCATCGGCAATCCTGGGTAAAAGGTACACGTCCTTTCAAGTGATATTATTTAGGTGCTCGTAATCCGCCTTACGAAACCATCCTTTTTTTTTTTTTAACGAGCACTAGAGACGATGCCCATGGACTTTGTGAAGGTTGAATGACACCGCGTTGCAGCATATCATCCACCTTTGACTGCATTTGTGTTCCAGCGTTTGCAGCAGAATGTGGTTACACTCGGACTAGGTGCGTGCTAGCTGCGCCTGCGTCTTCACAGTGATGCGGGCATCATTCAAGGTCGCAGGAGTAGTGACGACGAGCTGTAGTTTTTTTTTTATCATGACATCAAAAACATGGCGGGAGTTCTCGAACGATTCTGCCGCGGCCCGCACGTGTATGACACCCACCAGCATCATACGATGGGCGATCTGTCGCCGAGCATCTCAATGACGAAAAATTTACCGCGATGTGCGTGTGGGAGCAGAAAATGTGTCTCCGATAAAATGCTGCGACGTGGCCACACACTCTAGATGTCACAAGCTAACAAAAACTGGCCAAGTCAGTACTGGAACTTCGCGGCGATCCTAGGCAAGCTTCTTTTTCTTATGTGGTGGTACTTGCAAAAACTTCATTGTAACGGAAGTATCCAGGAAAAGTGTTTGTTATGACTAGAAGTTTTTCACATTGTTTTCTGTGGGTGGCTGTCGGGGAATAAAAAATGATTCGTTATGGCAGAAATTTCGTTGTAGCGGACTTCGTTACAGTGGAATTCAACGTATTCTGCGGTGCACCCATGATCTCAGCAATGCATTGCCAATTGCATCGAGCAAACATTGCCTTTCAGGGTATTTTGGTGCTCCCTAAGTCACAAGTTTGAGCATTGCCCCGATTGACAAATGCAAACACTTCCCCACGTGAAGGGTATGCTGTAGACAACACCAATGACAACTGACACAAATACATTCGTAGCTTGACAAAATACTGACCCTTCATCAATGGGCCTTTTTTCGCACTGCTGTGCAGACATTGCCAATATTATCTTTGGTTGGAAAGCCAACTTCAATCACTAAAAAACTGCGCTACAATTACTGCGAAATACAAAGTTAGAGAGAAGCCACGAAACACTACAAGCACAAACTATCAACTGAATTTATTTGACAAAAAACTTGAAGGTAAGAAGACTTCCAGGAAAAGGAAAGATCAGTTTACGATGAGGGTCAGGGGTGGGCGGCAATCATGCTGAACAGTCTTCAGGTGCTACACGTTGGGTGACTACGATTGCAGCATGTGGCGATGACTCAATGTTCTTTTCTGGGTATGCTGATTCTATTGCTATACACTAAAACCTCGATATAACCAACCCGGGTATAACAAAATATTGGTCATAATGAAGAACAGTTGACTCCTATTAACGGACCTCGAAGGGGCAAGAAAATTTGCTCCATTTATGAGAAGTTTCATGTAAAGAAAGCCCACAAAATGAATAAAATATGACTTTATTTGAAAAGCACCAACTGTGGCTGAACGAACATAAACATATTGAAGTACCGTATTTACTCACGTAATCCTTGCACTCGCATAATTCTCGCACCCCCCAATATCGCCCAACAAAAATGCGATTTCTTTTTTTCCTCGAGTAATTATCGCGCCCCCGAAAACTGCCGCAAAAATGTCGTCTGCTCGTTTCAGCCACTGATGATAATAGCGTGCGTCATCTGGTGCCATCTCGTAAGCATAAAGCGTACTATTACTGCATGATGATTCAATCTAATCCAAGCCAAGCCAAAGTGGCAAGTGCGCATTTCGGCCTGTTTTGTTTGTTGTGTTGGTAATCTTGTCACGTTATGGGGTGATACTGAAGCTACACGGCTGCTTTCAAGTTGAAAATGATAGATCATGCACTAAACTATGGCAACAGGGTTGCCGGTAGGCCCTTCGAAGTCTACGAGTTTTGTGTTCGCTACTGGTGACGGCAGCTGAAAGCCACCAAGACGCGTTGGGCCTGCCGTGTGCCTAAAACTGGGTTTGATGGTAAACTTTATTTCTTCAGAAGGAAACTGCGGATGATTCTGTTAAATAATTATGAGCCCAATACTGACGTCCTACGCTTACCTTTTGAGGGCTCCTGTTGAGCAATGAACGCTACTGCCATGCCCGCAACGCCCACAAACTTTGCGTATGGCATTCTAATTCTCTACTTTTTGCTAGCACTTTCTGTGTTTCAAATAAATCTTGCCTTGTGTTGAACCTGTGCTTTTATTGTTGAGGTTAGTTTTAATTAGTACTTCCCAAAGCTTGCTGTTAGTTGCTGGTGTGAGAATCCTGATTTGCGGCCACTTCATTTTCTTTTTCGTTCTGTACGTTATCGTGGAAAGTTTTCCCCGCGTAATTCTCGCGCCCCCCAATTTTGCATCGGTTTTCCGTCAAAAAAAGTGCTAGGATTATGCGAGTAAATACGATAGTTTTATGTGGCTTTTCTGTTTAACCGAGTTTCGTTTAATGGGAGTCCACTGTAAATGAAAAGCAGTCTTGCAATAGATATAGTGCCAGGAATAAACCTTCATAACAAATTTTCATATAAAACGAATTTATTTTCATGCAAGATGCAACTTTTTTATAAGGAGGTTTGAGTGTATGTGACCTCTGAAGAACTCAATTTTCGTTCGGTTTCTTGAACTGATGCATGAATTTCCCTTGTCTGATATGTGAAAGACTTCCCACATTTCGCGTGTAGTCTCTTATTTTTCTATTTGTCCGTAACTGATGCTTTTTTCTAATATTAGCCTGCACCCACACTTTTTTTTCTGTACAATAAATTCAGTTGATAGTTTGTGCTTGTACCGTTTCTTTTTGGGTCTCCTCCATAACTTCATATATTGCAGTAAATGTAGCACAGTTTTTCGCCATGAAAACCCAACTAGCTCAATACTTCACATTGCTCAACTTCAATGCCATGCAGTCGAACATTGTTTAGCCAGTGCGAGTGTTGGTGAACGTATGGTCGGACGGCAAATTTTTAGATGCGAAGCATCTCTAACTCGGGTGTACGTCCTGCAGCGTCGGTGTCTGCACTCACACTACGCATGCACAACTTTTTCCTCTCCTACGCTCCCCCCTCTCGCTTTGCAATGCCAACGCAGGGAGTGTCAGTTACCCTACGCTCGCTACCCTCTCCTCTAGGCATTCCTCCCCGTGGCGTTCATGCCAATGTTGCACATGTGCGTCTCCTCTCTCGCCTCACAACGCTGATGAAGGCAGCGTCTGCTAGTGAGTTTCTTGATTGAAAAAGACTGACTGCTTGCACTGCTCAACCATTCACTGGCCACCTTGTATATATAGGCACTGGATTTTGACCTCCAAGGTAGTGCTGGTGGGAGATTTCTCCTGTGCGTTGTTGAACAATAAAAATTCGCAGCGTGCGGGTTAACTAAAGGCGGGCTGCAGGTCTATGTGTCGAATCGGGAGTCTTCTATCTCTTATTGCCCATTAGCAGCGATTGGCATGTTCCAGTAGGAAACACCAGTCCATCACTGCATGCTTTGCACCTCCCCAGGTTTCTCTCCTGCGCAACAGCACAAGCACCAGCGTCAACGTCGCCGTCAGTGTGAGCGTTAGCGCCCGCTGCTTCGCATCTACACATGGGTCCCTTTAGCGGGAGATGGCGTAATTTTTTTCTTTTCCTTTTTCCTTCGCTAGTGCTGCATCCTTACCTCTCAAGGTACAGTTCAACTCTCACATAAGCTTGTCACAAGTCTATAAAACCACACCATCCGGATAACTGGCTTCTTCTAGCCTCCTCAACATTTGTGACTGAAAACACACTGCCACCTTATGGCCACAAGACTTGATTATTGCAGACCTCAGAGTGGCAAAATCGTTACCGTTGTTTGCTATTTTAAAATGGGTAGAAGCAAAGGAAAGCAGGGGTTTAAACTACGAGCATGGTGTTTTCAACATACCAGCTTATCACAAAACGTCAAGCTTAAGTCTAATAATTGCAAAACCCCTTGGGACGGCATTTCGCGAGTGAATTTCAAGCTAGCACCTTTCTTTTTAGAATAGCAATCACATTGTTCGTGAAGATGCTCCTATTTACAAAAATGATGAAGTTGTCAACATACAGTAAAGCTCTGTTAATTCAAAGTCACTGGGGCCACGAGAAAGCTTCGAATTAAGTGGGTTTTCAAATTAACAGAACATACAAAAAGTGGGATGCAAGAAACTTCGAACTATTCAAACTAATCGGTGCTCGTTGTTTGCAGTGCCGGCTAGCTTGCGGCTCCAAAGGTTATGTTTTCCAGCAATACCTGGTCTTTATTTTGCCACGAACATGGAGGAACGATGGGCCTCGCTGCTGCCACAAAAAAAAAAAAAAAAAAAAAAAAAAAAAAAAAAAAGAGAGAGAGAGAGAGAGAGAGAGAGAGAGAGAGAGAGAGAGAGAGAAAGAAAAAGCGGTGATCGACTAAAATGTGCGCCTGCAGAAAACAAGACATCTTCATGGCAACACAGTAGTGACACGCGGGCAGCATGTCGCCTGCTCCTTGCTGCGTCAGCACGTCATGATGCGACCATTCGCACATTCTTTCTATTATAATTATAAATTTAATAATGACGATTAGGACGAAGATCACGATGTGTTTTGGCTGGAAAAAAAATTATCTTTGAAACTTTCGAACTTAGTTTTCAAAGTAGGTGTTGCTGGCAAGAACTTCGCCAGCAGTGCAAAGATGCGAATTGCTGGAGCAACTGGCAATCGGAGGTTCGCAGACATCGCGATTTCCGCTAAACTGTTCTTTATTAATTGCTTTACAATCCCAGAAATCATAGGTACACCACGACCCGCCGACGTTACGAGAAACAAGCAATAAGCTGCCCGCGTGTCACCACTGTGTTGCAGCGAACTTGTCTTGTTTTCTGCAGGCACACGTTTTGGTTGAACACAAGGTCGTTTTTTTTCTTCGGTCTTTTTTTTTTTTTTTTGACGCTAGAAGTAGCGAGACTGGGGTGCTTCAGCTGCCACTCATTAGTATCGGTACGTTGCATAGCCTTTTGGCAATTAATGGCCGTCGTTTCCGCAAAATCGTGGCGAAATAGTGATCTGGAACTGGCACATGGCACCTAAAGTTTTCGAATTGACCAGACTGGTGCCGGCCGCCGCTTTATATTATCTGCTCTAATTTACATTGAAAAATACAGGACCGCAGAAATCCTTCAAATTAAGCGGGATTTCAAAATAACAGAGTTCGAATTAACAAGGTTTTACTGCTGTACCTAGTTGACGCATTTAGTCTTAGTCTGTGTTCTTTTGCACTGTTTTGTCCCTATACCAGCTATGAATCGTTACCAACTTGCCCAGTTTTCAATCCAACTCAAAGAAGTATTTGTCTGGCCTTCGAAGCACAAGGTCTTATCTTTTCACTACTGGTTCTGTACCCTAACAGTTACATCTACTGGCAGGTAACACTCAATGTTACTGCAGGGAATAAGCCGTCCACTGACCTGCAATTTCAGTGAGGCGTGCCATGTGGGCATGCGACAGCAGCGGGGGCAGCCGCTTGGAGAAGAAGTCCTTGAGGGCGGTGGCCACCGCGTTGACGGGCAGTTCGGAGGAGCTCAGCTCGGCCACCAGGTCGGCGCCTTCGTCTAGCCGCTGCAGCAGCAGCTCCACGTGCGCTCGGTTGCCTGGCACCCGGTACAGCCCTTCCGAGTCAAGGCCCTCCTGCTCGATGAAGCGCACGCACTGCTCCACAAAGAGCGGCGTGCGCACGGCCTCCGACTGGGCAAACTCCTCGAGGGCGGGGGCCGCTCCAGCCGGACTGTTACCCTGCTTTTTCTTCTTTTTCTCCGTCAGCCGCTTCTGCCGCTCCTGCATCGTGTGAGAGCCTTCAACGCTGGTCGAGCATTTGAGCCGCGAGACAGCACCCCGAAATCCGGCGGCTGTCTTGGACGAGCAATTGTCCGAGGTGGCCGGTCTATGCGGCCCCTATATGAACGAGTAAAAGATAAACTCCTGTAGAACTGGCACCTTGCGTAGCTTGTAAGCTTGCATCTCTATTTCGTGGGTTCCCTTCTCTACATGGACATAATGTGAAATTCTATAAGTAGGCCGTCTTCAATCTCAACTTGCCCCAACCAAGATGGCCAACTTCCTACCATTAATGCTGTCGTGTCTTCTACAAAGAAGTAGCCAAGAAATTCTAGAAGTGCTCATCAACAAGCACATCTACAAATGATGGTAAATATTCTGATATCATTAGACCCCGAAATCTGAATCCTTTTCACAAGAACTATTGCCATCACCGAGACAGAATCAATGCGAGATGGTACCATCTCAATATTTGATAATTAAAGGCACAGAAAAGGCTAGCACACCCAAAATAAACCACTAAGATGTGAAGTTTCATTTGTAAATTGGTTCTACATTGTCCGGTCATTGTAGTGCGCTTGACCCCTCTCTATGTTAATAAGGTATGGAATTTTGGTGCACTCATTGCCAATACCCTTGTCTCTCTAGCTACAGTGGTACAATGTTTGAAATATTGTTAACTGAACACGCTGCATGCAAATATTCCCTTCAGGTAGATTGATACGTGGAGTTTAACGTCCCAAAACCACGATATGATTATGAGAGACGCTGTAGTGGAGGACTCCGAAAATTTTGACCTCCTGGGTTTCTTTTAATGTGCAAACAAATCTCAGCACACGAGCCTACAAAATTTTTGCCTCCATCGAAAATGCAGTCGCCACAGCCGGGATTCGATCTCCTGACCTGCGGGTCAGCAGCCGAGTACCTTAGCCACTAAACCACCGCAGCGGGGCCATTCCCTTGAGGTGCAAATTATGATGCACTGTCTGTAAATGCATCGAATATGCATACCATAATTCCAAGGTATTCATTATTAGATTCCAAGAAAGAAAATGAACTACTATATTGTTTTGTGTGAATTTCTGTATTTAAGTATCTAATTATTCTGCAATCAGACAGCCTCAATTCTTGCATCAAAAAAATTTTACTTTAGGCCGAAAATGCATGCCATGTTTTTTCCCCCATATTTGTTTCAAGCAAAGAAAAATAATACACTCTTGATGTTTGTCCAGGAACGTGGTGTGTAAAACGATTGTCCAACATAGTAATGTCTCCAGCAAAGTGATCCTCTGTAGCAATATGTAGTGCAATGAAGTTAAACGACCACTATTTGTCTATTGAGCAAGCCCGTACACAGGTGCACACCGTGTTTCAAGCTATTCGAAGAAATATGCAATGCATGACAAGCCTCCATATTCAATGTGTACAGTTGTACACACCCCCAGTGAACGTTAGATATGCATGTAATGTAATGTACTCACAAGGCTTTATTCTTAAAACTCATGGAATAAAGGCAATGATTTACAGTGCAACCCATTACTTCAAGACCACAGTTACTTGTACATTTTATATTCACTTGCTCTGCCCAGATATTAAGTTGGGAACTGCAATCAGAGTTGGTCACTACATCATGCTGTAGACACCACAACGAGTGTTGTCATTGCTTCTCAGTCACTTGCCTCTTCCTTGAGGCGGCGCTTCTCCGTCTTCTCATCCTCGCGGGCCTTCTTTCGCTCGTCTTTCTTCCGCGTCGTACTCTTGTCCTTTAGCAACTGCTGTAACGTGAACACGCCACAGTGCGCAACGCTTTAGGTTCTCAGCACTACTCACCACGGCTGCATTTAAAGAGTCGCTGCCCGTCTAGTAACACTGGAACATGAGTGACAGCAGCTTTTCTGAACCCTCCAGTCAAGAGCATTTAAAAGGTTACACCAGACAGCAAGACCATTAGCAGTTAAAGAGCAGATCTAGCTATTACCAAATGAAATCAATATTCGTTGAAGCTCAAGCAGCTATTCCAGGTTCACTTTAAATACTCTTATCAAGAAGTGATGCCATTTAGCTTCTTCTGCATCTTACAAAGCGTTTAGTTCTTTTACGAATTCAGCATAAAGCGATGTCTGCACAAGCATATTCATCGCAAATTGTTGCCTACATAACTCACGATTCAGTCGAAAATTATAGACTTTGAAATGTCACCAAGCTTTTTGAAGTTGTAGGACAAAGCATGGGCAAATTTAGATGCTCTAAATTCTGCTCTTGCTGGATGAGCGAAATCCCTTTCAGCTCACGTAGAAGTGCACATCAAGTTCTGTAGTGATTTTCTTAAACTCACACTGCTTAAAATTCTACGGTAATTAATAAAGCAGCTTCCAACAGCGGGGCACTCACCCTGGCACCTGCCGCCAGCTCCCCCATGGTGGCGCTGTCATAGGCAACACTGTCGTCGGTAGGCAGCATGCCGGGCAGCTTGGCCTTGGCTGCTGAAATGTGGGCACGCGTAAGTGCTTGGCAGATGCTGTAGAAGCAATAAAACTTCTCCTTTAGGAGTTGAACGCAATAGCGCAATCTGCATGCACGCAAACATGCATGCATGCATGCACACTATTGCCTTTACAATCGCTAGCCTACCCTTGCCTATTCTTGGAGACCTAAACTGTGTCACAAGGAAAGCCGAAGCACGAACACCATCCAGCTCCTATCTTTATTTAAATCTATCTCAGATTTCACCTCACGGCCAATGCTGACTTTTCACTCACAACCAAAGACGACGACGCCACTGACACCGACAACGCAATTTCAGCGAAACGAGCTCTTTAATGCGTTCCCATCAAAGAGCAACTTGCCCAGTTTAAACACTGTCGCATTAAAACTGGGTAATCTGGTAGAAGTTCATAATGGGGTAGTTTCAGCATGCACAGAACCAACAAAGACAAAAGGAAGTGGACAAACAAACAACCCTCATTTGCTTTGTTCCTCTTGTTTTTTTGTTTTGTGCTGAGTGCACTGAGCCACACACAACCTCCCTCTCAAGCTAGCGCAATGATTTACGTTCAAACAGCAATTCCTGCCGTTCTGGCACAGTCAAAACTTTCCGCAATGAAAACGACAGGATGTGCAAATGAATTCATTGTCCCACAATTTTGCTGCAGCGAAATTGCAACAGGAGGACCACACATTCACAGTGTCTCAACGTGTGGGTTGTTATCATGCACCCTAGATAACTATAAACAAAACATCACACCCTTCCAAACAATTTGATTAGATTTTTTAAAGAAAATTTTACTCGTGCGCTCAGAATGTGACATAATTTACAAAATCATTTGCTGTCTCATTTTCTTTCCACTAATGCACACACAGGTTGGCAGTGAGTGCTCTTGCAGACTAGGGGTGTTATTCTGGACCCTGTCAATTTTGCCATACTTACCTATTCCGTAATGGCGCACCTACAGCTAACGCTGTCACATGCACAGAAACACTGCCTTGCGTAAACTGCAACCGAATGCCTGGCAGCCTCCCAGATTATTCCAGAATCTTCAGATAAGCTTGAGCAAGCTAACATGACCAGATGAGTTCATGCTGGAAAGAACGCAGCCATTAGCGATAAGGCTCGAATGTTTGATACCACAACTATAAATGATGACACCCCCTCACTGCAGATCAGATTATCTGCTCTATTCGCTGCTATCAGTGTACACTGTCTTTTATGAAAGAAAACACGCAAGTGCGTGGCCTGTGCTCTGCGGCGGCTGCCTACAGCACCACCCACTGACAGCTAAAGAAAGCACGTAGACTTTTGGCGCCATCTATTGGCAAACGAAATATTGAGTCATGACCATTGGACAAGCGCGGCTCGATAACACTCCTGCACCAATCTGATAACGAACGATGCCGGCAGTAACGAGGTTGCTTTCTTCAGCTGTCACTTTATGGCACTGTAGGCAGTTACCGCAGAGAGTAGACCACTAACCCACGTGTTTTCTTTCATAAAAGACGACAGTGTACAGTGCATATTGCTTGTACCCTCAAAATATAACTAACATGGATACAACAAACTATCGGTTATAACAAAGTAAATAAAAAATAGTCTTGTAATAAGTACAGTGTTGAAACTATACCTTTATAATTACTTTTTGGGAATAACAAACTTACTTTCATGTAAGGTGCCGCTTTGCTGTAATGAGGTTTGCCTGTAGTTTCACTCTTCGTTTCTGAGAACACGTTCGCCCAAATAAGTAGTTTCATCACGGACGCACAGACTGCTGCCTTCGTCAACGTCATGACCAGATGACAATATGAGAGGTCGTAGCAGCCCTCAACGCCAATCAGCACAACAACATGGCAGGACTCGAACAACGTCCACAGTAGCATTCTCAGAATTTTCCTTATTTAATATTTAAAGAGCAACCCTCAAATGACTTTGGTTTGTTTGTTTCTCAGCCTATGACAAGGACCAAACCTGGGAGTCAGCTACATAGATGCAACCTCTGCCGTGAAGCAAAAAAAAAAAAAAAAAGACATTACGCGAGGCATCAACTGTTGGCACCTGCGGATGATGGCACCAGAGGTGCATCCGGGTATGGAGGCAGCGCTGGTATGCGCGGGGGTGCCACAGGGATGCTGCCGCCTCGATGGCGGCGGTGGCGCCCCCTGCGGTGGGGCGCAGGTGGCCGACGGGGAGCACACCCTGGAGGGCGGCCGGGGTGTCGTTCGAGGGAGCTCCACTCACTGTCGGAGTCCGACTCAGCGCCCACTGCTGCCACCGCCAACACCAAGCACCAAGACAGAGTAAAGAGAGAGAGAGAGAGAAGAGAGAGAGAGGAAAGGAAAGAGAGAGAAAGCCACAGTGAGAAGAGGATAGACCGAGCCTTGTAAACTTCTTCTGGTACATCAAAGTACTCCCACACAGGAGTTGAATGAATAATGGGAGTGTTTGCTGAGAAGCCACCCATTTGTATGGTACTTCGTAGAGTATTTGATTGCTTAAAAACAAAACTGCCTGCTGATGGGACTACAAGACGCAGAATAGTGGCCACCATGAACAATGCACTAAAAGCGATGCTTTGGCGAATCCACACATCTACAATAGCTTTCTTCTGAAGGAGTGCACCAAGGAGAAATGCTTGCACTGCGGGTGAAGTTGACTGAATTAATGCCTGTAAGAATATAATGGTTTCAACGCAAAGAATTGAATAGAAAGGACTCGCATAAATATCATAACCCTATGCGGCCAGGTGATATCAGCTTTTGGTCGCCACTAGCTTATAGATTACTTTTTTGGCTTCGGTGCTACCACACTGGGCTGTAGCCATGCCATATTCAGGCATTAATAGCTTAACGAACTGCACTACGACATATGCACAAGCATAAAAATTGTTGGGTTGGCGCATTCAACGTTTCATGACCTAATTCACATTGCGATATACAAACGTGAAGAAACATTTGTTCAACAATGCGGTGGCGCCTATTGACTTGTGTTAAGTCATCAATAAGAGACAAAATAAACTAGCCAGTAGCCAATGCTATTCTTGCATGGTGTATTCGAACAAGTTGCTGTTGATGTAGCAGAGTGGCTCGGAGGATGTGTTCATAGAGCCAGCTTTGAGTAAAGCAGCTTCTACAAGACAGTGGGGGAACACAAACCCCACACAAAAAATAAGTATATTGTAAGAAAAATGGAAATAGTGAAAAGTCATGTAGACAGGAATGTTGACACCAAACACCACAGCATGAGCAATACAGACACAAATACCCTCCACATTCATGGACACCATTATGTACGTATATGCTGACATTTGCAACCACAACCATGCCTCGAATCTCATGCACGCACACACACGCGCACACACACACACGCACACGCACACACACGCGTGCGCGAAGAAAAGAGAGAGAAAAATAGTCGGCAGACTTTGTGAAGCTGATGGGGGCAGCATTAGCATTCCGTAAAGCACAGCTACCCCTCCTTTCTTAAAAAAAAAAAAAAGAGCAAACAAACTTACCATAAGATTTCAATCGAATACCGCCTACCCCATTTTCAGGAGGTTTAACATGTGCCAATGATTGAGCTAGCGCCCCCTTCCCCTCAAGCCATTTTTTTTTTTCTTAAACATGTCCTACGCAACAGAATCCTGCAGCAGTGATGCCTAGGAACCCATGTTCTTAGTCTTCAAATACAAGCCCAATTTCCTAGTTGTAGACTCCTTTTTTAAAAAAACCTGAAGGAACCAAGAAATCTGTTTCTTTTAAGAAGAGTTTCGTTTACTGAGAGATAAACAGGGGTATAATATTCAAGTAGGAAACCAAACATATTAGGGGGAGTTGTTCCATTTAAGCAGCAATTTCATCTAAGAGAGTTTAAATTATTTGGGGTCTATCGTACTTTTATAGCGCGGTGCCTTGTGGTTGCATGCTGGGTTTTCATAAATTAGTGGAACATGTGAAGAATGTCTTTCCTTGTCACAATGCATGATAATTGACAACAGGTATTCCTCCCGGCTCAGCAAAACCGTAAATGCATGCGAACTGAATAAAGCATTTCATTAGAAGCTCAGGCTCAGGTGTGCATTTTTAGAGGCTATCTTGAGTTTTAATCTGCCATATAGTGAACTAGAAGAGATGTAGTGGTGTGGCCGGAGGGATGCGCCTGGTTTCCTGGTGGCCCTCCCGCTCGAGACAGCCGCTAGGGTCGGTGGGGGCGCTGCTGCTCCTTTTGAAAGTGAGACATCGGCGCGGACGGTTGGGCCTCGCATGCCAGTAACGTTGGCTGGGCCTTGATGTGACCAAGGAGGGCTACAGGCTGTCACCCAGGCATCGAGGAAGGAGAACACTTGCAAGGTTTCTTGTTAAAAAAAAATGCATGTTTTATTTACATATTCACAGGAGCTCAAACACACAAGGTGTAGAGACGTGCTTCTACATAAAACCCGAGAAGGCCAGAGAAGACCAGGAAGATAGCTCTAGCGCACGTGCACGCGACGTGCTCTTTATATCCCCGGCCACTCGGGCCCACGCACGTGCTTTTCATCAAACGTTTTCATAGGACGCAGACCGCGCGTAGTAGCACGCTGATGCACATTTTCTACAGTGCGCAAGGACACCCCTGGAATTCCGGCAGGGCACAAACCGCGTTTGGAAGGTAGGCAGATGAGCATCACTAGCAGACCGGGTCTTTGAATTGCCGGTCTGTGGACTGTGTGCCCTGAGCGTGTTCGCAGCATACAGCCCGCGGCATGGCGAAGAGGCAAAGCAACTTGCACTGCTTCACTCCGAGCAGCTGCACTGGCTACCCGAGCGTACCCAAAGCATCACTGTTAGCGGCACTGAAAGATGACGACCTCCGCAAGAAATGAGAGCGCAAGCTTCACAGGAAGGGTAAAGCTTTCATAATTTCTTCGACTGTATGTGTACATCACCTTGAACCACACTTAGTTCCTCGTGACTATATGCATGATATAAACGAGGGAAACCATCGTTAACTCCGGACGCGGTACCAAACTTCTTTCAGGCTGCCAACACACCTTTTCACCACAATGCAACGACAAACGCGAAATAGGATGAGATCTGCACTATCGAGAATGTATGAGAGGGTCTTCAATGGCAGTGGGCAGCGCTCTAACTTTACTCTGTATCAGAAGTTCCCTTCAGCACTGTGAAGGCTACAGGGCCCCCAGCCAATAGGAAAGGCAATGAGCCCCTCCCCATGTATTCATCCGCGCCGTGTCATCTGCTCACCGTTTTCACAGCGTCCGCTCGCTAAACTGCCTTTGCATGCTCATTGCACGTAACGTGGGTGGTTTATTAACTTTACAAAATAAGTAAAACTGTCAAACAAGCCATTACACTTCAACTTCAGGAAGTTTGGGGTCTTAACAATATGATTTGTGGCACTATGAAAGATCAGTAGACACTCATGCCAGCGGATAACTTCAGTTTGTGGCTCTCCAACGCTGTTCATGGCTCTGGCATGACTGCTGCTCTTTTGACACATTCCTTCCCCTTTCTCACTGCAATGCTTCTATTCTATCTTTTTTGTTTCCCCGAACAAGCATCCGATGCGCGCGCAATGCTGTGCGAGGTTGCATGTCCAATATTTGGAGATGCAGCGTTCTTGGTCTGGTGACACAGCCCAAGCCCTGGCCTCGGCCCCTTAGGCTTATCAGATACAGCTACGCAAGCAGCATTATCTCGCTAATAATGACCAAACGTACCTGATGCTTTATTCTCAGAGCAAGATGAAACAAATCTGTTGGGCTCGAACTTCATGCGTTCCCCGAATACCTTATTGTTACCCACCCCGTGGCCAGCGACCCCTCGCCAACAAGGAAGCAGGGCCACCGGAATGCGGGACGATGACTGTCTGCTGGCCACAAATTATGCGACAACTCCAGTGCCCCAAGGAGTTCAATTATGGCGCCTTACAGGAGACTAAGCCAGGCTGCAGGTGGCCGGGCCAGGCTGCAGGTGGCCGGGCCAGGCTGCAAGGATGGAAGGTGCACGTGCGCGTCCACCGGACAACCAGAATCAGCGGAGGCGACGGCATTTGTGCACGGGCCAATTGTATTAATGGCCTGTCAGCCCGGCATCGCGGGAACTTAGTCGGAGGCGCTTTCCCCACGACCCGACAACGCCCGTCGTCGATCATTCCGGGAACCGGGGTGAAAGAAACGTGAGCGACGGCGGAGAACCGATGAGTGGGCAAGAGGCGGTGGGTCTTCGAGGTAGTGGCGAGGAGAAATCCGGGCCTCGCACTTTCAACGGCAGCCAACCGGGAGTCGAGGAGAGACACATCCATGCGTTTCGATTGGACTGTAAAAGTGGTTGAATGGGGAGACAGGAGATAAAACCAGGGGTGCAGGGAAAGGAAGAAAAAAAAAAAAAGAAATGAATAAACGTCTTTATATCCAGTTGATGTCGGAGCGGTCGTTTCCTCAAGGTGCCAGCAGATAAAAAGTTCTCGTCTTCAGCTTCCTTGGCGGCAGCAGCAAATGTCGCGCAACAAGCGAGAGGCGAGTGGAAAGAACCAAAACGGAACGTAACTGGCGCAGTCGAGCAGGATCTGCATGGCTGAACTGAGGAGGACAGCGGGGAGCGACATTGGCCGAGACTGACGACAACCACCTTCAACTGACTACCACGCTGCGAGATCAACGAAGCAAAGCTAGTCCACCGGATTCCGAGGAGGAAGAGCGCACCGCAAGGCTACTTCAGGCGGGTACCTCTTGATTTTCTGTTGGGCGCAGGCGATGACAAAGCATCACAACGTGTGAGACAGAGAAATGGACAACTGGGAAATGAACGGGGACGGGGCAGGAAACTTGCAGGCGTTGGGAGTCGCCGACAGCGGCACGGGGGGGGTCATGGTAGTGGCACGTCAGATACGGCGTCGGAACAGCAGCTAGCGCTGCTCCAGCTTCAATTCAAAATTGCTGAGGCGGAAACGGAGAATCAGCGCTTGATGCTGAAAAAGCCAGCTGCTACGAGCCCGTAAAGGGGCAGAGTCCAACGAGAGCGATGACAGCGTAGCGCTTGGCGGAAGGCCAGAGGAAGACAGGCGACTGAAATTCGCAAGCTTGTTAAAGGGTGTACTGGCACCAATGCCGAACCAAGAGGCGCTTGCGCCAATGTGGTTCGAGGATGTTGAGGCAACGCTTGAGTCATATGAAGTTCCGAGCGAATGGTGGGCCGGGCTAGTTTTGCCAGAGTTGAGTGAAAGGGCACGCGGGCTGCTGTGCAGGCTTACAGCAGAGGAGCGCAAAGCTTATGTTAAGCTAAAGTCAAGCATTTTGGAGGGTCTCAGGCTTTCGGCGGCGGAGTACAAGAGGCTGTTTGCGGGATCGAAAAAGGGAGAAAGGGAGTCCTGGCATCAGTTTGCTGTGCGCCTTGAGAATTATTTCGACTATTATGTCCAGAGTTCAAAGGTAGGCACGTTCGAGGAACTCAAGCAGCTAGTCGTCGTGGATCGCTTGAAAGAATGTTTGAGCCCGGAAGCGAGAGCGCATGTCATTTGTAAGCAACAGGAGTCCTTTTTGCTGCCCAGTGGCGTGGCTAGGCTCACGGAGAGATTCGAGGAGAGCGAAAAGTGCAAGGCAGCACAAAAGAAGGCAAATGTAGAGGAGTGGCAAAAGAAAGCTAAAACAGCGGTAGATACATCCTCGGACGGAAAAGCGAAAAGGCGATGTTTTGAGTGTAAGGGTGCCGACTACATTGCCAGGAATTGCCCCAATAAGGGCTCAGGTGCAAGGCAAGGCACTAAGCCAGCAGGACAACAAAACGGTCCAGTGGTCGCGAGGGTGACGGCATTGCATTCGGTTCGCAAATAGCAATGACAGACAGGTTGTGGCAGCGTAAAGAGCAGAAACAACCCTCACTGGAAACTGTAACGCTTAAGAGCTCAGGTCGATCATTAAACGCCGTGGTAGACTCGGGAGCAAAGGTGAGCGTCATCAGAAAGGCAGTGGTACCTCAGTACGATGGTACGGGTTCGCAGACAAAGTTGACGGATGCGTTCGGGTAACAGGTAACCGCTGAGCTGGCTTACGTGCCGCTCATAGCTACTGAAGGAAGTTCTTACGTGACGTCCGAGGCGGTGCAGTCGGCAGTGCTTTGTGCAATCACAGATAAGCTGCTAGACGGCACCGACGCGCTGACCACGCCCAACGATTACGCACAGCTTTTCGAGGAAAGGGCTAAACGTGACATAGTGTCAGACGAGTGTTCAGCAGTCGAGGAGACCGAAGCTATAGTAGAGCTGTCAGATGAGGCATGCGAGGAGCAACGGGCGATGGCAGGCGTCATAACCGCGGAGAGCAACAACGAAGGTTCTGAGCCGGTCAAACGCAAACGAAAGGAGTTTCGTGAGGCTCAGGAAGCAGACTCGGCTTTGCGAGATGCTTGGGCGCAGGCAAAGGCCGGAACGCATGGTATGCTCGTTCAAGACGAGCTATTGTACCATCAGGAATACCTCGCGGTTCGCATCCGCAAACAGCTAGTGCTACCATCGCACAGGCACAAAGAAGTGCTGAAAATGGCTCACGATTCACCATGGGCAGGTCATTTAGGAGAGCGGAAAACACTACAGTGAGTGAAAAGCTCATTTTACTGGCCGCAGGTGTCGCGAGATGTAAAGGAGTACTGTAGGTCGTGCCATGGATGCCAGGTGAAATCGCCGACGAGGCAGGTAGATAGGGTTCTGATAAAGCCCCTGGCCAGGCCTAGCGCACCATTTCAGACAGTAAACATGGACTGCATCGGTCCTATGGTACCCCCTTCGGCTAGAGGTCACCGCTATGCTCTTTGTGTCGTAGACTTACATACCAGATGGCCAGAGGTCGTATGCCTCCTTTCACTAACGGCAAAGGCTACATGTGACGCGTTACTGCAGATATTTTCTCAACACGGGGTGCCAGAGACAATTTGCTCAGATCAGGGCACCAACTTTACGTCAAGGTTGACACAGGAGATGTTGCAAAGACTGGGGGCAACACCAAGATTTTCCACGCCCGATCACCCGCAAAGCAATGGCTTAGTAGAGCGCTGGAACGGCACGTTCAAAAGAATGCTTTCTCACATAGTCAGCGAACATGGACGCGAGTGGGATAGGATGATTCCGTTTTTATTATGGGCATATCGTGAGGTCCCACATGCGACTACAGGGCGGTCACCGTTCGAGCTCATGTACGGGCGGGTGCCGAACGGGCCCCTATCCATTCTCAAAATGATTGGTCAGGAGACTGGGAAGTGCCGGAATCATTGGGTATGCCAGCAGCGGAATATCTTGCGAAGCTTCGAAGTAGTTTGGAAGAAGCTAGCGAAGGAGCCACCCGACAGAGTGAAGTCACTCAGAAGAAGTACGTAGGACGCTATAACTTGAGGGCCACAGACAAACAGTTTGTCACAGGGGACCAAGTACTATGGCTCGAGAAGGAAGGAGAGGGGAAGCTAGTGGCGAAGCGGAAGGGACCGATCACAGTGGTCGAAAAACTGCGACCAAACAGTTATTTAGTTGAGCTCGAGGCCGGTTCACGCAGAACCATTCACGCTAACAAGTTCGCGCATATCCCGCCCGAGTAACTGCAGTAGGAGTGATATTCGAAGGCGATCAGGAATTTGGAGAGGTTCCGGTCCCAGCATGCGGGTTACAGGCGCAGGCGACGCTGCAGCTTGATGACGTAGTACACCTGGAGCCCACACAGAGAGAACAGCAGCGAGACTTAATCGCGAGGCACCCGAGGGTATTCGCAAACAAACCCGGCACCTGCAAAGTGGGAATCCATAAAATACGAATCAAAGCAGGAGAGCAACCGAGGCGCGCATACCCATACAGAGTGCCGGTGGCGCAGGTGAACGAAGTAGAGAGGCAGGTAAATGAGCTCTAGCAGTGGGGATTGATATACCCGGTTGAAAGTCCGCACGCGTATCCACTGGTCTGCGTATCAAAGAAGGACGGTGGCATTCGCATCTGTTGCGATTACAGGAGACACAACGAAATAACTGAGACAGTTGCATTTCCCATGAGCGTGGCGACTGATCTGTTATACCAAGTGGCGAAGGCTAAGTACATAACTCTGCTAGACATATTCAGGGGTTACTGGCAAATACCTCTCGACGAGGACGCACAGGTTTGTACTGCTTTTGCCACTCCCTCAGGCCAGTACGCATGGAAAGTGATGCCCTTTGGGTTAAAGAATGCCGCCAGTACCTATCAGAGGGTCATCAATAGTGTACTGGCTCCGCATAGACATTATGCTTGCGCTTACATTGACGATGTAGCGATATACTCTGAGAACTGGAACGAGCACCTGGAACATTTAGACAAGGTGCTTGTGTCCCTAGCGAAGGCAGGGTTGACACTCAACGTAAGCAAATGTCGGTTTGCACAACAAGAAGTAAAGTTCTTGGGGCATATTGTGGGATCAGGCAAGCACGGGGCCGATCCAGAGAAGGTCAAGGCGATAAAGGAGATCCCGGCTCCCGAAACAAAGGGACAACTTCGTAGTTTCTTAGGGCTAGCCAACTATTATAGGGACTACGTGCCCGAGTACTCCAAAGTCGTTATGCCTCTGACTAACCTAACTGGCCGACGTATTCCGCACAAATTACCTTGGAATACAAAGGCGCAGGAAGCTTTTGACATGGTGAAAAACTGTCTAGTGCAGGCGTCGGCGTTGCAGGCACTAGATCCGAGAAAAGAATTTATCCTCGCCACAGATGCATCTGATTACGCCGTTGGTGCGTGCCTGGCACAGCAGGATCTGGTGGGAAGGAGCGCCCTATCGCTTTTCTGAGCAAGAGGCTTAGCCCGGCTCAGACCCGATGGGCCACAACAGAAAAGGAAGCTTATGCAATCATTTGGGCACTGGGGAAGTTGGATGTTTGGCTGTTTAGCGCTAAAATCAGGGTGATTACCGGTCATAACCCACTCAAATTTCTGACTCTAACCACTCCGCAGAGCGCTAGGCTGACACACTGGGCGTTGGCACTACAGAAGTATAACCTGGAAATTGAACACAAAAAAGGGTGTCTAAACGCTAATGCCAACGCAATGTCGCGGTTAGTGACTCCTAACGATGACGCATAAATGGGACGGCGAGTTAAGAAGGGTGTGTGCTTTGTTAGCGCGTGCGCGCGACGGAGTCAACGAGGTACGAGTGACAGTTGGTGCCTCACGTGTGGAGCCAGTGAACATGTGTGCATATGCGGTTGTGTTTGTGTCGCATGTCATAGATACAGTGCAACACAGTTGGAGGGGAGGTGTTGGGCTTGAACTTCGTGCGTTCCCCGAATACCTTATTGTTACCCACCCCGCGGCCGACGACCCCTCACCAACAAGGAAGCAGGGCCACCGGAATGCGGGACGATGACTGTCTGCTGGCCACAAAGGACGCGAAAACTCCCGTGCCCCAAGGGGTTCAATTATGGCGCCTTACAGGAGACCAAGCCAGGCTGCAGGTGGCCGGGCCAGGCTGCAAGGATGGAAGGTGCACGTGCGCGTCGGCCGGACAACCAGAATCAGCGGAAGCGACGGCATTTGTGCACGGGCCAATTGTATTGATGGCCTGTCAACCCGGCATCGCGGGAACTTACTCAGAGGTGCTTTCCCCACGACCCGGCAACGCCCGTCGTCGATCATTCCGGGAACCGGGGTGAAAGAAACCTGAGCGACGGCGGAAAATCGATGAGTGGGCAAGAGGCGGCGGGTCTTCGAGGTTATGGCAAGAAGAAATCCGGGCCTCGCACTTTCAACGGCAGCCAACCGGGAGTCGAGGAGAGACACATCCGTGCGTTCCGATTGGACTGTAAGAGTGGTTGAATGGGGAGACAGGGGATAAAACCAGGGGTGCAGGGATAGGAAGAAAAAAAAAAAAAGAAACGAATAAACGTCTCTATATCCAGTTGATGTCGGAGCGGTTGTTTCCTCAAGGTGCCAGCATATGAAAAGTTCTCGTCTTCGGCTTCCTTGGCGGCAGCAGCGCTTAAGGGGGGACGCGGCTTTCAAAAACAAAAAAATCGCGAAAAAGTCAATTTTTGGAAATCCATATATTTCGGTAGTATGTGTCATAAACTACCTCTGGTGTAAATATCAGCGCCTAATTTGCCCTATAAGTGCTTAAAAATAATGATTTGCAAGCCGCGGGAGCTGCCAAGCTGCGAGAAATCGCCGAAAATGCCCCAACTTCGCGCGCGCGCCGCTTCTCCGCTTGTTATCTGAGCGCCGCCATCTTGGTTTTGTTTTGTTCGTAAATTCTTGCTCTTTTTTTTTTTCTGCCATCAGTGCTAGGACCGCATGGTCGAGGCGTAACTCGCTTGTGATTGGAGAGCTCACGGGGTGTTCAAAAACCCCGCTTTTCAAATGCGGAGCTACGATTGGATGGAACGCGCGCTCTTCGAGGATGAGGGGAATCAAGTGGCTGCTATTGGCTCCTGCGGGTGTCACGTGTTCGGCTCGCAACCATGCCGCTGGCTACCGTGCATCGTCTCCGTCTCCTTGTCTGCTTCGTCTTCGTTGCAAACATTCTTCGCATGCTTCTTCGTCTCTCGTGCTTTTCTTTTTTTTGCGATCAGTCTCGGCACTGCTGTTCAAACCGTCTTTACGAGACGATAATCGTTTGACGCGGCCTGCCTATCGTTGCGCGATCGACGAGTTCTGCGTGTTCTGCCGAACACACGCCTGACGCGGCTTTCGTGTCGAGGAGGGCTTTCGAAGGAATTGTGCGCGTTCTGTTGCGATAGATCGCACCTTCGATAAGAAACGCAAGACTCAGCTCGCTTACGGAAAGCGAAAGCACTGTACACCTAATCCTCGGTGATCACGGATACCCCCAGGAAGTCGTCCGTCAGTCGCCGAAAGTGATGCTACTTTGGATTCTCAGTCAACTGATGCGGTGAACAACGCAGAGATGCTACACCAGTGCGTGTCAAGCTCGGAAGACGTCGACGTTGATGCTACCGTATATCGACGTGAGGCCGCACACTCTCCTAACGAGGATCGCGCTGTTCAACGTGACGGTGACGTGATTGATGCGCCGGCAGATGCCGGCAATCCACGGGGTGATGCCGCGATTGTGACCAGCAAGCGCCGTACCATTCAGGGACACATTCAACCCAGTTTTGTGTCAGCGGAAACTGCAGAAGCTCAGTCGGCCAGCGTTCGCGAGTCGCTCGGCGTGATGTCCGCTACTGAGCAAAAGCTTGCACTGACCGCGCCGCCGGAAAGCGCAACTACGCTGACACCACAGGGAGAAGAAGAAGAATACGTGATAATGCAGATGGGCGCCCTAAACGCGATTATTGGGAATACCCTCTGCCCTGTGTGTCATGAGCAAAGTTTGGTTGTGGATCGGGACACAAGGCATGGACTTGCCGTGAAAATGGTGGTCACATGCCGCTCTTGTGGCTCAGCTAACACCCATTGGACTTTGCCCAGAAAACCAGGTGGTCGAGCTTTCGACGTGAATTTACAGTCTCTGCAGGCAATAAGGTGCATCGGTAAAGGGCCTACTGCTCTAAATGACTTCTGGGCAGTGATGAATGTCTCTCACAGAGACATTCATCATCAGAGACATTCAGCACCAGAAGAGCTATCAACGCCACTTAAAAAAGGTGCTGAAGCCAGCGGCTGATGAAGCTGCAGAAACAGTTTTCGCAGATGCTGTAGACGCTGTGAAGAAGACTTATCAGGAAATGGAAGTAAACTTCACTAAAAACATTACCGTGGTCTATGACAGCCCATGGCTGACGCGCGGACACAACTCACACATTGGTGTAGGCTGTGTGACAGAATTTTATACTGGACTTGTGATTGACTGTACAGTCCTGTCTAACTTCTGCCTCGGGTGCTCACTACGTCCAGCCGAAAACGACCCAGCACATCAAGAGTGGAGGAAGACACATGTTTGTCAAAAAAACACAGATGTGGTTGCTGGACGCATGGAGGTGGAAGCTGCACTGCAGCTTTTTGGACGCTCCCTCAGTAAAAATGATCTCCGTTACACGAATATCATTTGTGACGGTGACAGTCGCACCTACGTGGCCCTGTGCAATGAGAAGATGTATGGGTTTGTACCTCTCACGAAGGGGGACTGCATAAACCATATTCAGAAGAGGATGGGCACAGCACTCCGTTCTCTTGTTAGCAAGTCTAAGAAGGGAGAGGCGCTCGGCAGAAGAGGTGGCCTGACGCATAACTTGATCAAAAGGCTCACCAGCTATTATGGCCTAGCACTGCGAAGCAGCACGGACGTCGAAGACATGAAGAAAGCAGTGATGGCCACCTTTCATCATGTTTCATCGACTGATGCAGAACCTCATCAAGAGCTCTGTCCTTCCGGTGCCCGCAGCTGGTGCAGGCACCGTGCAGCAGAGGCAGAGGGGAAGCCACAACCTCCACACAAGTATAACCTGCCCAACAAAGTTGTTGAAGCGTTGCGGCCAGTGTACCAATGCCTGTCCGACCCTCAACTGCTGGCTCGCTGCAGTGGCAACAAAACACAAAATGCCGCTGAAAGCCTTCACTCGGTGATTTGGTCACTCATTTCTAAGCAGCAGCATGCCTCTCTCGTCACCGTGGAAGTAGCAGTCCATGAGGCAGTTGCTAGGTACAATGCAGGCAACTTTCAAGCTTACACCAAGATTTGTGCTGCAATGGGTGTGCAACCTGGGGCACTTACCCTCCACAGGGCTGCTGAAAAAGATGCTCAGCGAGCAAGGAAGTCATCACAAATGCATGAAGTGAAAGGGGAGAGACCCAAAAGGTTGCCTCTACACAAGGACACCAAGGACTACAGTGCTGGTGCATTCTAACAAATGCAAATCACTTCCAAAACTTTGATAGCCGTTTTCTCACAAGTGTGTTTTGGACATAGTGCATTGTTCGTGGAAAGAGTAGCACGAGAATGACTGGACCGATTTTGATTCTGTTTTTTTTTTCCTGAATCCCTGAACACTGCTTGTGGGTACAGCAATCTTCAATTTCGGTTTTATGGCCCTATTTTTTTCTAGACAATGATCTCTAAGAAAAAAAAGAGAACATAATAAAGAATTCTGAGAGTGTCATACCCTGTAGCTTTCTTTTGAGTAAAGATCAACACCATTCGCAGCTTCCTGGCATGTTTTGTTGCAGCGCTAGGCTTTCCACGAGCAGACCATATAATTGGATCATGTAGCATTATGTGACTTGAGAACTACTGAAGGTATCATGATGAAACTCCATATTTCCCTATTCGAGACACTTATGAGTATGCATGCCAAATTTCATTGCTGTAGGTCAACAAACAAAACAGTTTTTTTTCAAAGCCACCTCCCCCCTTAAGCGAGAGGCGAGTGGAAAGAACTAAAACGGAACGTAACTCAAATCGATGGCTGATTTCATCATTGATTTGTTGCTCTCAGCGCTGTCGGCTTTGCTGTAAGCGCTGTGGACGTTTAGCAGGACCAAGTTCGGATCGAAGTGGGCGGTTGCTTATGCATGGGGGCTACCATGTTGATTTGTAATCATAGTTACTGCCAGTAACCAAGAGAAATAATTAAATGCGTAGGAAATAAATGCGATGAAGAAAAACATATCGTGTATTGATGAAGTGCAATACACACAAAGCAAATGCCAATTTTAGACAACCCTACCATTTTCAGGGAACTTGCATCTAGGACTACCCCACCAGTCCTATTTTCCTGCAAATGCAAGCTTTCACGCTCCCAAGAAGTCTTCATTAATAAGGTCTACGCAAATTCCGCATACACACCATACTCTTTAGCAAAATGGCGACAAACGGACATTGCGACAGTGACGTGCAATCACTGCGGGCTGCGTTGCCGCGCAGACCTTCATTACTTACTGTGGCAGTGTTAGATTTGAAAAAGGGCGAATGACCATACAAGCTTTGCAAACCACAAATTATCGTGAAGCGCTCCTTACGGACCCGGACAAGCAGTTATTATTTGCCCAATATGGAAGTCAGAGCGGCCTCTGCGGCCTCTGACCCTATATCACCTCTGTACCGGTGATGGTGAATACAATAAGTGTAAAATCCGTGACACTGTGAACTAGTAGTGTAGTTAGGAAGTCCTGATTATCCCCACAGAGGTCCTGTGCCTCCCCCCCCCCCCCTTTTTTTTTTCTCAATAAAGGACTTTCTATCCATCCATCTGGGACCATGTTTCACTGAGCAAGCATGTGGCTTTCTTACACCCCGTAGCTTTGGTAGTGCTGAACCAAAGTGGTGAAACAGAATATAGGTGCTGCAGACTACCTTGAAAACTGATCAATACCGTCATCGTGTCCAGAATGTTTCATTCACTTAATGTATGTGCCACAAGAAACAGCACCGGTGCAAGTTTTGGAAAATCTGGGTCCTCAAAAAGTCATTTTACATGACAAAATGTTTGCGAGTAACTGATTTACCAGCACATTCACAACCAAAAATGTGCACATGTTGAGTAATCGCACGTGCAAGGTTGGTGTGTGTAGATAGCAGCACTGATAATATCGAAATCTGCAGTTCATGCGGGAGCAAAATTCGCGCATACCATAGACTGGCGTGACTTGGTATGAAAAGTTGCAGAGACACCATCTGAAGGCATCTATGCAAACGCGTAGCCTGTGCGAAGCTGTTTGTGCCACTACATCTCTTCTAGTTCACTATGGTCTGCAGCCTAGCAAGGGCTGCTCTCTATATATTGTCAGATTATCTTTCACCATAGGGGAGGCTGCTCAGAATTTAAGGTACGAAAATAAAAAAAAAAAACATTTTTTAATTGTTTTTTTGGATGAGAAGCCTTGAAAGACTGCACTTGTTGATGCAATGAAAAAAGGCTTTACTTTCAACTCTGAGTGACCCGCAGGTCGCGGGATCGAATCCCGGCTGCGGCGGCTGCATTTCCAATGGAGGCGGAAATGTTGTAAGCCCGTGTACTCAGATTTGGGTCAGTTTAAAGAACCCCAGGTGGTCAAAATTTCCGGAGCCCTCCACTACGGCGTCTCTCATAATCATATGGTGGTTTTGGGACGTTAAACCCCACACATCAATCAATATCAATCAAAGCTGCTTGCTGTGCGGGCGTCTCACTTTCCGGTGAATGATTTTGATCTGTGCTCAGCTGTACGTGCAAATGAGCAATTTCAGATTTGTTCAGCTTGGCACTAATATTGCACAATTTGCAAGAGCTCAAACTTTTATAGATGGTGACAGCCTCACTCAATGCAGCACACGATGTCACATGCACCATGGCAACATGACATAAGCTAGAGGCGGGCGGGGTTATACAGTCAAACCTCAATATATCGAACGGCGCGGCGATCGCGAAATAGTTCGATATATCCAGAATTCGATATAAAAAAATCACAAAAAAAATGCGTCAAAAGCTTGCTGAAAACAACCAACGAACCGTTCAAGCGTGGTGCAGTAAAAACTCACTTGAAGATTCAAACATAGTATTTATTGTGTTGGTTTAAAATATTGAAAAAGAGGAGCCTGCTTTTTGTTGGCCATGGCATGTTTGACGACTGCGTCCTCAATATAGTACAGGTGATCCATAAGTGATAGGCCGGTGCCTTCAATCACGCCGCAGTGGCAGCGCACAAGGGCCAAGGCAGCTACGACCTCAGCTGATGTCGGGAGCGGGGCACCATCAGCGCTTGCGGGATCCACCTCGGCAGAGTCCTTATTTGGCTGCTCAGCAGTAGCTTCGGCGACAATCTCCACATCCGTGAGCTCCGCCGTGAGCTCCGCCGTTCAGAGTTAGGCCTGTCGCGCACCACAGCGCGCGACAGGCCTAACTCCGAACGCAAGAACACTGCGAGCACAACGACCGATGCCTGCCGATGCTACGGGGAAGGAGCTTGCAACAAGTGCGCAGTGTGCCGTTGACACCATAGAGACTGCAACGACTGCAAGCTGCAAGGCTGCGGCGTGAGTCCGGGTGTAAAGCGCGCACATGGCGCGCCCATGCTGGCTCGCCTGACTGCTTTCTCTTTCCCGGCGGCAGCGCGGGCCACGTCCGAGACAGTCGTCTGCGTCCTTTCCCTCCTATACTTTCCTGCTCAATCTTTACCTCCCACCTCCCACTCCCCCTTCCCCCGCGCAAGGCCGTGTCGGTGCCTTCGTATTGAAAGACAATAACAGCTCCGCGCTTTTCTTTTCACTTTCCTCATTTAAGAACCTCTACCGCAAGGCTGCGGCGTGCGTTTGCCGCTACGTTAAAGTGGCGCTCTTGGCGCCATCAATGTGTGCAGCCAACGCCTCCTCTAAACAATGCCTGGGGAATAGCTCGCGCTCCCAGCGGAGTTGGCCTGCCTTCAGTTCTGAGCAAGCGCCGCGCGGTGGCGCTCGCGACCGAGACTATGATCACGGCAGTGGGCGGTACCAGCTAAGCGTTTTTCATCTGCGGCCCATAGGGGCGCGGCAGTCGAGAGTTGTTCGAGACCTGCAACTGTACACCGCTATTTCGGAGGCTATGCAAAGTGTTGCGTTGTTGCACCGTCCGCCACAGGTGACGCTAGCGACCGAGAACATTCTAAAACAAAAGAGAGAAAGGGTGTGGCAGCAGTTTTTCTTCTCATGCGGCAGGCATCTTCTAGAGGAGGCGTTGGTGCAGCGTTCGTAAACGCCCGCCGCTCTACCGCTATTTTCGAGAGTTGCGGGAAAGCTCGCCGCCTATCAATGGAGCGCGGGCGGTTTGGGGTGGCTGAGTTCGATATATCCATTATATGTCAAACGTTGTCCGAAATAAAAAATCAATAATGCATGCGATTTCCCGCGTGATATAGGAACCGTTCGATATAGGCAATAATTCTATATATCTGTGTTCGATATATTGAGGTTTGACTGTAGCCAGCAACTTTGGGAGCTTATCGCGTTTACTCTCATAATTTGTGCACTTCTTTCGGCGACATAGGGGCTCTGAAAAGGGGGTGCACGAATTACGCGGGGATTTCGTAAGCGCTAATGAAATAATGTGCTATAGTCCTAACACTTGCAGTATATACATTAAAAAAAAAGAAAATAGTTTAAGCACAATGTGCAGTGGGTTATTTAGCAAAACTAGCTTGTGCTTTAACCAGACGAATCCGGTCACGCGCAGTCTAGTCGGAATCACTGATCGAGAGGTACAATTGGGAGTCATCGTTGAGGCCGCTGTCGCCAACCTCTCAAAGCACATTGTCCTCGGTTCCGTCGAGCACATTTGAATGCCCCATTTTCTTGAAGCCCTTTTCGACACTGCTAATAAAAGAAACTAGCTTTCACAACACGGCGATACCAGAGGACCTACGGGTTCACACATAATCAAAAAGGCCTTCTTCAATCTTCAATGGCAGGAAACGAATTGGCAAGCACTCACTCTTCCGACTTCTCCCCTACCGATCGTGGCAATCGTCGTACGTTGAAAAACTCCACGCTAAAGTGCTTGGCGGCACCACAGTTCTTGTTTTCTTCGGAAAACTTTATAACAGCGAGCCTTAATTTCACCGTGTATATTATTATTGTAGCCCATCACAAGGAAACAAGTAAATCCGTGAAAGATGAATGGCGAAACAATCAACGAAGCGTGTGTTGCAGCGCAGACACAGAGAACGAGGGGAGCAGTCGACGGGATCTCGCACGCCTACAATGCAGAAAGTTGTCCATGACATGGCGCGAGCGTGCATTTTCATGGTGGTGGAGATGGGGAAATAGAGAAAGGCTAACGCTCGAAAAGTTCCAGTGACTCGTCAACAGGTTTGAGTGTTCGGGTATGGTATTCTATGGACCCTAGATCAGGGGACGTGCTCGGAAGAAGGGACTTTGCACTCGCAGCCCGTTTGACCACACTCGCCTGCTCGGCAAGGCGCGCCTGTGCAAAACACCCACAGTCTTTTTGTGCGCATGTCAATGTGCTTGCTCAAGTGCGTCAGGATTGCAAAATATGCAAGTTAATTAGTAATCTTTTTGTTTTTAGTAAAGTGGGCAAAATATTACAGGTGTGTAAATTACATTAGTAAATATGACATTTAGCATTTAAATATTCTTTTGCTGTCTATTTTTTTCGTATGTACAGTGGAACTTTGATTATACGTCCGGTCCTGCGACGACCTGCGTTTTACGACGAATTAGCTTGGACCCGGCAAAACCCCCATAGAACTAATGTATTGAAAACCTCAATTCTACGACGCAATTTCACACCGGCCCCGCCTCCCACGATGCTTGACTGGACTGTTTGAGAAAAAAAAACCTACGATGACGCACGCAGGCTGCCACGCAAGTACACTGCGGCCGGATGAAAAAAAAGTCGGAAACCCGAGGAACTGGGTTCGTTCCTCCGCACGTTCTAGCACACTATCCGCGCTGCCACCGCTGCCACCACAGAGCCTCTTCAATTTTTCGACACGCTGTCGGCCATAGCCAGCCAGAGCCAACGTTGTCCAGAGCCAGCCGAAGTGCATTCATTTTGCTTAGTCGCATTGCACTGCGCACTTCCGTTGGGGTCTTTTTTTTTTGTTTTCTGCCTTCTTTTGGGTGGTTTTGTAGTGACAGTTGTGAGCAGGTAACATGGCACGATAATTTTGAGCTCGCTTTCTAGTATGCGATAACTTTCACTAGATTTCGCGTCGTTGTACCGGACGTGTTGTACGACGATTGTTGAACCTGTCTACTGTACAAACCCGAATATAGGTCGAGATATTTTCAATGAAATAATAAGCTAAAGTCACCCCTCGTTTTATATAGCGGTGTCTAGGCGAAAGTGTGCCACTGTCTGGCAACATGTGGCTTGCATGTGCTTGAGAAGCCAGACAGGGCCATATCCGCACCAAAATCTAATTGCAGGCTGTTTCTTTCTCTCTCTCTGTTTTCTTTGTGTTCGTGATTTACTTCCGATTTGTTCTAAATTTTCGTTCCGCTTGACATTGCGCTGCATTTTTAGTGGTCTTTTTTTTCGTTCACTGAATATGAAGAGCGGTACGAGGAGGCAGTACTCAGCTGCGTTTAAACTAGATGTTGTTGAGTTCGCAGAAGCGAATGGGAATATGGCTGCTTAGCGCCGCTTTGGTGTATCGAAAAAAAGCGTGCGCTATTGGAGGGAGCAGAAAGAAAAGCTGCAGATGTGCAATCCTCGAAAAATGTCGTTTCGTGGATGAAGTGCCGTTCATCCGCAGCTGGAAGATAAGCTAGTGGACTTTTTGCAGGAAGTTTGTGCGCGCTCGCTGCCAGTGACTGTGGATACCATTCGCAAGAAAGTCATGGAACTCGCTCGAGAAGCTGGGCTCACGAAAGAAGAGTTTCCCGCACCGAACTCTAGGGTGCGTTGATTTATGCAACGCAAAGAATTTTCTCTCCGGCGGCGCACATCCATCTGTCAAAGGTTGCCGGAGAGTTTGAAGACAAGCTTATAAACTTTCAGCACTTCGTGAACAGACTTCAGGAGCAGAACGACTACATGATGGGGCAGATTGGCAATGCCGATGAAACCCGTGTGGTTTGATATGCCTTCGTCGACCACGATCATGCAGAGCGGCGCCAAGGATGTGAAGCTGTTGTCCACGGGCAATAAGCACTCTCGCTTCACCATCATGCTGGCATGCACGGCAGATAGTAGAAAGGTTCCGCCCTTCATCATTTTCAAATGCAAGACAATGCCGAAGGAAGTGTTCCCGCCTGGTGTTGTTTTTCGCATCAACAAAAAGGGATACATGGACGAGGCCATGATGCTCGAATGGATAAGAGTAGTGTGAAACCATCGGCCAGGTGCACTGCTGCATCTTCGCAGCATGCTGGTGTTGGATGCGCTTTGTGGTCACTTAACCGATGCTGTACAACGCGCACTCAGCAACGGGAAAACGGACCTCGCTGTGATACCAAGTGGTATGACGTCCACCCTCCAGCCGCTTGACGTTGTGCTAAACAAGCCGTTCAAGGACCGAGTGCAGCTGGAGTACCAAAAGTGGATGTCCGGTGACAACCCAAAGACACCGATGGGCCGCCTGCAGCGGCCTCTGCTTGCGACTGTTTGTGGCTGGGTGCTTTCCGCCTGGCTTCCTTGTCAGATTCCATTGTGGAAAAAGCGTTCAAGAAATGTTGCATCAGCAACTCGCTGGATGGCACGGAAGACGACGCACTGTAAAAGGCGGCCAGCGACAAACTCTCGTCTTCAGAAGACAGTGGTGCTTCGTCGGATGAATAGGAGCAGTTGCAATGGTGGTTGAGGGGAGCTCCGATGATCGGGGTGGGGAGCGCCCAGTTCACAAATAAATGTGGTTCCGCAGTTTGGGGTTGTTTTCCTCTTTTTTCCTTTTTCGGTTACCTGAACTTAGGAAGGAGGGGGGGGGGGTCGACCTATATTCCCATATTCCCACTCGATCTATAGTCCGATTTATACGGTACGTTTGGAACAGCCGCGGGAACCGGAACTAGCTGCTGTCTAGCTACCAGAGGCCTAGACAGCAGCTAGTTCCGGTTCCGCTACCAGAGTTCGGCAACCTGGAGCTTCCTGGATCCTTCGCGGACTATGTTGGTGCCGACGACGACTTTGCAGTGTGCAGTGCAGTGTCGCTGGATGACATTATCGAAACTGTGCGTCCTGACACTGTGGGAACATCCGACAAGGAAGAGATGGATGACACTGCAGAGGCTAGTGCGTACGTTCCGACGTACGCAGACGTGTTGTGCTACGTCGACAACATTCGGCGGTTTGCTTGCGCGCACGACGAGATCAGCGACTTGCTGCCAGATGTCGCAGCTCTCGAAAGAAAGCTGATGCATCGTGGCTGGACAAACTTGCAGAAAAAAATCACAGATATTTTTAAAAAGTGAGAATAAAGATTTGTTCACACCTCCGATAAAATGCGTGGTTGTCATTTCTTCAAGTAATTTAATCTACCTTCATCGGATCAGCATAGATTTGTGCTGCGGACTTTCTTACGCATTATGTGACAACTGTTGTGGGGCAGCAATGACCATCAGTTGTCTTGGTTCTTGGTTTTTCGATTATACGATGCCCGGATTATACGACGATTCTGCGTGGTCCCCTGAAAGTCGCATATTCGAAGTTCCACTGTATAGCCACAACAGACCCTTTACTTCTATTTTCCACTGAGAATTAAATTATTGAGTGACTGGGTCATGGCCCCTTTATAAAGCTGAACGTTTCATGCAAACTGCCTGTCTGGTTGGGTTCAATACTTTCAAAAGGCTCCAACAAAACAGCTCCACCACACGAGACAAAGTTCACTGACCTTTGTCATGCTCTCTGCTGGCATGCCGACGGGCCAGGGAGCGCACCCGGTGTTTGCCCTCTGGCAGAAGAAGAGCCGCTCGTTCCATACCGCTACCATAGACCGCCTCCTGCATGTCACCACAACACTGTCATTAAACACCGAGCTTGTCGACATTTCAAGGCAACCCTGAAAGGCACCACTGCAGAAACGTGAGAAAATCACTTTTCTGCCTACCAGATGTTTTTTACAGGTCAAATTGAAAAAAGTGTCAGGCCATGCAGAAAGCCCCTTTTTATAAACACGGCATGCGCATACACATGCGCACGACATTATTAGTGCATTGTTTATACTTTTGAGTTGATGTGTTTAATGACTCTCAAAACCCCCAAAAGACACAAGTGAGCAGGTATTGTTCCATTTTGAAGCCATGACATATGATTAAGAAAGTGCAGCTCGGATATCGGTTGCCACTTGCAGCTTCCCGCAACACAGAAATAAAAATGTAGGTGATAGCCACCTGGTACAAGTTGCAACATTAAGAAGCCCAACACTTTTGGCAAGAGGGTTTCAATTGAAACGTTTCTTATTCATGCCCATGTAAGTAAAGTAAAATTTCGTTGTAGCTAGACTTTGGAAGGGAGACTTGCAGCTTTGCTTTGGGGGCGCTCAGATTCAAGGAAATGCAGAGCTGGGCAGTCTTCCTTGTTTTTCTTCAGTCTTTTCTTTCTTTGTTTTTCTCTTTTGCTGTTTTTTTTTTTCATTTTCTATCTCCCTTTATTTCTTATTTCAACTTTTTCATTTCTTCTCCATATTTCTAGCTTACATATCCACCCCCTTTTTTCTTAATTTTTGTACGTCGTTTTACCTGCATTACACCAAACAAGGAGGACACGGGTCTTGAAAAATATTTTAAAAGTCTATATCGATTGAGATGAAACTTGTTGAGTTTATGCATATTTCTGCAAAGATTTCAAACACAGTCGAACCTCGATATATCGAACAGCGCGGCGATCGCGAAATAGTTCGATATATCCAGAATTCGATATAAAAAAATCACGAAAAAAATGCGTCAACAGCTTGCTGAAGACAACCAACGAACCGTTCAAGCGTGGTGCAGTAAATACACACTTGAAGATTCAAACATAGTATTTATTGTGTTGGTTTAAAATATTGAAAAAGAGTGGCCTGCTTCTTGTTGGCCATGGCGTGTTTGACGACTGCGTCCTCAATATAGTCCAGGCGATCCATAGGTGATAGGCCGGTGCCTTCAATCGCGCCGCAGTCGCGGCGCACAAGGGCCAAGGCAGCTACGACCTTAGCTGATATCGGGAGCGGGGCACCATCAGCGCTTGCGGGATCCACCTCGGCAGAGTGTTCATTTGGCTGCTCAGCAGTAGCTTCGGCGACGATCTCCACATCCGTGAGCTCCGCCGTTCGGAGTTAGGCCTGTCGCGCACCACAGCGCGCGACAGGCCTAACTCTGAACGCAAGAACACTGCGAGCACAACGACCCATGCCTGCCGATGCTACGGGGAAGGAGCTTGCAACAAGTGCACAGTGTGCCGTTGACACCATAGAGACTGCAACGACTGCAAGCAGCAAGGCTGCGGCGTGAGTCCAGGTGTAAAGCGCGCACATGGCGCGCCCATGCTGGCTCGCCTGACTGCTTTCTCTTTCTCGGCGGCAGCGCGGGCCACGTCCGAGACAGTCGTCTGCATCCTTTCCCTACTATACTTTTCTGCTCAATCTTTACCTCCCACCTCCCACTCCCCCTTCCCCCACGCAAGGTCGTGTCGGTGCCTTCGTATTGAAAGACAATAACAGCTTCGCGCTTTTCTTTTCACTTTCCTCATTTAAGAACCTCTACCGCAAGGCTGCGGCGCGCGTACGCCGCTACGTTAAAGTGGCGCTCTCGGCGCCATCAATGTGTGCAGCCAACGCCTCCTCTAAACAATGCCTGGGGAATGGCTCGCGCTCCCAGCGGAGTTGACCTGCCTTCAGTTCTGAGCAAGCGCCGCGCGGTGGCGCTCGCGACCAAGACTATTATCACGGCAGCGGGCGGTACCAGCTAAGCGTTTTTCATCTGCGGCCCACAGGGGCGCGGCAGTCGAGAGTTGTTCGAGACCTGCAACTGTACACCGCTATTTCGAAGGCTACGCAAAGTGTTGTGTTGTTGCACCGTCCGCCACAGGTGACGCTAGCGACCGAGAACATTCTAAAATATAGGAGAGAAAGGGTGTGGCACCAGTTTTTCTTCTCATGCGACAGGCATCTTCTAGAGGAGGCATTGGTGCAGCATTCGTAAACGCCCGCCGCTCTACCGCTATTTTCGAGAGTTGCGGGAAAGCTCGCCGCCTGTCAATGGAGCGCGGGCGGTTTGGGGTGGCTGAGTTCGATATATCCATTATATGTCAAATTTTGTTCGAAATAAAAAATCAATAATGCATGCGATTTCCCGCATGATATAGGAACCGTTCGATATAGGCAATAATTCTATATATCCGTGTTCGATATATTGAGGTTTGACTGTAAGCAACTATTTTTGTAGTATAACGTACAGTTTTTAAAATATGAAATGTTTCATTAGGTTTTTGGGAGAAATGTTTGCCTAGACTGAGAGAGTTACAAAGCAATTAAGCACATAAATATCACCTAAAATGAGGACAGAATACACAAAAACAAGAATGGATGTTCTAAACACATTTGAACAAAAGTTATGATGCATTGAACATTCGCCAAAGAGCCTACGTCAAGTTGGGCTTTTTGTCAAAATATTAAACATACCACAACTTCAGTTCAAATGGGCTTAAAATGATCTCCACAACTAAACGCTCCAACAAAAGCAATGAGCGAAGTCAGGCTACTGCCATCGAAGCAATGAAATGCCTGCTACACAGACCTGTGGTGAAGGAGTGTCTTCGTCCGGTAGTGCGAGAGGAGGCTTGTGACCTGGCCCCGAAAGCTGCAGCCTGCTGATGGCCTCTGTTAGGTGGTCGAATTGCCGCAGGTTCAGTTTTCCCGGCTGCTGCTGGTGATGGCCCTGTTGCAGGAACAGGAAAGGATCGTATTGTGCTCATATAACGCTTGCGGAGTACGTTAAGAGCATACAGATTGGGACTGGTCAACATATCACTGAACTTGGAAGGAAACCACTACGAAGCATGATCAAGTGCCACGTTTGTCACACTTTCAATCTGTTTATTCAGCACTATTTCCTTCAATCTTGGACTGATATACAGAAAAGCCTCATTCATTCAAACTCTCGCTTACTTCGGATTTCTACAGTCTCATATATTGCAATATAAATTTGAGTGAATAATTTGAAGTGGCGGTCAACACCAGTCCGGTCAATTCAAAAAGTTTGGGTGCCATGTGTCAATTCCCAATTCCAATTTCCCCAAGAATCCGTGGAGACAGCGGCCTTTCGGAGTCACAAGGCAATGCAGTGCAGCGGTACTGATGAGTGAAAACTTAAGCACCCCAATTGCACTTCTGCCAGTGCAAAGAAAGAAAAAACCCTCTTATGATTAATTAAGATGCGCAGTTGCGGAAACAAGGACGTGCTTCACTGCACCACAGAAGTGACATGTGGGCAGCACATCGAATGCTTCTCGCTACGTCTGCGCATCATGATTAACCCATCCTTTCTGGTAATATAAAAAAACCGATAAAGGTCTGCATGATTCATTTCACGATGGATGCGAACTTCCGATTGGCAGTTACTTTGGCAATTTGCGCACTTGCGCTAATGGCAGAGTTCCTATTTGCAACTGCCACTTCGAAAACATGGTTTTCAGCCAAAACCTATCGCGAATTCCGTCACACTGGTCATTATTAAATTTTTATTTTACAAAAAAAGAATGGGCGAATGGTTGTATCACGATGAGCCAACGCTGCGAGGAGCAACTGACATGCTGCTTACGTGTCACCACTGTGTTGCAGTGAAGTACGTCTTCTTTTCTGCGGGCACACTTTTTAACTGGCCTTCAGACTTTTTTTTTTTTTTCGCTGGCAGCAGCGGTGCTCGCTGTTGACCTGTGTTAGTGGCAAAATCGGGCCCAGGTATTGTGAGAAAACATGTCCCTTAAAGCTGCGAACTAGCACAGTAAATGACCACCTCTGACTACTTTCAATATTTTGATGTTTCTTGCATCCCACTTCTTGGCATGTTCTGTTCATTCGAAAACCCGCTTAATTCGAAAGATTCTTCGAGTTTCCAGTGACTTTGAATTAACAGGTTTTACTGTAGCTCGCATCAAGTAAAAACAAAATTAAATTCTGGAAGCTTTAGATGTCAAAACCAAGATACAGGGCCCACTGCACTGGAGGACTCTACAATAACTATGGCCAACTTGGGTTTTAGCATGCAAGCATCACAACGACTGCATGACCCACTAGGTCATAAAACACCTGTGCTGTTGATAAAGGGAAACACATTGCCCCAAATCGACAGCACATGTACACTACTCATGGTATCCAATACAACATCAAATTTTTTTTAGTACAACAACCTGTACATGCAATTGCTCGAAATGGCCACATAGGATGAACAAATCTGGTCCCTAAAGATAATGTTGTCAGTGATGTGTGTTCCGAGTTGAAATTACGCCCATACGAGCCAAACTGACGACTGTATAGACGGAAGTGCGCATGTAACTTATCCCTAAATGACCTTGTTTCGATCCACAAGCCCTGTACCTTATGATGAGGGTGACCATTTGTCACGCAGGTCCCGTTAATTAGGGAGGCGATCGCCGGGCTAATTCCAAGGGCCGAAATATCGGCCCCCCGAACCGTACCACGAAAGCGTGGACAATTTAGAAGTGGTCCTTTTTGGCGCGCCAGCGGACGCCGGCTGTGGCCCAAAGAACAAATCAGAGCCGAGCGTTGATAAACAAACAAAATTATATTCTCACTAATGGCAGATCGAAAACAATACACAAGTATGCACACTCCACAATAGTTGAGTACAATATGTCACCAATTAAACAACGTACTACACAGTACAATCAGCCACACTCGAAACAACGGACACAGACAACAATACACACTACTATGCAGTCGCATGCATTGAACAACCAAGACACTTAAAGACTAACGAGATAGAAAACCTATCCAGTCCAAAGTTCTTGGAACAAAAGTCTGGATGATACTCTTCCGAGAATCACTCACTCAAAGTCCCGCGTTGTTGTCGTTCCGCAGCCCCCGAAGTTTCTCTTCCAGGAAACCTCGCCGAAGTTTCTCTTCCAGGAAACCTCGCGTCTTCAATTGGCCACTCTCCAAGCTTCAAACTTCTTCGCCGAAAACATGTCGGCTTCACACACGCAGCTGTTGCCACGTGTCTTCGCTCGATAGCGGTAAACACACACTCTTGCCTGTAGCTCGAGTCGTCACCCCTCAGGTGGAAATCATCTCCTTCTCCTGCTTTGTCTCTACGGACAAAACCTTCGCCGACTACACGGCGGAATCCCTACGCGCTCTGGCGCTAACTTCCGTCTTCTCCTTCGAAGTTTCTCTTCCAGGAAACCTCACGTCTTCTCCTGCTTTGTCCCTACGGACAAAACCTTCGCCGACTACACGGCGGGATACCCTACGCGCTCTGGCGCTAACTTCCGTCTTCTCCTCATCTCTCATCTCTGCTGCTGGGTTAAATACCTTCCGCGCGACATTCCAGAAAGTTCTCATCCTTTCGTCGGCGCGATGCACAGCGGAGGCTGGGGGAAGGCGCGAGACTGTACGAGGGCCGTCCCCGACAGATGACTCAACCCGGCATAACACGCCCCTTTCCTTCTAGAAATTTCGAGTGCTTGCTCGGCCGCCGACGTGGGGTGAGGAGGTTCGTCGGCGAAGCCACGCTTCCGAGGGGAGAGAGTCGCGCGCCCGGGGAGCCTTGGATGTTTGTTTTCTCTTTTTTGTTCTTTTATCGTTGACCTCGCGGCGTCACTCCGGCGTTTCGTCGCGAGAATTTGGCGGCGCGCCCTTTTTGAGCGCTCGTTCTGTGACACTGCCCCCCACTTTAAGAATATTATCTCATAATATTGAAAACCACACAAACGAGCGCGAACAGTCACCACGCACTCTCAAAGACTGTAACACAATCCGTCGCTCATGACACTTCACATTCACAATAGATCGCTCAATACAATTGTACATTGTAATTCAATTCCACAACACATGAAACATAGCCACAGGTACATGAATGCAACACTCCATCACATATTCCAAACAATACAAACGTACAAAGTTCTGTCTTTACAACAATTATACAACACTATACATCACATCATCGCACAGAACACTTTGACTCGCTCGACATACACTTGTGACACAGGATAACAAGAACATTAACACAACATATGTCACTCAGCCCTGCCAAACACATCCTGATTCCACCTCAGCACCTATCCTGTGTATTTCGAGCTGCGCTTGCGTCCTTTCTTGCGGTGCTCGCTCGATTTCTTCTTGTTTTTCCTGGTTCTTTTTCGGCGAGCCTTTTCCAACGACGGGGTCTGAGGCGGCGTCTCAGCCATCCTGGTCACTTCTGACACTGTTAACGGGTGATAGCACTCAACCGATCCTGTCACCCGCTTGTTCATGTCACGACATTGGACCTGGCTGGCCGACTCCGTCACCTTTACACTGTCTGTCGGTTGAGGTCGTGCCGACGTACGTCCAGCTGCCCAGCACGTAAACTCATTCAACTCGATCATCTTCTCATTCGCTGTCTCTTGCGCCGCGGCTTCACCTTGGGCTCTAGTGAGATCCATCACGGGATGCTCCTCCACTGTATCTCGCGGCCGCTGGGTTGGCGAGGGCTCTATCTTCGGGTCTTCTCCCAAGCATTCCGGATCATTCGGTCCTCGCGCCCCGTCGATGTTTCCGATGACAAGGTCATACAGGGGGGTCGTCATGCATAAAGCAGTAACCTTCCCGCTGAAGTACGGGGTTTCAACTTCAATTTCTGCTTCCGAACCGTACGGTCAATTAGGCAAACCGGTTTCGTTTTGCCTGTTAACTCACTTTCCCGTACCAGATTTCTCCGCACGATCACAGTGGAGCTGCCGGTATCTCTTAACACCGTAATCTTTTTGTCCGCAACTTTTCCAGGCAGCGTTGGCATTCCCTTTGAAACACCGGTTGGCTGTTTTGACATTACAGCACCCACAATAGGAATTTTCTCCCCATTTTGCAATTCTACGGATCCATTGGTGACGGAATTATTACCGGATTTCGGTGCCGCTTGCACACAGGATACCTGGTGAGTTTGACTCACTCCGTTACGACAAACGTCTGCTTTGTGCCCAGTCTGACCACACTTCAAACATTTTACTACCGTAGGGCTCGTAAAGTTAGTACGACAGTTGCTCGCGCGATGACCCACTCGGTTACACAGAAAACATCGGGGAAGACTCTCCGGTGCACGCTTCTTTTGTTCGGGTGCCGAATTTTTCGAATCTTCGGGACATTCCTTCTTGACCTTAGCCAAATTAGTTCCACCTTGAGCTTCAAAGAATTGATCAGCCAATTCAAGCATTCCTTCAAGTGACTCAGCCTTCCTCTCTTTCAAGTACAGCAACAGGCTTGGGTGGCAACTAGTAAGAAATTGTTCTCGAATTAGGAGCTCTCTAAGTTCATCGTACTCCTGCGCTGTCCCTGAAAGTTCAATCCATCTGTCGAAATAATGGCAAAGTCGGGCGGCATACTGCGTAGCCGTCTCACCATCAGCTGGCTTTCCTGTCCGAAATCTGTCCCGGAATCCTTCCACGGTAAATCTAAATCGCTTCAGCAAAGCAGCTTTCACCTTTGCATAGTTGGCTGCATCAGTCGGCGTCAGCCTACCGTACACACCGAGCGCTTCACCACTCAAGCAAGTACTCAAAGCAGTTGCCCATTGATGTTCCGGCCAATTCTGGCTCCTTGCAATCGTCTCAAATCTGTGAAGGTACGCGTCAAGGTCGTCCTTCCTTTCATCAAAGGCTACGAGCAGCTTGCTTGGGTTCAAGCGGAAGCCTTGATCTTCCCGTTCGCTGCTTTCGACTCTAGCTTGGACGAGAGTTTCGCTTCGCTGTTGCAAACGGAGCCGCTCGAGTTCAATTTCGTGCTGCCGCTGCCGTTCCCTTTCAGCCATCTCCCCTTCTCTTTCTTCTCTCGCCCTTCTGGCTGCCAACTTTTCTCGTTCCAACTCAGCTGCTTTTTCTTCCTTGGCTCTCTCAGCTGCCTCTTTCTCCTTCTGGCTTACCCACTTCTGTAGTTCGGCGCCAGAAAGACCCATCTTCTCACCAAGAGTGACTAACTTTTCGAGATCCATTGTGTCTCACAAATAAAGTCTTGCCGCGTGCAAAAAGTATCTGCCTAAATCAGTCTATCGGAACACTCCACTGCACTCGTTAACGAGAACACTGAACAACACACAAAATCGTTCCGATAGCACTATCAACACTCGAGGCTCTTTCTCACTACTTTGGACACACTGTGCACCAAAAGGTCCTGTGTGGCGGACGCCAGAATAATTGTCACACAGGTCCCGTTAATTAGGGAGGCAATCGCCGGGCTAATTCCAAGGGCCGAAATATCGGCCCCCCGAACCGTACCACAAAAGCGTGGACAATTTAGAAGTGGTCCTTTTTGGCGCGCCAGCGGATGCCGGCTGTGGCCCAAAGAGCAAATCAGAGCCGAGAGTTGATAAACAAACAAAATTATATTCTCACTAATGGCAGATCGAAAACAATACACAAGTATGCACACTCCACAATAGTTGAGTACAATATGTCACCAATTAAACAACTCACTACACAGTACAATCAGCCACACTCGAAACAACGGACACAGACAACAATACACACTACAATGCAGTCGCATGCATTAAACAACCAAGACACTTAAAGACTAACGAGATAGAAAACCTATCCAGTCCAAAGTTCTTGGAACAAAAGTCTGGATGATACTCTTCCGAGAATCACTCACTCACAGTCCCGCGTTGTTGTCGTTCCGCAGCCCCCGAAGGTTCTCTTCCAGGAAACCTCGCCGAAGTTTCTCTTCCAGGAAACCTCGCGTCTTCAATTGGCCACTCTCCAAGCTTCAAACTTCTTCGCCGAAAACACGTCGGCTTCACACACGCAGCTGTTGCCACGCGTCTTCGCTCGATAGCGGTAAACACACACTCTTGCCTGTAGTTCGAGTCGTCACCCCTCAGGTGGAAATCATCTCCTTCTCCTGCTTTGTCTCTACGGACAAAACCTTCGCCGACTACACGGCGGAATCCCTACGCGCTCAGGCGCTAACTTCCGTCTTCTCCTCCGAAGTTTCTCTTCCAGGAAACCTCTTGTCTTCTCCTGCTTTGTCCGTACGGAAAAAACCTTCGCCGACTGCACGGCGGGATACCCTACGCGCTCTGGCGCTAACTTCCATCTTCTCCTTCGAAGTTTCTCTTCCAGGAAACCTCACGTCTTCTCCTGCTTTGTCCCCACGGACAAAACCTTCGCCGACTACACGGCGGGATACCCTACGCGCTCTGGCGCTAACTTCCGTCTTCTCCTCATCTCTCATCTCCGCTGCTGGGTTAAATACCTTCCGCGCGACATTCCAGAAAGTTCTTATCATTTCGTCGGCGCGATGCGCAGCGGAGGCTGGGGGAAGGCGCGAGACTGTACAAGGGCCGTCCCCGACAGATGACTCAACCCGGCATAACACGCCCTTCCTTCTAGAAATTTCGAGTGCTTGCTCGGCCGCCAATGTGGGGTGAGGAGGTTCGTCGGCGAAGCCACGCTTCCGAGGGGAGAGAGTCGCGCGCCCGGGGAGCCTTGGATGTTTGTTTTCTCTTTTTTTGTTCTTTTATCGTTGACCTCGAGGCGTTACTCCAGCGTTTCGTCGCGAAAATTTGGCGGCGCGCCCCTTTTGAGCGCTCGTTCTGTGACACCATTCTCATGTTCAAATGACCTACCTTTGGTTTGGGTTTGAGGGGAGGGGCTTGCTTGGAGCCCGTCCTCTGGTAGTAGAGCTCTGGTGTTGGCCACTCGTCACCCCGTCCCGCATAGGGAAACGGGTCTGCCCACACGCCCCCACCTGTAGAGAGGATAATGGGTCCAAGATCAGCATCTGGATTATTTTGCTCCTTTGAAGACCGCACCGATTCTCGTATTTATTACAAAGGCGCGAAATTGCTTTGGCCACATGTAGACAAGTTCAACTTATCACAGTCGGCCTATTGGAGTCCTCCGCAATACCTTTGCTGTCTGTCCTCAAGAGCTGTTTGTTTTCTTTGACCCACCTTCTGTTGGTCTAACGAACCCCTGTTCCTTTTCTCAAGGTAATGTAACAACTGCGACCTGCTATTTCTTCTGATCTCCTTTATAATTTTAGCTACACTCACTTCTTCTATAAACCACATTATTTTTTCAAGAGGAACCAGTTTTCAAGGTGTGGTGACTACAACAGCTATGACAATGCCTACAATGCAAGGAAGTTGGCATTTTACTATCCTTGTCTTATGACAAAACAAAGCATTTTTTTCCTCTACATGCCCATGAACGTAAAATTGTCTGGCTGTTCATTGACCAATGAAGTGGCACTATCAACCATGACACAATGCGTCATGAATCGGGCGTCATGAGGACCATTTTAAAGTGAAAATTTTTAAGGAAGCGTCGCTACAAAATAAAATAGAGGTTAAAAAAAAACATACACACAATCTACTAACTGCATAATATGAAAGCTCTGAGTAAGGGCCCCACTAACGAAAGGGATGGTATTTCATTAAATTTAATTTATTTCACATTATATTGCTATTAGTGTTAAAAACAACAATTATTGTCCCCTGTGCTTTCTTCACTTTATTGTAAAAATTAAATGAGCTCTTCCCCTCTTTTGTTATTACAATAGCCATTGCACCCCCACATATGTGTGATAACCATTGAAGAAAAAAAAAAGAAGAAGGCCACATGTGGTTGCTTCAACTGAAAGTTTATAGCAGGAAGTGCATACAATACCATTTTATGAAGAGCATATCATAAACATTAACCTGAAGCGCGTGTGGCTTGTCTTTTTGAGTGTGTGTGTGTTCATGTCTGTAGCAAATTTGCAAAACCCGGTATTACAAATCAACATTAATTGGCCCGATCTAACTGTGCAACTGAATGCAAGCAGCGCATTAATTTCAAAAATTGTTGTCAAGTTGAAGCTTTGAAGGAGACAAGACTGATTGTCGAAACACTAGTTTTTGACGATGTCTCGTGTTCAAGAATTAACATGCCTTTAGCAAGTGCCCCGCAGTGTACAAAAAAAAAAAGCCAGCAGCAAAAGAAGCACAACACAAAAGCGCACATCAACACACGAACTGCGTCACCTGTGTCCAAGCCCAGGGACTCCTGGGATCCAGCCTCTGTGGCAGCATGCGCGCAAAACAGGAAAGAGTAGGAGGGGAGGGGTGTGGTCATACAGTCAGAAGACAGGCCACAGAGGCACCAAAGCACACATGCCACCAGCCCTGTTTTGGCAATAAGCACAGCACGGCCAAGCACAGAGAATAACAGAAGGCCCCGATGGCAGTGGCAAAGCAAAAGAGCGAGAAAGAGGTGGTGGCAAAGACATGAGAAGACAAAGACAAGTCAATAGGAAATGCAGAGTGGCCCCTCTAACATGTTTTTAATGGAACTGAAAAAGAAAATAAACGATGCAGTCAGAAAACTTGTCACAAAGATGTGGTTAACACTGAAAAAAATTGCTGCTGAATAAGCGAACAGATGCACTGCAGACAGCTCTCAGCAGAATTTATTGGTGCGTTTAAAAGGGGTGCCGAGTCTAGTGATGCAAAACTATTGTAAAATGGACTATCGATAGCATTGATACTTTACTTTCGGCTATCGTTAGTGCGAAGAAACTATCGATAGCGCGATCGATAGTACTGTCGATAGTATTGCTACCGACATTATCATTCCTATTTTTACGAATAATTATGCTGTTTCTGGTTTGCGATGTTGTCCAAAACTCTTCGCAATTATCTACTATCAGCAATAACTCAGTTATTGCTGATAACTTATGAGCAATTTCTTGGCAAAATGTCAATTAACTCGGCAGGCAAAATGCGGGATTATGTCCATCAATAAAATAATACTTCAAAAGTAACAAACTACACCTTACAACCAATAAACCTAGCTCTCTATATTTTGATTTTGAAATCACAAAATGCTATATAAATTTGAAGCTGTGCAGTACCGTCAAATAAAACAATCTCATTTCCTGTACACCACAACAATTCAACTTCGTTGTCTCGTGTCAGCCAAGAATTCTGGTGATAATTCTGATGATAACTTTCTTGCCCTTCAGCCAGCTCCTCTCCTCCTGTTCGACACACTTATGGAACCAAGTTTGTGCACCTATGAGTTGGCGCAGTTGACTTCATACTATTCGTAGTACTGTCAAACTGGTTGTCAGTAGCACAATCAATTTTTTTCCAACATTGATACTTTCATAGTGACTGAATGATAAATAGTTTTGCATCACTAGTAGTGACATAAATTTTTTCTAACATTGATAGTTTCATAGTGACTGAATGATCAATAGTTTTGCATCACTAGTAGTGACATAAATTTCAGTAGATGAGTTTACTTTGCCATAAAAACCAGTGTATACAAGAGATGGCTCTGAGCTGGTATGAAGCTGGGTAAATGCTGATACAATATTTCATTTGGACATTACACTCAAACCTCATTATAACAAAGTTGCATCATATACGAAAATAAGTTTGTTATATCCGAAAATTCGTTATAAAGATTATTTCCAACACTATCTATTGCAAGACTATTTTTCATTTACTTCATGAAAACCGATATTTCAACACTATCTATTGCAAGACTATTTTTCATTTACTTCATGAAAACCGACATTTCGTTATATCGGTGTTCGTTATATCGAGGTTTGAGAGTAAACTCGATTTTTACATGGTGCACCTACTGATGTCGACATTACCATGATGTCAGCCTACAGAGCCAATTCTGCGCCAACCGCCTGTGTTCACACACCACTATGGCAAGCTGCAATGACACCAGGCACCAAAACATTCAAAATGGCACCTTGTGCTTGACCAAAGGGGCCACACAGCGAAGCAGCCGTGGAAACACCACAGTGCGTCGTGTGAGCACATAACGACAAGCACATTTACGTTAAATGTTAAAGTAAACATATATTACATGACAACACAGAAGCAGTGAGGGTGCAAATACCCCCTGTAAAGTCGTTTGCGCCTTGTGGCGCACACGTGTTTCGCGCATAGGCCGCATTCGGGGTTCACAACCACAAAGCGGCACGTGGCATTGTGCTTGCGAGCGTCTTTACCATCATCCTCATTATGGTTAGCGCGATAGCGCCAGCAGTGACGCCTGGCGGCGAGTCGAGGTGGTCTGACAGAAAAGAGTGGCGAGTCCTTTTGGCGTGTGGCGATTGACATAGATGGTTGTCTCCTGACGGGGCCCCGCGGGGAACGGCGACCGCAGGTCCCTAGCGGTGAGTCAAACATCGGCAATACCGCCTTCGCGTTACCTTGTGTTTGTCCTTATGTTGATTGAGTGTATTGCACATAGTGCTGATGCGATTGAGTGTTGATTGAGTGTATTGGAGATGTGTGAGGTTGTTTTAGCGTGCTGATCCCTTGTGATGTATTTTGATTCAGCTGACGATTTAGTCAATGCACAAAAAAAGTTGAATAAACGTGTGTGTTTGTTCTGACCACGTATGCTGTGCCTGTGTGTTCTGAGAGTGGCGATCTAATTTGGAGATCCCACAAAGCGAAACCAGCTTTTAAAGACATACTGCAATTACTTTTTCAGGGTGCACTCACACTCAGCAGTACATTTTTCAGGTCTGAGCTTGGCCCTTCATACAAGCAAAATAAAGGCCAACTAAAAATGTCTTGTGACAGCAAATTTCTAAAGCTTAAAGAAGTCCCTGATGGAAATCTGGCATTCTTTCATGCCTGTACCAGAACCAAAGTCTTTCTGAGCCCTAAAGGGGGCTTTGAAGAAGCCAATATCACAAAACTCATTGACGTAAATTTCCAGCACATTCAGTGCAATGATAGTTCAGATAGTAACATATCACACAACAACCTTGTGAAAACATCCAAATATTCAAATAATGCAGCACTTTTTTTTTCATACACAGCGTGAAACACAATGGGGGCTAATGAGAGAAAAATTAGGAGGGCCTACTCTTGCAGTCATGCAACACACCTACATACACTTTACAACTACAGTTTGAGCCACTATTTGTTCGTTAGAGCACTAAAAAGATGGGTATTATTTGAAACTCAAAAAGCCAGAAAGCCAACCTCAGAAAGGCAAAATTATAAAGATGAGAAAAATCTAAGCAGCAGTAGCTACGTTTGCTGTGCTAAGTTCATAACCACTACAGTGCCAGGGTTACCACGAGCAAGTATGCGAGAAACTACGAAATGAGCCACCTGCTAGGCCTAACTTGTAGTAGCAAGCAAAAGAAAAGGACAAAGAAAAAGGCAAGAATCAGCTGCCAAAAATGAGCAGTGAAAAAAAAAAAGAAAAAGAAAAACTTTGTGAAATCTGCAGTGGCAGACTTTTTCGAGGGGGGAAAAAAGATTAGAAAGAGAGAGAAAGACCTGAAGAGATGGAGGGGCCCTTCTGAAGACGGGCCGAGGCGGAAAAGTCCGGCGGCGCCGGTTCGGGGGGTGGAGGATACACCCCCTGCAGGAAGTCGCAGCTGGCTGCTCACAGAAGGCAGGGTCAGGAGGAGGGGGAGGGGAAGACAGAGAGAGACTCAGGCTTGTCTCCAAGGCAACAACAACGCACCGTGCAGCACACGCACAGCCATTCCGCGATGCATTACTGAAGCAACACGTTTAGCCCAAAAAACCATGACAGGCGCAAAAGCCCGCTGTTCACGAAGAAAAAGTGTTAGGAATCTGAAAGTGATTCCCTCCAGTGCTGCGACCCAATGCTTTACCATGCAACGCCAATTGGGTACATCAGCGCACAACCTTTGAGTGCCAAAGTGCAATTTGCCCAAGCAAGAGTACACCCTTGCTGTCATTTGCCATACGGTGTTATCGAAAAAACACAAATACAAAACCAGTGAAATCTCATTAAACAATACCCGCATAAACTGTAATTTCTTTCTAAATGTAGTTAATACGAATCCCCAACTTGTTTTCACATTAAGTTTGTACATTTATTACCCGCTTAGGCCTTAGCTGTACATTGCATACAAGCCAGTCAATGCATGCTATTCACTTGTTGAATGCCGATAATAGTCCTCAAGAGACAAGAAGAGAGCAGAGTGAATTAGGGGACAAACGGGGGTTAAGGATATCATAGTTGAAATAAAGAAGAGGAAATGGACATGGGCCGGGCATGTAGAGCGTAGACAGGATAACCGCTGGTCATTAAGGGTAACTAACTGGATTCCCAGAGAAGGGAAGCGGGTTAGGGGGAGACAGAAGGTTAGGTGGGCAGATGAGATTAAGAAGTTTGCGTGTATAAATTGGCAGCAGCAAGCAGAGGACCGGGTTAACTGGCGGAACATGGGAGAGGCCTTTGTCCTGCAGTAGACGTAGTCAGGCTGATGATGATGATGATGATGAATAGTCCTCAGTTGCAGTCTCACGCTACAACGGCGAACAGAAAATGCACGTACCGTATTTACTCGATTCTACCGCGCCCTCGATTGTAACGCGCACCCGATTTCCACGACGAAAAAAAAAACGTAAGACATCGATTGCAACGCGCACCCATTTTTTTCGCTGGCCCGCACGACCACACCACTCGAAAAAACGACTCCTTTCGGGAGCGTCTTCCATTTAAATATGAGGTACGGCGAAGCTTGTGCCCATCTGATGTGTAACAGAGCATTGCCGTCACTGTAGTTTTACCGTGGACCGATGTCAGCACGCGAACTTGCTTTGCCCCCTTTTTCTCGACAGTTGTGGTGCCAGGCATGTCGAAGTAAAGAGGCGTCTGATCAGCATTCCCGATTTGCCCAAGCAGGTAGCCGTTGTTGTGCCGCAAGTTTAGAACGAACCTCTGAAAACTGTGAAGCTTTTCATCGTACTCCTCCGCAAAACTTTTCGCATATGCCTGGTCGCCTTCGAAGGGAAAAGCTTTTCCTCTTCATAAAGTTAGTTAGCCAGCCCCTGCTCGCTTTACACTGGCTCCGCATTAGCCCCTTTTCTATTCTAAAGCTAACTGCATAGCCCGCACTTGGAGCAGTTCTGTCGTCACGGGCCGCTGTGCCGCTCGCTGCCCAAGCACATACTCGCCGAGCAGCTCTTTAATTTGCGGAAACCGACCCTGCTGTGGTCCACTGAAGCCTTTGCGTGAAGCTTTGCAGTCGACAATCTTCTGCTTTTGTTTCCGCCAGTCCCGCACGCACGTTTCGGAAACTCCAAACGACCGCGATGCAGCCCGCTTTACGTTCGTTTCGGCACACGCAATGACTTTTCTTTTAAAAGCGGCACGGTGGTGCACTCGTCGAGTTTTTGGAGTCGGCCCTTCCATGCCGTCGATGCTAATGCGCACCAAGATGACGAACTCCTCAGCATACGTACGAAGTGCCGCACATGGGAAACACATAGGCAGAAATGGCCGACGCGCCATGCCGACGCACGTAGGGGGCGGCCATTTCGGAATGGCGATGGCAACAGAACGACTGTATTCATTTTTTTTTTTCGTACTCGATTCTAATGCGCATGCGATTTATGAACTCGGTTAACCGGAAAAAATGTGCGCGTTAGATTCGAGTAATCACGGTAATTCGTAAAATTTGAGTCGTTCGAAAAACAGTGCATGCAGACACATGTATCTCTAGGATCGTTGTGTGAGCCCAGCCTCTAATCTATACTTCATGCCGTCTCGGAGGCCACTGCAGAGTGGCCTAGCCACATCCCCTTGCCAGCGAGCGTCCATCAGAGCAGGGCAGAAGTGCACGCAATGATGAACGGATGAAGAGTTGCTCTGTCTGTTGGCTGCATAAACTGCATCTCTCCAGCCATGCTGCATGTGTGCTGAGCTGGCTGGACTTGGTGTACGGTATCGCTATATGCACATTGGTTGACTTGTATTATGAAAGGACTGCACAATGTCGAATAGGCAAGCGAAGCATTACGTGCTGACCAGCAAAGAAAAGCTCCACATCGTGAATGCCATCCAACGTGGAGAGAAAAAGTCAGTGTTGGCACGGGAGAAGGGCTTACCACTTTCAACAGTGTACAACATTTGCACACTCAAGCAGAAGATGCCTCGAATATTGCTGCCCGAGAGGTTCAACCTATTCGAATGTCTAGAAGGCATTAACGAGATGGCTGAAAATGCAAGGGCTAAAGCTTGCCCGTAAGCAGACCCCCTCCTTAAAGGGACACTAAAGCCAACTATTAAGTCCACGTTGATTGTTGAAATGGCGGTCCAGAAACCTCATAGTGGTACTTTTGTGCCAAGAAAGGGCCTATTTTGAAATAAAATCACGTTTTAGTCCTCTGCATCGGGTTAGCGCACTTCAATTTACTCGCCTCAAGAAGCGGATCGACCGGACCGTCTCACGTCACTGTTGCTGTGCATAGCGTTGCCTGGCTTTACTGCTCTAATAGCAGCAGACCGAAAGCAGCGGGAGCCACAGTAGCAGCAATGGCCATTGATCAATTTCCCGCCATTAGCTTCGATATTGCAGACGCTTTTGTTTCAACTGCACCTCGCTAGATGGCACCACCTGTTCGGTGTAGCCATGCGAAATTTGAGTTCTTGAACCACTCTCCCCCCACCATTCCCCATAGTAACGTCCGGTGGTTCTTTTTTCCATGAATCAAACCGAAACGAACAAGCAGCATTTTTTTGCGTCTCTTAATGCACAAAATGTTCTTTATCTAGTGCAGTTAGATGGATTACTAGTGATTAATTGTAGGCGGTCCGTCTGATGTCATCGAGATTATTTTGAAAATGTCCTACAGCGGCACTTGTGTTCTTGTGCATTTACTTTAATTTCTCAGTAAGTAGGGCCCTGTTGTCGATAATATTGTCGTTTTAGATGTTGTCATACATTAAGCTTTCACTCTGACGTAAATTGTTATTTGACTTTAATGTCCCTTTAAGGAAAATGCTAGGCACTTTGCCACACAAATGGGCTGCCTTTTATCTGCACTACTGGCTGGCTCGCTAGATTTAGGTAGCAACACCATCTTACCATGAAGACTGCCTCCGGCGAAGGCGCAGCAGCAGAGAAAGACAGCACAGAGGACTGGGCCAGCGGCAAGTTGCAAGATATTTTGCAGAAATATGCCCCTGAAGGCGTCTTTAACAAAGACATATAAGCACTTTTTTTAATAATAAATATGGCTGACTAGCTTCTTCTGCCCTTTGTCTTCTTTCACTTCCTCTTTATAACAATGCGTTGCCAAACCGAACGCTAGCTTTTAAGGGGAGGCTCGCTCATGTGATAAGCAGGCAAGGAAAAGCTTATTGGTCGCTTTAGCTGTCAACATGGCACGAAGTAAAAAGCAGCGCTCCTTGTTATTGGCAAAGCTTTGAAGCTTATATGCTTCAAGGGTGGACGACTTCCCTGAGGCATGTTGTATCACTTCAACACCAAGGCCTGTATGACCTCGAAGCTATCTGGAAACACACGTGCTTGCTGGACCATCCCTTTGCAACAAGCCGGAGAAAAAATTGCATTGGTTGTTGACAATGCGCCAGCACACGTGCAACTTGATAACCTTTCCACCATGAAGCTGGAGTTTCTCGCGCCAAACAGAGCTGCTCTGTCCTATCATTCAACTGGTGAAGCACCTCAACCGAAAAAACTTGCAGCGAAGAATGCTTCTTAACATAGAAAACGGCAAAATATACACCATAGACTTGCTAAGAGCCATCCACTTGCTAGCCTATTATAGGCAGCAGGCAGAACCCACTACTGTTCAAAACTGCTTCGTGCGTCTGTTGTGCCCACCCAACAAACCAGCCCAAGCGAAGCGGAGTCCACTGGTAAAGGGGTCAACGACACTAAACGCGAGGCACTGATCGCCAAAGTCTTAGAGCAACACGGTGGCAGCGACCAAGTGCCATTTGCAACGTTTTGAGAGACCAAGGGCGTCCAAACACGTGAAGGTTAGTCAGACAATGACATGGTCAGTTCTGTCTGGCATCGAGCACCGGCAACGCTGAGAAAAAGGATGACAATGACAGGTGGCAGCGACCAAGTGCCATTTGCAACGTTTTGAGAGACCAAGGGCGTCCAAACACGTGAAGGTTAGTCAGACAATGACATGGTCAGTTCTGTCTGGCATCGAGCACCGGCAACGCTGAGAAAAAGGATGACAATGACAACATTGCCCAGCTAGAGCATAGATGAGCCATGTCCCTCAGTAGCTAAAGCAGCACGAGCACTGGACATGATGCATGTGTTTGCGGAAGAGAAAGGCTTGATGGACGAGCTGGCCTTCCATGTGGATGGCTTTGAAGCTGCAGTTGTTGCTGCGAGGCTGCCAGCAGCAAATGAGTGATGGACTTCTGGTGGCCAATTTTCTCTGAATAAAAGTTCAAGATCAGCAGATGACGACGAAAACGACCTGTCTTGGTTTTTTTTTTTTTTTTCCCAGAACATCTCTCATTTTACAAACAATCAGGTACAAGTTTATTACTTCCAGTAGTGCGTAGCATGCAGTTCGTTTGCATCCCCATCCGCTACAGTTTAACGAGGTTCCACTGTATGAACTAGATGCATTGCCCTACTTTGGGCAAGTGACCGTTAGGCAAGCACACTACTGGCAAGTACAGTACTCCCAGGTTAATACAGGACAATTTAGGGCTAAATAACGCGCATATTTTCCATTCCATCATCTTCAGTTTGGGTCACAGGAGAGTAATTTTGACTTGAAGGCAATGACCACAGCCTACATTATCTTCAGAGATCAGATTTGTAGTGACACGACATGGTTATCTTGACATTTTTGCACATACCAGTTGTTATACTAAAGAAATGGTGTCTGATTTGAATCCGCGAACACTGTGTACTTTGGAAAGTATGCTTCAGGCGAGTGCACTTTCAACAGGAGGGCGTGCTTTTGACTACTAGTCAAAGAGCATCAACAACAGCAACAACAAAAAAGCGCCACAATTCACTAGATGCATCGCAGTGAGAAGCCCATTGAGTTACAAACTATGAGCGATAACTCCAGCACCCAAGCTTCTGAGTGCACTTTGACTTAAAGACAGGGTACATAGCAGAGAGCATGATGACAAAGAATGCATCCAGATGCACTGCACTCATAGCACTAAGTAAAGAAAGTGCAAATGTACCTACATTGATGCACCTTCATCACATATTACAAGCAAGAGTGCTCTGGCTCATCAATGTGCACTTCATTCTTCATTGCTCCGAAATAAAAATGCATCTAGGTGCGTTCTATGTGATGAACTAGGTATAACTGATGTGTCTGATGCCAGTGTATAAAGTGGTACACCTGAGTGCCTTGCACTGTGCATGACCACTCAGGGGTGGATCCAGCTGCTCGTTTCATGGCAGGCATCACTGCAATTAAAGCTGGGGAAGAGATGGGGGGGACCTGGCTTTTTTGTATTAGTTACTATCATCACAAGAGCCCCATCAAAGCCTGATGGTAGAGTGTTTTAGCCAGCACTGCCAGCTGCCGAGCACATTCCCTGTGCAGCTGGCTTAAAACGTGTGCTTTTTTCGATCATTTCTCTTGCTTGGCATGTGCTGCTGTGCTTGAGGATACGTGGAATTTATTTTCATGCTCTGTCGTCTCTCAGTTTTTTTTATTTTTTTAACACTTTCCAAAGCAACTCAGTGGCTTTCACTTACGCATCGGAAGCATGCACACGATGCAGCTAGTTTCTTCGGTTTGTTATAGCTTCTTGCACGGCAAAGCTGATGATTGTCTGGTTTCCAATCTCTCCAAGGGTGAACACTTCTGAATGTCTCATTTATTGCTCCCCGGCACGCTACTACATCTGTTTCCGTGCACCGCTAAATTACACAAACGATCGCACCAGGCTTGTATTTCCTGTTTGGGGACTCGGAAAAATGAACACCGTCTCTTTGGCAATAAGATGAAGTATTATTATAGCTTTTTAACTCATTTTCTTTTTTGAACGGGCACACAACCGCACAGTTTTTTTTCCGAGCGCTCACTCACGCAGTTCGGTAACGCTAAGGAGGTCCACGTTGGTTGCATTGGTGCTACAGAACCGAGTAGCGACTCTCCCGATGTGGACTATTCCCCAAGTGCTAAATCTTATTCACTGAATTTCAGTTTGTCAGACAAGGATTTACTTACAAGTTCAGACTCGGGTAATATGAAAGAGCGACATCTCGAAAGCGTGCCTGGCGAGACGATTACGGTTAGATAAAAAAAAAAAAAAAAGATGCCAATGCTGACTGTCACTGCAAACACCACTTTTTTACCGGAAAACTACGCCGGTGTTGGATATTTTTGTATGTCAGTGAGCTATGTTTAATGCAATGCATAATTTTTATTTATAAAAGATCACATTAGTGTCTTCTTTTAAGGATTTTTTTTGTGTTATATGAGTAAGGCATCTCTATATATTAAAAAAAATGTTTCTTTCTGCCAATTTAAAGTCACAAAAAAATTTCAGACTTTTTTTTTTTCTAAAGTGGAATTGCCTAAAAAACTTGTTTCAGAAATAAAAAAATTGCATACTTTTGGTGTGCATTTTTTTAAAAAGTTAGACTCTCAAAGGGGGAATAGTTGATCTTAGTGATACAGTGCTCTACAAACGTATGCCTCCTTTATAAGACAATATTAAAAAGTCTTAGTCTTAGCCTTCTTAGCCAAAGCATTTTATTTTATCCCATCGCCGTAGGCACAAACTTGGATGGTCTGGGTAGGTGGTGCCATCTAGTAGTGTTATGCGCAACAAGGCAAGCAGACAGAAAAATATGTTCTGCTTCATTGACGAAGAATTGCAATGCTTGTTGACCTCCAAATGCGCACAAATCGTAGCTGTCACAGTTGGACAGCTCCAAGGAGCTTGTGCATGTCGCACAATGAGACACAGACATTGTGTGGTGTGGTCACCTATCCGTTGAGCATCTACTGTTAGCGGCTTTCCTCACTTTCGTACTCTTTGCTGGCAGCACAGGGATGCCTTGCAGGTTCTTACAAAGCATTTAAAAGAATTCTATGTAGCGCGAGGTGAAATACGGAAACAGGACAGGTAGAGCTAGACAGGACAGAGCGTTACTAGCAACAAAATATTTATTTTCAAACTCAGACAGCTTTTAAGCCATAATCATATAATATTCCACTTGAAGAAGCTTTATTTTTCAATGTAACTATATGGACAAATATGAAGATGAAGGACATGCTACCTAGACCAAACATGTAAAGAGTGGCTCATACAAAATAACACTTGATCGAAGAATGGTTGCATTATGGCTGATTGAGTTACGCCTGATTCTTCAGAAAATTAGCGCTAGCATGATACATAGAAGTGACAAGAGCAGCACTGTTTTTCCAGCAGTTGAGTACACACTAACAAGCCCACATTGATTGATGTTCTCTTCATGTCAGGCTGTCTGCTTGTTAACTGCCAAAAGGTTAATCATGCCATTAATCATTCTTCAGTACGGCATAAGTGCCTTGTGAATTCATAAACTTGTTTATCACATTGATAAAGCTCTTTCAGCGGTAAAAATCTAGAAATGACCAACGCGAGTGCACAGGCTTCGGTAGAGGGGGAGGAGCAGCGCATAAGGGGCACATGCCTGAACCCTCCTTCCCCCCTTCGCCCCCAGGCCACACATGCCAACAGGATGTTGCACGAGCGGTTCCACCCTTGCCCAGCCGCGATTCAGCACGACTTTACCCCATCTCCACCCCCCACCCCCAAAAATCTTGCCAACGCGGATGCGGAAGTGTAGTACCGGCGCACCGAGCAAGCTGGCAGCCACCCTGACTATAACGCCACCTCTGCGAGATCACGAAGGGGGGCGACCTAGGAGCAGCCGTTTTTCACACCTCCCAATTCTATCCACCTTAATAGCATCTCAATAACGGAACGTTCTTACAGTTCGTTGCATTGCCACATCGGCTTGTTGCCCTTTGCTGTGTCAATGTTTAGTCGAGTCCTCCGTCCACGTTCTCCGTGAGTTCCTACCGTCCTTTTCTGCCGACAGAGCCGCTCTTCCTCATCACTGGTGCCCCGGACTTCGTCGCAATCTTCAGCTTTGCTGATCTCTCCTTAGCTCATCAGGGACTCCCTTGCTAACGGGTCTACTCTGGTGACTGTTGTGGGCTGCTCCCGTCCTAGCGCGATGTGGGATAGGTGAAGGTCCACCCTGAACTGCTGAGTATGGATGCAGCTAGTCCGGGCAGCCTCACTCGGGAGCACCTTGAAGGTCGACGCCCCCTTCCAGGGCCTCTCACACCGGGATCCCTCAGAACCGGGTGGCTATGCTGCTCCCATCGCTGTAGCGACACTGGTTTCCCATGTCTTCGCAGCTCGAAGCCCCACAGCACAGTGCCAGCTTATCCTCTGCGATTTTTCATCACGGCCGCGTGCCACGAGCCTCTTTCCGACCAAGCTGGTACGTGAATGTGGCGCGTCTATGCAACATCGGGGGTTCGGCGCACGAGTGTCGCATTCCAGCGCCTGGCACGTGCCTCGTGCCCTCTTACTCATGACAAATATTGAAATTTGAAGTAGATAATTGCGTTTGTCATACTTTGAAAAAACTTGAGCCAAATTTCATGCAGATCCGGGCACCGTAAGTACGTAAAAAAGGAGGGGCACATTGAAAAAAAAAGAAAGGCGAAATCTGTGTTTTGAGAAAAACGAGTTTTAAAGATAAATTCAAATTTCATTTATGAAAGACGAAATTAAATGCTAGGAAATTTGCACACCAAATAGAACAATCTTTCTTGTAGTGGCCACAGCCGCTAGAATGCGCCAGCACCATAAGTTTATCCCTCACAGCTTTTTTTGAACTGACTTCTCACAGACATTACGCTCACACACAGGGCTATGAAACACTTGCCAAACTTCTTCTGCTTCATATGGCAGAGCCTTGTGTTGAATAGGGAGAACTTCGACAGGATTTCGAGACCTAAACTACGTCCAGTGTCGAAGGGCGAAAAAGTGCCGATGCCATTGTGACTCTTGTGGCCGCGCTTATGTTGGTACCGTCCTACATAAAGGCAATGTCGTCCCTGCTAACTTCCCTTACTGTGAGCGCCCTCAACCTCACAGGATTAGCACAGATGGCATCCTCTGCCGCATCATGAACTTTGTGGCTGATGGCTGTGAATGACTTTGATGCGTTGCCAAGAATCACCGCAAATCGGACCAGCCACTCGTAGCCCATTTCTACAGAGCCCGCCGCCACAACACCTCAGACACCTCACCGCTGAGCGCGAAGGAAAGGAAAAGGAAAGAAAAGACTGCGGTAGAATGTTTGCTGTCTCTCAAATGCGATTTGCGAGGTGCCTGTGCACGCTTCTCCCTTTTTCGCAGGCAGTGCACCAGCTCCCGACCGGGCTGCAGAAATTAGGTGCCTTTCTCCTCTTCTAACCACTACCGCCACCACTTTTTCTGTCCCTGCCACGTAAAACTTTTTCTCCTTCCAACGCCACGCGAAAAAAGAAAAAGAGAGAGAGAGAAAAAGCTGTTGCGGAATGTGGTTCTCTCTTACACGCCGGTGCCACGCTTCCCCCTTTCCCATTCTTGCCACGTAACCCTTCTCCTTTCAACAACGCACGCAAAGAGAGCAAAGAAAGAAAAAAGCTGCCGTGGTGTGTTGGTTTATCTCAAATACCGATCTGCTTCTCTCTGCGCGGAGACGCTCCTCCTGTCTTATCACATGCTGGCCACGCTGCGGCTTTGGCGCAGAGGGTAGTAGCACAGAACACCTATACACGTAGTAGCGGCGATGCAGTCGTCGTTGTCGTCTTCGAGTGTCGGCGCTAGACATTGCCCCGCGCAGCTTCTTTTGCCAGGAGAATGCTGAAGCTGAAGTAGACATGCTTTGCAAGCTGCGTGCAAAATTGATTGACTCGCTGCAAGGCAAACGTGCAGACGCACATCACCGGTTACTTCAATTAATGACGGATGTCCTGTGATTTGTGAATATATGCAAGTCTTCTGAAACTTCCCCTTCGTGTGTTAGGTCAATGCACATGCACCACTGCATGGGGAGCCCTTCGTTTTCTTAGCTTTCATTATTTCGAACTTCTTTTAATTCGAACAAATTTTCGGGCCTCTTTGAGTTCGAATTGTCGAGATTTGACTGATAATGTAATTACTAATTACCTCAGAATATAATTGACCTGCATAAAATACATTTGGATAGTTCAAATGAGCTACAGAAACTGAAAAAAGCTGTGCAGTTTAAAGTAATTTCTTCAAGAAATAACCCATGTTATCTTTAAACGCCATGTCCCTCCCCTATATCAAGTCTTCAAGCTTTTTTTGATCTGGTGATCAAATTTCAACACTCTTGTTGCAATTGAAAGCTTGCGAGTTCCTATACACGATAACTCTACTAAATTATAAAATTAGTCAAAAGAAAATTTTTTTAAGTGCTGATAAAACTGATAAAGTATTCTTGTGTTCCCAATCATTACCATGCAGATGGCAGTAACTTTCATAAATATAGAGTTAAAACTACAGTGATGGCTTAGTCGTGATCCTTGATTGTTCTAGAATATGTGCATATAAAATTTTCTAGGATATTCAATGATTAAGCTACAGAACAATGAGCAATCCGACAATCCATTATTTATTATCTCAAGAACTACGTGAAATGAAAGAAAATGGATTGGATATCTATTTATAGCAGGTTGAAATGTACATTGCCGGAAAATTTTAACTGAACATGATTATAAGCAAAATTTTTCTTTAGAACACCAGTCTACCCTTAAAGAGATGACGTGTCACTTAGTAGTAAAAGATCGGTCCAAAAATGGCATTTTCTCTCTCATCATTTTCACCTTCCCGATGCCCTTTCGCACCTATCAGCAAAGTTGGCCTTCATAATTCCACTTATTTCTCAAGTTATAACCTATAAAGAGAGCAACTTCGCGGATGCAAACCTTTAAATTGAAGTGTAAACTAGCCCTATTTCAACCGCCGAAGGCACGCGAACTACGTTCTCCACCAGCGCTATTTTGGTCTTGTTGGAAAGGTCGCGTTTCTAGCTTTTTTTTTTTTCCCCCAGTAGACCAATTGTGCCCCTCACAAAAGCAAAAAAGCGAAGTAAAAATCACGTGCAACACGTGATTCCATTGGTTGCTTGACACACGTGACGAAAATGGCGCTTCCCGATTGGCCAGGAAAACTTGCTGGCAGTGACTGCCGCCATTTTTAAAAGATATCGTCCTTGCAACGGTGTCGTGACTCGTATCCCTAACGTGTTTGTGCATCCGCTATGCCTGGCCGTGCAAAAATGTTACGATCGCAGCATCATTTTCGCCGTTCATGGAAGAAAGGCAGAAAGCCCGTTGGTGCTGCTACTGTGTCGCGGGAGCAAGCGCCGAGGTTTATAATGATGACTTGATAACGCCGTCATAATTGAAGACAGTTCCTCGCGCGTGCGCGGCATGGACGCTGGCCGCTCGTGTACTGAAGATGTTATCAATGGAGGAGTGTGCAAAACGGCTTCCCCGGATAGCGGACGCTCTGTGAATTATGATCGCGCCGATGCTATCGGCAATGGTGAAGTGCGTGTTGACACAGGCCACCCTGACAGCGCGCGTTATGTCGACTCCGGCCGTGTGTGGGTAGATGCTGATGTGATCGATGCCAGTGAAGTTCGCAACGCGCGCCTGCGGGACAACCACAACACTTGAGGGTCTTTCGTTGGTGTTGGCAACAGCGCGAAAAATTGAACGCTTTTCAGAGTCAAGTGGTGCGGCAGCGAGGCAAGATGCCAGCAAGGCAAGACTCAGAATTCACACGAAAGCCTCCAATCCATGATTTGGAGTTTGGTGTGAAAGGAGCAGCACGCTTCTCTTTTTGCTGTGCAAGCTGCTGCTGCAGAACCTGTGCTGTGCTTCAACACGGGCCATGTCAATACATTTGCTGCAATTCTAGAGCAGCTGGACATTACGATATTCAGCAGCACATTCCTGAGGGCTACGGAAGAGGACTGTCGTCAGAGTGCAACCTCAAGTAAATAGAGAGAAATGCCCTTAAGTCTGAGAAAGCTGGTCAAGAAGAAGCATAGGGATAGGATGCATCCAGTTTATGCCGCTGGTGCATGTTCATAGGACTTTATTAGTGTTTTTTCAATATAGGTGTTTTAAAACGCTTTTTCTCGTTTTCTCAAAACATTGATTTTGGCACATTTGCCAAGTTGGGGGAAAATAACTTCTGTTCCAATCGAGCTATCAGCATAATTCTTTTTTTGCCAGAAAGATAAATGCCAGCAGTATGCAATATGCCTGTTTTAAAGGCAATATACAGATAAATTTTTTTAATTGGGTCACATGCACGACAGGTGAAAGTGGTGTGTTTTTCTCTGAACATTGATGTCCTCTAACTCCTGTTGAAATCGGCCTAGCGAATTGATTTATAGCATATTGCACTCCTTAAACATCCTACATTGTTTCTACACTGTTGCCAATGTTTTGGTGCTTCCTGACTAGATGCTAATTAGGCATCAAACAAAGGACCCAGGTTTTACATTAATTGTGGAGTATCTTGTAAATTACTTGACCAATCAAAAAAGTATTTACATTTTTAGAATATGCACATCTAAACACACAAACTGTGAAAATTTTGATCAGATCTATACATAAGTAAAAAAAGTTGCCCTTCAAGTGTAGCCTCTGCCCTTAATTAGGGCAAAGGACTACAAATAACGTCTCCTGTGTCTTTCTTGACTTAGTCTATTGGCTTCATTAGGCGTAGTCAAATAATACAAGCCCTCGGTGCACCCGCTTTCTTTTATTCTATCATTATGTTCAGGCCACTGGTTCATATCGTGCGGTACGGAGCTCGCCTACTGTTGAGCCACACTTGCTGGTTTAGGACCAACATTCCCACATGTGCACTCACAACAATCTAAAGACTTACCATAAGAGGCACCGTTTTGCACCACGCTTGCACAAACACTCACCGCTGAGACCCGACGAGGATATGGTGTCATCGTCGTCGGTGATGCTGTCCGAGTGCGTGGCATCCTGCTCCTCGGTGGGCACTGGCGCCACGGGTGGAACGACGGGAGCCGCGCGACCAACCCCAAGTCCGTATGATGCCTGCCCCGCAAAAAGAAAAAAGCCTTGATAAACAACTTGACCTCGGTTCACGTATGCGGTCATCCAAGGCTGTTACGTAATCTAAGAGGCTTTGTACCGTAATTACTCGAATCTAACGCGCACCTTTTTTCCGGTTAAGCGAGTTCATAAATCGCATGCGCGTTAGAATCGAGTACGAACAAAAAAATTACTGTCAATCTATTGCCATCGGCAAATCCAAAATGGCCGCCCCCTACGTGCGTCGGCATGGCGCGTCGGCCATTTCTGCCTACGTGTTTCCCATGTGCGGCGCTTCGTACGTGTGCTGAGGAGTTCGTCATCTAGTAGTGCATTAGCATCGACGGTGTGGAAGGGCCGACTCCAAAAACTCGAGTGCACCACGATGCTGCTTTTAAAAGAATAGTCATAGCGTGTGCAGAAAAGGACGGAAATCGGGCCGCATCGCGGTCGTTCGGAATTCCCGAAACGTGCGTGCGGGACCGGCGGAAACAAAAGCAGAAGATTGTCGACAGCAAAGCTTCACGCAAAGGCTTCAGTGGACCACAGCAGGGTCGGTTTCCGCAAATTAAAGAGCTGCTCGGCGAGTATGTGCTTGAGCAGCGAGCGGCCCGCGACGACAGAACTGCTCCAAGTGCGGGCTATGCAATTAGTCTTAGAAAAAGGTCTAATGCGGAGCCAGTTTAAAGCGAGCAGGTGCTGGCTAACTAACTTTATGAAGAGGAAAGGCTTTTCCCACCGAAGGGGAACATGCATATGCGAAAAGTTTTGCGGAAGAGTACGATGAAAAGCTTCACAGTTTTCAGAAGTTCGTCCTAAACTTGCGGCGCAACAACGGCTACCTGCTTGGGCAAATCGGGAATGCCGATCAGACGCCTCTTTACTTCGACATGCCTGGCACCACAACCGTCGAGAAGAAGGGGGCGAAGCAAGTTCGCGTGCTGGCATCGGTCCACGGTAAAACTACAGTGACGGCAAAGCTCTGTTACACATCAGATGGGCACAAGCTTCGCCCGTACCTCAAATTTAAATGGAAGACGCTCCCGAAAGGAGTAGTTTTTTCGAGTAATGTGATCGTGCGGGCCAGCGAGAAAAATGGGTGCGCGTTGCAATCGATGTCTTACGTTTTTTTTTTCGCAGTGGAAATCGGGTGCGCGTTACAATCGAGGGCGCAGTAGAATCGAGTAAATACGGTAAGTGTTGTCACAGAACGGAATAAAGCGTCATTAAGGGGACAAGCAGAAGGCACTTGGTCGAGGCCTGTCTGACGGTCCCACATGAGAATAGCGGCTGCAAATAGCTGAGCTGTCAATCATTTCAGCCCAGAATGAGCACATAATTAACGAAGGCCCCGCTGTGTGAAAGAGAACTGATACCGTTTTGAGACTTGGATTGGATTAAAACGTGTCCGGCTTTCTTCAATCCCACGACAACAGTTTGTGAAAATCGCAACCAGCCCCTATCACCAATTGACTCATCAAAATTGTGACACCACCTGGCATCTACTCAGGAGATTAACGCCAATGAATTGTTACAGTCATTGTGCTATTCGATCTCAAGCTTGAAAAACAAAGCCTGAAAAAATTGATGTTCAGTTATAATAATTATACCTTTCTTCATGTGTTGAAAACATTCCAGAATTCCCTCAACTCACCTATTGGCTGTTTGTTTGCTCTTGAGGTGTTTTGTTACATTCTGTCGCAAAACACTTATGGTGTATTAAGTTGGGCATTGACGAGCGCACTAAAGCATTCTGAAAAGTGGCTGCGCGTTCGGTTAATAGAATTCGAGCGCTCAGACTACCTTTGGTTGGCTCTTTTGAAGCGCTCCTGACCGCTATGGCTTCAAAGTGAGAGCGTGGTGAGATCTGACTGGGAGAACGGATCATGTGACACATTCCGGCAAATCGCGTGACTGTCGGCAAGTGAGCCAAGTGAACAGAGCCAACAATGCGAGCATGTATTTCGGAAGGGGACATCGCTGGGTGCATAATACTTCGTGCACGTGTGTTGTTAGTGGCGATTTCAAGCATATGTGTGGCACCTACGAAGCCAAAATGTGCCATTACAAAATTGAGGCAGCTAACGAAGGCAGAGGAAACACTAATGATATCGTTACAGCAGCTCGCACACAGCCACGTGATTTGCCTTGAAGATAGCAGCCCGGACAATGACGATTTCCAGATTTATGTGATGAGTTCAGAAAGCTGTCACTGCGTCGAGACATGTCGATGTCCACTGAACTGATCGGCACCGTTCGTCAAAGCGGCACAAGAATGTTTGCCTGGCAGCTTCCAGCGCTGGCTGCACGCTGGTGCTACAAGCGCGCTGCTCCGAGATCGCCGACATATTCGGTTGATACTCCGACTCTCGCATTCTTGATTGCAAGCTGCCTCGGCATCTGGTGACTTCCGAGTCAGAGGACCAGAGTGGCCAACCGAATACACTATTACAAAGTAGCCCCCTTAATTGTGTAAGGTGACGCCACACTAACATGGTCATGAATCGTCACACACACCAATAAGACTAAACTCTAGTCTTATTATAAATAGGCATGTGCAAATATTCGAAAACTTCAAATACCGTCAACTGCCGATTTTTCGGACACCCGAATTTTTGGACATGCCTTATATTTCGGAGATCTTCGCGGCACCGCCACGAGCCCCATGGAATCAATGTATAAGGAAGTCTGAAATTTCGGACGCTCGAACCCCCCGGAGTCCAATTTTCTGGACTTTGGCAACACTACGTGGCAACACTACGTGGCAACACTACGTGGAGACGAAGTTGGCACCCCCGGCCGATCGTGCTGCACGCATATTGATGAGCGACGGCGTGCGGTCGACTCGCGAACTTTACGCCGAACTTAATATAGGCCACACGGGAAACATCGCAGAGTCGTTTGATGGGTCATGGATGACTCCCGGTCATTCGTCGCATATCGGTCTCGGCACCATCATTGAATTGTGCAGCGGGCTGGTGCTTGACTTTGTTGTTTTGAGCAACTTTTGTGCTGGATGCAAATCGGGCCCAAAGAAAGGTGACCCTTCTAATGCACCGTGGAAGGAACATTACCAGTGTCAGAAAAACAGTGACAAGAAAACTGGGATATGGATGTTGAGGCTGCCCTCATCCTCTTCAGGAGTCACTTGAGCGGCACAACCTGTGCTACACCACGGTGCTTTGCAACGGGGACAGCCGCAGTTACCTTGCGCTACAAGAAGGTAAGGTTTATGGGTATATCCTAGTAGAAAATGAGGACTGCATTAATCATGTCCAAAAGCGTATGGGCACTGCTTTGCACAACTTGATTGCAAAACACAAAGGCCCTGGCCTTGAGAGTCTTGGGGGAAAGGGCCGCTTGACAGGAGACCTGATCTCCAAGCTCACCAATTATTATAGGTGGGCTCTGAAGACACACAGTGGTGATGTTGATGCTATGCACACAGCAGTGATGACCACTTATTATCACATCACATCCAATGACGATGTGACAAACCACACTATGTGCCCACCTGGTCTAAATTCCTGGTGCAAACAAAATGCGGCAAAGGCCAAGGGGGAGCCTATTCCCAAACATCGTCGAAAGCTGCCTCCACATGTCTGCCAAGCCTTACTTCCCATTTATGAGTGCTTGTCAGACAGAAAGGTGTCGCAACGATGCCTGTGAGGAAAAACCCAAAATAACGAATGCCTGCATTAAATGATCTGGGTGCTGGCACCAAAGAAGCGACATGCTTCACTATTCACAGTGGAGGCAGCTGTGCCAGAAGCAGTGCTCAAGTTCAATGCAGGCAATAAAAAGGCATCAGAGGACATTATGAAAGAGCTGAGCCTAAACCTCAGCTGGCAAAGCTGTAGCCGCATGGCTGAAAAGGATCAACAGTGCACAGCAGCATGAGTCAAGAAGCGACAAGCAGCGGAGAACATGCACCAGTCCCTGAAAAAGCGCTACACAGGGACTCGTAGTCAAAAGGACTACATGCTCAGTGCATACTGAGCATTTTCAAGTGCAGTTATGTAAATGAATGAGTTTTATTTATTTTTCTCAGTTTTCTGAAAACATGCTTTCTAGTGACTTTACTAGTTTGTTGAATTGATATCTTGCAATCTAGAACAGCTAGAGCAATAATTTTTTTCAACAATGTAAAGCCCAATATGTGTATTACAAAGTGCTGAGAGCAGAATTTCCATTTGCTGCCCATATAAATTTAGAAGGTATTAAATATCTTTGTATGTGATAGCCATGACATGACTGCTCAACTTTCATCTGCAGAATCACTAGTTTTTTTTTTCAATTTGAAATCTGCTTGCAGCATTGCACTTATTGCTAATTGCACTGTCTGGTTATGCAATAATATTTACTTTTTGATAAGCCCCTTCTTTTCTATTGTCTCCGAAAACAATAGAGTGGCATCATTGTGTAACTTCTAAATTAATTGACCTACAATGAAGATGTTTGCATACTTGAAATCAGCAGGAGAAACTACATGTATATTTTCATCGTGTTTGGTCCACAAATACAGAAAATATCACCACACACCATGTCCCCCCTTACCTAACTTAATAAAAGTATGTGTGCCATGATATTTTTCATTCGAAACAGCGAAACAAGAGTATTCACTGTTTTTTTTCTCATTTTCTCAGAACATAGATTTTGACGCTCTCCTTGTTTGCTTCTTCTGTAAAAAAGGACCTAGGACAGCTAGAGCTATAATTCTTTTTGCACAATGTAGCTAAATGTGCACAGAAAGCAACGTCGAGATCCAATTTTTAATATGCACCTCCATTTTTTTCACATTGATTTTTTTTGTTTACATGTAGACAGTGAAATTTGTTGTGCTGTAATTTGAAAAGTACTTGTTCAATTTTCTATCAGCTTGCAGCGTTGCACTTCCTAGGCTTTCTAGTTTTCAAATATGTATTAATGACTATGTACTTTTATGTACATAACTTTGCATTGTTTGCACAAAAATACAATGTAGTTACTAATTATCTCAGAAAATAATTAACCTGCATAAAATATACCGGGATAGTTAAAATAAGCTCAAGAAACTGAACAAGGCTGTGCAGTTTTACCTGATTTGGTGAGAAAAATAACTGGCATTATCTTTAAGACCCATCACTTAGCCATCAGGCATTTTATTATTTAAGCTAGGGTGATGAAAACTTATGAGATGGTGTATTCACATGTGCAGATGTCAAATATGAACTCAGTGTTTATGTACCTCTTACCGTCTTGTTTTTAATTAGTCATTAATTAAAAGTTCTTTTGATCACCTTTTCAGTGTGATCATTTTTCAGAGAGATACACTCGCCGCTTCACGTGCGCTCCACTGCCACACGCAGCAGACAGCTCGCGAAAACGCGGCCGAGAGCGCAGGCCTAGCGCACTGTCCCGGCGGCTTCGTCAAGCTCGTTCAGCGCCGTACCAATATATTGTTATGAGTGACTGTGTTTATTTACAGATGAGGTGAAATGGCGTTGTGAAATAGCAGCGTACTTCTGAGACAGGCCTAGAACGCTTCCACCTAACCACACAGTCCAGGTGCCGCTCCACTACCCTTCTTCTTCTTCCGCGCCCCGTAGGCTTGCGCATCTTCGTTTCATTTCCCCCGGCGGCAGACGAAGCTCGCCGAGCGAGTTAAACAGGCCTATGATGGTACTGCTTGAGGCGGGCTACGTGAACAATTTGCGTAGTGCGCGAACGCCGGTTATTGGCTGTGACTCGGGCGACAACGTAATTCACGTCACTGAGACGAGTGACTATCACGAATGGGCCGGAATAGTTTGCTAGAAACTTCCGGTACAATCCTTTTTTACGGACAGGAGTCCACAGCCACACAAAGTCACCAGGAGAAAACTCTACGGGGATATGCTTGGCATCGTAGCGACTCTTGCTGTGTTCTTGCGAAGACAATGTTCGAAGGCGCGCTAGTTGACGTGCTTCTTCAGCGCGACACAACGTCTGAGCGATGGACAGATCTTCCTGATGCGAGAAAGGTAATAGAGTGTCCAGAAAACTCTGTGGATTTCGTGCGTAAAGCAGAAAGAAGGGCGAATGTCCAGTAACTTCATGCTTGGCGGTGTTATACGTGTAAGTAACAAACGGTAAGACAGCGTCCCAGTTCCTGTGGTCAGCATCAACGTATATCGATAGCATATTCGTGAGAGTTCGATTTGTTCTCTCAGTGAGACCGTTAGTTTGCGGATGGTAAGGGGTGGAGTGGCGATAAGAGGAGCCACAGAGGCGCAAAATTTCTTCAACCACATCCGCCATAAATTGTCGTCCACGGTCACTGATGACAACCCGTGGAGCACCGTGACGCAGTATGACCCGTTGTAACAGAAAAGAAGAAACAGCGGCTGCTGTGGCCGATGTCAGTGCGTCCGTTTCCGTATAACGCATTAAATAATCCACGCACACTATAACATATCAGCGGCCCGATGGGGTCTTAGGAAGGGGTCCGAGCAAATCGATGCCGACTTTTTCAAAAGGGGATGTCGGTGGAGGGATGGGCTGCAAATAACCTGCCGGGGCAGTGGTGGATCGCTTGTAGCGCTGACATATAGCGCAGCTAGTGACGTACTGTTTTGTGGTCTTCCACATTTTCGGCCAGTAGAACCTCTCACGTAGTCGATGTAGCGTACGTGTGAAGCCGAGATGACCGGATGTTATGTCATCGTGCGCAGAACGAAGGACGACCTGGCGCAGGCTTTCTGGCACCACCAGAAGCAAGGGGAGGCCATCGGCTGAATAGTTTCTTTTATACAGCAAGCCATTTGAAATTTTGAAGTGCTTGACGAAGGAGTTATGTGCAGCTTCGAGCAAGGGTTTCAGGGTAGGGTCGCACTGCTGCTCACGTTTGAAGCTGCTGGTATCTGGGAAGTCGGACGAGACAGAAACTAAATAGTCATCAATGTCATTGTCGTCAGCATTGGTGTGTACTGAAGGAAGGCGGGATAAGCAGTCGGCATCTGTGTGACATCGTCCGCTCTTATAGGTAACGGAAAAGCTGTACTCTTGGAGGCGCAACGCCCAACGAGCCAGCCGGCCAGACGGGTCACGAAGTCCCACAAGCCAGCATAGTGAGTGGTGATCGGTTACTATTGTGAACTCGCGGCCATGTAGATACGGTCGGAACTTCTGAATGGCGAAGACGACTGCTAAGCACTCGAGCTCGGTGACGGTGTAGTTCGCCTCTGCTTGGGTCAGTGTCCGACTGGCATATGCTACGACGTGCTGGCGGCTGTTGCAGAGTTGGACCAGCACAGCACCAACACCTAGCCCACTAGCATCAGTATGAATTTCAGTCAAAGCATCAGAATCAAAATGCTTTAGGATGGGTCCTGAAGTCAATAAAAACTTTAGCTGTTGAAATGCAGCCTCACATTTATCATCCCACAAGTACGGTGTGTCTTTATGAAGAAGGGACGTCAGTGGTGAGGCAAGTTGTGCGAAGTTCTTAATAAATCGGCGGAAATATGAGCACAGACCCAGAAAACTTCGTAGGTCCTTCACTGTTCGTGGTGGTTCAAAGTTGCGAACCGCTGCAGTCTTCTGTGGGTCTGGTCGCACGCCTTCTTTATCCACGAGAAAGCCTAATACGAGGGCTTGACGTTCTCCAAAATGACACTTCTTTGAGTTTAAAACAAGGCCAGCTTCGCGTAAGCATTCAAACACAAGCGACAAGCGGTGGTTATGCTCTTGAAAAGTCTTGCCGTAGATAATCACGTCACATGCAAATTTCCCATTTTAGTCCACGGAGTACTGTATCCATAAACCTCTCGAATGTCGCTGGAGCATTGCACAAACCAAAGGGCATAACGTTGAACTCAAAGAGACCGTCTGGTGTTACGAAGGCCGTCTTCTCTTTATCTGCGGGCTGCATAGGAATTTGCCAATACCCAGAACGCAAGTCAACAGAAGAAAAATAGGAGGCAGAATGCAGGCAGTCCACGGTGTCATCTATACGTGGCAAAGGGTAGACATCTTTTTTTGTGATGGCATTTAGGCGACGATAGTCTACGCAGAATCTCCATGAATGATCCTTTTTCCTCACTAGAATGACAGGAGCTGCCCATGAACTAAACGATTCTTGTATGACGCCCTTCTTTAGCATGTTTTCAACTTGCTCAGCGATGACTTTCCTTTCAGAAGGTGATACGCGATAGGGCTTCTGGCGTATTGGTGGTGCTTGGCCTGTATAGATGCGGTGTTGCATACGTGAAGACGGTGGCGTAACGGTAGACGTCTCGTCTTGGGCAAAGTCAAAGACTGAGGCGTAGCGTGCGATCACCTCCTGCAGCAGCGACCGTTCAGTTGATGGAAGTGACTTGTTAATCATACGGTCAATGCTGGCAGAATAGTCGGGGTACGAGTTGGCGTGGGGTTTCTTTACATCCACCGACAGTTGGAGTCACCGTATGGTAAGAGTACTTTGCTCTTGAAAGCTTGCTAATTTAAGTCCTGCAGGCAGATATATGGGCTGCGCGGAAACGTTCACAGTCCACAAATCGGCACAACCATCGACGATAAGCACGAGGCAACGAGGCACAATAACGTTTTTCTTAAGTGCGTTACTGAAGTTCGGCTCGGCTAAACCGTAGTAAGAACCCGCACAAGAATGCGAAGAGTTTACACGCACAAACATTGCGGTATGTGGGGGCAAGCGGACGTCTTCACACACAGAAAACACTTCCAAGCAGTCATCAACGGTATCTTTCGTCAATGGAGACGGCAACACGGGGCGAAAAATAATCCCACCACTACCACAATCTAGAGTTGCACCAAATTCCCGCAAAAAATCTATACCTAGAATGACGTCGTGGGTTGCTCGTGCAAGCACCGTTAGTTCAACTCGAAACGTTTGATTTCCTACAGAAAGTAAAACAGAACAAACTCTAACCGGGCTCAACGTTTCTCCCCCTACGCCGCGGAACGTAGCACTCCGATTCCAAGCAAACATTACTTTCGTCCCAAGGCGATTTTTAAAAGACATGCTCATTATGGAAACGGCAGCACCAGTATCAACTAGTGCAACAGTACTCACATTGTCTACAAAAACACTCACTTTGTTCTCAACCATCACAACACAAGGGGGTCTTGCGGAAGATGATTTTGCGGCCTCGCCCCCTTTGGTCGCACCAGTTAGTTTCCCAGTGGTGGTGGCGTCCCCGAGCGGCGACGCGGAGACGGGGATCGCTGTTGGCGTGTGAGTGGTGGGGTAACGCTGCGGTCGGAGCACGGCGAGTCAGCACGTGCTGCGTTTTGCTGTTGGAAAGAGCCCTGAAATGGTCGAGACTCGCCAGCAGGTACATAGGGCGTGTACACGTTGAATCGTGGAGCTCGCTGCTGGCGACGGTAGCAGTACCTAGCGATGTGTCCAGGTAGCCCGCAGTTGTAGCAAGTACGGGTGTCACGTCTAGTCGTCCCCGGCGAAGTAAACCTCGTCGGTTGATAAAAGCCAGGCGATGGTGGTCGAGGAGTGAATCGCTGTGACGCAGCTTGCCTGCGTTCCTGGTTTTCGAGTGGCCGTTCACTCCGTTGTTCGAACCGATCGGTGTAATTCGGGCGAGGCTCAAAGCAGCTCTGTCGCATCCGAGGTACCAGTGGTTCACGGGGCCGTTGGTCGAATGCACACTGATGGCAGACACCAGCGGTGTCCACAGCTCGCAGTTGAACAAGTTCTTCCTTAACCACTCGTCTTATAAGAGAAGAGATGTCGTCTTGCGATGGAAGGTTGACACTTGCAATCGTGGGCACATTCTCAAGACGTCCGAATTTTGGTAGGATTCTCCTCCTCTTTAGCGCTTCAAACGCTCGGCAGTCTCTGTTTAGGTCGGAAGGTGTGCGTAAGTCTTCCTTAGTGATAAGGAAATTGTACACGTCTTCCGCGATTCCCTTGAGCAAATGACCTACCTTATCTTCGTCACACATTGTCGCACTCACGATTCCGCAAAGCTTCAAGACGGCCTCGATGTAGGTGGTGCATGTTTCGCCAGGTAACTGAGCTCTGCGTGAAAGCGTTTGCTCCGCCTGCTTGACCTTAGCTGTTGAGTCACCAAAACACCTCTTCAGCTCGTCCACGAAAATGTCCCATGTGGTCAATGCACTCTCATGGTTGTCGAACCAAAGAGACGCAGTGCCGACGAGAAAAAACACCACGTTCTCGAGCTGCTTAGCAGTGCTCCAGCGGTTGCTGCGACTCACTCTTTGGTAGTGCTTGAGCCAGTCGTCAACATCGTCATCCGGCTGCCTCGAAAAGGTCCTCGGCTGACGTTCCGGCATGCCGCAGCGATCTTGTCCTGGCGGGTGAGCGCGTTGCTCATCAACAACGAGGTTGTTATGGCCTGCTCCCGCGTCCTCCATGTCTGGTAGCTGTGGTGGCAAGCCTGCCAAGCGTCTGCTCCGTCGCAAAATCGGTAGAGCTTGGTCGTCCAGATCGATGTACCCGGCACCTTCCACCAAACTGTTACGAGTGACTGTGTTTATTTACAGATGAGGTGAAATGGCGTTGTGAAATAGCAGCGTACTTCTGTGACAGGCCTAGAATGCTTCCACCTAACCACACAGTCCAGGTGCCGCTCCACTACCCTTCTTCTTCTTCCGCGCCCCGTAGGCTTGCTCATCTTCGTTTCAATATCATCGAACGTAGACTATACAGAGATGCTTGCTCCGATTTCTCGCTAGCTCACGCGGTTTCAGGAAGCCGATGAGAACAATGACATGTGAGCGAGATACACTCGCCGCTTCACAAGCGCTCCGCTGCCGCACGCAGCAGACAGCTCGGGAGGCCCGGCGAATTGGAAGGCGCGATTTAGTCACGTGTGCTCACCGCACCAATAGGCTAACGCAAAGGAGTTTTTTTTTTTTTTTTTTTTTTTATGTAGATTCAGGGCGTGCATAATGAGTGGACGAAAACAAGTGCAGCGGGATATGGAAGAAAAAGGGTGGCTTTTTACAATGTGACCAAGACGGCTGCTGTAGCAAGTGTAGAACGGCAACACCGCGGCGCTGAAAAGGCCTGTTTTTCACGCGTCCATCGCCAAAAATTCAGCTCACTAACACCGCATAAACTACTCTCATGGCTAAATTATTAATCTAGGACGCATGAGAATGGGCGAGATTATGCAGTGATAGTGAGAGAATCCAAATATAGCATTTTCAAAAAATCGTATTTTTTAGCGATTTCCGGTCTCAAAGATCCGCTTCTCTTCTTAAAGATTGAGTTGCCTGTATAGCAATAAATATCTGAGCCTGGAATTGCACCGTGAAATTTCTTTGAAGCGAGACGGCAAAACAAAAAGTGTTCGTTGTGGCGACAATATTGATGCATTGACTCCTATGGACTGCTGATGGGGAACCGTGAATTTTTCATTGTAGCGGAAATTTCGTTGAAGCGGCGTTCGTTGTAGTAGGGTTCGCCTGTAACAGCACATCAATTAAAATGATTCAATAAGGTATTAATTTAGGCTTCAATCATTAAGACCCTATTAAATAGTAGATTCCTGGTTAAGACCATGCTAATTATTGACATGATAATTAAGGCCACGCCAATCAAATTCTTGCACGCAATTCTGATCGGTCACAAGCTCCGCTGTTAATCCTGCCTTGCACCCCTGGTGAGAACCACCTTCATTTGTTTCATGTGATATCTACACTGCAAATTCTTTTGCTTTTATGAAACTATGGCACAAAGTTTGCACTGTGCATTCATGTTTACCAATCAACACTAACGATGCTTCTAAGGTACCCACCTTAAGGCTGCTGGACTTTCGCAGGCCAGCTGTTGGAAAGCTGGGTGGAGGGGGCGCATCCCGCGACTGCGACCGCCGACCCGTGGTGCAGAGCCGCGGAGGTGGAGCACAGCGTGGCACTGCCTCGGCCAGCGACGGTGGAGGGGGTGCGGACAAGGGGGAGGGTACCCCTCCTCCACCGCCAAAGGTGACCAGGGTGGGCGGAGCCGGTGGCACCCGGCTCTCTAGGGAATCTGAACTCGGGTACGGTTGCTGCCGGTACAGCTCTGCGTACAGTGAAATCGCACTTTTTGAGACTTGCCACATGGCATGCCTCATTGACAAAGTTTGTGTTCACCCTCCTATGCAATGCATCACAATATTTTGAGCAGCTGAGTGAAAGCTGGAGCTTGTTTCTCTATTTCAGTGATGAAAGGCCATCCGTGTTTCAATAGGAGTTGCAGAGTGTCAGAACACGTTCAAGGTTGTTTGCACGCAATGACTCTATGTGCCCTGCTTTAGTTCCCTTAAAGTTATGCTCGTAGCCATTGTTTCTTAAATGGGGGCCCACGAAACTCATCTTTGAAATATAGGCACCTATTTCACGCTACGTGTAGTGTTAATCTACGAGCCACACCTTTCTCTGTCACTACAAAGAGTCCCTCATCACTTGCACCAGTCTACAAAAGGTCTCAAAACATCCATGGCTCAAAACAAACGATCTCAGCTCTAGCACCTATTGTAGTTTGTCTGAGTAATTAAAAACTGGTTACACTTATTCGCTCCCTGAAGTGAGGTTTTCGAGATAAAAAAAAAAATTCGGCAGATTCCACGTACCTGCGAATCCACGTTATGCGAAGCATGTGAAAGAAATGTGACCGTGTTGCAATTTGTACCACTAAAGTAATGTAAACTCACAACCTGAAATTTGGACACTCCACAGTGTGCCGTTCGATTTTTCGGACTTCAGCTGGCTGGTTGATTGCGGCATCGAACACACTGACCATGATGTTTACACTTTACAATATTTTGGCTAGGTTGCCAGTACTAAAAGGTTGCACTGGCTATAACTGGGAATCGTGACAGTGTAAAAGTCAATGCAGAAATTACAAATGCCGAACTTAAAGCCCATGTGTATAGGCTACACGTAATGGCCGCCCCTCAGCTTTAGCCAGTCTAGTGTCCACTGAATGGCTACCATGACAAAACCGCAAGCCAAGCCAAGCCACGCTCAAAATCAGCTCAGTTTGATGTTTAAGATGGCCAAGCATACAAAACGGACAAAGAAAGGAAAGAACCACGAGTGCTGCAGCACACACAAGCCTACTGTCTAACCTTTTCGCATTTGAGAGTATGCTTGTCAGTCATTTCTACGGCCAGGCCTGATCTGCATCTCGCACTATGCGTCTCGCTTTCTTGTTAGTTGCTTAACGCGCAAGGAGTGATGTAAAGTCAAACCTCGTTAGTGCCTACCCACTTTAATACTAACGGTTAAAACGTAGTTGCGACGAATCCCCCATCGAGTATCTTAGAGACTAATGTATTCGCAGACCACTTAAGCCGTAGTGTTCAGCCTATGCCTACTAGCTAGTGCGTACTAACTGCGTACCGTGATAACATTTTGCACCACAAAATTTTACTGCTCCGCTAAACTTGCAGATGCTACAATGTACTGTGAACAGTTTTCAGTCATGTTGATAAGTGCATAGATCGGCTGATAAGTTATTCCGACTTCCGCGAGTTTGCGGTGACGACATTGTGAGCAATCATCGGGGAAAAAACGAAGGCGAGGTGGCGACCACCGACAAATGCACCGGTATAACTTATCTCCCGCGAAAAGCCTTATCACAGTAAACATCCCCGGTTATCTGCTCGGGCACACGAGTAGCGTAGCGTCACTTAAGACCTGCTGCACGCCTTTAGTATGCGACTACCTAAACGCACTGGGTCGCTGATCGCTGCCGCTTCATACTGCAAGACCGTGTTCAAGCACGCACTGCTTTACAGGAACACAAGCATCACGCTGTCGTTTAGCGTTGTGGGTCGCGGGCAACGAGAAAACTTGCTGTATTATGTCAACACGCGCACCGTACATTGAGCGTAGTGCTGTTGTCACCATGCTGCATGCTTTTATTTAGCGACAGCCCAAATGCGCCTTCGTCCACTGTCAGGACTGCTAGAGCATCACGGAGAGCACATTGCTTGCGGAAAGCTCTTCGTCGCCATGTTATCCCAGCAGGCTACTCGCCGAATCTGTGCATGGCCTAAAACGGTGAGGGTGTAAAGCGGATCGGCAGTCACGGTGTGCGCAGAGTGAGAAAAGCACTGCGCACAACTATCGTATTTACAAGATTGTAAGACGACCCCCCCAAAATCGCATCTCAAAAAAAAAAAAAAAGAAAAAGAAAACTCACGTAGGCCGCAAGCTTCGCCTCTAGTTCTGGAAAGCGTTCAGACTTCGGCCCGCGAAAGCCACGGCGCTTGGAGTCACACAAGAAAATTTCCTCGCGCTGAAGCCGCCACTTCCGCACCACACATTCACCGATTCCGAACTTTCGTCCTCATGTCACGGCACTCATGTCAGACAGAAGTGACTCGAGAGAGCCGGTCGTGGACACAAGCGACAGGAGCACGCGGCGACGCGCCCGCTTAGAAAATTGTATCACAAAGAGGAGCTCTTCCGTCAACTACCAATACCCCCCCTACGGCGGCTCTTCCATCGATTACCGGTGCTCCCTCAAGAGCCGTGCGCTCGTCATAAAGGCACTCGTAATGCGCGCAGTAGATGCTAAAAAAAGAAAAGCTTTTGTATAAGCATGCGGAAAACTATGCGCTTTGGGTTGAGCGGGAAGCTATTCGAGATGACAATACATATGGTTCGATTTCGATTCTAAGACGACCCCCCAACATTGGATTGTCAAATTTGAAAAAAAGGGTCGTCTTACAATCGTGTAAATACGGTAGCCATGCAGTAAACGACTTGGCTCTCTGTGACTGTACCGTGCTTCAAAAAAGAAAACTGCAACAGTTCTCGCTTAGAAGCAGACCGCGGAACAACTGTATCATAGACAGCTGATTGTGTCCGTTCTGTCACTGTACCACGCTGCGTATCCCTGATCCCGCTGTAGTTTCGAAACGCTCATTGACGTCGCCACCGCATGCTATCGGGCGGTTGTGCGAGAGTCAGAAACTTTTTTGTGCTTTGGCAAAAAGAGATGACTTTGCGGTGTGCAATTTAAGCAATACTTTGCATGGCACTGAGTTTCTTCTTTTGTTGGCGGCGATGGCGCAGGAGATGAAAATTCGTAGCTGGTGGCTAATGCGTAGTACATTTAGTGCGTAGGTATGCCGCCGTCCTCGGCAGGTACATATTAATGGTGTTTCACTCTATTGGAATGGCCCTGATGCCACCGGTTCCATCTGCATAGTCAAAACACAGCTACTACAAGAAACTGGTAATGGCGAGAAAAGCTACAATAGACACTTTTCGAAATTCAGCGCTACCCATCGAACCAAACCGAAAACACACTTTCTCCGCCATGTCTTGTTCACCCCCGGTGACGCGTGCTGCTGATACCAGTACGCGATGATCGTTGCGCCTTTTGGTTGTGGTTGGCCGTCGTGGGATGCCCCAGAAGACGCACAGTGGCCACTTCTGAGAGCGGCGCCACTGCGGCCCTTGCGTGACGTCTTCGGGCGGCAGACGGGCTATTATGACCGGCAGAGCAAGGACACAGCCTCCAAGGGACGCTCATTGGCGTACCGTCAAAACGCGGCACACGTCCTGCAGGAGTGCAAGCGGTGTCCGTGTGCACTGCAGAGAACGCTCATCGGCGTCGCTGGGGCACACAGCCTGCCAGCTCACGCGAGTGAACAAGATATGGCGGAGGAGCTAAGTTGCCAAACTGATTTTTTAAGGGTCCATTATTCCGACTTTTTGAATTTCCGCACAGTTGAAATAAACAGTCGGATTGCACAGTACAACACAAGGGCAGTGCGATTCTGTCCCGTACCAGCTTGTAGGCTCCTGCGCTTGCGTAGTTGAGACGGCCGCACCAGGTGGTCGGTGCCATTCTCTGGTGGCGCCTCATTGTCGCTGCTTAGGGATGCACCTCCCCGGCCAGGAGGGGAGGACGAGGAGCCCCCTTCCGATGGCAGCTGCTCATACAAGCCTTCACCCGACAGCCTGAAGAAAGCAGAGCATGTGTGGTTACAACTGTCAAAACATTCCAGGTAGAATCAAATTGTGCCCTCTGCGTGTACGCAGAAGCATTGCTGCACTATCAAGACTGAATGAAGAAAATTCCATTTATTAGTTAGTTTTTTCACCTAAGATGGTGCCATAATCAGCCTACTCCAAAATTTTGGTCAATAGTGTGTTTGTATTTTGATAAATGAAGCCTAAAGGAGTTTGGCATCTTTTATAATTGATGAATTCCGTTTCCTAAAGCCATGGAACCAATGCCATCACGTGCAAAATGATAACAATTTTCTGATTTACTGAAGGCATAATTCATATGTTAACATTGATAACTTTTTAATTAGCAGCCAAAATGCCTTTACAATTTCTTTATTCAAATAAAAAAACCAAAGCCACACAGTGTCACCACAAAGGATGTTATTAAAAGCAGCATTCACCCATCGTGCTGTCCTCCCTTGCCAGTAATGTGATACGACTCTTGGCGGCTGGGCACGGGCGGTGCCCCGCCCTCGGGGGACTCCTCATCATCGTCCTCGTCCTCGTCTTCGTCGTGGTAAAAGGCCCGCTCCACTTGAGGTTTGCGCTCCCAGGCTTCCTTGAAGAAGGCCTGGTAGAAGGCCCCCTTGTGGGGGGCAGCTGTTGACGAGGTGGCAAAGTGGGCCTGTAGCTGGTCGGCCAGGGCGTTCCCATCGCGCATCAGCTGCTGGGCCAGTTCGCTCGAGAAGAAGGCTGAGGCCGCGCTTGCTGCCTCCGTGACGGCCACGATCTGCATGGGCATGCCCGCCAGCCCCTTGGCGAAGGCACTCAGGGTGGCCAGGGAAGCCCGCCGCTGGGCCGAGTAGACCAGCACAAAGCCGTGCAGCAAGTGGTCGCGGTAGGCCGACGCCTCATGGTACGACGCCAGTCGCACCTGCACGGGGGTCGTGTTCACTGGCTGTGGCCCACGTGGTCAACAAGTATTCTGGCTACGTGATTTCACCACGGCACTGGAGCAAACATTCTCCTATGTGGGGATGTCATGTGCACCATTTTTAATTGGCAACATCAAGCTTTGATCATTTTTTAATGAATCAGTCCCTTCATTACTATGCTATCATGAACTTTGTCACCAGCTTTTTCTCCCCACCGTATCACTAAAGCAATGGATTTAGCATGCCTTCTCTGGCTCGCATTCCGAACTTTAGCTCTGCATCATTTTCATCAGAATGAGACAATGGTAGGAACCGGCTGAATGCACGCACCATTATTTCAATAAAACTTGCTTTCTTTTCATACTTCGTAACTACGGTTGCGCACTTAGAATGCAAGCACACGGCAGACAGGGATGAGGGCGAACTTACAACTAACTCTCTTTTTCTTCGCAGTCAATAAGTACGCCCATCTGCCACACAGTATGAACAATCATTGCATTGTCGCTCTCTCTAGATTACAATAGGTCATGCAAGAATTTCATATCACCATCGAATAAAGAAACAGAAGATTGGTTTACACCAGGCATAGAGTTTCCTAAAATTAACTAGAGGGGACTCTGGCGCTGCGACCTTCAGCGACCATGGGAACGTCGGGTAGTACACAAATATACCTAGTCGCCATACTTTCGGGCCTCTAATCACACTTGTGGCTTTGTTTATTGCCGTGTTTCAGTTTTGTTTTGAAGGAAAGAATGAACCCTTTTGAACTTTGTGGCACGATTTAAAATCAAAAGCCTAAAAGATTAAGGCGGTGAAGCGCAACCGCTGAACATTTGCTTGATTTTTGTTTTGTGACAAGACAGCTCCAAACCCCGCGAACACAAATGGAATCAGAAGTACGAAGATTAGTCAAATCCTAGTACTGCCCATCATTCCCATGCTTGCTGAAGTGCCGTGCGTTGAAGCTCCTATAGACACTAGCGCCAGAGTTCCCTCTAGTGTATTATTAAGAAACTCTATGAACACAGGCCTCCTGTCAAGATATAAACCTCCTATCAAGATATAAAAGGCCTCGGTCAATTCTCTTGTTGTGCTCACCCATGTCTACCGAGTCCTTATAATTTAAGTGCGCAACCCTACTTCCCTACCAACTATGCGTAGCATGACCCACTCACGTCCACTTCATGCTTTTGAATGCCAAAACGTAGCGTGTGCACTTACCTGGACGGAGCGCTTGCTGCTGCCCAGGAAGGTCTCCAGGCTAAGGCAGTGGGGTCCCGTGGCTACAGAGCCCGGGTGCGCCAGGAGAGGTGCTAGGACGTGCTCCGGGGCGTAAGGATCCCCGCACAGCATGCACAGCAGGAGTCGCAGGTCGGGTCGTGAAGCGCCCCCCTCAGAAGGCGGGGGCAGCGACTGGTAGATGTGCAGGCGGCCCGCCCGCCGCTGGATGCTCTCAACGAGGGCAGCCAGGGCCTGCTCTAGCCGGACGGGATCCAAACCCCCAACATCCACGAAGGGGCACTGCAGGCTTTTGGCGCGGTTGATGCCTTCTTGACGCAGTGACGGGTCTGCGGGACCTGCATACACTATGACCAAAGGCAGGCCATGGAAGGGCAGCCGGTCGTCCTGCTCCAGATTGGCCAGAAGGGTCTTCTCGAGGCTCTCACGGATGTACTCGAGGCTTTGCTGGTTCGAGTAGACGCAGAGGCAGCCATGTGGAAGGTCCGTGCGAAAGGAGTTGTGGGGCAGGCCCACGTCGCCATCAACGATCCGGAAGTCGAGGGTGTACTGGGCACCCTTGTCGTCGAGCCGGAAGGCGGCCCCGTGGGCCTCGCGCATGGCCTGCGCCACCTGCTCGGCAGCCCCCCCGGAGCCCAGCACGACCAGCTGCAAGAGGCGGCCGTTGCCACCCAGGGGGCTCCAGGCGCCCCCTCCGCCACCTCCCTGGTGGGCACGCAGGAGCTGCTCGATGATAGCGTCCATGCAGTGCGGGTTGGCCGGGCAGTGCTCCCGCATGGGGCCGTGCACGAAGCCCAAGTGCCGCAGCAACATGAGCATTCGCTCCTGGTCCAGACGGTCCAGGGTCTTATATCTGCACGTGCCACAGAAGAAACAGTGCAAAGAACCAGTGATTCACACTTCGAATAGCATCATATGCCCATAACTAGGAGCTGTGCGAATATTTGAAACTTCGAATGTGTTTTGAATAGTGTTTGGAATTCAATTCGATTTGCACTAGAATTTTCATTGTTCAAACTATTCAAACTTCTCAAAGAACAACGCAAATGTCCCAAATGTACTGACTCTAGAAAACGCTGGTTCCTACATGGAGATGATAGATGTGACAGAGGTGGGGGCTCAACCCTGTTTTGGACCAACAATTTGGGCAGAAAATCTAAACAATCGGATGCTAAATATCTTTAGCATTCAGAGGCATACCGACTTACACAAGTGGGGGGCTGACCTACCACAGGCACTTGTCAGCCCGTATATATATATATATATAATAAGAGAGCGAGGACTTGTTCGACAACCGCTCGCACTTTCATGTGATTTTTGATACACGCAGCAGTTGTTCAATAACCTAAAAAAGGACAGTCACTTTTAAACAACATGCAGGATGCATGTAATAATATTACACGCGACACTTTGTATGCATTACCTCACAACATTCCACAGAATACAATTTTGTTGATGGCGGCTTCCTCAACAGTAAATATTTTATCATTGAATGAAAATTTTAATGACTAAAAGCAGCTCAAAAAGAATTCAGTTTTTAAATGTCAAGTCCTCCTTGAGGAATCAAAAATATTGTGAGCACTTCTATCTAGTTATTTTAGCTTCCCACTGAGCTCGAGTACACTGCTTTATTCGTCGCCGCTTTGTAAGCTGCCTCCATCACCCCAAGTTGACATAAGCAAGGCTGATCAGATTTATCAAAAAATAAGGCGTAAACCTTTCCTGGCACTTCCAGTATGGCAACACTAAAATATATAGAAAGATTAGTCACGATCATGTGCTCACGGCAGCTTCGACAAAGTGGCGGTGATGGTAATCATTTTGATGAAAGAAAATGATTTTCCTGAAGAAGCAAATGTTTTGACCGGTCGATAAAAAGTTTGTTCCCATCTATAACTGCATCGGCTAGTCGTAGCAAAATAAAATCATGAACAAGTGCAGTGGCGTACCAACTGTTTCCCGAGTGGGGGGCAAACCTACTTCACTCGTCAGCTGGGATATATATATATATATATAACTAGCCCGACTCCTATTTAGGCCTTCCTAGTGCTAAAAGAAACAGTCTTTCAGCTTCTCCCTGGTCTGGTGGTTGAAGCTGCAGGGTAAGCTTAAAAGCTGGGCTTCCCATTGTAGTTGAGTTCACTGCTTTATTCGACGTTCCTTTGTATACTGCTGCCATCACTCCTAGTTACCAAAAGCAATGCTGATAAGATTTATCAGTAACTAAAGCTAGTTCGGCAAAACTAAAACATTTAAAAAGATCTGTCACAATCATCGGCTCATAGCAGCTTCGACGGAGCAGCGGTGATGCTATTCACTTTTGTTGAAAGAAAATTATTTTACTGAAGCAGCTCAAATACTCTGACTGGTCCATAAAACGATTGCTCGTTCCCATCCATAACAAAGCAGGCTACAGTACACGACGCTTTCATGCCTTGTGCTGTAGCATGCTTTGCCGTGCTACAGTTCAAGGCGCGAAAGCGTGACATAGGTAGCCCGTGCCGCAAAGAGCCTAGAAAAAAATCATCACAGCAGAAATGCTGGAAAATTTTTACTGTATAAAACATTCCCTGGTAACATTTTCATTTCCTCGTAACAATACATTTGAATGATTACTGTGGTAAAGGACAACTTCGTCTTAGTTGTCGGTTGCTGCTTCATCTACCTAGCAAAAAGAAACACTTTCATGCTGCTATCTCATATAAGAATATGCTAAGAATCCTGTCCAGCTTTTTTTCCTCTGCAATTTCACTTAGTACTATTCGAAAGATATTCGACAAATATTCAATAATATCCGATTCTATTCACACTCACATTTCTATACTCGAATTCACTCCGCGCCAAAAATTTCATTATTCGCACAGCTCTACTCATAACCACTCGCTTCATTTTATTGATACACGATTGCTTTGTCAAAGCGTCTTTTCTGGCATTAAAGAACAGGAAAAAAAAAATATGCTTAGTTCTAAGCCCAAATACCTAAAGAGAGAGGTATGAGCCCCAACTTTGATTGTTAAATTCTTTTCATGTGAGCGACAGCCGCATCCTTAGTTACTATCAGATGCATTGTGAAACTGCACATAGGAAAGTGAAGTTGCTCTCATTTTTCACATTTCCTACTATGATGAATGCATAGAAGAAAAAAAAACTGTGCAGAGATCGAATAAAGGTGCTTGGGCATCTGCACAACTGTCTCTCCTCTGGTTTCGTGTGTGGGCGGACCACTGTACGGAAAGAGGGCACCCAAGAAAATAACAACTTCACACTGCACTTCTAAACTCTCCTTGCTGCACATGAGTGCAAGATTTTGTTGACCTGTTCACCGCAGTATCTGCTATCCGAAAGATGCGTTTTCTCATCAATTTTGAAGTGGTCTGTGACCCTTTTAAGATCCTAAATGTCAGAAACTTGGGTCAGGACTGAGGTTGCAATAATAGAAGTATACTGCACTAGATGTTTTACAGTCCAGCAGAAACCATTAAAGACAGCCGAGACATGAGTATTTTTCGCCTTGCCCATGCAACACTTGTCCTTTCAACACACCACTAAGTCAACACGTCCCATCAAACTATAAAGTGCGCGCAGCCACCTCGAGTGTGAGTGCCTCTTTCAAAGCTGCAATTTTGTACAGCCGAAGCGCTCACCTGGAGTCTTCCTGGAGAGCTTCGGTGATTTTGGCAATGTCCTCCTGGGTGATGACACTGCCGGGTCCCACATTGGCAAACTCGTAGAAGAGCTCGGCGTGCTCCAGTAGCAGTTCCTGGAACTGGCACCTGGCCCGTTCCGTCATCTCCTGCTGGTGTTCCTCGTACACCTGCAAGGAAAGCCGACACAACACTTGTGGCACTCGCACGCCAAGGTGGGGCGCTTCAAAGTGATGAGCTCCTGATGACACGTCAAACGATCGTGGATTTTACAGCAGTGATATGATTGACCAAAAACATTTAGGTGCAGCTTCTAGAGCAACCAAAATCTCACTTTGGAGCAGTTACTTGTGACAAATTTCTGGCCGCAAGAATTTGTCTATAAGCTGGAGCTGTTGCACCACATGTCACAGTAAATCCATTTATGCACGCATGCATGCATGTTCATTTAGAGTAGTCCTCAACATAGAATTACCTAGGTCACTGCTTTTCGCAATGCTGCAGACATATCCAAGTCGGATGCTACTTGAGCATTCTTTATATATCAATAATTTTATGCACTCCCTCCCTGTAACGACCCACAAATGAAGGTTAACAGTATATTCTAATAAATAAATAAACAAATAAAAAGTAATTTCTTCATTTGCACTCCCGTTTGGTCTTGCATAGGCTTGTGCAAATAGTGAATTTCAGAAAAGAAGCGAATTCGAAGTGAATAGTGATTTGGTCAAATAATTTCACATCGAATTCGAATAGTATACAGTTAAACCTGCCTATAACGAACTTCCATATAGCGAATTCCTCGATATTACAAAATTTTTCTATTCCCCGCCGTTAAGGTGATGTTCACTCTGCAGAAAGAGAAGGCTAGCGCATCCTTTCCCATATGTGTATGTATGTATGTACACACACACACACTATATATATATATGTACATATGTGATGCTATGATGACTGGGAGACGTGGCCTGGCTCATATGCCATGTTTATTCCATTCTGCACTTCTTCCTTCTCTGCTTCTACCAACCATCGCTTTATACGTCACACACAAATATATATATATATATATATATATATATATATATATATATATATATATATATATATATATATATATATATATATGGGAAAGAAGTGTACACTTAAGGGCTCAATTTCCCGTGTCTCGGCACAATAATAATGAAATCTAACAGATAATGATGCCAACGCATGTATAGTGAAACTTATTAGACCCAATTGTAATGTAAATGTGGAGAAAGAAAAGCGGGTGAAAAGATTACTTGCCGTGGACAGGAACTGCCCATGGCAAGTTATCTTTTCACCCACTTTTCTTTCTTCACATTAACCTTACAATTCGGTCTAATAACCTCCCCTATATTTTCTTTGGCATTATTGTCTGTTAGATTTCATTATATATGTATATATATACATTCGAGCCCACATATAACGGCCCCACTTGAAACAAACTTTCGCTTAAAATATACAATTTCCGCGTGACCGTGAAAATATACATTGGTTCAATGGCACAAAATCGCACTTACAACGAACGTCTCCGAGTGCCGCTGATCGGTTAAAGAGAATGAAGTCAGCGGTCTGCCGACTTCCCGGGAAACCAATTTCAACCACCGATCAGGCATCGGCGAAATGCCCATACATTCTTACTCTTAAAACGCCGACCCTGCCTCCGCAGCCCTCTAGTTGCCGCTCTCCCCAACCCGTGGAGGAAGGAAAGTTGTTTCCTTCCTTCACGCCCCGACTGCTTTTTGTTACGCACCCCTCCGTACTTTGTCCCCCCGATACTCTGAGAACCCCGCGTCGCCACACGAGGCCCGCGTTTTCACACTGCGACCGATCTTTCGAAGACCGGTCGGCCATCTACCCTGTTTTTGATCGCTGGTACTGTCGTTGGCGTCGCCGACCTAGAGTGACCAGACCATTTGCCATCATCGTCGGCCACTTACTGTATGTGTGTGTGTGTGTGTGTATATATATATATATATAGATGAAATAGATGATCAGAGATTCTTCCGGCTACCGTAATAAAAGTTATAAACTTCGAGAATAGTGCAGTATAGGAAACAAAACAATAAAATATTTATTTAATCCTAACAGTTTCGGCTGGTGGACCAGCCTTCTTCGGAGGATGTAAGTGAAATGGTACAAGTTCCCGCAGCAGAGGGTCACCCTCACAGTTTGAAGACCCTCCAAAAAAAAACAAAGAGAGACAAACGGGCGAACAAGGTAGCAACAGACAACAAGAAGCAGAAGAAGGAGAGGAACTAGAAAGAAGCGACGGAGAGCCGCCGGAAACGAGCGGGTAATTCTGGCATTGTTGCTGGGTATAGGTAAGACGCGCCGCCAGCGGAGGCGACCAAGAAAAACAGAAAAATGTGGAACATGTTGCCGCTTGCTGTTGCCGCTTACTGTTGCCGCTCTTTGTTGCCATGTTGCCGCTCTTTGGACCGAGAATCAACAATGGGAGAAAAAGGCGGGAATAAAGATGATATAACTTCAGGGGCAAATTTAATCCTCACATACTGCGCCGCCGCCCCTCGGGTGAATTCTATACTAAACCGCCACTTCAACATACTTAAACAGAGTAGTTGCCTCTCTGCCGTTTTTCAGACTCTGCCCAAGGTGGTTTACCGAAGAAATAAAAACCTGAGAGACTTACTGGTCAGGGCGAAAACACACAAATCCGACCACCATCAGGGCTGTAGATCGTGCAGGAAACCTCGCTGCAGGGTGTGCACACACATGGTGACCACAGATACCACCGAAGCCTCCTGTTCAGACTATGTGTACAAAATTAAAGACGACCTTAACTGTGACTCAGCCAATGTGGCATACAAAATTCGCTGTGAGGTGTGCAAACAGGAATATATTGGACACACGGAAACCGCGTTCCGTTTGCGTTTCAACAACCACAGGGCACACGTAAAGGGCCTCCCCAATTTGCCGTTCTCCAAACATATCAATCTTCCTGGTCACTCTTTCGAACGCGTAAGTGTCAGACTTCTACAATCCGGCTTCCAGAACACATGGGAGCGCGAACAGCGGGAGTCATACTTCATAAAGAAATTCAGATCACTTACCCACGGAATCAACGAGAGCCCTGGGCGACTGACGTGCCTCCGCGACGTTTCGTGAAACACAGAAATTGAATTACTCAATTAATTTATTTATACATACGTGAAGTCGCACACGTAATTTGGTCAATATAGCGCGTGAAACTAAACGAATTCGATGCTACGTGAACCAAACGGCGTGTGTTAGTATTATTAGACTTTATTTTCATTTCTGAGTACTTTTTTAGTATTATTTATTTTTATATTTTTTGTTTACATTTTTGTTTGTTCATCCTTTACAAGAATACCCATTCATTTATTTTCAGTATGACTGGTTGTACAGTTTTCTGCAAGAGAGGGCAGGTGGAAGGAGGGGGAGAGGGCACATTAGCTTTCAAACGTGGCCATTATTTTCCGAAAGCTGGAGCGGGTCGTATGCTTCTTGTGTGTGTGTGTGTGTGTGTGTGTGTGTGTGTGGCCCGATGCCGCGGGCCAGCCGCCGAACCACGTGAACTTAAACTCGATCCATGTTGGTATGCGAGCAAGCGGCAACATGTTCCACATTTTTCCATTTTTCTTGGTCGCCTCCGCTGGCGGCGTGTCTTACCTATACCCAGCAACAATGCCAGAATTACCCGCTCGTTTCCGGCGGCTCTCCGTCGCTCCTTCCTAGTTCCTCTCCTTCTTCTGCTTCTTGTTGTCTGTTGCTACCTCGTTCGCCCGTTTGTCTCTTTTTTTTTCTTTTAGAGGGTCTTCAAACTGTGAGGGTGACCCTCTGCTACGGGAACTTGTACCATTTCACTTACATCCTCAGAAGAAGGCTGGTCCACCAGCCGAAACTGTTAGGATTAAATAAATATTTTATTGTTTTGTTTCCTATACTGCACTATTCTCGAAGTTTATAACTAATATATATATATATATATATATATATATATATATATATATATATATATATATATATATATATATATATATATATATATATATATATACACACACACACACACACAGTCGTGCCCGCTTATAACGAACCTGAGTGTGACGCGGCATCCGTTTGCTGTATCCCAAAGTTCTTAGTAAATGAAACACAGCTTTTAAAAAAAGTTGTTGCGAGTGAAAGCACAAACTTTTTTTGCCCCAAAAAGTCCGTGATGCATGTGTTTCGAAAAACAGAAGCGATAAGGGTGGTCTCGAGTACATTTAAAATGGCAGGGTGCTCGTTTGCCAAGGCCCGTGGCGTAAGCTGCATGACGCACTGGCTCCAAAATTTCGTCGTTCTCGCAATCCAATTCCTCCAAATCGCTCTCGCCACGTACTTCATTCACAATGCCCTAATCCGTGCACGGTTCCTCAGTGTCGTCATCATCATCTGCCGTAATTAAACCATCGCAACAGATGTCCCACCCGCTCTCCCAGGTCGGTGTCGACGACGCGCGGCCACAAATCGCCGCCGCAGTTCGGAAGCTTCAGGCTCGGCATCAGGCCCGACGTCGACGAAATCGGCCTCGCGAAAACAGTTTCGCGCGCATGTAGCCGTCACCGCCGCCCACAAAATATTCACCATCTCCACGGCTGAATACAGGGACGCCCGAAGGGGCAAGTTGGCTGCCAGGTGGTCAACAGCTATGAGCAAGCACTCCGCAACGCGGCCCCTAACACGCGGATTAAACTCAAGAAAAGCGGTCAAACTTTCTATGTTTTGTTGAGCGGCAGGAAAAAGCGTGCTAGCCCTCTTGTCGGCCATCATGAACACGCACGCACACCAAGAGCGAGCAAGTCGCGCACATGCGACGCACATGCCAGAATGCGTAGAAGAGCTCTGGGCCCGTATCCAGTCAGAAAACTAAACTAAGTCGAGCCAGCGTGGCGGGCGTCGCGTCGCGGTGGAGACGGGCGAAGGGGTTGTTATCAAGAGAGGAGAGCAGACTTGCGGAAGAACGGCAAGGATTTGCGATAAAGAGAGGGGAGGATGCGGCGGGAGGGCGACCTTGAAAACCAAAACACGCGAGAAGGAGGCAGGTTGGCTAGCTTGCTTGAAAGGTCCGCGAAACTCGCACGTGCATGGCCGCCTGAATCGATGCGCGCGGCGGTGTTCGAAGAATTGGCGGCCGTGGTCAAAAAATCGTTTCGTTGCGCCGGCGGGTTTGCGTGGCTTCACGAACTTCGATATTTCGCGATTTGTTCCGCGCAAGTTAACAGCCCTTTACGCGCTTCCGCACGCGCGCGGAAGGCATGCTGAGCCGAGTGCGAAGTGGGCGAGAACAAGTCCTAAACACAAAACGAACCGCAAATTATCAGAGTCGGTGGAATAGCGTACGCACGTGCACTAGACGAAGACTATCTGATACAGTCGGTGGCCGACGATGTTGGCAAATGGTCTGGTCACTCCAGGCCGGCGACGCCAATGACAGTACCAGCGATCAAAAACAGGGTAGACGACCGACTGGTCTTCGAAAGATCGGTGGCAGTGTGAAAACACGGGCCTCGTCTGGCGATGCGGTGTGCTCAGAGTAGCAGGGGGACAAAGGACGGAGGGGTGCGTAACAATAAGCGGTCGGGGAGAGCGGCAATTAGAGGGGCATGGAGGCAGGGTCGGCGTTTAATAATAAGAGTGTATGGGCACTTCGCCGATGCCTGATCAGTGGTCGAAATCGGTTTCCCAGGAAGTCGGCAGACCGCTGACTCCATTCGCTGTAACCGATCAGTGGCACTCGGAGACGTTCCTTGTAAGTGAAATTTTGTGCCGTTGAATCCAATGTATATTTTCGCGGCCACGCGGATATTGTTTATTTTAAGTGAAAGTTTGTTTTAAGTGGGGCCGTTATATATGGGCTCGACTGTGTGTGTGTGCGTGTGTGTGTGTGTGTGTGTGTGTGTGTGTGTGTATACACACACGTGGATGGCGGTGGCAGCGGCGACGACGGCAAAAACCAGCCGAGACTGTCCACATAATTGGTATCACAATAAAAGACCTAGTTGGCCGATGCAATCAATGCAGTACACCGGCGTTAACTAAATAAGATGGCCACTTTCAAAAGAGTGGCACTGCGGGCAGAGACGATAGCAACAAGAGCGCCCTCTGACAGCTATCTTGGCGGTCTTGGCACATTAGAAACTCCGGTCACCTCGAGGCTCTTGACTGATAAACTTCTAGTTACCGGGCTTCTAACTTCGAATTATTTTTCCTATAGACGTGCATGCAATATTGAAGGGACCACTTGTTGACTTCTATTCAAGTGAAAATTAAAATTAGACGACTCCGAATTATCAGAGTCAAGTGTATTTACTCGCATAATTTGCCCACCCCTTATTTTTTGCCATCTTTTTTACTTGCCAAGGCACTTAGATAGTGAACGCTTGTGCTCTCTTAATCTCATATTTATACATTTTCAACTCTTCAATATATATATCAAATGAAAACCCGGGCACTTCGTTAGTGTCCCCTATCCAAGTGGCCAGGTTTGCAACATCACTCCAGCTCTGCCGGGAGTGCTGTTATGAGCCTGTTATTCAATATGCGAACATCATTTCTAGGGATAGGAGATACATTGGGTAAAGAATAATAGAAGCTTCCCACATTAAAAGAAAGGGAGAAGGATGCATTACTGAACCTTCTATAAGTCTGTCAGATAAGGAATATGCATATCTCAGTTCTACATGCTACTGTTGACTTGCGTGGCCTTACACGTGCACCTGTCCGATTTATTTATTTGTGGGTTTTATGTGCGTTTTGCGGTACGCTGATAAAACTTGGCTATGGCACGTTGCCCTTTGCTGGACACTATTTAGTTGTCGATTATGGTTTCAATAAATCAGTCGAAATTCTGTGCTTGTCTGTCTCCTTTCGTTCCTCTTTTGTGTCTCACCTGCTGCAAAGTTTGCTAGAAGATAAACCCTTACCAACTCGCCCAGTGTTCAACACTTGTTATACAACTATTCATTCATATTGAACCCCTTTGTAAGAGATACTGATATAAGAGACAAATGGGTATAAAAGACACCAGTGTGCCTACAGTAAAATACTGGTCGATGAGAACATGCATGCAAGGTACCCAGCTCATAAAAGACATCTCATTTAAAAGACAAGAATTGCTGCCCCGGAGCATGCCTCTTATAAAGGGGTTTAACTGTACCTTGAAATTTCCAATTATTTAAATTCAGATCTAAGCGAACTCGAATGCTGTAATATTCATTCGAATATTCGAAGCCTTCGAATATTCACATAAGCCTAGTCATGTGACCTATGCTACTACTACTACTACTACTACTACTACTACTACTACTACTACTACTACTACTAATATACTCACACCTCGTTGTAACGTAACGGGATATAACGAAATAATGAATATAACAAAGTAAATGAAATTCCCTTTAAAAACTCCATTGAGAACCATGTATTTTAAACCTAAGCGAACTCGAATGCTGTAATATTCATTTGAATATTCGAAGCCTTCGAATATTCACATAAGCCTAGTCATGTGACCTATGCTACTACTACTACTACTACTACTACTACTACTACAACTACTACTACTACTACTACTATACTCACACCTCGTTGTAACGTAACGGGATATAACGAAATAATGAATATAACAAAGTAAATGAAATTCCCTTTGAAAACTCCATTGAGAACCATGTATTTTAAACCTCGTTGTAATGAACTAAAATTGACCAATAAATTGATATAACGAACTTAAGTAGTCTATCAAACAGTCTATCAAAAAAAATGACCGTAGTGTGTTAAGTATTGCATTTTCTGCGGAGTTTGACGCTCGTTCGGCGCAGCTTTCTCAAAACTCCAGCGCCGACCTACAGCCACGCCCCGCGCGGCTGAGAGAGCCGTCCTCCTCACACAGCCAGTGGAGAGGATTGAGGAAGCGCTCAGTGGGTCACATGACTGAGAAGCGGCGCCGCGGTGCAAAGCGATTTCCCTCTCACAACAACAACGACTGCGTCTTCGCTGCTACCATGGCTGCTACCCTCTGCACCAATAAAGGAATACTCTCCGTGACAGCTTTCTTTTTTTTCCCTCTCTCTGCGCGCGCGGTCTTGAAAGGAGAAGGGTCTTTATGTACAGAGAGAGAAAATGGAGAAGCGTGGAACAGGCGCATCGCAGATCGGCATTTGAAAGAGAGCAAACAATCCATCAAAGTCTTTTCTTTCCTTTTCTTCTTTTCCTTCCTCGCGCACAGCATTGAGAGGTGCCGCCGCGGGATAAAGCATGGTGCTAAGAGCATTTTTAGAGTGCGGTATGTTCGAATTAACCGTCGCAAGTGATTGTGCATTTGAATTACAGGGTGTTTTCGCTCATTGGAATACACATAGCATTGACGGGACCTCAGCATGAGTTCAAATTAACCGGAAGTTCGAATTATTGAGATTCAACTGAGTTTATTTTCCGTGGCACGTGTGGTTGTGTAGCGGTACATCGGGCCGCAAGGCGGTTTCTTTCTTTGCATGCTTATAGCTGTGCGCCCATCTGAGCATACATTGCCACGAACTATTATAATCGATATAACAAAATAATGGATATAACGAAATAATTGTGGCTCCCCTTCAACTTCGTTATAACGAGGTTTGAGTGTACTACTACTACTACTACTACTACTACTACTACTACTACTACTACTACTACTACTACTACTACTACTACTACTACTACTACTACTACTACTACTACTACTACTGCACCGGGTATACTTCAACAGCTTCGCTGTAACCGAAAAACGAAAAAGTAAAGTAACGCACGCACCTCCAGCAGGTCCGCCTCGGGCAGCTGTTCATAGCACTCGCGCCCCATGAAAAGGACGCGCACCTCGCCCAGGCTCTTGCCGGGCGTCACATAGCCGGTCTCCTCGAGAAGCTGCCGAAACTGGCGCCGCAACTCTTGCCGGCGCTCCTCAGCCTCCAGGGCCGCCCGGTGCTCCTGGAAGCAGGCCTCGGCCTCGTGCCTCGTCAGCAGGGCATATGGAATGCGGCCGTCCTCCTCTTCGTCCTGGTCATCCACGGGCGACCGGTCCTCCCACTCACCCCCGTCGTCCACAAAGTATTGATCGAAATCCGCGTGTGGCCGCAGAAGTTCCTCTTTCACTGTCGACCAGTCACTGTAACATAGGTAGGCTGTCGCTTAGCAAATGGACAAAATTTTGCCACGGTGAGACATTGCTGTGGGAATATAACAGTCAACATCAAGATACAGTCGAGCCCAGATATAACGGCCCCACTTACAACGAACTTTCGCTTAAAACGAACAATATCTGCGTGACCGTGAAAATATACATTGGTTCAATGGCACAAAATCGCACTTACAACGAACGTCTCCGAGCGCCGCTGATCGGTTACAGCGAACGAAGTCAGCGGTCTGCCGACTTTTCGGGAAACCAATTTCGACCACCGATCAGGCATCAACGATGTGCCCATACATTCTTATTGTTAAACGCCCACCCTGCGTCCGCGACCCTCTAGTTGCTGCTCTCCCCAACCCGTGGAGGAAGGAAAGCTGTTTCCTTCCTCCACGCCCCGACTGCTGTTCCACATTTAGCATCACAATTTAACAAATTTTTCACAACACTTCGAAACAAACATGCTTGTTTTTCTCTCAGTATGCATTACCTATATATGAAAATATGAGCACTGTATAACGTAAGGAACACTTATCGTCTGCTGTGATGCCAGGTGCACCTGTATCAGTGGTATGCCCCAACACACCTTTTATGTTGTGAAGTCACACCGAAGTAGCGTGACGGTGTGTCTACATGGCTTCACCGTAATTTTATAGTCAATTTGAACGAGTTTTGACAAGACACGCTTATAAGAAAACTCGAACTCTACGCCATATCTGGCATGGGACGCTACATCTATGCGCAGTGGTGAGTGCACCACTTCTTCCTAAAACTGTGAAATACAACCTGTAAAGCTCCAACGTCGCAGCAAACCAAGAGACCTAGCGGTATTCAGCCTCTTTGAACAACACAGGCACTGCTTGAGTGCTTTGCAAAGCACCCAACTAACCATGCTGCATGGTATATGAAACTGTGGAAAAAGATCCGTCGACAGTTCGTTAATTAAGGGGGGGCAGACTGGTCTTTGGAACCAAAAAGTGACAAAAAAATTCATTTTTTAAAATTGACATACTTGGTTTCTGCAAGTATTTTTCTATCTCTCTACAAATTTTTACACACCAGGAAGTGGTAATTTTTTGTAATGTCATTTTAACTGTCCAGATTTTTGGTGCTGTTAACATGCAGAACCTGCAAAAAAATGGGGAACCGACTTTGAGGCTTCTTTATAATTTGCCAGCACCTGTGTCTAAAGCTCTACTACCAATTTATGGGCTTCTTTATGAGGATTGCAAAGCATGCGCACCATTATTGTTGCTCTTTGAAGAAACTGTGTGTTTCCAGTTTTTTCCATTTTTCTTTAAAAAGTAAGTTTGCGACTATTCAATTTTGAGGCCTCAATATCTCTGCAGCTAGGGCAGGTACAACAATAATTATCTTTGCAGTGGAAGCCTGTACCAGTGTAGAATGCAAGTACGAGAACAGAATTTAGAGCACATGCCTTTTTAATTAATCACTAATCAGAATTGTAACACATTTCCAACTGCATTTGAAAATGAATAATTCATTTTGCTGTAAAATAACCAATAAAGCCTAAAAACAAAAAAAAAAACTCTTCCATAATTTCATTGTATAGTCATTAGTCTATGTTGGCATATCCTAAATATCCCTTTTAATTAAGCACTTTTTTTCTATGGTGGCTTTAAACAATAAGGGATGAACTTAAGTTATCTCAGGAACAAGGTGAGTTACAGGAAAACTAATTAAATATTTGAAATCAGCAGAAAAACTGCATAACCTCGTGTAGTTCGATCAAGATCACTGAAGAAATAAACAAAATTGTCTAAGACCAGTCTGCCCCCTTAAGGGGAGAAGCGGGTCTTTGAGACCGAAAATCACAAGAAATAGGATTTTTTAGAAATGCTATATTCGGATTCTCCCTCTATCCCTGCATAATCTCGCCAATTTTCACGCATCCTCGATTGGTAATTGAGCCATAAGAGTAGTTTCTGCGACGTTAGTGAGCTGAATTTTTGGTGATGGATGCGCGAAAAACGGGCTTTTTCTGCCCAGTGGTGTTACCGTCCTACGCTTGCTACAGCAGCCGTCTTGGTCACATTCGAAAGAGCCGCTCTTTTTCTTTCATATCCCGCCTCACTTGTTTTCGTCCACTCAGTATGCACGCCATGAATCCACATTAAAAAAAAAAAAAAAGCCCCTTTGCGTGAGCCTATTGGTGCGGTGATGACAGGTGACTAAATTGCGCCTTCCGATTCGCCAGGCCTCCCGAGCTGTCTGCTGCATGCGGCAGCGGAGCGCACACGAAGCGGCGAGTGTATGTCACTTTGTTCTCGTCGACTTCCTGAACTCGTGTGAGCTAGCGAGAAATTAGAGCAAGCATCTCTGTATAGTCTATATTCGACGGTATACTGGTATGGCGCTGAACGAGCTCGACGAAGCCGCCGGGACAGTGCGGTAGGCCTAAGCTCTCGGCCGGGTTTTTCCGGGCTGTCTGCTGCGTGCGGCAGTGGAGTGCACGTGAAGCGGCGAGTGAATCTCGCTCACATGCCATTGTTCTTATCGGCTTCCTGAACCCGCGCGAGCTAGCGAGAAATTGGAGCAAGTGTTTCTCAAGTCTGCACATTCAGGCCGCCGAACCAGCCTAACGAAGCGCACCACAGCCACCGGGCCAGTGTGTTAGGCCTAAGCTCTCAGCCACGTTTTGAACCTGGCTTGAACATTTCATCATGCCGAAACCGTATCGCAAGCTCCACACCGCTCACAAGTTTGGAAAGAAGCGCAAGAAATCTACGGCAAAAAGATATAATGGCACGGGTATATCCAACGCGCACCTAGTACAGGACGGCGCAGCGACGGAATACGATCCGCCGGATAAAACACCGACATCTCCGCCTGTTTCACCTGCCGCCTCGGACGACGTCGAAGATAGGCAGCGCATAAAGAGAAAGACAACCTTTTTGACGAGCACCGATCATGCGCAACAGCAGAAAGTGAGTGCTGATAAGATCAGCAGCTTATCGGCAACTTTGGCGAGCGAGCGCAAATTGCGAACGTTCATGACAGCGAGCGAGGACTCGGGCCCGTCAGCGACTACCTACGGGATCGTCGACTTATTTGCGATAAACAAGCTCCTTGAAAGTACGACTAAATGCCAGACATGCAGTGGGACCATTTCTATTGAAAAAGGTGAGCGTGAATATGGACTTGCGATGAAGCTGACTTCAGAGTGCCGCAACTGTGGACTTGTTGACAGTGAGTGGAGCTCTGGGAGGGTACCCAGTCAGGCTAAATGCACTGCATTTGAAGTGAATATCCGTGTGTCCCGTGCCATGCAAAGCACAGGAAATGGCCAGGTAGCCCTAAACGACATCTCTGTAATTAGAATTTCTCACAGGGGACTTCACCACAAAAGCTATCAGAGCCATATGAAAAATAAACTGAATCCCGCAGGAACAAGAGCTGCAGACAAGGTCCTCTCTGATTGTGCCATGTCAGTGAAAACATTATACCAAGATCTGTGCTTTGACAACCCAGGAAATGTGGCCATCTGTTATGATGGCACCTGGATGACCAGAGGCCACCTGTTGCACATTGGAGTGGGTGTTGTTATAGAGCTGTTTTCTGGCTATGTTTTACACTATGTTGTCCTGTCCAATTTTTTTGCCGGCTGCAAGCGCGCACCACCAAAAGAGCACCCAAATTACTTGGTTTGGGAGTCCACGCACATCTGCCAGAAAAATACACAGTGCAAATCAGGGCACATGGAAGTTGAGGCAGCAGTCACCCTCTTTGGGCGCTCAATTTCCCGTCACGGCTTGCGGTACACAGTGATGCTGTGTGATGCGGACAGTAGATCATTTCGTGCTATTGAAGACTCGACAGTTTATGGTTCCATACAGGTTCAAAAAGAGGACTGCATAAACTATGTCCAAAAACAAATGGATACTGCACTACGCAATCTTGTTCAAAAGCATAAAGGTTCTCGCGAAACACTAAGTGGAAGAGGCCGCTTGACAGGTGATGTTATAGAGAAATTGTCGAGATACTATGGCTGGGCTCTGAAGTCCAATGTTGGTGACGTAGATGCAATGCACCTGGCAGCCATGGCCACATATTATCATGTGACATCGACTGATGAAAGGTCCAACCACGCCTTGTGCCCAAGTGGCAGTGACTCATGGTGCAAGCAAAATGCTGCTGCTACAAGTAGAGAACCGCTGCTTGATTGATTGATATGCGGGGTTTAACATCCCAAAACCACCATATGATTATAAAGAAGCGCCGTAGCGGAGGGCTCCGGAAATTTCGACCACCTGGGGTTCTTTAACGTGCACCCAAATCTGAGCACACAGGCCTACAACATTTCTGCCTCCATCAGAAATGCAGCCACCACAGCCGGGATACGAACCCCCGACCTGCCGGTCAGCAGCTGAGTACTTTAGCCACTAGACCACCCCGACGGGGCGGGAGAACCGCTGCCAAGACACACCTACAACTTCCCACAAAAATTTCCGTGATGCACTACTTCCAGTCTACGAGCGACTTTGTGACAAGGAGCTACTAAAACGCTGCCAAAGAGGCAAGACACAAAATGCAAACGAGACGCTTCATTTTGTGATATGGTCTCTAATGCCTAAAGAGAAGCATGCTTCACTCATAGCTGTTGAGACTGCAGTTGCTGAAGCCGTGATGCGCTTCAACTCAGGAATGAAAGAAGCCTCCATACGTATCCTCAAAGAACTTCAGCTAGAGCGAAACTCCATGAGCGAGCCACGGGCAGAAGAGAAGCATTCTCGTCGGATCATGAAAGCCAAGCGAAAGCGTTCAACATCTTCCAGGTTCCTACATCAAGCAAAGCGGTGGCAACAACAAAAGTGTGACAAAGATTAGTGCCCTAGTGCTTTCCGAGGCATTTATATGCAAAGAGAAGCATTTTTGTATGTGTGGATATAATTAAATATACAGAGGTTTGTTTTTTGCCATTTTCTCAGTTTCAGTTTTTTCACCACCGTTAATTCTTCTGACCAGCGCTTCTCAGCTTTGGTACACTGGAATTTGATAATTTTTGTCTTGCTGAGAAGCTGGATGCTTAGTGAGTGCAAGAAAGTGCCATATGCAACAATAGGACACCATACATTTTTAGAAAAAATAAAATACAAAAGTTATCATTCCTTGATAATGGAAGGATGAACTTCTAAGCTTCATAACTTTTGTTGTAGGAAAGCTAGAGCCATAAAACTTGCTTTTTGTACTCTTTCCTATTTGTAGAATGCAATGACATTTAATTCAGCAAGATCTGTACAGCCAATTTACTGAAAAGGTGATCAAAAAGCTTTTAATTAATGACTAACTAAAAACAAAACGGTAAGAGGTACATAAAAACTGAGTTCATATTTGACATCTGCACATGTATATACACGATCTGATAAGTTTTTATCACCCTAGCTTGAATAATAAGATGCCTGATGGCTAAGTGCCTCTTCCCCCCATAATGCTATCTAATCCAAAGCCCATACTTCCCATCATTCTCACACTAGTACCATAAATTCAGCACCAGTTCCCCTCTCAGTTATTGTATGAAGCTCTATGCCAAAACCAAAATGGTCAAAGCAAGGTCGGTAAAACACCGACACCAGGGACATTAGATGTTCCACACTCTCTCAAAAGGCGATGCAAGAAAAGTAACTGGAAATTAACTCCTTGGAAAATCGAGAGTGTTCACCTGTCACCCAGGGCATCCCGGTTTGGTAGCAGCTGGGCCAAGGCCGTGGGAAGAGCCCGAAGAAAGCCCCGGACGCGGCGCGCCGTGTGCTCTTCTCGTAACCGTCTCACATGCTTCTCGAAGGCTAGCCGCGCCGCCGCTCGGCCAAACAGGGCGCAGAAGCGTTCACATTCTGGTGCTCCCAGCAGCCTTTGGCTCCAACCGGCCCACTGTGCGCGCGGGTCGGTCACCTGGGCTCGCACCAGCGCCTGTGGAGGTGCACAATGACAAGGTTGATCGGGTTGGTGTATGAATGTGAGTGCAAAGAGGACAAAATAAACGTAGAGATCAGTCAATGGAAGTCTGAAGTTTTACAGTTGACAAAAATTTGACACAAAAGCAAAAATTTGACACAAAGCGCAAAAATTTTCGCTTGCCCGTTGCTTCAGCAATTGGCATCTTTGCACTGCCGGTGGAGTTCTCGCCAGCAACACCTACTAAGTTCTATCGTTTCAAAGATCATTTTTTCCAGCCAAAACACATCGTGAGCTTCGTCATACTGGCCATTGTTAAATTCGTAATTATACTAGAAAGACTGCGCGAATGGTCGCATGATGACGTGCTGACGAAGCGAGGAGCAGGCGACATGCTGTCCGCATGTCACTACTGTGTTGCAGTGAAGATGTCTTGTTTTCTGCAGGCGCACATTTTAATCAATCTCGACCGCATTTTTTATTTTGGAGGGGGGGGGGGGGCAGCAGCAGCGAGGCCCACAGTTCCTCCATGTTCCCGGCAAAATAAATACTAGGTACTGCTGGAAAACATGACCTTTGGAGCCACAAGCTAGCCGGCACAGCAAACGACGAGCACTGACTACTTTGAATAGTTCTAAGTTCCTTGCATCCCACTTCTTGTGCGTTTTGTTAATTCAAAAACTCGCTTCATTCAAAGCTTTCTTGCGGCCCCAGTGACTTCAAATTAGCGAAGTTTTACTGTAGTTCAAGTGGCCTTGATTAAGAAGGAGAATAGCACGTGTATTAGCTGCCCCTCGCTACTTTTGTCCGAGGCTGGGTATGGGTTAGCTTCCAGATAAACCTGTGAGATAACTTTCGTTATGCAGTTTTGGCGACCTTAGCTGTAGTTATTTATGTTTGTCACGCATTTTGAAACCCTTTTTTTTTTTGTTCAAGAATGTTCACGTGAGGAGATATCTATGGCTGTGTTCTTGTGATGCTTTTGTCAACTATGGGAAGCGAGTTTTCTTTTCATTAACATTGAGTTTTCAGTCAGCACCTGTCTTGTGTGTTGTTCTCTTTGTCCCGTTTTCCACGCGCTGTCTCACTGTGAGTGAGTGTTATGCATCAGCTCCTATGAGGCCTTCAATACTACTGACGTGTTCAACTTACATATAAGTGACACTAAAAAGGTTTGGTCCAGGTCATCCAGTACAACCTTATTTTGTGATGTTCCTTTTTTTTTTTGTTTAAATGTTGTGCTACTTTAATTTTCAGCATTCTTTTTGCAAACATGATTCCTTGCTCTCCAAACCATGATGGCACATTTTAAAGCTGCATTACAGGCCAACTCTGGCAATCTTTTTCCTATGTCAAAGTAAGAGTGCTTTTATATTCCCCAGACGCTCCTGTCATGGGCCTGATGGCAGAAATACTCGGCACAATATTTAGAATAATTTTAAATAAGCTATAAAGTGTGACACCGAAACCGAGACCCAACTACAGTGCTATCCTCGCGTGACAAAAGCGTTGGTAAAAACCATGCAAACCGGAAACCGTGCATGGTATGCCGGTCTCGATAGTGTGGAGTGGCTAAAAGCAGACGCTCAAGCGAAAGGTGACCCCATCGCAACAGCCGCACCATGTCTGTTACCGACTGTGCTATGTGCACAAGCTCCTCGTAGCTGTCTAAAAATGACAGCTGAGATTCAGATGCATGTGAAGGCCAAGTAAAATGGCCGAAGAGGAATGGCGATTGCTGGCTGTGCATTCCACTGTCAGATGGTGCCACCTGCCCAGGCCACTCAAGTTTGAGGTGCCGTGATTGATAAAATGCTATTACTAAAAAGTTTGCAGACTTACTGAGGCTTCTTAACATTGCTATAAAAAGAGTGCGTATGTCTGGCAATAGCGAAGTTTAAAATTGCACTGGCAAGGCTGAGGGAATTTAGGCCAAGTACGTGCCCCCTTTCGCAATACACGCCAGTCCCGGTCATGGTGCGCCCTGTATATGTTGTAATAAGTGTTTCCATGCTGTGATGTACACTAGTACACTACCGTAATGTCCCTGCATGGACCCTCTTCTTCTGGTACGGTATTAACACAGTTTCCATGGAGTGAGCTGACACTGCTAGCTAAAACAATAGATAGTATCGAGACAAAGGGTAATCATAACCTCTAAGTGTTTCCTGAATATTCAGGTAATTATACGAGGAATCGTGTGCAACCACAATGCAACACTACCTGCCACGCATCGCTTGCAGGCCTACAACGAACTGAAGTTAGCATGCCGGACCAACGGAACGCTGGCTAAGCAACACACACGACCATTGCCTTGTGAACAGCAGATGATGTAGTGGCGCCTCAGTTCCGCCATTTCTGCCACTTTGACGTAAGCATTGGTACACACACACAATGTTGCCAATAATTGCTGGAAGCCAGCTGGGAGTCGGGCAATCTATAAAATTCATTTGTAAAAAAATCTGCATATCTCTTCAGCCTGTCATTCAGACGAATGATGGGAACTTGCAAATGAACTTGCCCAACGAATTTCATTGAGATCTATTGAACTCGAAAAATCGCCAGAGACAGAATTTCTAACTTCGAAAGAAGTTCAAAAGAGTCAGCAGGCACCACATGACTGTGACAGCAACGCTGCGAGCTGTTTTTCCTTAAAGCCTGTGGCATGATTGATGCAAGTGCAGACAACATGGGGCACTTGCCTGGAAGGCGTCGGTAGCCTGGTCGAGAGCCTCACGGCGTGCCCGGCTGGCCTCGAGAAACGATGGTACCCTGCCCGCCCATCGACTGGAACCCTTGGTGCCCCGGTCAACCAGCTGTGCAACTAGTAGAAACGCAAGGTCCACATTCACGTTCTCGTGGGCTGACGTCTCCACCAGGGGTACCTGGCCCCTGCACGGCGACAACGAGGTGGTCAATAGGATGGCTTGTAAGCACTGCTCATTACCACTCATGTGGTGTTTGTACCCGCAGTGTTCACAGAATGAAACATAACGACATTTAAAGTGCAATGACTATGACCAATTTCGTCAGATAACCATGCCACTGGGCAATGTCCGAACACAAAATAGTTAAATTCTGCTCGGAAGAATTGCAGATGACAACTAATAGCGTTCAGTTTGAGTGAGTTCACCCCTTAGGAAAATATACCCCTGAAAAGCGAAGGCCAAAAGTGTTGAAGATTGGGCGAGTTGGTTCGTCGTACTTGAACTGGTATAGCGCATTACGGGGAAGAAGAAACGGCCGAGCAGACCGACACAAGAGGACAGAGCGCTAACTTCCAACTGAGCTTTATTGTCAAATTGCATCAAATAAGTATACCGGCGCAAGCATACAAAACCACCCTAACGCAACGACAAGATAACACACAACATCACACCGTCACATATCACACATTCATAGGCGGTTACTCTGATTAAGGAAGGCCACTTCATGTTCCGATAAACCCAAAGAAGGGGCGCTAATACACGTGCTGCCAGCTCTTGCTATACAATGCGCTTCTATAATTTCCCGAGTTAATTGCGACGGGTGCTTTTTTATCACTTCACACTGGTCAAACATGGGGGTACATCCACAATCGCGACAGTGAATTCCAATGTGGCCCTGGATCGCTTTGTGAGCATTATAATGGTGCTCTTTTAGCCTTTCATTAAGGCATCGCCCCGTTTGGCCGAAATACCACATACCACATGAGAATGGAATTGCGTAAACAACCCCCACTACGCACGGCACAAACCGAGTTTTGTGCTTAGTTGCGCAACCAGTGGTGTGTGATTTGAGAGGGTTGACAGCTTTGCAAAGCCGCTGTAACTTATCCGGCGCTGAAAACACCACTTTGACGCTGCATTTCTCCCCTATCTTTTTTAGCCGGTGGGAAATGTCATGCACGTAGGGTAAAACTACGGGTCTTTTTCGGTCGTTAGATTCCGGCTGGGCCTCAGAGTTGCATCCTTTCTTTATCTGTTTTAATAGCTTTTCAGCTATAGATGCCAGTAGGATAGCTGGGTACCCAGCACTCAAAAGCCTTTCAACTTGAGCAGCAAAGCTGCGATGCATGACATGATGACACGATTTCCTAAGAGGATTGATGAGAGAAAGATTTGTGATGCTGCGCTTAACTAACTTGGAATGGGAAGAGTCATAGGGTAAAAGGGGTTTTCCATTTCTAGGTTCAAATAGCCAGCACACATGGTCAGGTGAAAGAATTAAATTCAAATCTAATCCATTAGCAATTCGTCGTGACATGGCGCTTTTGTCTCTCTTTCATAAATATGCCTACGCCACTCGATCACCGCTAGCGCAATTACAACTTTCCTCTCACTTGCAACCTGTGCACTGTCATTGTGCACAGGTTACACAATGACTTCAGCTACACCCACCTCAACGGCACCACTAATGCTTTTAACTACTCGTCACTCCCGCGTGCCATACGACTGTGGAATGATCTTCAAAACAGCATCACCCTTCAGCGTAATCACAATAAATTTCGCGAGCATCTTCTCAACCATTTCATTGATAATGTTTAGCTGGTCCACTTACTCCCAGGATTCATGTATCCTCTTTTTCTTTTTATTTTCATCATCACAGTGGAGCTATTGTTTAAAGTTTTGTTCATTAACCCAAACCAACACGGTAAACTGCGTAGTCTGTTTCAATACGCTTCATTTTGATCTGTCCAACACGCTATTGCATTTTTTTTGCATGTTTTAAACTTACCTATTTATGTGGAATACATACGACTACTTCTGTACTTGGACATATTTTTGCTGTTGTTGACGTACTACATTGTTTTTACTGACTTGTTAACCAAATTTGTTATTACTTTGTATCGCCCCCCCCTTACGAAACGCCTCTGCAAGGCCTGTAAGGTACTTGTAAATATATAAATAAATAAATGTCACTGCTAACTGGCCTCTAAAACTGGTATTGGCTGTTGTGTAAGCATAGAAGCCAATATCACGCCAATGTTACAGGAACTGACAGCTGTGGACATGAAAGTAAATGCATGACATAGCTCTAAATTGGTGCATTTCATTCTGGGAGGATTCTACCTCCAAATTACTTAAATATCTCTCTATACATTGTTTCATTACTGTTACCCCTTGGGTCTCTTAACATCACACTCGAGTTGTTAAAGGTTCAGAAAAGATATAAATTGCAAATAGTATTTGCCAAAGATTGCTCCTGCAGTGTGGCACAAAAAAAAAAATTGAATTTATGTTGATCTTTTTTTTAATACCAGCAATAATGACCCTCACTATCATGACAGGCATTGATTACAGATTAGGCACTGTACTAACAGGTAACATAAGAGGCAAAATAACTTCAAATGAAACAGGTAATATATAATATCAGCGCACAAAAAGATGACAAACAGAACGCATTAGGGCTACTTGGAAGACAGCAGGGATGCTTAGAAAAAATAGTAGCGGCAATTCTTTCCCTGCAATAGGCAAGCTGGTTTCAGCCATGCATTTCTGGTAAAAACAATCACAGAAAAGCTCTGATCACCATTGCTACATATTCCATTGTGTAACAATGCTATAGACAAGTTGGTCTTTGACTATATGCTTTGTCATGCTTCTGATAGATAGCACCACACAATTCGTGGGACACATGCAAACCCATGAGAGTTTGTGATGGAGTAGCAGCCAAACTTGTTGGAATCTGGCCTCTTTGAGAATACCTTGGCTACTCTCAATGAGATTAAGTGACACTAGGATGGAACTGCAAGGGTTAATTATGTTTGAACTTGTAAGAATACTTGTGCTGCTTCATCCCTGCCTTTGCTGCGTCACATGTGGTTGGACGTGGCATTCACAAATGCGTATTCATGTCTCATTCAAATGGCCAGCAGCGTGGCATGCAACTTCTGAGCCTGCTATGTTAAGTTTGACCTGGAAATTCGTCTGGGCAGACGCCATTGTGCGTAAGCCGGTCTACTGGGAGGCTCTCACGCTGTCGAAGATTTGAGCGATTACCCAGACCATGTGGCAAGCGAAGGCGAGTTCCTGACTTTCAACTACAGACCCTTTCGTTGTCTCTTCGAGCAGAAGCGGTGACTGATGCCCTCAGCGATTCATCTGGCGACGGGGAAGCGGTTGTGACCGGTGCCAGAGCTGACAGGAGAGCGGCGCTCTTTTTAATCCCCAATCAAGTAGACGACCAGCCGGCTGCCTATGCTCGTCAGGCATTGTACGTGCTAGCCGGAGGATGAGACGTCGTGTCGCCAAGACGCCGTTAACCGTTCGAGAGAGGCCAACAAAGACAGCATCTTCCTGGAAGAGACCGCGGCGGCCACCGCAAATCACCCCGCTAATTAAGCAAATAAATCGGCGGACCCTTTGATGTATGCTGTCAGGATCGTGGGACCTCTCGACTAGCGGCACACACACGACGAGGAAGAGCCCTGCTGGCGCCACCTTGCAGTGCAGTGTTCACGACTCAATATTGGACGTTCACGTGGACCGCGCATGCTCGTCCCCCTCACCTGTTGTGTGTGTGTGATTGGTGCTCCACTCGGAGAGGAGGAGGCCGACAGGGCTTAAAACAATGCCGCAGAGTGCTGGACGTCGCTCTGAACCATGTAACGGTTTAAACACCACGCTCGTGGTTTGTGAAACCACTAACCTTTCCTTAAATAAGTGTAAATAGTGTCATAAACCTGTTTTGTTTTCGTATCCTCCTGTGATCCTCCTTTCGACCCATAACAACTGGTGGCAGTGGTGGGATGCCATCAGCAGCGACCTTCCTTCTTCGACCCTAACAGCGAGAAGACTCCTGAGTACTGAGCATGCTCTATGCCACTGCCCATCACACCAGACTCAATATCGTGGTATGGAGGCCAAGCTACGTCCCCTAGATTCAATACCACTGACAGAACAGAAGATCCTGGGACCTCCAGCCTTCGCTTTCACAAATGTGCAAAGCCACGAGAGCCCTTTTATGCTACTAGAGGGCCACAGGGCTTCACGAGCACTTGTGACTGAACAGCGTGAGAGGGTGCTATGTAGTCTCAAGCTGACTATATATCTATCTTTTTTACTCTTCTTTCTTTCTCTCTTTCCTGTACATTATTCCCCTTTCCCCACCCTAAGTGTAGGGGTAGCCAACCGAGCCAAAGCATAATTATTCTCCCTGTTTTTTTCTCTTCATTTCTCTCTCTTTTTTACTGCTTTGAATGCTATAAATGAAACGCCCCACTTTGGTTGCAGCATGATGAAGCATGTGCACACTTTTCATATAAGTAAGCAGCACAAAAAAATACTAAAATAAAATAAAATTTGCAATTTTTTTTTCTGTTCAATGATTGCTTACAGAATTTTCATGAGGATTATGCGAGTAGTAAGGCTTGTGCTAAACTACACAGATATTAAACATTCAAACCCCTGCCCCTCAGGTCAATTCAAGTGTCACACTCAAAAATGATGTCAAACGAATGGCCATTCAGCCAATTATGGATATAAAATTATGCTTGCTCATTGTAGGAAACACTCCAAAAGGTTTAGCTAAGAAAGTAGAAGGAATCGAACCTAATGCTGGCTTTTTCTGAGCAGGTAAAGATGAGAATATTAAAAATAGCAATAAAAATTCAACTATATCAAGAAAGTTGCCACCCTGAAAAAGAGAGCTCAATTTATCAAATTTTTATTTATAACAACTTGTTGGGCATCCATCAAGCAAAAAGCTGCTGCAAGCAGCTTACTATGCTGTGAAAACAAAGCTGGGACAACCAACTTTTCAAGACACCAAATTGCGTCTTCACACAAACTGAAACTTAAAGAAAGTACAAACCACCAATGTACAAGCTGACCGTCTCCATAAAACCGGTGGCAAAATGTTGCACTGTATAAGGCCAACTAGCCAAGCTGTCAGTTCTGTAAGCCTTATAGAGTAGTAATAGTGATTGAGAAGGAAAATATGCTTGGTTCAACAGTCAATAAAAGAACACAGTGCAGCGCTGCTGGGGAAACAACAGAGTAGGGGGGATAAACAAAAGAGAGAGGTAACAAAAAAGTGATTTACATAATACAAGGAAGTAACAGGGTCAGAGTCATCTATGGCAAACTGAAATCACACTAACTGCACGGCACAAACAACAAAATGCAGCCTCCAAAGTTGGAATAAAAATCTCTAGCCTAGAACCTGATAGCATAGTGTCATAGCCACAAAGTTGCCATGGGCACTCAAACCATAAACAAGGTATTGGAAAGCCCTAGGGTGCACTAAATAATTCACTACATATAACAACTTTCCTGCATACAATCACACAAAGTGGCATCATTATCATTACCAGCCTGCTTACGCCCACTGCGGGGCAAAGACCTATCCCATGATATGCCAGTCAACTTGGTCCTGTGCTTGCTGCTGCCACTTTATACCCGCAAACTTGTTAATCTCATCTGCCCACCTGATTTTCTGTCTCCCTCTCATGTGTTTGCCTTCTCTTGGAATCCAGTCAGTTACCCTTAATAACTAATGGTTATCCTGCCTATGCGCTAAGTGCCTGGCCCATGTCTATTTCTTCTCAATTCTAGCTGCGATATCCTTAACCACCGTTTGTTTCCTGGCGCACTCTGCTCTTTTCCTATCTCTACAAGTTACACCCATCATTCTCCTTTCCATTGCTCGCTGCATTGTCCTCAACTTAAGCAGAACCCTCTTTGTAAGCTTCCAGGTTTCTGTTTCGTAGGTAAGCACCGGTAAGACGCAGCAGTTATATACCTTCCTCTTGAAGGATGGTTGTAAGCTACCATTCATGATTTGAGAATGCTTGCCAAACGCACTTGGCCTGATCTTTATTCTTCTATGGTTTGGCTCCGTGGTTACTACCTGTCCTAAGTAGACATACTTCTTTACAATACGCCTTTATAACTTTACACAAAGCGACACTGCCGCTGGAAGCAACCATCTTAAATACAGCCTGAATGTTCCCACTTTTATCAATACGATCATAGGTGCTTTCAACAATAATTTTCTTAGAGCTGGAAATGGTAAATGATTCTTCCAGGTCACAAGTCTGACATGTGTAGAAAATGAGTATAACAGATCCCCATTATCCCAAGTTTCTGATAAAGAAATGGTCTGGACTGGCTGAGTATGCTGCCTGCCCAGAGTCAGAAGTCTCGTCAATGAAGTGAGGGGCACCAATCACACTCAGACTGACACAGAAAAAGTGCAAACCGCTAAAGGAATGTCGACCATACAACACGTCAACACATGTGCAGGTGACAGCGTTTTCTGCACAAAGACGCGGCTACAGCGACTCTTGTCTCTGCTAAAACACGTCACAGACAGCCCACTTTCCCATATTTCCCTACAATAACGCACTCCTTCAGCAAGTGTCAGGTGGACGCACTTGTACTTTTGTTGATTTTTTTCAGTAAAAAAAATGTCTATCAACGTACTTTCATTTTCTAAATAGATATGTAAATCCAGCAATAGTTTTGCATAACAGCCGTGCAAAAGGCACATTATTCATCATTTGTGACTTCGTTCACAGTGTGAATGCAGCTCTATAGACTTCTGCATTTTTATCCAAAACACGCTCTCAACACATACCTTATTACATGCCAAGAATGTGACTGCTGGTGGCGACTATGCCTCTCTGCAAGCCTCTAAATGTTTTGGCTTTCTATGAACACCATTTTTTTTATTTTCTGAGTCACACTTTTGCAGCGTGTCGCATCTGGTTGCAGCCAAATACGACTGAATTAACGAGGGTTCAATGTCATTACACAATGCATACACGGGCCTGGACAAGAGAACAGGTACAAATTATCAGACTTTCCTAATTAAGAAGCTTTTACTGTAATGTTCTTAGAGCCCCAAGTTGTATCAGTGTTCCCTCAATTAAGACAAGAAGTCACTCCTCACATTGCAAACAAGTGCAGTACCAGCACTCGCTAAAGCTACTTCCTCCTTGAAAGTCAGACAAGGGATGTAAAGCAATGGTAGGAATAACGAATCAATACACAAGTATCTCAGCAAGGACAGAGAGGAGTTTATTGTTCCGAATATGTTATGGTGAGAAACATTTTACTAAATGGCAGCACTCTCTGGAGAGAGTGAAATATGAAACGATGGTTTCTTAAATTTAAAGAAAATTTGACCGATCACGGACAATGACGTTTAGAATTGTCCACTTCTTATCATAAGATTCTGATACACTCAGTAACACCGTAAAAGGAAACATCGATCACAGAACCGACCATGTGGTACCGGTTATGATGGTCAATGAAGACATAACACGCAAGATACATTTAAAAACAAGCAATGCCACATTATTTGCATTATAAGGTCAACGCATTTTTCAGAACAAAATGTACCTTTCAGTTAAACATATAGATTCAGATTTAAAAAGGGGCTTTCAAAGCAAAATCGGAGGAAACACAAATGCAACATCACTTTAGTTGCAATTCTAGAAGGTTAAGCTGGTTATTGATAATGTGTGATAAAGTGCTAAATTAAGTGTCAACAGTGATTATATGCATTCCAATATGTGCATTTTAAACATTAATGCCTTTGGCCGTGATCTGGATGGAGGTTTCGGCATCTGAAGCTGCATAGTATGCTATGAAAGACGCTGTAGTGGACAACTCCACAATATTCCATCACCTAGTATTATTTAAAAGCACACATAAGTGCACTCTAAATCCCAAGCTTATGTGCAATCCGCCCTTCTTATAATACAGTTGTGAAGGGTGCACCACAGTTTCGCGTTCCTGCATTGTGTTCATTAACGCTTATGCTCTTAGCTATCTGCAAGCATGCTTCTTTTGTGCCCTAGTTGCTCTGAGAAATTTAAAGATCCCACACTTGTGTCAATATGATTATGACAATATCCTTCAGATGCTGTATTAGACTGTGTTGCCAGCAGCATCTGTAGCTCAGCATTGTGAAGTTTTACTAGGAGACTAATGAGCCTTTCGCTATGTGATGCGGAGTCCACAAGAAACTATCATCATCAGCCACTGGCAAGCATTCTCTTCATCCTTTTGTGTTCTTAGTCTTCATACCCAGCCAAGCCAATTATGCTAAGCTATGCTAAAAACAAGCTAATTAAGATCATGTTAAGACCTTGCTATACACAACCTTATTAATTATAATGCTGATTGAGACCACACTAATTAGGACATTGCTGATCAAGAACTTGCGATAAAATCAGCTGACACAGGATAGGGCAAACTGGAGATTACTGATAGAGGCCTTCATCCTGCAGTGGACTGAAAAAAAAAAAAAAAAAACTGAGAATGATGATGGTTTAGAACTATGCTAATTATGACCTTTCTTAGTCCAGTCTAGCATACCACTAGTGTAAGCTGCCCACATATTTTCCTTGGATGAAACATAAATTCAATAAGAGGAGTCTGCTTTAAACTGAGGCCAGCTAACAGCGAGAGCTCCGATGATGTTATGCCGAGTTAGTTGATTGATTGATTGATTGATTGATTGATTGATTAGTGGTGTTTATTGGCGCAAGGGCCAGATATGGCCAAAGAGCGCCAGAGCGATGATAATGAATTGTGGGATGTGCAGTGTAGATAAAACAAATGTGACGTGGCTGTAAATGGGCGTAAAAAACAGTCGCTGTAGGTGTGTAAAAATATACATATGGTAAAATTATGGCAATGACAAATGATGTGAGCTATGGAGACATAAAATGATTTAAAAGTAATAAGTATGTCAAATAAAAACTTGGCATGGAGCACCAGTGCCTCGACAGAGCCCTTAAAACAAGAGCATGGAGGCCTGGGCTCATTGAAATCTGCTATCACAGCAGCATCCTCTGAACAGAGGATGTGCTATGAACCTGTTGGGCTAAAAACATTCAATGTTGGACTAAACACATTCAGTACTACATCCTTTAAAAAGCTTAAAACTGATTTTGTATTAAAAAGCGGCTCTTCACCGAGAAACATAATCGGATGTAAAGGAAGATTATAGCGGTATGCTAAAGCAAAATATTTCTCTCCCTTTCAGCTTCCGCACACTCCAGGAGGACGTGGAGGACGGTTAGCCTGTCACCACATCTACCACAAGTAGGAGGTTCATCGCCAGTCAGAAGAAAGTTATGAGTACCATAAGTGTGTCCTATTCTGAGGCGACAGAATAGGACATCAGTTCGCCGTGTTCTTGTAGCGGAGGGCCAGTAACCCAACCACGGCTTAATCAAATGAAGCTTATTATTTATTTCTGTGTCCCACAAGCGTTGCCAGTGGTTTCGCAGTTTCTTTCGTAGAAAGGGTTTTAGATCTGTTGCAGGGACAGTAGCGGTGGGGTTAATAGCGCGCATTATAATTGACGTGGCCATTTGGTCAGCTAACACATTGCCCTCGATACTTCTATGGCCAGATACCCAGCAAATAGTAATATGCTGGTTGGACATATACGCTGTACACAGAACGGAATATAGCTCAATTATTATCGGATTTCTGAATCTGAAAAGGGATCTTAATGCATTTACGACGCTTAACGAGTCTGTGAATATAATTGATTTTTGTATGTGTGATTTCCGTATATGCTTCACAGCGGACAATAGTGCATAACCCTCAGCCGTAAATATACTTGTTTCCGGGTGCAGCACGCCGGATTCCGAAAAGGATGGTCCGACGGCTGCATAAGCCACCCCTGCATGCGACTTAGAAGCGTCAGTATAAAACTCTACGCATGAGTAGTTGGACTGGAGTTCTCGGAAATGCATTTTAATATGTGCTTCTGGTGCGTGTTTAGTGATCTCAACAAATGAGGTGTCACAGTGTATAAGCTGCCACTGCCACGGCGGTAAAAGTATCCCTGTGGGCGTAGGACAGAGTTCCAGCAGCGGAACACCCATTTCCTCACATAAGTTTCTCGCACGCAAGGAGAACGGCTTTCTCACTGTGGGTCGATTATGAAAGAGGGTGGCAGCGGTCATATTGTTTATAGTTGAATATGATGGATGCTTGATGTTTGCACGTACCTTTATAAAATATGTGAAACTGCTATAGGATCGCTGCAGGTGAAGTGACCACTGATTCGACTCTACATAGAGGCTCTGGATCGGGCTTGTCCTGAAAGCACCGGTTGCAAGTCGGATACCCAGATGGTGAACGGGGTCTAGGATTTTTAATGCACGTGGCGTTGCGGAATGATAAATTATAGAGGCATAATCAAGGCGCGACCCAACAAGGCTTTTGTATAACTTCAAGAGGCACTTTCGATCACTACCCCATGTTGTACGTGACGAGTTTTAGGACGTTCATCGCTTTCCAACATTTCATTTTGACATATTTAATATGGGGAATAAACATAAGTTTAGAATCTAAAGTGGTTCTCAGGAATTTATGCTCGCTGCTTACAGAGAGTTGGTCTCCCTTGATCGCAACATTTGGTTGTGGCATTAACCCTCGTTTGTTGGAGAAAAGTATGCAAGTACTTTTCTTCGTGTTTATTTTAAAACCGTTTTCATCCGCCCATTTAGAGAATTTATTCATTCCAAGCTGCACTTGTCGTTCGCAGACAGACATATTGCATGATTTGAAACTCATCTGCGCATCATCAACATACACGGAATAAAACATCGCACTTGGAATGACTGACTGCAGGGAGTTCATTTTTACAATAAAGAGTGTGCAACTAAGCACACCCCCTTGCGGAACACCAGTCTCTTGGGTAAAAGTTCTAGAGAGAGCATTTCCCACTTTTACGAGAAAGGTTCGGTTAGACAGGTAACTTTTAATTGTGTTTAGCATGTTCCCACGGATGCCCATGGTGACAAGATCGCGGAGAATCCCAAATCGCCATGTGGTGTCATACGCCTTCTCTAAGTCTAGGAATACCGAAAGTACAAACTGCCTATGAATAAATGCATCTCTGATGTATGTCTCTATGCGAACAAGGTGGTCTGTTGTCGACCTCCCCTCTCTGAAACCACACTGAAGGGGGTCTAGTATACTGTTACTTTCTAAAAAGTGGATTAAGCGCCGGTTTATCATTTTCTCATATAGTTTGCATAGACAGCTTGTTAGCGCTATTGGCCTGTAGCTGGCGGCCAAAGACGGATCTTTGCCTTGTTTAAGTACTGGGATGACTATAGCTTCTTTCCATGACAATGGAATATACCCAGCTGCCCACATGTTATTGAAGAGAGTTAGGAGTGTTTTTAGTGCTTTGGGGTGAAGGTACTTGACCATTTCGTATGTTATACGATCAACACCTGGCGCTGAGTTGTTGCAGCACGCAAGAGATGCCTTAAGCTCAGATAATGTAAATGGGCAGTTGTAAGACTCACTGGATGGACGTTTACATTTAAGGGGCTGTCGCTCTTCGCGTTCTTTAAATTTTAAGAACGTTTCTGTATAGTTTGATGCACTTGAGACGTATTCAAAGTGTTCGCCTAGGCAGTCCGCCTGCTCCTCCAGGCTCTCCCCTCGGCTATTTACCAAAGGTAGGGGGTGTGACACCAGACCCATTAACTTGTTTACCCTATTCCAAACCTTCGTTTCGTCGGAGTAAGAATTTATACCGGAGATGTACCTATTCCAACTTTCTTTCTTTGCAAGACGACGCGTTCTTCTGGCTTGGGACTTAACCTGTTTGAAATTGTTGAGGTTTTCAGCTGTTGGGTAATTTCGGAGTAGTCTCCAAGCTTTATTTTGTCTATTGCGCGCTTTCTGACAATCGTCGTTCCACCATGGAATGCGACCTTTATTGGTCATTCCGTTGGTTTGCTTGATACATTTCACTGCAGCGTCAATAATAAAACCTGTTAGGAATGCTACAGCATCGTCTATATTAAAATCAGCAATCTCATCTCCGTCTAAAAATGTAATTTCTCGAAACAGTTCCCAGTTGGCTGACTTGGTGTTCCAGCGAGGAAAGTCAGGCGAGCATGTATCTTCTTTTGTTAACTTTAACATTATCGGGAAGTGGTCACTCCCAAAGGGGTTCTTGAGAACAGATTGATTGATTTATTGATATGTGGGGTTTAACGTCCCAAAACCACTATATGATTATGAGAGACGCCGTAGTGGAGGGCTCCGGAAATTTAGACCGCCTGGGGTTCTTTAACGTGCACCCAAATCTGAGCACACGGGCCTACAACATTTCCGATTCTTCTTGAGAACAGACCCCTCCAGATAAGGAATTAGTGTACTCGAGACAATACTCAGGTCTATAGAAGAGTATGTGTTGTGCGTAGTGCTATAATATGTTGATTCTTTTTTGTTAAGTAAACATGCATCTGACGAAAACAAAAAGTGTTCTATTAGGCGTCCTCGTGCATCCAAACGGGAGTCGCCCCATAAAGGATTATGTGCATTTAGATCACCAACGACTATATATGGCGGAGGAAGTTCATCAATGAAGCTTTGAAATTCTGTCTTTGAAAGTTGATAGCACGGAGGAATGTAAATAGAAGTAATTGTTAGTAGCTTCCCGAACAGCACTGCTCGGACAGCAACTGCCTCAAGAGAAGTTCGGAGGTTTAATTGCTTACAGGCAACACCTTTATCAACTATTATAGCGACACCACCCGACGAGGCGGCAGCATCGTCACGGTCTTTGCGGAAGATAGCATATTGCTTTAGAAAATTTGTTTGTGTGGACTTAAGATGTGTTTCCTGAACACACAGCACCTTTGGAGTATGTTTATTAAGGAGTTCTCTAATATCATCGAGGTTATGGAGAAGTCCTCTCACATTCCACTGTAAAATCTGCGTGTCCATTTTAGATGTGTTTTGTGCTGTGTGCTCAAGGATAGAAAATTAGCTCACGGACCCTTTCCAGGGGCCGTGACACGAGATTTTTCTTTTTTGGATCGGTCGACGGAGTCGCGCCGATCCTTAGGCGCTTGCTGCGCCCTCACGCTCGAAGTTGTGTCCATTGCCTCTAGCGAGGCACTGGACAAGCGCTCTTGCGAGCGCTGCGGTTGTTTTGAGGGCCTCGCCTCTAAAGACAAGGCCTTCGCGGCCCCCAGCCCGGAGGTTGGTGGGTCCTTCTTCGATGGCGGAGCAGCACTGGCTGCAACCGCCGTGGGGGCGGATGGCGTCACCGCTGGCTCACTACACGTGTGCCAGACAGGCGCCGGGGGCCGTCGTGGCGCTGCCCCCTGACGCGCCACTTCGGCAAAGCTGGTTTCTGGCAGGTAGGACACCTGCCTTCGTGCCTCCCTAAATGAAATGTTTTGTTTTACTTTAATCGTGACAATTTCCTTTTCTTTTTTCCAGCTGGGGCATGACCGTGAGTATGCGGCATGATCCCCGTTACAGTTCACACAGTGAGGAGAGTTTTTACAAGCATCAGATGTGTGTTCATCAGCACTGCATTTCACACAAGTTAGGCGGCCTCGGCAGTTCTGAGAACTGTGGCCGAACCGCTGGCATTTAAAACATCTGAGAGGGTTCGGTATATATGGCCTCACTCGAAGCTTGATGTACCCTGCCTCAACGGAGTCGGGCAGTACACTTGAATTGAAAGTAAGTATTAAGTGCTTAGTCTGGATTTCTTTGCCATTGCGCCTTATCCTAATTCGTTTCACATTGATGACATTCTGTTCGCTAAAACCCTCCAGGAGTTCAGCCTCCGTCAGCCCTAACAGGTCGTCATCTGAAACAACGCCACGGGTGGTGTTCATGGTTCGGTGTGGGGTTACTATTAATTTGGTATCTCCAAATTTCACTAGATTAGACAATTTTTCATACTGTTTCTGGTCGCGGAGCTCCAACAGGAGGTCACCACTTGCCATTCTCGATGCTTTATATCCTGGGCCAAAGATTTCTGTCAAAGACTTCGAAACAAGAAAAGGTGAAATAGTTCTCACTGGTTTGCCGGGTGTGTCAGCGTGGATAACGTGGAATCGGGGAAAAGATACTCTCTGGTGACCAAAAAACTGGAATACTTCATCGGTGCGCCCTCTTTTCTGAGGGCGATCAGGAAGTGGGGGGAAGGAACAAGCCATAAGAAAAGGTTTATTTTCGGCAGCAGCGCCAGCCACCCACCATGGAGTCCTACAAGGGGACGCTGCAGGGTCTGTAAGCACAGGACCTGCAGATGCCAGCTGTACACCACCACTATAACCGAATATGGTGTATCCAAGGTAGGATAGCCACACAGGGTTAACCCTTGCCGCCAGAAAAAATCGGAAGTAAATGGAAGGGAGAAGAAGACAGGACAGATTTAAAGACGAGAAAAGACTAAGATGTAGGAAGAGAGAGATAGGAAAAGGCGACTGCCGATTTCCCCTGGGTGGGTCAGCCCAGGGGTGCCGTCTACAAGAAGCCAGGGCCAAAGGGGTGTGTTGCCTCTGCCGGGGGGCCTTAACGGTCCAATCACCCAGCGTCGGCTCAACCCCCAGGATCCCCTTTTCCCCGGACACGGCAAAGCCACGCGCGGCTAGGCGTGGGAGGGAGTAGAAACTCCCCCGTTAGCTCGGGTCCGTGGCCGAGTTAGTTGACAGAACGAACTTTGTAGTGACCAGACAAAGACATCGCATCCAAACAAGGCAATGAGAAAGACAAATAGCTCCAATTTAGTTAAATTAAAACCTCGCTAAAGGAAGCTTTTCCACATGCCGACGATATGCAGTATTCTCCTTCATAAACTTTGTCTTTCTTGCATTAAGTGTGTGGGGGCGCTGACACCCCCCCCCCCCCCCTGTAAAGTTGTCTGCGCCGTGTGGCGCAAGTGTCTCGCCCCAAGGCTTTATTTAGGTGGTGACCACCGCCGGGCGATAGATGGCGTTGTGTTCGCTTTGAGTACCACTGTTGGTAGAGTGGTAGCGCCGGTGGTGACCCCTGGCGGAAGGCAGGCCTTGGTGGCGGGCGAGCGTTGAGCGAGTCTCTTCTGCGCGTGGCGGCTGCCGCGAATGGTTGTTTGTAGCGCGGGTCCCCGGTGCTTGGCACCGCGGGCTTTGCGCCGGGGTCCCGCATGGAAAGTCAGGCGTTGGCGACGCCGCCTTGGGTATGTGTTAGTGTGTTGGGTGTGTTAGTGTGTGTTTGTCATGTTATTGTGTGTTTAGTGTGTCATTGCGTTATGTTGTTTGTATGGTAGCGTGTTAATTGAAATTGGTGTATCATTCAGCGGACGATATCGTCGTCTAAATTAGTTAATAAATGTATGTATGTTGTGTGCTTTGTACCGACCGCGTCAACTGTGTCCGTTCACTCCAAGAGCTTGGTGGTGGCGATGCGCGCGTTCACCTCGTCGAGACCCCACAAGTGTGAATAGACAAAAAAGCATGCTCGTCTTCAAGAAAAGGCCCGCAACAAGCCCTGCAATTTTCATCAAAATGAATTGTGAACATAGATTCACCTATTCACACAGCTTTATGACACAAATGACTGCGCAGGCTATGGAAGAGTTCATTATGAAGCCCCTTATTAAATTTGAGACTACAATTTTTTAACGCACAATTCGAGCAAATGTATAAGTGTTTTTCTTGTTTGTTTTTCATTGTTCCGCTACCAAATGTGACGGCTAAAACCAGGCATTGAAACTACCAATTTATTCTCAGTTCAAAATGCCACAGCCATTGCAGGAGCTCAGCCTACAAAATGACCTGCTATACTCAGAAAGGAGTTAAGTTGTGACCACAACACAAGTCGCTAAAAATTTGGTTCTATAAATAGTGCTGCTTAGAGCACGTCTGAACAAAGTATGGCTATCCAGTTTTCACAAAGCATCTTTACAACGAGAAGACAAGGCACACTAAATCAATCAAATTTATTGTTTGCCGTAATGTTGGCATCCTGAACTATATGCTTCACAAGAGAGTACTTATTCCCAAATGCAGCGAAATGATGTTTGCTGAAATACACTCATTCCAGAATAATTTCAACGCAGCTTAAAGAGCAATGAAATGTCATCAAATGTGGGTGGGAACTGTAAACACCTCTGCACGAACAGCAGCGGAACTGAGCTTGCATGCCTCCAAAACTACCGGTGCTCTAGTTTAGAAATACCAACGCAAAACGAACAATAAACTGACCATTAGTAAGGTTGATACTAGGCTAAAACTAGTGACAGCTATGAATATGAATATATGAATGGTATTACGATAATTTGCTATAAAACTATCAAGAGATTAACAAATATTAAACAAATATTAACAATGATAGTTCAGTAGCGGAACTGAGCTTGCATGCCTCCAAAACTACCGGTGCTCTAGTTTAGAAATACCAACGCAAAACGAACAATAAACTGACCATTAGTAAGGTTGATACTAGGCTAAAACTAGTGACAGCTATGAATATGAATATATGAATGGTATTACGATAATTTGCTATAAAACTATCAAGAGATTAACAAATATTAAACAAATATTAACAATGATAGTTCAGTAGACACTTGTTAAATGAAACCTGAAGGGAATAGGAGAATATGCACCATTTACAGGAGTTTCGTTTACTGAGATATGAACTGGGGTAAAGCGTACTAGTACTAAACCAATCATATCAGAAACGGTTGGTTCAATTCAAGTAGCAATTTTGTTTCACAGATTTCCATTTACTGGGAATCTGCTGTACTGTACCGCAGCACTTAAATAGCTTGCGATTGACAATGTGACTGGTATCTCCACCATTATAGACTATAGTTACAGAGAAATTTAATGACAACTGACTATCAGAAACACCCAGTTCATACAGCTATGAACAGCAGCCAAGTTTATGTCTCATTGTTTGCATGCTGTATGTCCCATAATTTTAGACTATCAAGCATTCTCTATTGCACAATCAATTGTGCTATTCACTTCGCTGGCTCATTATTGATGCGATAAAACTTCTTCGAATCTTTTTTTTATTTAGTCACGTTTTTGTCATTTTTTTTGTTATCAATATTATTACAAGTTTTTTTACTAGCGTGTGGTTGCTACAGTTATATGGTTGCTACAGTTATATACACTGCCGATTTTCCAAGGATAAAGTTGTGAGTGATGCCCTTTCTGTTCTGTCCTTAATTTTCTTCCTCGATGGTATGCATCCCTTTGTATTTCAGTAAGACCAACTAGCCTAACAAAAAGTTTTATTAAGTTGCAATGACTTACAGTTGATCCCTTCTAACCACGTAACTGTAGCATCACTGAGTATCTATGGGGCATAACATCAATTTTTAAATGCATTTGACAGTAGTTTCAGCCAGTGCCCGTAATGAACGGCAGTAGACTGCTCTTACACTTGTGTTATCTCAAGCGATGGAATGGGCTTCTAACAAGAACACCTGTAAAACTTAGCCTAGTTTACTACAAATCTGTTCAGCGGAATCTAGCAATGTCATGCTGCAAACAGTTAGCTTCCTGATTGACTCCATTGCTAGAGAAACTGCAGCGGAAAGGCAATAGTACTGGATTATATCTCAGACCAGAATGAATTTTCAGGCAAGGAACTTTCGTTTCAAGAAATTTGAATGGATTTCCTTGTGGCTTTGTGCTACAAGCTGATAGCTGTTCATTCCTCTTTCTGGATCTACCATAGGACAAGAAAACATGAAACGAAATTGTTCGCTTAAGCAAACTGACAAACAAAGCCTGATACACGAAGTGCAGAGTATGCAAAGATGACATAGCACTCACCTAAGCTCCTTGCGAGCCACGAGGCGCTCTGCCTCGCGTAGGTGCATGTCGCAGGCCTCATCCGTCTTGGTGGCGGCCAGCACGACTGGTTTTCGCGTGCGCACCAGCGTCTGCAGCAGGGCAGCCACAAACTCGGCCTGCTTGTCGGCCGGCCGTCCCGGCACATGGCTCACGTCATACACGCACACAAAGCCGTCCACGTTGAGTCGCCCCTCGGGCATGAGCCGCTGCTCAAACTCCTTCTCAATGCCCAGCTGGCTCTTGCACACATACATGAGTTTCTCGGCCGAGCAGAGGCGCAGGGCCGCACACCGCTTCAGGTACGTCTCCGTCTTGCCGCTGCGGAACGGCTGGAAGGACGAGTCGTCGATGAACTCTGTTTGCTCCACCACGTGCACGCTCAGCTCGGGCACATTGTCGCCCGCGCCATCGGCCGAGGGTCGCCTTGCCTCGCCCCAGTACAGGAAGTGGTCGTTGTTGACCACACGGCCCCCAAAGTCCGTCTGGCTCAGCACCGAGATGTGGTCCGTGTGGTAGTCGTCGGCGCGGGGCCGCACAAAACGGTTGCAGAGGCACGACTTGCCCACGCCCGTGGGGCCCTTGTCGCGCTCGGTGCCGCTCAGGCCCACCACGGCCACGCACAGCGACCGGGGGGCCGCCTCCGAAGCCGAGGGAAGGCCCCCCGGCTGCCGCCGGCTCGTCATGCGCCCCCGCGCCCCTCAGCCAGGACCCCCACCGGACTCCACCAGGCCACCTGCAATGAGTGCCAAGGCGTACTCAATAAGGCCTTTTCTTTTAATGGACTCATCCTTTCAACTCTTAAATGCATTTCAAAGCACTCAACCTTTAACACCATGTATAACTAGCTAGCGCTGTTTACACTCAGTTTAAGCATTGTGTGTTGCTGTATGAAGTGGCACCAGAAGTGAAGAATGAAGTAATTTACAGTACTTTAAATGTCAGTCAACATAAACATTAAAAAAAAGGCAAGGGTGGGCAAACAAACCGTCTCTAAGTTCTGTCTGACAGCTACTTTGATATAGGCTACACTTTCTACCAAAGCCTTACATCAGCATCTATTCTCATTCCAAATTGCAACTCAATGACGACTAAGCTGCAACAGGAATCGACACTGCCCCGCATTTCTGTCAGAAGCTCTTACCAGCCTCATATCCTCACAGCAACATCAAATGATATGGACAATTGCATGTTATGTTGGTGCAATAGTGTAAAAAAATTAAGGCAGATTCACACTAGTGGAGCCAAGCAAGAAAGAACAGCAGAGCTGGCCAGCCTTCCTTCTTTCTTTTGTTTTTTTTTTTTTAAGGACGATAGTCGTTCTTGGGCACCTTCGACAAAAAAATTTTGGTCTGTGTCGGTCTGTCTGTCTGTACATTTGTCTGTCCACCCTTAAGGGTACCCTAAATGGAATTAAAGCGACCAAACGATACTCCAAACCGCTGACCCCATCCGCAGAGATTGCTCAAGGTTCAGCGTTCATACTTGTGCGATTGTCAATTAAAAAGCTATTATTGCGCATATCTGAGGCACCATAACAACTTGTCAATATTATATATGAGTATTTTTTTACTAGAAAAGGCATACATAGGTAATCTTAAGGATCGTAGCCTTTATAATGCTGTGCTGGCCATGCAACGCTTGCACGAAACGGCAAGTCTTTCCAACTCTTTGCTAAGACGACACGGTGGTGGCACCTAACCGTCGCCTTGCACTCTACACCTTATCACCTCAGAGACGGGCACGCACGGCACGTGCCCCGTATTCCAGGGTAACTGCCAGATAGCGCTGATGTCTCACATGTGACGTGACTTGATGCGCTCGTTCGCCTCCGCTTCACGCTAGAGGCACTCTAACGCAGCGCCTCCAGAATAGCATTCACCAATTTTCTTGCGCAGAACATCAAATAAACGTTTTTTTCACTCTCTCCAGACGCAAGACTATCGTCTTTTGACGACATTTGTGGTGTAACATGCAGATACGGGACCAATTTTTTCTTTCTTTTTCTTCATGTATTTTTTTTCTCAGCTTGTTTCTACTTTTTCTTTCTCTATCTCTTTCTGTTTCTCTGATTCTTTTTTTTTCTCTTTCTGTCTTGCCCTAAGTTTTCTATCTTTTTTTATTAATCACTTTTTCTATCTCTTTCTCTTTCAGTCTATTTCTTTCCCTGTATTTTTCATCATCTTTTTTTTTTTACCTTCTCCTCTCTTCCTCTCTATACTCCTTCTGTCATCCATCCAAATTCCTGCATCCCCTGTTGGATGAATCAGCGAATGTGTTCTTTGAAGAATGATTGATTTGTGGGGTTTAACGTCCTAAAACCACCATATGATTATGAGAGACGCCGTAGTGGAGGGCTCCGGAAATTTCGACCACCTGGGGTTCTTTAACGTGCACCCAAATCTGAGCACACGGGCCTACAACATTTCCGCCTCCTTCGGAAATGCAGCCGCCGCAGCCGGGATTTGAACCCACGACCTGCGGGTCAGCAGCCGAGTACCTTAGCCACTAGGCCACCACGGCGGGGCGTGTTCTTTTAAGAAAGCAGAGAGTGAAGGAGAGGATGAAGAGAGGGCGCGACACCCAAGTTATTATTAGAAGGGGGAAAGCAATTAGACAGGGGGAAAAAGTTCATTAATATGATAGTTTTTGGTCATGTTTAACAGAGTTTCTCTCTTAGCACAAATAGCATTGCTGTTAAAAATGGTTAATAATTATAATTGTTGGGGTTTAACATCCCGAAACCACCATAAGATTATGAGAGACACCATAGGGGACGCCTCCGGAAATTTCAACCACCTTGGTTTCTTTAAAATGTTCCTAAATCTGAGTCCACGGGCCTCAAGCACTTTCGCCTCCACTGAAAATGCGGCCACTGCAGCTGCGATTCGATCCCGCGACTTCCGGGTCAGCAGCAGAGTGCCTCAGCCACTAGACCACCGTGGCAGGCACCTTTCAAAAAAAAAAAAAACACAGAGGGAGGAGTAGGGGAGTTACTTGACCACACTTGCCTTGCTTCATTCTTAGAAGGTTAGATTAGCTCAGTACGCGTGTTGACAGGCATAACAATAGCAATCGCTGCTAATCAGATGATTATCCAAAGTTTCTTGCTTTGTATTTTATGCCTTTTCCCTTATGTTTTTCCTTGTTTTTCCTTAAGCGAGTTCTGCTTATGTTTTTTGCTTTGTCTTGCTTTCATACATTTCATGGCACTGTTTTGGCTTAACATGTTCAATTGTATTGTTCAACATTATAACCCACTGTGCAACAATTGCACTATAAGTCAGCAGTATTGTCAAACAAATAAATAAATAAAACCCAGTCAAGCAATATTATGAAACACTGCATTACTAAGTATGCGAAAACTAAGATCAGACATTGGGCAGTGACTGGCAGGTCGTGTGACTCTACTAGCAGACAACATGCATGCCTACGTATAGAACTTCTTGTGGAATTGAATTCACCATCAGCTGGAACAAAATAGGAACTAATACTGAATGACTTTTGCTACACATAAGAGCATCACAGTGCAACGAGGACACGAGCAAAGCCACTGATGAAGGTAGGTACCATCAGCTGGAACAAAATAGTAACTAATACTGAATGACTTTTGCTAAACATAAGAGCATCACATTGCGACAACGAGGACACGAGCAAAGCCACCGATCAAGGTAGGTTAGTAAGCTGATCAATTTGCCCGAAATCAGGAGACAATCAGGAGACTTTGGAAATCAGGGACCGACAAGTACGCAGAGCTGGAAGCTGGCCTGAGTCAGCATCTGCCCAGTGGCCATACTACAAAACAGCAAACATTCCTCCGCGCACGATCGGTCGAGGCTCGCACGTAGGGCCCTTGTTCAGGAGATCCGTCTGAGCTTAAACAAACCGCACTCGTGAAGAACATTTGCTTTTAAGAAAATCACAAGATACTGGCCCTGGTCAACCAACTTGTGATTGCCCTCATGTGACGAGCATGGCTAACACTGTAGGTTGGATGAAAACTTCTAAGATGGCAGTACCCCCTATCATCTGGTCCATGCGTTTCTCACTGACTGCTTCCTCTCATATAAATGGTAGCTTTTCCGTGATTTTTCTGATGTGTAATTTCCTAACAGGATTCAGAATTTTACTCTTCATCATCTCTTCAATTCAAGACCATGACAACACTCAATTGTGTCAAGTCTCGTTACAGTGAGCATGTAGATATTATTTGCGCAGTGTTGTGCATTTTGAATCACTTTTGATTGCCTCTGCGAGAAAACAACACTGTTCGCTAGAACAATGAGCTCCTAATATTATCTAGGGTTTAATGTCCCAAAACCACGATATGATTATGAGAGATGCCCTAGTGGAGGGCTCTGGCTATTTCTACCACCTGGGGCACTTTACATCTAGCTAAGCCTAAATCACGGGACTAAACATTGCCTCAATCAAAAACGCAGCCACTGCAGTCGGGATTCGAACCCCTAACCATCGGGTCAGCAGTCGAGCGCTATAACTACTGCAATGTGTCAGAACAATGAACTCCTGAACCACTGCCCACAATCAGTGCTACTTTGGCCTATGATCTGATTACAAGTACTGATCACCTGCGTAATGGCTTTTGTGGAAAACCAAATAAAAAGCCTCGATGACGCAAGACGAGACAAAAGACTAGGAAGATTGAACAGGACTGACCATCTGAGAAGACTACAAGAATGATAGGGCAATACGAGTACATACACGAGCATGATGCGCAGCTGAGTGAACATTTTCGAAGGGCCAGTAAACAACCCCAAGGCTAAAAAATTGCCGTGAAGAGAAATACGTGCACTTTCAGTTTGTGATCATGCTGCCACAAGAATTTCGCAAATATGTGCTATATTAAGAAAGAGACAGGGGCTAGAACATCGCGTTCAGCTGGTTTCAAATTTTCGCACGGCCTCGCCACCCTCCTCCATTGGAGGAAGGGGAAGGCGTGGCCCATCGTCATGACTCCGCCCATTTCAGCAATGTGACAAGACGTCAGGGATTGACGTCATCGGCCAACTCTATCAGTTGGAACGCACTTCCGCTTGCTCCGATGCCTGGTTGTTTTCAGTTTACCCAGTGCCGATGCTTTTCCGCAGCCCAATCGTTCGATTTGCAACCGACGACTTGCAGCAAAACTGCGTTCCAAAATCCACGCATGAAGCTGGCCTGATTTTTCTGGAGTTCGTTCACTTTTTGGGGAGCAGCAACACAACACACAAATAATGCGCTTAATAATGGGTGCGCCTCTCAACAGGTGACGCGACAATCTCCTTACTCCCAAAGACTGGGTCAGTGAAGTGTCCCGATTTCGATGCACGGAGTTTATGGGGAGTTTTGCAACTCGTATAATTGCATAGCTCTGTCGTAGCTGTGGGTAAGAACAGGAACTGTCGTTGACTTCAGTTGTTTGTTGAGACCTGGTTTAGACCAATTGACGAGCTACGTGCTGCGTCACACCGCCGATCGCCAAGTTGTCGTCACTGCGCATGCAAGGAGATTGGTCAGGCGTAGAAAAGGAGCGCGGATATTTTTTTTCGAAATGGAGGCTGTGCATGGCACACAGCTCTGTAATATTCAGAAAACGTGATTGCTGCAGTCTACTCTACGAATTACAGAGCTTGTTTGGGCGGTGTAAAAGAAAAAGTCGGAGCCTATTGACCGGCCCTTTAAGCCGAGACTTCGGCAGCAGTTCAGCTCTAAAGGCAAAGTCTCCAATGGACCTCAGTTGCAAGTTCAAATGACTGCCAAATCTGTATAATGTATACCTGCAAGGCTTTTTTATGACTGTTCAACAATATACTATATTGCATATGGGTCTAATAATGTCAGTGAAACTCAGTATTTTACGTAATAAACACTTTCTTTTCTTTCTTTTTTTTTCTGCAACAATGGAGAAAGGCTACCTCAAGATAGAGCCTGATTTTTCTTGCCCAACAGGTAGTACATCTAGCTTTTTTTTTCTTTAGCCCTATTAGGGTCAATGGAATGTTTTAGCACTATTAACATTGCTACAGCCAACAGTATGGTCAAGTGATTTCAAGTAATCTAAAAACAAAGTTTCAGAAGTGAAATCAAAATGGGCAGCTGCTTCATACAATGCCTCAGATGTTACCCCATTGTAATGCAAATACTTGGTGGCTAGCGCAGAAAAAGTGAAAAATGTGAACTGACAACACAAAAGAACAACCGTGCGGGTTCTACAAAGTTCGAGTGGTGATTTGTGCAACACTTGCTAAAAAAATTGGCCCTGTATTTGTATGTGACAAATGTCGCCGAAAGACGATAATCTTGCATTTGGAGAGAGTGAACAAAATGTTCATTTGATGTTCTGCACAAAAAAAATCGGTAAATGGTATTCTGGAGGCAAATGAGTGCATCAAGTCAAGTCACACGTGAGACATGAGCGCTATCTGGCAGTTATATTGTAAAACGAAGGGCGCGGCATGCGCACACATCTCGGAGGCGATAAGGTGTAGAACACAAGGTGACGGGCAGGTGCCACCACTGTGTCGTCTTAGCAAAGCGTTGGAAACACTTGCCTTTTCGTGCAACCATTGCATTGTCAGCGCAGCGTGATAAATGCTACGGTCCTTAGAATTACTTGAGCATGCCTTTTCTGGTAAAAAGACACACCACACAATAATGACGTGTCGTTATGGTGCCTTAAATATGTGCAATAATTGCTTTTTAATTGACAGTCGCACAAGTATGAATGCTGAATCTTGAGCAATATTGGTGGACGCTGCGGTTGGGGTCGGCCATTTGGGGTATTGTTTGGTGCCGTTTGAGGTATTGTTGAGGGCAGACAAAGAGGCAAATGTATAGACAGACAGACAGATTAAAACTTTTGCCTCGAAGGTCCCCAAGAAAGACTGTCGCCTTTAATAAATGCAGATAAAATACACTTTGCTTAAGTGATTCAAGTTATATAACCCAGTTGGTTTGTATCAACTTTATTGGTAGTCCGGCCGAGCTATTGCCAACTGGACCTTAGGTCTCCCGTGTGGGGACATCTAAGCCTTGCCTGACTGCCGCCTCGCGGTCTTGCTGGACGGCCTGGAGCTGGTCATTGAGGCTGGGGCTGCGCAAGGCAGAGGCCCACAGTGGTGGAAGGGTTCCAGATATAGCACCTTGCGGGTTTTTGGTAATATCCCAGAGCATGTGAGTTAACGTGCCAACCTCAATACGGCAGATCTCGCATATATTTGTCCTATATATATTGGGGTAGGGTTTGTTAAACAGCAAGTGGTTGGGACATGTGCGCGTTTGTAGCTGTCGTAAGGCCGCCACCTGCGTCCTGTTAAGCTTCTCACTGGGCAGAGGAAAGGTTCGGCGGGCTAGGTAGAAGGCCTTGGTAATTTCATTGTAGGTCGTCAAAACGGTCTTAGGTGTTTCCCCATAGAGGACGGCCGCTGGTGCGGTTTACGAGTTCGCATGCCTTCATCATCATCATCATCATCATCATCATCAGCAGCAGCAGCAGCAGCAGCAGCAGCAGCAGCAGCCTGACTACGTCCACTGCAGAACAAAGGCCTCTCCCATGTTCCACCAGTTAACCCGGTCCTGTGCTTGCTGCTGCCAATTTATACCCACAAACTGCTTAATCTCATCTGCCCACCAAACCTTCTGTCTCTCCCTAACCCGCTTGCCTTCTCTGGGAATCCAGTCAGTTACCCTTTATGACCAGCGGTTATCCTGTCTACGCGCTACATGCCCGGCCCATGTCCATCTCTTCTTGATTTCAGCTATGATATCCTTAACCCCCGTTTGTTCCCTAATCCACTCTGCTCTCTTCTTGTCTCTTAAGGTTACACCTACCACTTTTCTTTCCATTGCTCGCTGCGTCGTCCTCAATTTAAGCTGAACCCTCTTTGTAAGTCTCCAGGTTTCTGCTCCGTAACTAAGTACCGGCAAGATACAGCTGTTATATACCTTCCTCTTGAGGGATAGTGGCAATCTGCCTGTCATAATTTGAGAGTGCTTGCCAAACGTGCTCCACCCCATTCTTATTCTTCTAGTTACTTCAATCTCGTAGTTCGGCTCCGGGGTTATTAGCTGCCCTAAGTAGACATAGTCTTTTACAACTTGAAGTGCACTATTACCTATCTCGAAGCGCTGCTCTTTTCCGAGGTTGTTGTACATTACTTTCGCACGCCTTGGCGTGTGAAAAAACATTATATGATACCCAAGGTTTCCAGAAAATTGACGGAAAATGTAAACCTTTAAAGGTTTTTTTCTCGAAGTACTAACATTACTAATTTTGATTTCATGCCAGAACAGATACTCCAAATCAGTGGACTGCAATACTTTGTTAAATATAGCAGGGGGGACGTGAAATACTAGAAGTGACAACAAAATAGGGCAACTTAAACAATGAAACTAAATGGGGACGGTGAAATAGCATATTAGATTACAGGTGATGTGAAACCTGTGGGGGTGCTAGCACCCCCTGTAAAGTTGTTTGCACCTCATGGTGCACGTGTCTCGCGCATAGACTGCATTTCAGGTTAACAAGTACCGTGCGGTAGGGGCGTCGTGCTCGCGAGTGTTTGTTATCATCACCACCACCACCATCATCATCATGGTTAGTGTGTAGCGCCGACAGTGACGCCTGGCGGCAGGTCTAGGTGGCGGATCCCGAGATATGAGCGGTCCTCTTTGACTGGTGGCGGTTGACGCGAACGGTTGTCTTGAGCAGTGACCCTGCGGTAGATGGCACAGCACGCCGTCTGTCCTAGGCCCTCGTGGCAAGATAAGTGTTGGCAAAGCCGCTTTGTGTGTGTTCTTGTGTTTGTTATGGTTTTGAGTGTTGTGCAAGATTGTTATAGCGTGTTGATTCACATTTGATGCAAAACAGTTCGGCTGACAATATCGTCATTCTAAAAGTAGTTAAATAAATGTGTGGTGTTTGGTTCATTCCAACCCTGTCTGCTGTGTCCGTTCACTCCAAGAGCGTAGCGCTCGATTTCGAGACCCCACAAACCACTGATACATAAGTGCTTAATCTAAAACTTAGCAGTATCCTCCCGTGCAAAGTTTAGCATACTTAGCTTTTCTGCTTTGTACACACCAATTCACACAGAAAACACTACTATAACATGTTTTGATGCAAGAGAATGAAATGTGATGTATTATTATTTTTTAAAGCTAATTTTATAAATTTAATAAAGGTTAATCTGAGGCCCAGATCTAGAATCTATACTCAACCGTCAACAGCTTTTTCTATATTTCAAAATCCAACAAATCTCATATCCAAATGAAGTAGACAGCCGGCAGCAATACAACTATTCCAAATAAATTTAAAAATGCACTAAAGAGCAAGTTTTTCTGAATAAAGGTTTTTTTTTTTTTTCCTTATTCAAATGCTTACTCGTCTGCATTTCACAATTGCTCAACTACTTGAACTTGTTGAATTTGTCGTTCAACCAATCACAATAGAAGTGAGGAAGCAGAGCTACATGCTACATGTTTCACAAAGGCACTCCACAACACTTGATTAGCATGGTCAGATGATGCTGCTGATTGGTAGTCAAGGCTCCCACGAACACGTGAGTCAGACATAACGCAGAACGTGGCCTGGAGCTTACTGCTCTCAATGTCTGCTTAAAATCTCTCCCTCAACTACGCCATTACTTGTCTTTCTTTGGATAAGTGAGGTACCCGCTACACATTTACAGCATGTGCACTCTGCCACTTAATACTATAAGAATAGTAATGGAACACTTTGGAGTGGGTGGGAAGCAATAACCTGTGCAATTATTGTGCAATTAGCATTGTGAAATGACCGATTGTTATTTCGCTCTTCTGCCAAGCTTATGATATCACAAAGGTTAATACAATTTCCTGCTTGACAGAAAGCCTACATAGGGTCTTTTTGCAAATGAGTTCCTATCCCTATCATGGTCGAATCGGATTTTAATGCGGGCCCTCTGCCGTACAGAGGGCCTAGATTCAAATCTTGTTCGACCTAGAGTATTTTTTTTCTCATTTTATTTTTTTCATGTACACCACCAATCGTAACAGCAATCAACGCAGCAACAGGCATGCAAAAGCTGTGCTCTAAAAAATCCAGAGGACACATACTGGTCCTTTATGGGTGTCTGGTAGTTGGTAATATCTCTCGCACGTATATGTTCGTTTCCCCTGGTTTATTCCTTGAGTTAACTTTGTGTTATTCACTCTAAGTCAACATCAGAGGTCTCGTAGAAGAGACTGCATGGTCAAGATATGCTGTGCCAACACTACACAATATTGTTACAAGTAACTTCTTTAATAATCTATTTACAACGCACAGAACTCGGCGAGCAAGATAGCGTCAGTCCGGCATCAACTAAAAACTCACTTCGTCCTCCTCATTCATGCAGCTGCGTTTAGCGGCTGTTATGTATCATAAACCCCGGCGGTAGAAGCATTGTCCCGGTGCTAAACTAAGCAGATGATGTCGAAGGAGGGTAATAAGGCTTTAGCCGAGCCACACGAATGGTGCGCTCACAGCTGACGATGACTTTGTTGGATCAGTTGGGACAATCTCGTACGTGACGTTTGTCACTTGGCGAACGATACGCAATGGTCCAGTCTAGGGCGACAAGAGTTTCTCAGGCAGTCCCATACGTCGAGTGGGTGACCAGAGGAGCACGAGAGATCCCGGGGAAAAGTGCACGTCCTATGGTGAGAATCGTAGAGCTGTTGCTGGTGCGCCTGTGAGGCCTGTAGATGGTTACGGGCGACATGGCACACGTGGTCGGTGCGGGCGATTGCTTCCCCGGCATATTCAGTGGCCGCAGGTAGCAAAGTGTCTAAGAGTAGAGTTAAGTCCTGGTCATATAAGAGATAGAAGGGCGAATAGCTGGCAGTGTTGCGACGGGATGAATTGTAGGAAAACGTCACATAGGGCAAATGAATGTCCCAATACTGGTGGTCTGGCGCAACGTATTTGGCAAGCATGTCGGTTAGGGTCCTGTTGAGGCGCTCCGTGAGGCCATTTGACTGGGGATGGTATGAAGTAGTAAATTTGTGCTTCATATGGCAAGACCTCAGCATTTCGTGAACGGCGGCTGATAAGAACGTGCGGCTACGGTCGGTGAGAAGCTGGCGTAGAGCACCGTGCAATAATATTATGTCGTACAGCAGAAAGTCTGATATGTCGGTAGCGCAACTGGCCAAGAGTGCTTGTGTGATTGCGTACCGCGTCGCGTAGTCAGTGGCAACAGCAATCCATTTATTTCCGGCTGTGGAGAGGGGAAAAGGGCCCAACAGGTCGAGACCAACTCGAAAGAAAGGTTCAGTGGGAACGTCGATCGGCTGAAGGTAGTCGGCTGGGAGGGCAGACAGCGTTTTGCAACGCTGGCAGGGCTCACAAGCGGCGACATGCCGTCGAACAGAGCAGGCAAGTCCAGGCTCAAAAAACTGACGTCGTACCCGATCGTATGTGAGAGAAATGCCCAAATGGCTCGTCATGGGAGCGTCATAAAGTTGGAGCAGGACAGTGGTATGCAGGTGCGCTGAGATGACAGGAAGTAAGTCTGATCCGAAGGAATCAAGGTTACGGCAGTATAGGATCCAGTCTTTCACCAAAAACATTCGTAGTGACGGGTCGCGAGGCGTTGACTCCAGTTTGTCAAAGATGGCTAGTAAAGAAGCATCCCGACGTTGCTCTTCGCCAATGTTTAACAGCTGCGACACGGAAAAAACGTCCGTGATAGCGTCGGTATCGGTTGCTTTGTCAACAGGGTAGCAAGATAAACAATCCGCATCCTGATGTAATCGCCCTGTTTTGTACATTACAGAGAACGTGTATTCTTGAAGACATGGGGCCCAACGAGCAAGACGTCCTGTGGGGTCCTTCAGGGAGGCTAGCCAGCAGAGCGCGTGATGATCCGTGACAACACGGAATGAGCACCCGTACAGGTATGGATGAAACTTGGCGACTGCCCATACAAGGGCGAGGCACTCGCGCTCCGTGATGGGCTAGTTGCGCTCGGCTGTAGATACCAGTCGACTTGCGTAGGCTATGACACGGTCGTGTCCCCGTTAGTGCTGCAATAGCACAGCTCCTATGCTGTGTCCACTGGCGTCCTTGTGAACCTCGGTTGGGGCTGATGAATCGAAGTGAGCCAAGATTGGTGGCGTTGTAAGCAGGGTCATAAGATGGGAAAATGATGACACTTGGTCATGGCCCTAGATTAACGAGGAGTCTTTCTTCAAGAGGTGTGTGAAGGAGCGTGCAATGGTCGCAAAGTCCTTAACGAAGAGTCTGAAATAGGAGCACAACCCCACAAAACTGCAGACATCCTTTGTGGTCCTCGGAATGGGAAAGTTTGTGACTGCGCGAATTTTCTCTGGGTCTGGACGCATGCCTTGGGCATCGACAAGGTGACCAAGCACGGAAATTTGACGACGAGCGAAGTGGAACGTGGAGGCGTTAAGCTGGAGTCCGGCTCGACGGAAAACGTTCAGAATAGCTGATAAACGATCGAGATGTGTCGAATGTGGGCGAAAAGACAATAACATCGTCAAGGTAACACAAGCAGGTGAACGATTTCAACCCTTGGAGCAATGAGTCCATCATTCTTTCAAATGTGGCTGGCGCATTGCAGAGAACAAAGGGCATCACCTTAAACTGATAAAGGCCATCAGGAGTGATGAATGCGGCCTTTTGCGGTCCATCTCGTCTACGGCTATCTGCCAGTAGCCTGACCGAAGGTCAATAGTTGAAAAATAAGTAGTACCGTACAGGCAGTCGAGGGCGTCGTCGATGCTAGGCAAAGGATGAACATATTTTTTCATAATTTTGTTGAGGTGACGGTAATCGACACAAAAGCGCCATGTTCCATCCTTATCTTTAACAAGGACGACTGGAGAAGCCGAGGGGCTGCATGAAGGCTCGATAATGTTTTTCGGAAGCATTTTCCCGACTCCCTGTTGTGTTATTGCACGCTCCGACACAGAAACACAGTAGGGGCGTCGGTGATTGGCAGTTGCATAACCAGTATTGATGCGATGGGTGACAATGGTCGTTTGGCTTAAGGAGTTGCTGGCAAAGTCGAAAATGCTACAATAGCCCTCAAGAACGTGGCAAAGCGCTGCAGCTTGCTCAGACGTGAGGTCCGATGACCCCATTCACTCAATGTCGGCGCCTCAAGAACGTGATGGAGTGGAACCACTGACTGAGCTGCAGCAATCATAAACTCTGAAGGGCTCGACATGGTCGTCTTGGAGAGCGGTAATAGGAGAGCAGTAAGATACTCTGAGGCAGAACTTGGGTGGTGAGTGAGAAGTTGACCAGTGGAAGGAAGGTGCCGTTTCTCGTAATCGTCAGAATCATACGCGGCACAGCAAACCCATGCGAAAGCATCACGGCAGGAATCGGGGCCACCATGTAATCACCGTCAGATACTGGCAGCGTGGAGGATAAGTCGACATGCGTGACAGAGTTAGGCAGGAAGCGCGTGAAATCAATGCAGCAGAGGCTGGTTTGCGGTGGGCTGGTCTGGTCGAAAAAGAGAGGTAAATCAAGTTGGAGAGAGCCAGCTGAACAGTCTATGAGGGCAGAGTGCGTGGCTAGAAAATCCATACCAAGAATGAGTTCATGAGGGCAATGTTGGATAACAGCGAAAAGAACGACAGTGCTTCTCTTCCCAATATAAACTCGCGCAGAGCTGATGCCGAAAATTGCGGCAGTTCCTCCATCAGCGACTTGTACAGCTCGATTGAGGCCGGGTGTGACAAATTTTTAAAGTCTAAGTCGGCGGCGAAGATTAGCACTCATAATGGACACATGTTCGCCAGTATCAATGCGCCAACACGAGCATAGTCGACAGTAACGTCCGAAAAATTCCGGTTCATCGTTAACGTTAAGCGAGAATTTCTTACGAATGTCGTCAACGCAGCTCCACCCCTAGAAGCTGCACAGCCTAGTTTTCTAGTCTGAGGTGCTGCGAATAGGTCGGGGAGGCAGCACGGTGTTGTGGGGGCGACGGAAGGTGACGACGAGCAGGGGACAGTGACCGGTCGTAGCGAAGTCTGCTCAGAGGTGCTGCAGGAGCGGAAAATGTGGTCGGCATTGAGGAAGAAAGTGATGGGGACGACTGGCGGACAGAAGTGGCGTGAGACTAAGGTGCATAATGTGACGGCAGAGCCCAGCGGTTGCGGCAGTGACGAGTGATATGACCAACGCGTCAACAGTTAAAACATATGAGCCTGTCATCAAGGGTACGCCATTTGAATGGATTGCGTTGGATGCGAGGAGCAGAAGGGGGACGTTACGAAGGCTCAGCAGAGTATACGGCAGGAACAGGATATAGGCTGACATTCGACACCTCTTGACGAACGACGGCTTGTAACAAAGAGATCGTGGTCGGGGAAGGCGCAGGCGTCGGTAATGGCGTGGCTACTGGTTGTGCTGCCTCGACCTCTCGACGAATGATGCGTGTGAGGTTGTCGCATCGAGGGGCCTGGCGGAAGGAGTCGTCACACGAAGATGTAGCCGCTGTGTTCGAAAGAACACGATGCTTTGGGCTATGCGGCGGGGTTTTGCTTGTTCGAGACGTCGGCATTCTTTAAGGATGGTGTCGATGCTCGAGACGTTAAAAACCGGCAGGTTGAAAGCATCGTCGGCAATGCCTTTCAAGACGTGGTTAACTTTTTTATCTTCCGACATGCACTGGTCGGCTTCGGAACAAAGGGCCAAGACGTCAAAAATGTAGGAGACATAAGATTCGGTAGAAGACTGAGCCCGTGTGGCAAGAGCCTTCTTCACAGTGAGCTGATGACCAGATAAATCGACAAACAGGTCGCAGATCTTTTCTTTGAAGAGATCCCAGTTCGTTATGTCGGCTTCGAGGCTTTCAAACCATGTTCGGGGAGTGCCGTCCGGGTAGCAAAGCACGTTGGCGAGCATGAGCGTGGGATCCCAGCGGTGAGTAGCACTGACGCGCTCGTGCCGCTTCAGCCAAGTGTCAAGATCGATTCTATCATCACCTGAGAAAGTGCCAGGATCCCGGAGGTGAGGGAGTGTGACGTAGGTGGTCGCTTGGACTGATGAGGACGGCGTAGAGGAAGTACCAGTAGTCGAAGCAGTCGAAGGGTCGCCGATGTTGCGACCGCTGCGCGTCTCTATCGAGGTATGCGGGTCAACCACCTCCACCAATAATGTTACGAGTAACTTCTTTAATAATCTATTTACAATGCACAGAACTCGACGAGGAAAGTGGCGCCAGTCCAGCATCAATCAAAAGCTCACTTCGTCCTCATCTTTCATGCAGCCGCGTTTAGCGGCTGTTATGTATCAATATTTACAACCCAGCAGCGGAGAGTGCCTCTGCCAGGTTGCATGATGAACCCAGCAGCTCAAAAGGATGGTTCAAATCCTTTAATGAACTCATTATTCCATTTCCATTAATTATTCCCACAGCTGCTTTGCTCTTATTTTTAGTAAACCTACTCCAATGCCATATGCATCCAACCCTTACACTGAAGCACAACCATCAATCTCATGCCTGCTTCATTTTTTAGAAAGAATTTTCTTAATATTTGGAAGACAAGAAATAAGTGCTTGACCAAAAGTGCTTGGAAGAAATAAAAGAATGTAATTCATCGCTTGTGCAGCAAATAACTGTGTAGGGACAAATCGCAAGATGTCAGCAGCATAACGTGTAGCTTCAATCAGAACTTAATTTTGGTATTGGCTCACTCACTGCATTTCTCTAATTTATGGCTGCACAAGAATAGTGTACATTGATTGAGCTGCCGAAGTCAGCTGAGCATCAGTAGCTTCACTGCAGGTACCGCTCGCTCACCAGAGATGGAGGCAAAAAGGAACATAGGTGATTGAGGTGGTGCCGAGTAGGCAGGAGGAAAGTTGCCAGAAAAGGAAAAAGAGGTTGAAGGCAGACCATCAGATGGCTACATGCAACAAAACAATAGTGCAAGGCATGAAGAAATGGGACTAAGCACAAGAAGAGAGCCATTAGCGAGTGCCACTATGTATGTGTCTTTTGATACACTTACCATATAGTTTCAATTCCCACATTAGTCAAGCAATGCAGAACATGTGCACTCATGCTGCCATGTTGCTTCTAAAATGGTGAATCCGCCGAATGAGCACTCTATATCAGCGACTACATACATCGTAAATATTTGATAGCATTTGTCCCGTAACTTTAGGGTTTTCAGGGAAAGAAAACATTTGCTTGAATATCAGCTTCTTGATTTCCGAAGTTTATAAGGCCTTGTACGTGGCACGCCCTGGCCCAATGGATGCTGCAACATCTCCAACGTTGCGTTGCCAAAGAGAAGTGTTAAGAAGATGGAAGAGCTAACCAGTGATGAAACAAGGATGGAACAGCGACACCAACACTGTCGCGCAGCCTGATGAAAAAACGGAGATGTCTGTTGCGGTGGAGCAGAGGTTAAGGTGCTCGGGTACTGACCCGATGGTCACGGGGTGAATCCCGGTCGCAGTGGTCGCATTTCGATGGAGGCGAAATGGTAGAGGCCTGTGTGCTGTGCGATGTCAGTGCACTTTAAGGAACACCAGATGGTCGAAATTCCCGGAGCCCTCCACTACAGAGTTTGTCATAATCATATTGTAGTTTTGGGATGTTAAACCCCCCATAGTATTATTAAAGACCAGAAATTGAAATGAGCCTTGCTGTAACAAGGTTGTCCAGACATGATTTCCATAAGCTGCCAAGGACAGTTTCACGTTCTAGGTGTATAACATTCTTGTACTGTGGACCAGAACAATCCTTCTAGCGTGAGAGAACATATCACGTTTTTGGACCTGTGCACAGATACGTGCACAGGTCCAAAAACGTGATACAGCACAGATACGGCACGCTGCTTATTATCTGTAGTCCAGAGGTAATGCCCGAGGGCCGCTCTTTGAAAACTGCATCTAACTGCCCATACATTTTCATGAGGCCACATTTTCACAAATCCCTGACGAAATATCAGACAATATTGGCAATTTCATGCGGTGTAAAAAAGCAAGCACGATCAAACAGATTTTCTAGCACATAGATAGCAAGAAGTCTGTGAAAACTGTTTCCCGTTCACCAGTTTTCAGCAAACACCATCCTTATTCTCGAAATTTCAGCCCCACGAATCCAAGAGTGGTCACAAGAGCGGGCAGCGCAATCCTCGACTTTTCACACCGACCAGCCGATACTACTCGCTACGGGAACACGCAGTTCGGTGAACACAATTTTTTGACATCATGCTTCGCGGGCAAGCCCGCTTTTTGAAGCCCGCTTAGTAACCGAGATGCGTCGTCATGTAGGTGCAGCGCTCCCTCTGCCTCGTTGACAGTCGAACGGCTTACCAACAACGCCTACTCATGATTGATCAGCACAATGGAGCCATTTCTCTCCAACCGATACTGATTTTATTTTTCTTCAGGCGAAGTCTTTCTGGCAGCTGCGTGAAGACCGAACCAGTGGTTTGGGTGTTCCCTGACCGAACTGTCGCGGGAATGACGCTTGAGAGGATCCGCTGCTCCGAACGACGCACACACAGCTTTCACCAGCGAGCTCTACATGGCTAAGTCAATCACTGCGACGGCAGTGCCTATTCAGTTCCGCTCGGCGTACCACCAGCGCCGACGCGCGATTCTAATCGCACGACGGTTGAAAGCAAGGGTCCTACGAAGCGAAGCCCAGGAATTCAAGAGAGGCTTTCAACCGCGCCTTACAAACGGGTGGTGCGGACTTAGTTTTGTGATTTCCATATCGCGCGAGCGTGTGCGGGAGAAGGAGCGAACGATCAAACGGTTCAGGCCGCGATCAAAAGCGCCGCCGTTAACAACTAACAAACGCTTGGCACCTACTCAGGAATGATACCACGTCTGAGCAACCAGGGGCCGTCCATGGACGCGACTTCGGCAGCTCTGCCCACGGACCCCGGGCGCTGTCAGCCGCGGCTCGCGGATGCCGGCGCGAGCGGCGCCGCGTCACGGTCTCGCGCGCTAGGATCGCGGCGCGAACTCGCGCGCTGGACTCCCGCAGGCGGCGACGATAAGCCGAGCGGCTCGCCCTCGCGTGCCGCGAGCTCGATCGGTATAGGCTTAGCCCGAGCAGGGCACCTGCGGCACCTGCGGGGCTGAGCTGGCTGGCGCGCGCTCACCTGGCGACTCCCGATGTCGAGGGTCCGCTGGTGCCGTGCTGCTTGCGCTGCCGCTGCGGCGCCTCAAACAGGCTCGTTCACACCACACCCGCAGCGAATGACGCGAAGCGCGCACGCATTCCTTCCAGCGAGCACGGTTCTCAAAGAGCGGCCATGTTCGTTTTCTCGTGAGTGACATGCCCCCGCTGCAAAAACAGCAACAAAAAACGCTAGCCAGCAGCCGTGTTTCGTCAAACGTGACTGACAAACCAGCGTTTTGCCTAAAGTGTTGAACGAAATTTCGGCACCTACCTTAGATAGAATTTGTCTTAGCAAAGCCTGTCGCTTTCTTTTTCTTCCTCTATCAGGAGTAAAAAGCTACTACGTACGTACTCATCCAAACTAAGTCGTTTAGCAAGTCCATTCAAGAAGTCAATGTCGTGATGCCGCGCAATACAAATGCTGTGAAATTCATCAAACGACGCCATTTCTACTTCTCATTTATCTCCTCGGCGAGCACTGTAAAAGCAGTTAGTACGAACGCAAAGCACAGTCGAAAGTGTCATTCACAGGTTGGTCTTTCAGACACATTTCGGAGCAGTAGCGTTGTCAGAATTTTTTTTTTTTTCAGGGGGGAAGGGGGGGGGGGGGGTATTTATACTTTATGTATGTTCGGGCGTGCGTTTGTATATGTACGTGTATGTATACGCAATCCAAATTTAAAATTTCGGGGCGCGGAGGCAACTCCAACATTTTAGCTACACTCTAGAAGCACACGTTGTTGGGTTAGTCAGTACATGTTTATTTAGAAGTCACGCGATTGTGGCTATTTTGCGCAAAAAAAAAAATTATAATAACGTGAGAATGGTTCAAGAGGAGAGCACTGTTTATGCCAAAATTACTGCAGCACTATATATATGCAAAGGCATGCGTGGAAAGCAAGGCATGCATCGAACAGATAACGTTTAGTGTAATGCGGTACAAACCCCACGGACAAAACGACATCGGCTCTATGCTGGCCCAACATGAATGGCTGACATAGCCTTTCATGGCCCAAGCTTGGTAAACAAGTTTGGGCCGAGGGTGGTTTTGGTTAATGGCCTCACACTGACTGACTTGTCTGCCAACTCAGGCCCAAGGCGTGGTAATACATGGCAGGTGGTACACAGGTGGATTAAATAATCTTGTGCAAATAATTTAGTGCAATCTCGTGACAGCCAACGCTGAACGCTCAAACAAGAAATTTTCGTTGAAAATTACACTCACAGAGGTCGTGCAATGTCGGCTTGTGGCTGGCCCGTAGTTAGTCGACTTGGTCCTTAGAGAAGCGTGACCCTACAATGGACCACGTTTGGTGGCCCGGGCGTTGGGTGTCAACAATTGTCCTATCATTTGCTGACTGCTGGCTGAACGTCTGCGGCCAACTAATAACCAGCAAAATTGGTTGCCAGTCAAGGCCCCACTTTGTACCACCAATTGCTTGGCCGACAATAGTGGTTGTCCAATTCTGCCCACTTGTTCACCCCCTATCGGCCGTCGGCTAATTTCAGATGGGTATAGGCATAGACATGCGCAAAAAGGACAGGCTCACAACGATAGTATAACATCTTAATCACAACGTTTGATATGTTCAGGAACGTGCTCTCTGCTTACGATAAAAGCAATGAAGTGTCGCTAATGCATAATACACGTCATGTTTTTATATGAAAGGCTTCCGACAGTTCTCTAGCAGTGGTGTCTCTCCTTCTTCTGAGAATCTCAACTCTATGCAGATACGGCTCACACTAGTGGGAATTGTAGTGGGCCGGCAAATGAGCCCCATCTTTACCTGTTAGTGACAGCTCGAGCGTGTTCCCGTGCACGCTCATTCACGCGATTTCCAATCTGGCCAACACATAGAGTTTCATACAGGCATGAGGCTATGGGCCAACATTTGTCTTGCCACAGGATTGCGGAAATTTGTAAACAACACCGGTAGCGCGTACATTAGTGGCTACCCCCTGTTTTGGAGTTCCAAATAGCGTACGTTAGTTGTGTACGCTCGTCTGTCTGCACGCAGTTCGTGACCTCGGCTGGCTGCGAAGTCGCTCCAGGAGGGTTCTGCCGTCGGCAGCACGGTGTAGGCGGTCTACGTGCCCCAGAGCACGCTGGAGCATGCTCAGGGACAGGAGCCACTCTCCAGCCTCGGCCAGGATCACTGCCACGGGGGAGTACCTGGGGAGCCCCAGGATGGCCCTCACTGCTCTCCTGTGATGTCTCTCCAGGTCCAGTCTCCTGGCAGGTGTCAGGGCCACCAGTGGAAAGGCGTACAGCAGGACTGAGGATGCTGAAGCCTGGTTATGCATGTATATGTATGTATATACATATATACATATACATATTCCTCGTATATATGTATGTATATACATACATATATACGAGGAAGAACGTTCTAGCCTCCTGTTTCTGCAGAGCGAACATCGCCTTTCCGGCCGGGCTCGTCTGCACGCGTGCTCATCTCGCCAGCGAACAAGGACAGGGGGGGGGGGGGGGTAAAGATCAGCACGCGCCGTGTGCCTCCACAGCAGGCGGAAGCTTCTACGAATTTCGATCTCAACATGAACAAACGGTGCCAAAAGTCTACTTGGAGCGGCCGTGTTCTCTTGGACCCACGTTTAGCAGAGTTACGCGAGATCGAATCTAAATGAGTTGACTGCCAGCCTCACTTCATATATCAACATCATCGTCACTACGCACGAGCCTTGTTGTGGTCATCTAATGTGGCCACGGCACAGGAAACTTGATTACTTAGCAAGCGCATGTTTACTACAAATAATATTGCTCCTAAAATGCTAGCCTTGCTTCGCAAAACATTCGAATATGTTGCTCTCGCATTCCTTGCTTTGCCTCTATGGCGAAACTGCCAAGTCCGAGTTGATGCTAGAACCAGTAGCTATATTGGCACCAGTGCTGGGACCAGCTGCTACTGGGACCAATTCCTACTGGGACCATTTCATGGTGCTGGGTGGTATCAATGTGCAGATTAAGTTTGCTCCTCACGATAGCATGTACTTTTAAGGGTGTGGCTTCTTGACAAGTCCGCTAAGTGCACGCGTAACACAGAATGGTTGACCTGAACTATAGTGTGAAGTAGCAAAGTTCAGGCCTGCGCGCAACTCGCCGTACAGTCACATCGAAAGCTATATAGAAAAGCGGTCTTTCAGATAATCTTTGGGATGCCACAAGCACACTGCTGGGTACCTACTGCGCCATAAATAATCATAAATTTCGTGTAGTCGGCTACCATTCACTTTGTTATCCTCCGTCATTCTTTAGAGAAACGTGGTATGCGCTACGCATTTGTTGCAAATTTCGTGCAATTTTAGATGCAGTAGCTGACGATGATGAAGAAATATGGAGGAATCGGGTATGCACCACAGTTAAAAGGTGATCAAGAAATTTCAATGGGTTGGAGTATTGAACAACCCAGTCGTTACGCAATTGGCATTATGTGACGCCTGGCTGTTGCTTTGATGTTCTGAAACGCTTTATTATTCATATTAAATTGATTCCTTTCCCGACACCAAGCCTGCCTAAGGCCAGTTTAGAAACGAGTTCCAACCACTAGCGTACCTCAGTGGTAAATACTGGGCTGGCACGCGGCGGACCTGGGCTTCGAAGCTCATTGCGTCCTTGGTTTTTTTTTTATTTATTTACTGAGTTCCAAGCACTTGCGTGCGAGTGGAACCCTAGATATCGACGAAAGATCACAGACCACGAGTGATTTGGAGCTGTACCTATATACACGCCAATTCGTTTACGTTGGCCGCTCTTTGGACTTCGACTTCGTCAGCGGATAACAGAGAACTGCGATGCTTCCCAAGAAATGCAAATTGGTTTGAAACACTCCTCCAACATCCGCGTGCGTATTTACTAGCGAGTCTAACGTGGCGACGCTGCCCCAAAACAACAGCGATTGTGTATGAACATATGGCTGACAGGAGGTGCTATAACGCCAAGTCGGAGTCTGGGAAAGATAATATAGCGGCACCAATTGCTCTCACTATAGTGTTGCTCATTCAAAAATCACCGAATAGTTAACAACAACCTTTAATATACATTTGAACATCGTTTACACTTGCTTTAGGATGTCGATTTTCTAATCTCTTGTCAAGCGCCTATTGACCGAGAGTTCACATGTCGCGCTTCTTGAGTTCAGGGAACACAATCAACGAGCGAATGTCATTAGTTGTGAATGTCATTCACTGTGACCGTGTAGAAGCAACAATCAACGCCTAACGTCATTCGCAGTGAATGGCATTACAGGTGCCGTGTGCCGCTCGTATATCAATCGTGCGAAATAGGTGGTGGTAGTGGTTATATAGAAGAGGAAGGAGGCACCTATTTCTGCGGCCCGGTTGGGAGCACGGCGCAGGCAGTGCGGCACTAGTAAGTTTTACACCTGCTTTTTCGACTCTCTCTCTCCACACTGTCTTCGACTGAGCGCTTATCTCTGAAACAGAAACGCTCTCCCTCGAGCGGATCACCTCAGGAGCGCCAGCACTCCGCGGCCTCGGTTACATGACCTTGCTACTGCTTTCTGGATGCAAGCTCGGGTTGAAGGTCGTGCGGCCCAAATGCGGGACGATAGTTATAGCGCGAGAACAAAACGACGACACAGAGACAAAAAGGACACGTCTTTCTTGTCTCTGTGTCGTCGTTTTGTTCTCGCGCTATAACTGTCGTCGTGCCATACCAACTAGCCCAAGCTGCCACCCTTCCAAATGCGAGGGTGAGTGACGACAGGCTCTTGCTTCCCGTAACCGTTCGAGGAGACAGTGGCGGCCTGTTCGCCATTACTTTTAACGACCGGCCCGGAGTGTGGAGAGACGGCGTGAAGGCGCCATGAGCCTCAATACCGATGCATCTCGGGTATGCGAGCTCGCTGTCACTTCGGGTGGTCAGTGAGAATGGGCCTGTGTACTGTTATGCCAGCGAGTCCTCGTCAAACGACCGTGCCTCTGAAAAAGGCAATCTGGGTCAAGGCCAGCCCGCAGTCCGCCTGGCGCGATCAACTCGACGGCGTGAACACGCGCGGCGCTTCTCTGGCCCACGTGCATTGAGTCAGCTGCGCACGTGACAGCGAGCCGGCGTCCTCGTGTCTGGTGGTCTGACGCATGGCGCGGCGGCCCCCATTGGAGGAATCTGCCCTGACGACCAGCGGCGCTTCTGATTGGACATTTTGGTTGGACCCGGTGTAAATAAAAGAAGCCCTGCGGCGCGTCGCGATCGGTTGTCCCTGAGAGAGGAGTCCCCATGTCGGAGAGCCGACATGTGTGTGAGTCGGCGGTCTTAGGCGAAAAGTTGACCTATGTATTAGAGAGGAGAGCTCGGCTCTTCGAGTCTCTGTCGGCCCCAGTGCCGAAATTGTAACGCCTCTGTATATATGCTGTACATAAACCTTGTTTAACTCACCGTCGTCTCGTCCGCTCGTCTTATCAGCTCGGCGCAATAGCAGTCGCGGGCTGAGAAACATACGCTACCAAACGGCTGGTGACCTTCCCGGCGGAGTTGAAAGCAGTGGCGCCTTCGGGGCCATGTTGGCGTCGCCGTCTTTCGCAACAGTGGTGGCTTCGGCGGGATCGGTCCGTCGGTCGCAACAGTGGTTGGCAGCTGCGGGATCGGCCGGCGTCAGCGACATCGATGCGGTGAGTGCCTGATGTTTTCCCCTCAGTTCACCAGACTACTCTAGCTCAGGTTGTAGTAGTTTAGAGAAGGGCTGTGTGAAGCATTAGAGTGAGCTTTGATCGTTTCAAGCAAAGTCGAAGTGCTTTGAAACCAAAGTTAATGCGGAGGGGGTAAACACGGGAGAGTGAAAAGTTGCTTGCGCGTCTTGCTAGTTGACTTATAGTGGGTACGGCAAGTAGATTTTTAACAGGGGCAAACAGCAAGAGGCTAGTGTGAACGATGGAGAACCTTAAAGTGAAGGAACTCATCGAAATTTGTGAGGAACTCGGCATTACTTTGGGCCGTGCGAAACGAAAGCAAGCGATCCTTGAGATCATGAAGGATGAGGGAGTGTCGGCTGAGGAAGTCGATGAGATAGATAGATAGATAGATTTATTTCCAGAAATACAAAGATTCTGGCGGATACCATCGACTAAAAGCTGTTGTCAAACAGCTTGACGGGGTCGATGGTCCGTTACAAGGCATATGTGGCAAATGTACACAACAATATCTGAAATTATTGAAAAACAATGAAAACAAAAATTCCATGCAGAAGTAGACAGGAAATCATACACAATTTGCTCTGACAAGTGAAACATAGAAAACAATAATAGTAATACGTTAAGTCATCACATGTTAACAAAGAGAGTCCTGAGTTCCTTGGCTGAGAAGCACTTGACGTCTTTGTATTTATTTAAAATATGCGGCAAGTTGTGCTCTAATGATTGTAGCCTATAGTTATTGCGAAATCTAGGAACATACCACATGTCACTGTTTCTAGTATTGGCGGAAGTGATTCTAGGTGTCAACGATGCAGTAGACGCAAGAAAATTATGAAGATATTTTTTAGAGAAATAAAAGGAATAAAGTAGGCGAAAAGTGTAAAGATGTTCTGTTTTAATGATTCTATGATTTAGGAAAGCTGGCCGTGTTGTCTCTAAGAAGCCCATATTGTCAATGTGCCGAATCATCCTTTTTTGCAGAAAAAATAATTTCATAATGTTTGTTTTCCCAGTAGTCCCCCAGACTAAGCTACAATAACTTAAATGAGAAAAGAATAGAGCATAATAAATGTTAAGTTTTGCTTTCGGTGGAAGAAGATACCTACATCTAGATAAAGCACCTGTTATAGCTGACAGTTTTTTACAGATATTTTCTACGTGTTTATCCCAAGTAAGATGCGAAGAAAAAGTAACGCCTAGTAATTTATGTTCATCAACAATTTGAAGTTCTTTACCAGCAAATAATAACGTTTGTTGGCAAGTCAGAGATTTGTTTTTAGCGCGAAATAACATTACTTTAGTTTTTGTAGGATTTATTTTAAGGCAGTTAGCAACCGACCATTGAGATAACTTAACCAGTAGATCGTTGCATTGTCTTATTAATTTCTGTGAATCCGGACCAGAAACAAGAAGTGTAGTGTCATCCGCGTATATGATAAATTGAACAGAGGTGGTAATATTAGTAATGTCATTAACATAGACATTAAAGAGCAGCGGACCTAATACACTACCCTGTGGTACACCGTTTATTATGGGAAGAAAACATGATTTTTCGTCTCTTATGCAAACAGATTGTTTGCGATCAGTTAAATAAGACTCGAATAATGTTAATGGAATACCTCTTAGGCCATTCTGTGATAATTTCCACAGTAGAATTTTGTGATTTATGCAATCGAAGGCTTTACTAAAATCAATGAAGAGCGCCAAGGTGAAAAGATTTCTCTCAATATTTTTCAGTACAAATTCCTTGAGTGTGAGCAGAGCGGTTTCCGTTGACCTGCCTTTACGGAAGCCGAACTGGGCATCAGATAGAACACTGTGTCTGTCAAAAAAACTTGAAACACGCGAAAAAATAATCTTTTCTAAGCCTTTGGAAAATACTGGAATTATTGAAATTGGTCGATAATTTGACGTATCATTTCTGTCACCTCCTTTAAAAATAACAGTTACCCTACTCATTTTCATTTTTTCTGGGAAAATTCCATACTGTAAAGCCAAATTAAAGATGTGTGTTAAAGCTGGAGCAATGTATTCTAATACATACTTCACAGGCTTTATCTGTATGTCATCTATATCGAGAGCTTTACTATTCTTAAGATTCTTAAATGTGGTAAATACTTCATATTCATTAGTGGGATTTAAAAATAAGCTATTAGGAGTGGAAAGAAACGATGATGTATTTGGTGGAGCTTGTTGTGGCTGTTGTACCGCGCTTATGCTTGCAAAGTACTCATTAAAGTGATTAGCAAGTGCTAAACCAGAGATTTCGGTTTTATTGTGGATTAACTTCTCCGGCGCGGCAGAATGTTTCTCGCGACCAAGAACCTTATTTATTATGTTCCACAAGATATCAGGATGTTTACCCGTGGCGTCTGTAAACATACGCTCATGATAAGCAATCCTGGCACGCCTGAGTTGCGCATTCAGTTTGTTTCGATACTTTTTAAACATTATCAGCACCTCAGGCGAACGTGTAGCAAGAAAACTATGGTACAATTTATCTTTGTGTTTTATCATTTTAAAAAGTTCTTGCGTAATCCAGGGTTTTCTTATCTTTCTAGTCTGTCTCAATTTCTTGAAAGGAAAATGTAGATTGTAAATTTGCAGGAACGCAGAAAGAAACTTCGAATACGCGACATTTACATCACTTATTTCATATAAGAAAGACCAGTCATATTTGGAAATATCATGCTTAAAAAGATCCATGTTTTTCTCGCTTAAATCTTGTATTGCGAACACATTTGATTTAGAAAAAGTTTTTTTAGCATTCGCACAATACGTCATAAATACAGGGCAATGATCACTGACGTCTGATGTCACTGTTCCAGTATGCTCTACTACAGTGTCAATATTCGTAATCAGAATGTCAAGACATGTAGACGAAGACAGTGTTACACGAGTTGGGGTGTTAATTAGGTTGACAAAGCCACCAGAACTAAGTCTGTGTGTAAAATCTACTGAGACAGCACTGTTTACAAGAAAATTTATGTTAGTGTCTCCCCCGCATACCAGTCTAAATTCGTTAGCAGCAACATATTCCAGTAAATTATCAAAGAAACTCATAAATTTGAAAACATTTCCATTAGGCGGGCGATATACCACCGAAATTATGTCAGACAAATGTTGAAGTGTTAACATTTCATAGTCGCAAGTTGTTTTACAAAAATCTGCTAAGAGTTCATATTTTTGTCCTGATGCAATATAAATTGCAACGCCACCTCCACGTTTATCAATTCGATTTAAAACGTAATCAGCATAGCCATCTAGGTACAGCCGAGAATTGCTGTCCTGATACCATGTTTCTGTTAGCATGATGATATCGAACTTAAAACAGAAAAGATTTAACAAGTTGCTAATATTTTCTTGTTTATTGGCTGCTGATCGAGCATTCAAGTGCAGCACGGAAGTACTGGAATTTTTTTGAAAGTGTAATTGATGCGGTAAGATGAAATCGTGATATTCCATGGTGGTTCTTAGGAAGTGGTTTGTGTGGTACCAGAAGTAATTGAAGTAATCTTAGTAAGATCACGTTCTTCCGAGATCTGCACAACATCACCACCATCATTTTCCCTTGCATAGATTTTTCCGTTGCTGCTCCATACAGATTTCCATTTGTGCTCATATTTCCTTTTCACTGCCATACCAAGCAGCCTCTTTAGTGATGGGCAAAGATGCTCGTTCACGTAAACGGGACAAGTGGATTCTAACCCCAAGTCTCTGTTTGTGATCCTTGTTTTCTTTGCTTTTTTCAGAGCAGCGTCGCGTTTAGCTCTGGATTTAAACTGTACAATGATGTTTGTTTTCTCTGGGTTGCGAGTTGGAACACGGTGACAACACTCGACGTCAGATGAACTGATAGGCTCATGAATTGCCTTGCCTATTTCAGACAGAATAGTAGAAAGGTCCTCATTTTCTTTCTTGACGACACCCTGGATTTCGAGGTTCGTATTTCGCGAGTATTGCTCCGAATTCGTTAGCCTCCTTTCAAGTTCTGATGCTTTTTTTTCCAATGCTGCACATTTTGTGCGTAGTTCATCATTTTCCTTCGCCAGACTAGTATTCTTTGAAATTTCAGAAGCAAGGTTCTGTTTCAGTTCTTCGACCGATTCAAGCGAGAAGTCAATGCTCTGGCTCATCTGGCGTTGCTCAGTGCGCACATCCCGTATCTCATTCCTGAGATCACGCTCCAGTGATTCTTTGAAAAACTTGAATTCCTGCCTAATTTCTTTAAGCAATTCAGTCCTCATTTCTTCTTTGAGCTTCGCTAGTTCCTTAGCCATATCAATAAGCCTAATATTCAGTAACAAGCGCGCAAAACAGGCAAAAAATCACAAAATCAAAAAATTGAAAACTTGGCAGTGGTGACGACACCATATAAATGTAACTGTACAAAACTGCACTAACCTGTAGTGAAACAAGCAGCGAAATTCAGTAGAGTGTCTAGCAGCGTAGTCACCACTGCCAAGTGAAAGAACGGGTGGCCGGTAGTCTGCTTTTATAGCAGGTGGTATCACAAGATGCCGAGTGATTGCCGAGTGCTGATGATAGGCCACACGCCTCCTGGTGGCAGCCAGTCCTAGGAAGATCGTTCAGTGCTTTCGCTGACCACGGCGATTGCACGTGTTGAAGATCGCTTCTTCCGTCGGTATGCAGCTCCGGTTCAAACGGCTATCTGTAGTGAAACAAGCAGCGAAATTCAGTAGAGTGTCTAGCAGCGTAGTCACCACTGCCAAGTGAAAGAACGGGTGGCCGGTAGTCTGCTTTTATAGCAGGTGGTATCACAAGATGCCGAGTGATTGCCGAGTGCTGATGATAGGCCACACGCCTCCTGGTGGCAGCCAGTCCTAGGAAGATCGTTCAGTGCTTTCGCTGACCACGGCGATTGCACGTGTTGAAGATCGCTTCTTCCGTCGGTATGCAGCTCCGGTTCAAACGGCTATCTGTAGTGAAACAAGCAGCGAAATTCAGTAGAGTGTCTAGCAGCGTAGTCACCACTGCCAAGTGAAAGAACGGGTGGCCGGTAGTCTGCTTTTATAGCAGGTGGTATCACAAGATGCCGAGTGATTGCCGAGTGCTGATGATAGGCCACACGCCTCCTGGTGGCAGCCAGTCCTAGGAAGATCGTTCAGTGCTTTCGCTGACCACGGCGATTGCACGTGTTGAAGATCGCTTCTTCCGTCGGTATGCAGCTCCGGTTCAAACGGCTATCTGTAGTGAAACAAGCAGCGAAATTCAGTAGAGTGTCTAGCAGCGTAGTCACCACTGCCAAGTGAAAGAACGGGTGGCCGGTAGTCTGCTTTTATAGCAGGTGGTATCACAAGATGCCGAGTGATTGCCGAGTGCTGATGATAGGCCACACGCCTCCTGGTGGCAGCCAGTCCTAGGAAGATCGTTCAGTGCTTTCGCTGACCACGGCGATTGCACGTGTTGAAGATCGCTTCTTCCGTCGGTATGCAGCTCCGGTTCAAACGGCTATCTGTAGTGAAACAAGCAGCGAAATTCAGTAGAGTGTCTAGCAGCGTAGTCACCACTGCCAAGTGGTGACTACGCTGCTAGACACTCTACTGAATTTTTGAAGAAACCTGATCTGGGTGGATATTAAAGCACGCCGCGAGGAGGTTGAAAAGCGAGAAGCTCGCGTACGTGAAGAAGCTGAAAGGCGAGAAGCTCGCGAACAAGAAGAAGCTGAAAGGGGAGAACGTCGCGAGCGCGAGGAGGCCGAGAGACAGGAGCGCCTCGAGATGAAACGAATAGAATTGGCAATCCTACAGTGTTCGCAGGCGCCTAGCGCAGCTTCTCCGACGATTCAGGTCAGCGGTATTAGAATTCGGGATCAACTGCCACCGTTCGTAGTAGGCGAGGATATGGCGAAGTATCTCGTCAAGTTTGAACACGTCTGTGAGCGAAATGCTTTGGAGCAGTCTCTTTGGGCGCGGAACCTGCTAGCTCTTCTTCCCGGCGAAGTGTCCGACGCGATAACTTGCTTGTCGAGGGAAGCGTTTGAGAGCTATGACGAGGTTAAAGAAGTGCTCTTGAGACGTTATAAGTTGTCACCCGAGGCTTTCAGGCAAAGGTTTCGGTATGCTGAAAAGGGGAATGAGTCACACGTTGACTTCGCGTTTCGTCTTAAAGCCGATTTAATTGAATGGCTCAAGGGCGAAGGTGTTTATGGCGATCGCGATAAAGTTGTGGAATGCGTTGCATTGGAGCAATTCTACCGCTGCATCGAGGATAATGTCAGACTTTGGCTGCAGGACAGACTTGGGGAAGTACAGCTAAACAAGGCAGCAGAGTTAGCTGAGGAGTATTATACTCGCCGAAAGTTGCACAGCAGGGCAGTGCGCGTTGAAAAGGATGAGAGAAAAGAGGGCTTTTCAAAGAAACCTGATCAACGGAAACCCGCTCCGCACCGTAATTTCAAGAAGGACCCGTCTCTTACGAAAGACAGTGTGGGAGAAGGGCAAACAGAAGCGGAGAAATCGAGTGAGGTTTCTACCACACAGGCATTTGAATCGGAAAACAAACGGAAGCCGCTAATCTGCTACAACTGTAAAAAGGAAGGGCACATCGCGAGAAACTGTCAGGAAAAGTTTGCCTTCGCAACGATCCGAGAATCAGAAAAAAACATTCGGTTGTTGGAGCCGTATCTCCAAGAAATTAGGGTCAATGAGAAAACGTGCCGAGCACTTAGAGACTCAGCGGCAACCATGGACGTTGTCCATCCTTCATTGGTGTCTCCGGATGACTTCACAGGAGAATGCGCGTGGATCAGGCAAGTCGCCGAGGAGCAGAGTGTGCGCTTACCAATCGCCACGGTTGTCATTGAAGGCCCGTTCGGTGAGCTTCGCACCGAAGCGGCTGTGTCTGCCGCGCTAAATGATCGTTTTCCTTATCTTTTCTCCAACAACTCGGAGCAGCTTCTCAAAGAGCAGGGCAAATCGTTCTTCCCCAACTTAGCGTGCATGGCTCTCACGCGATCGCAAGCGCGGAAGCTATCGCGGCAGCTTGATCTGGTTCAATGCGGTGAACTCTCAAGTGACCTTGTCGGCGGGTCGACGGAACCCCAGAAAGGAAAGTTTCCGCATGAGTCATGTGAGCAGTCACGCGAGCGGCCCGTCGCCGACCCGACCGGCGCGGTTTCCGTAGAAAGGGGAGACGACATGGCGCCATTGAGTCAGAGCGAGAGGGTTGCAACGCTCTCGCCTGTAGCGGAAAGTTGGAGCGAGCTGCCGAGAGTTGATCGAGAGACGCTCATTCGAGAGCAGCGTGAGGATCTCTCGATTGAAGCGCTAGTGGAAAGCCAAATTGAAGCGCTAGTGGAAAGCCAGAAAAACGCGGCAAAAGTGCTGTCGAAGGAGCACTACGAGGAATCGGTGAAGAAGCGTGCTTTTGAAGTAGGGAGTCAGGTAATGCTGCTGCAGCCGTTCAAAAAGAACAAGCTTGAGGTTGATTGGGAAGGGCCCGCAAAAGTAGTATCGAAGCTTTCTGATACCAATTGTGAAGAGAAATCAGGAAGGCGGCCGAACAAAATTTATCACAGTAACTTGAAAGCAGTCGTAAATTTACTCTTAAGTGCTTCAGAGGAAGAGGAAGCAGAAATTTTTAGTTCTAGTGAGGTAATTGAAGGGGGATCGAAAGTAATCCGGGAGCAGATAAACCTAGAGCCTAGCTCAAGTGAAGGAGGACCTGAGAGAGAGGACCTGAGAAAGATTGGTTCCGAGTTTGAAGATGTGTTGTCGGACCGTCCCGGAGACACGACGGTGATCGAACACGATATCGAGCTAAGCGGTGAGGAGTCAATCAGTAGCAAGCCGTATCGTTGTTCCCCTGTGCAACGTCGCAAGTGTGAGCCGCTCTTGGTGCCGCATAGGTATCGTCGCCTAAAAGTGGCCGGTTACTGAGGTGGAGCATGTTGCTCCACAGCGCAACTTTGGCGTTCGCTATCAAAAAAAAAAAGGGGGGGGGGGAAACTAAACGCTAATGCAGGTGCATTGAGCAGTGCGTTCTAGCTAGTACCTTCTCAACCTTTCGGTGTCTCGCTGGCGATTCGGGGCAAAATTTTGACCTCATCACGACCTGGGCTGAGCGCTCTCGTTCAGAGTGATCTCAAGGGGCCAACTTTATGTGGTATTCTAATCCGTTACGTTGTTGTACGTGGGAAAAAAATTGAGTTGTCATTTTAAGGGTCTTTTGTCCCACATGTGCCTCTTGATGTAGAGGGAACAAAATTCCGATAAACACGTAGATAGGTATATGTAGTACTATACTTTGTCTGGTGTTCTGTCGGGTGACCGGAGGCACTTGCGTGTGTCGTGTGTTGTCTGTTGTCGAACCGTTCTTAGCAAGTTGCAGAACCATCGACAAGTGCTGAAACCGAAGATGGTCAGAAGAGACGAGTGAATCTGGTCGACAAGTTGTGGCGACAAGCCAGTGGAGCTGGGATCCGTCGTCAAAAATGGGACGTGTTCCCGGAACAGTCTGGAGCTGTATTCTCCCCATGGCCCTGGAGGCGAACCTGGAGGGACCTGGCGAACGAGCGCACCTGACATCCGAGCCCCGTGGAAGCAGCTCGTCTTTCCGGTGCATTGTCTGGCGGCGGGGGTGCTGTTATGCCAGCGAGTCCTCGTCAAACGACCGTGCCTCTGAAAAAGGCAATCTGGGTCAAGGCCAGCCCGCAGTCCGCCTGGCGCGATCAACTCGACGGCGTGAACACGCGCGGCGCTTCTCTGGCCCACGTGCATTGAGTCAGCTGCGCACGTGACAGCGAGCCGGCGTCCTCGTGTCTGGTGGTCTGACGCATGGCGCGGCGGCCCCCATTGGAGGAATCTGCCCTGACGACCAGCGGCGCTTCTGATTGGACATTTTGGTTGGACCCGGTGTAAATAAAAGAAGCCCTGCGGCGCGTCGCGATCGGTTGTCCCTGAGAGAGGAGTCCCCATGTCGGAGAGCCGACATGTGTGTGAGTCGGCGGTCTTAGGCGAAAAGTTGACCTATGTATTAGAGAGGAGAGCTCGGCTCTTCGAGTCTCTGTCGGCCCCAGTGCCGAAATTGTAACGCCTCTGTATATATGCTGTACATAAACCTTGTTTAACTCACCATCGTCTCGTCCGCTCGTCTTATCAGCTCGGCGCAGAAGCAGTCGCGGGCTGAGAAACATACGCTACCAAACGGCTGGTGACCTTCCCGGCGGAGTTGAAAGCAGTGGCGCCTTCGGGGCCGTTTTGGCGTCGCCGTCTTTCGCAACAGTGGTGGCTTCGGCGGGATCGGTCCGTCGGTCGCAACAGTACACATTGCGCAAAAATCTGTAAACGATAACTGTATACGATGCATCCACGCAGCGAGTAATCGCTGAGGGCGCGTGAGGAGGAGGGAGAGAGCCGAGATGGAAAATAGTGCCAAGACGCCTGTTGAGACTGTAAAGACATAGGTATCGAGATCAGCTCACAGCCATATAAAGAGTGCCTTAAGCTAACGGTATACAGATCGGCTAAGAGAATGTTGAGGCGAACCAGCACTGGTCTCCTCCCCTTTGTTTACCATTAAAGACTTCTGGGACTCGCTTTCTTTAGGTGTTCGCTGCAATCACTAAACTGATAGATCAGTAAGACTCCGCACGATGAAACTTTTGTCTGGACCGTAAACACTCAGTGGTCGATCAGTAAGAGTCGGTTCTTCACATGTATTAGTAACAGAGCTATGTACTCCAAGTTAGAAAAGAGTAGGTAACTGTTTACGTTTATGTCAGAATGCTTCGGAAAGCTGCAGATATCTGACTGCAAATATTTTGCTACAATATATCTTCAACTTTTCATTACCTCCAACCTATGCCCTGATTCATCAACGACAATAATTAATCTCCTTGACGGATCGTCGATCCTCTTCAAGGAGAACACAGAACTACACCAAAAAAATCACAGTATATTCGCGGAGTGCATGATGATGAGTGGGGCGAAGTGTCCGTCCATTCGTTCGTCCTTGCTTCCGTCCGTCCGTGCGTCCGTCTGTGCGACCATCCGTACCTTCATCCGTCTCTGCGTCCATCCGTGCGCCCGTCCATGCGTCCGTCCATTCATACGTTCATCCGTCCGTCCGTTCATCTAATGAACACTCCAAGCACCATGCACCATCTCACATTTTCCATCATATATTCAGCATATAGAAATCTCGTTATCCAACGGACATTCCAAGGGCTAAACGACAGAGAGGTGGCACACGCGCACTCTCTTACGGCATGCGCTTCGGGTCTACTTCCCATCTTTTACCGCCTTTAGTTCATTACTATAGGCTAGTTCACTATATTCATGGCACTGAGGCCCAATTGTCGCTAAACCTTGCTAGAACCAAGAAGATTACGCCCAGCGAATTTAACGTGGCAAACCTTTCTGGTCAGACAGTGCTCCAATTGCGTCCTTCGGATACTAGTTTTTTTTTAGTAAGCATCAAATTCAAGGCAAAATTTATTGAAGATTAAGAAACCAGTACTCGTCTCTGTGAGATATTTCATCAGAAACAACTATCTTTATAAATATGATTAACGTGCACGGGTTTCCTTCTCAATCGAATAAAGTGCGCGCGTGCCGCTCCTCTAGTCCGGCCTTGGAGGTGGCTACGTATACTACTACTACTACTACTACTACTACTACTACTACTACTACTACTACTACTACTACTACTACTACTACTACTACTACACATCGCGGACGCACGGCCCACAGCATTCACCCTCAAAACACAAACTTCACTATGCTCCTGCTGAACGTGAATCGGCAACTGCATGCAGCCATGCGAGCGAAAAAATGAGCGGGAAAGTCACCCGCAGGTCGAGAGTAGAGTATAAGTCACCCGCAGGTCGAGAGCTCATGCTGTGGCGTGCTGAGATACTAAGTGGTTCTGAGAAAGAAAGGAAGTGAAAAGTGAGTCCTGTAACTGTCTGCTTCAGGGAGCGACACCTCAACAGTAGCTCACAATGGATTGCTGGATTCCGTGCCGACCGGTTGTGCCCTCGCGATCTCCGACGTCAGCGTTGCTCTGGCCGACTGGGCTCGCCCTACGTCACCTCCTGACGCCGACCTCCGACGACAGTGTAGCTCTGACCGACTGGACTTGCTCTACGCCATCTCCTGACGCCGACAAGAGCTCTCGCAAGTGGTGCCCCGTCCTCGGACTCCTGTGACCGTGTTTCCATCTTTCCTATCTCTCCTATCCCCTCGATATGTCGTGGCGCTCGCTCTCTGGCATACTGTCTCTCTCTCTCTCTCTCTCTCTCTCTCTACACCTTTATTCCCATTCTTTTAATCCCTCCTCACAAACGAAACGATAAACACTGAAGGGTATACCTGAGCGTAACCAAAAATCTTTTTTTCGGGTTGGGGTCCGCAAGACTCCGCAGGACACTTCAGGTAGGTTCGTGCGTGTGCTTGTTTGTGTGCGTGTATATATGCGCAAGCAAAATTTGTAAATTTCGGCAGGCTTGGAACAACCCCCCCCCCCCTCCCTTTGGCTGCACCCATGGCGCTCAGTACTTGGACTGATAACCAAAGGCGATGGCAAGCAGTCGCGGGACATTTGCAGAGGTGGGCTTTCAGTTTCAAATTTTCTTCATAAACTGAGTGCTCCATAATCATAAAGAATAATGGGTGGGCTCAAGTATTGGCATAGTTTACGTTTGTCTGTCTGTTTGTTTTTGTTTTACAAAGCGTCGTGGTGCAACCGGACACGCGCACCTGATGCAGCTGCTTCATCATTTCCCGAGCGCATGGTTATCGCCGTTATCGCTTCTCGCGCCCACAAAGCTGCTGGCTGTCTGGTTTCTATAACCTTTCGAAGGGTGATCGATTGCGACTCTCTCGTTTATTGCTCTCCGAGGCACGATTATATGCATGTGTTTCCGTGCGGCGCCAAATTGCACACAAACCACCTGGGGTTCTTTAACGTGCACCCAAATCTAAGCACCAGGCCCACAACATTTCCGCCTGCATCGGAAATGCAGCTGCCGCAGCCGGGATTCAATACCGCGGCCTGCGGGTCAGCAGCCGAGTACCTTTGCCACTAGTCCACCGCGGCGGGGCAATTGCATGCACACAAACGCCGCCACTGTGGTTGCGTTTGTTGTTTCTGGGACTTGACAAAACAAACTCCGTCTCGTTGGCGATAAGACGAACGATTATATAGCTATAACTTCACTCGTTTTGCTTTGTGGATGGGCGCACAACTGCGCAGTTTCCTTCCGCGCAATCACGCTAACGAGTTCGCTCCGGTGCTCGGGAGTCGAGTGGTGATTCGTCCGATGGGGTGCATTTCCCAAGTGCTGAATCAGAATCTGATTTAATAGACGCCATTTCATCGGGCGAAGATTTGCTTACGAGTTAAGAATCGAATGATGATGAAGGAGCGCACAGGCATATCACCCGGGGGGGGGGGGGGGGGAGGGGCAAGGGGGGTATGAGCCCCCCACCCCCACCACGCGCACTGAGAAAAGTAAAGGGGGCTGAGACAGTGGTCACTCTCGGCTGGGAAAACCAACAAGTAAGGCGAAGTTTTTCGTCTCAACAGTAATCACTCAATTATGCTCTTACAGAAGAATGAAAATGCTCTGAGGCAGTGTCACAACATAGCGAAACTATATATTCCGGCTGACGAGTGAGCTAGGTAGGTTTGCTCCCCACTCGCAAAAGAGTTGGTACGCCACTGAAGAAGCGACATCTCGAAAGCGCGCGCGGCGAAACGATTCGGATCGGATAAGAGATGACGATTCCAGTGTTGGAGTAAACGCATCTTTCTGACCGGAATAGTACACTAGTGCGCTAATTTTTGTATCTTTGTGAGATATGTTTATTACATTGCGTAATTATTCACAAAAATCGTGTCATTTTTTAAGGATTTTGCTTGTTAATACGAATAAACCACGTATTTGTAACGACAAGAATTATTTTTTTTGTCACGTAATGGCCTCGCAAAATAACATCGTCAAGCCAGTTTTTTTTTTCAACAATAAAAAAGTTCACTTTTTTTTTACTGCATTTCGGGAAACGATGCGACCCTAAATTTGTCAATGTTGCAAATTGAGCTATACTTTGAACATACTGATGATGGTCGCCGCAAGGAAACGACACCCGGCTGCTGACCCGCAGGTCGCGGGATGGAATCCCGGCGGCGGCGACTGCATTTTTGATGGCGGCGAAAATTCTCTAGGCCCGCGTGCTCAGATTTTCGCGCACGTTAAAGAACCCAGGTGGTCGAAATTTCCGGAGCCCACCACTACGGCGTCTCTCATATTCCTGTGGTAGTTTTGGGACGTTAAACCTCACATATGCATGAATCACATTCGCTACCCAACTTTAGCGGCTTCTACAGTTAGTCTCGTTAGTGTCGCGTAAAAATGGCCGTTGAGCGTATTCGATAGTGGAACTGTTTGTTAAGGCAGAACAGAAACGAGAAAAAAAGAAGGCACTATAAAACTGTTTGGGCAAGGGAGAAAAAGGGAGGGTTCTAGCAAAAATGCAGCCTGTGTTCTCAGATTGCAACTGACCCGGGTACATCTTCGCGCTCCTGTTGAATCCCCAAAAGGGGAGTCCGATGTGCTCCCTCTCCTCTGAGTCGCAACCCCTCGTTGTCAATGCAGCACATTTGTGGGCTACAGAGCACTGTTCTGGTGTATACTGTAGCCGCATTCGTCGGCTCTCCTGACCTTGAGAGAAACACTGGTGACAGAGGAAGGAGGCAATAAGAGAGAGCCAAGAAAACACGAAGTTAAAACAATTAGTTCATCATGGTTGGTAAATAAAAGCTTGGTGTTCTCGAAAATCAGGGCCTCGCTGACGCGCTTTGCTTGGAGGCAGCTTTGCAGCTGCTGTGCCAGTTGTCACGTGATCAAAGATGGTGGCGGCGAGCTTTGGGCTGGGCGGAGCCTACACGCCGCGATGTCGCTACAAGCGCCTCAATCATGTCAATGGCGTCCACCCCTGTGTACAGGCATGGGATAGGTAGCAAAGAGTTTTTGTCACAGCTTGCTTGTCGCCGGTGTCCGAATTTCGAGGCTCACCCCCCTGGTTTTCTCGCTTCCGGCCAGGTGGTCGAAAACGTCGCCTTCAAGAAGAGTTGCTGTTGGAGGAACCAGATTGGGGATCAGACGAAGCCTACAAGACATTTGCACAGGTTCAAGAGTTTGCTCCAGATTCTTCCTTTCATGAATATGCTTGCGTTTTTATGCCCATCAAGGCACAGATTCCAGCCCCATGCACAGAAACAGAGGACGACGTCTCCTTCCGATCAGCTGGCGAATCCCACCAGATTCTAGGTCACTCTACCCGCCATGCTGGCCCCACCCCAACACACACACACACACACACACACACACACACACACACACACACACACACAAACGCGCGCGCGCGCACACACACACCCACCCACGCATACGCACACGCACACACACACACGCACACATACATGAACACACACACACACACGCAAACACACACGCACGCACAAACACACTCACACACACACGCACGCACACACAGGCGCACACGTGCAGTAATTTTTTGCAAATCTGTGCCTTGGTGGAAAACATACCTGCATCAGTATAAATAAACATACAAGCATGTGTCCGCAGTATAATGCCAGGAACTCACCTTCGCTTGTCACTTTGTCTGGGTAATTGCCGAAAACTTCGACAACGTCTCTGAAACTCGACCACATGCACAAGCAAGCACTCGGCCCCCACCGAACAAACCAAGCCAAAAGAGGGATGGCAAACCAATTTTCCCTACTAGCTTTATACGAAAAGCTCACACTCAAAACTATCAGGACTCACTTGTGCGGAAAAACTAAACGTGCTACCTTACACATTGACATAATAAGTTACACGAAAAAAAAAACAAAATTAAATATAAATTTTGAGACATCAAGAGCACCCCTGGATAGCTAGGAAAAGCGGCTGAGCGCTTCAGCGTTTCCACTCAATTTGCCCTTCTTATTCCTAATGTCAAAATGATATTGCTGAAAAAGCAAGCTTCACATCACAAGGCGATTGTCCTTCGGTGTCATGGGTTGCAGCCACGAAAGGGGACAATAGTCTGTCTTTACTGTAACTTTAGCCCTTCTGAGATAACACTGCAACTGATGAATGGCCTACACAATGCAAGCGCGCTCCTTTCCTGAAGCGCAGTACGTCATCTCTCTAAAGCCCAATCTCTGGCTCAAGTAGAGCGCAGCTTTGCTCGTTACCACCGTCATCCTGACACAGAACGGCACCTGACGGCCTCGATTTCTTCCATGTCAATAACCCAGTCGAAATCTGGAGCTTTCAAATGTGAACGGCGGATCCGTACTGCCTCTCGGCTTAAGAAAGCTGCTTCCTTCTTTTCGTCGCTGACCATTTTCATCGGTTCTGTCCAGCTGGGAGCATCGGTCCGGAACTCGAATTCAACGAGTGCTAAAATTGTCCTAACGCTTGTCTTTGTTTCCGGCCGCCAATAACCGTCTACCACTGAGACATTAAGCTCGCCAGCCCTCCCGAAACCTTAAGCTACGCTGTGACCTTACGGTCTACGTCAATGTTTCGGGTAAGCTTAATCATCCGCTCATCGGATCCTCGATTGATCACTCTCCAAAGAGAAACAACAACAAAACATAGGGAACAAACACTGCTTTTTAGCAGGTTCGTTCGGCTAAAGCTCCCTGCCTATGCTTACGCCTCTGAGTAAAAACTACTGGGCTCTCCTGAGCGTTTCAATTACTCTCATTCCTACAGTGAATGCACGGCACTATTTACCAAACACATAACTCCTCACAGCTAGTCTAAATGCTCATCCTTGCATTACCTTGCAACACACCGTGTACACCCAAAAATAACCCTAGGTCCATTCACACCAAAAGCTTCTCACAACAATTGCATAGGTTTTATGCTAAAACCGTGCACAAGATGGCTCTCGATTCTCACAGCGCGTAACGACAACTCTAGCGTGTAGCGCCAAACTTAAGCAGTTCACGAAATCATTGGGTCTATGCTAACATCCTCAAATGCTCATTCACGCCACATCCACATGACAGTGAAGGCATATGACATTATACTGAACCTATAAAACACTACAAAAATAACACATTTTTTTCGTTTTTTACCTTCTCTGACAACAAGGCAAACAACAAGTTAGCGCTCGTCTCTTTCGTGTCCCTTTGTCGTCGTTTTGCTGTCGCGCTATAATTATCGCCATGTCATACCAACTAGACCAAACCACCACACTTCTAATGTAGGCATTAGTTACAAGGGAAGTAGAGAGGGAATGTTGGGGTGACGGCGGGTGCCTGTACGGAGGTGAATTGGGGCACCTGCTTCCCTCAAGCCGCACCAGCGCAATTGCCCCCTCCCCCAAGCTCTAGCACCACAGTGCCACTCTGCCCCTCCCCCAGCCAACCTTACTAGAACCTGGTTCTAGTAACGTTAACCCCAAGCCACTATTCAACACTCGTTTCACACCTCTCCTCTTTCGGAGAGGGAGGTGTGACTTCTGTTTTCCAGTTCGCATACCTATAGCCGTCCTGATTGACAGCAGCTTGTCGTGGTGGTGGTAGTGGTTAGAAGATGAGAAAAGGCACCTAATTTCTGCAACCCGGTCGGGAGTACGGCGCAGTGCCTAGCTTTTCGTTCCAGGCAAGTATAGCATAATCCTGGAAGTAACGTTGCGCATTGAATTCCTGAATTTCGATCGCGATAATGACAGATTTCTTGTTTCCCTCTACACTCCCCCCCCCCCCCCCTTTAATGTTAATGCAGTCTGTATTCTCTTCTACGCACCACCCTCATTTCCCAGACAAATGTGAAGTAAACGCCTCGGCTTGTTCGAATGGTCTCCTTGCTATTTTTCGTTTGGTGGAGAGATCATCCAGTGGCTGCACACCATTTTATTTGTTTCCTTCTTTTTTTTTTTCAAGAAGGCAAGTGTGACCTCCCTTATGCTGGAGCAACCAAAATAAATCAATAAATAAATGCAAAGTCCTTCCTCGGCCCCCACCCTCGGAGCGCCCCTTCTGTATTGTGTTTCCCCCTGCTTGTATGCGTGCTGACGCAACACCCCCCCCCCCCCCCTCCCAAAAGGTCGGATACTTTATGGCATGCCCTTACGTGTGTGCGCGCCCGCGCATGCGTACAGCTCACAAGGTCACCACCGCTGTGAGAGCATGGGACCCTCGCACCGATAATGCGCGTTTTTTTTTTTTTCTTTCAGAAAGCCACAGTGGTTCCTAGAACGCTGGTACTTCTGTAACGCAGGCGAGCACGTGCCTTCGCCAGCTCCCCGGCCCTAAAGCCTCTCTCCGTACATTCGCTTCAACTCGATGTATTTCGTCTTGCCGTAAAAAGAAAAAAAAAAAACATTATTGAAAGATGAATCCCAACGAGACGGTTAAGTTTTGCTCCTGGTCCCCTCCCCGTTCCCACCCGTACTGATGCGTACCGATCGTTTATGGCACGGTGTAAGGTTCGCGCAAGCCGGCTGTCAGAGATTCCCGCGTGAAATCTAGCACAAAGAACACCGATCATAAAAGTTCGTTCGAGAGAAGCACCGAGCGTGGATCGGATTTCCTGAAATTGCGTAAGTTCGGAGTGTTGTTCTCTCGGGATTCTTCTATATTGGGTAATTCCGTATCAAATGTACCCGGTCAATTTGTGACCATCTCCGATCATGCTAAAAGAATTGTTCAGGTATATGTGAATGTGAAAAATAGTTATTGAGCCATTATAATTTGAAGAAGAATTTTGTGCTGCCAAGACGGCTCTTCAAACTTTGGGCACCCAAGTAGAACTGTGTCACACTGAATATGTTATATAAAATTGCTTGTTTGGTCAGTTAAAATGGAACAGTGTTTTCCTAATGTCAAGGTGCTGCTCTTTCGTGTTCAATAGGTTACTCCTTTCATTTTCATTTTTATTTTTTGCTTCGACAAAAAGTTGCAATACTGTAATACATGAATGTTTTCTGTTTTATATGTTCCCATACTTTCAGCATGTGGCAAAAGCCGTTACATTTGCTGTAAAAGATCTGTTGTCCATTGATTTCATAATACAGTGCCTGTCTCGCACAAGTCAGTGCAGTATATTTCCGGCATTTCACTTCTGAAGCCCAAGTATATGATTGGCATAGTTTATGAAGCATGAATTTATTTTGTCATTCTCTTTTTGCTTCCAGGTACGAGGGGCAGGCAAACCCTACAAAAGGCTGTGGTAAAGGCAGAGCACAGCGGAATAGCTCAAAGGGGGCTCAGCCTTCTCACAAAAGCTTTCGTTGCATATTTTATGCAGTGCTACCAATGTCGAATGACAGTGGCATAAAGACGTAGACTACACAACAGTTCATAATGACACAGAATACTCTTGTTCTCGTGGGTCATTACCGACAACGCATTGAGACCCTGCTGTCACCTTGCAAAGAAAATGATACATTGATGGTCTTATAATAGTTTTGATTGACAAAGACGTTAAATGACACTAATTACTGTCATCTAATACTGACAACTTGCCGTCATTTTTACGGTCAAAGGTTGTCAATCGGACCGTTAAGTTGTGTATGGAGTTCACGAAAAAAATGACAATATTGTAACCAACAAATATATCGCCGGAAGCTAAAACCGCTATTTATTTATGGCGAGCTTGATCCCGTCAACTAAATACACAAAGGTTGTCCTGAGGTTGCTATAGTAAAAACCTCATCAACTTCTTTTGCGTCTCCCACGTGCCGCTCCTTAGAAAAACCACCAGCCTTCTTTTTCCAGCGCGTGGTGTGGTGACACGTGCAGCCAGCGTTGCATGACGCGTTTGGCTTGTCAGTTGGTTTGGCAGAATTCATAAGAGCAGGAAGCGGCGCAAGACTTCAGTAGGTGCCTAACAACATGTGGCAATATGATGAAAAAATACCGTCATTTTCAAATGACGGCCTTTAGTTATTTTGATGTAAATGTTATCAATTTAATGGTTTGCCTGCATTTTGAAATTAAGGTAAACACATCAAAATGATAAAATTGTGCCTTCATTTGAAAATGATGGCATGTGGTCATTTTAAAGGGCCAGACAACAGGCTCCGAAACGCACAGGAAAAAGTTCGCGCATCTTCCGCCGCCTGACCAATTTTCTTCCACGCGCAGTGACGTCAACTCGGTGATCAGTGACGTTGACTTCATTGCTTTTCGTTCAGACCTGGTTTAGACCAATCGACGAGCTGCGTGCTGCGTCACGTCACCGATCGCCGAGTTGACGTCACTGCGCGTATGAGGAGGTTGGTCACGCGCAGTGGAAATGCGCGAGCTTTTCCTGCACGTTCTGGAGTCTGTTAACTGGCCCTTTCAAACGATTGTATCATTTTGATGCGTTTACCTTTCAACAGCCATAAGCTTGGAAATAGAGCTGCAGGGATATTTACCGTCATTTTGACAATTTTTTTTTACAATGTAGCCCGAAACTATGCTCGAAGGGTGGAGGCAGTGTTGAACCATACTTTACGTGTCTTAGTGCATGCGTCTGTGAGTGAGTGTATGCGTAAACATACAAAAATAAAAAAATATCGAAGAGGACGTTTAAATCCTCCCCTCCACCCCAACCCATCGGGCTGCGTCAATGCTCAGTACCAGGACGCACACAACACATTCGTCTGTAGCGAGACACGTTGCTTCCTGCTAGTGATAGCAGAGTGAGTGAGTGAGTGAGTGAGTGAGTGAGTGAGTGAGTGAGTGAGTGAGTGAGTGAGTGAGTAGAACACTTTATTCGTTCCTCAATAAACGCGAGAATTCCGCGTCACCTGGCCCGTTTGGGAGCGAACGGGTTAAACCTGAAGGCCCTCGCGTGGGCCCTGCGGATGGCCAGGGCTCGAGAGGTTTGGTTCTGTGAGTTTCTTCATTTCCTTATGGAAACGGGGCGACCAGCAGAGGCGCAGCCCCACAGGACATACTCATAGCCGAAGTCCGCGTAACCATGCGCCACACAGGAGGCAGTCCGCAGGACTCAGATGTGGACGCCTGTTGTGAGCAGTCTGAGTGACAGCTTGGGCCCTGCACAGCGAGAAGCATGCCAGTCTATGATGTAAGGTTATTTTTATGTAATTATGAGCTCCCAGTGTTTGAGCCACACCGAAAGTTTAATTAAAAAAGTGAAGACACAAAAATTCCCCTGCCCCCCGCCCCCAGAACGAAGTTCTTGATAAAGCTACACTACACGCGGTAAAAGTAAAACAGTCAGAGCGACAACCAAATCACAAATCAACTAACTAAACCGTTGCAAGCTATTTAGTTCTAACACGGGTTAGTGGCGGAGTATAGGCAAAGATATCAGTGCACTTTCACCAACACGTTCAAGTTGGGGACCATGAGCAAACCGGAACGCGGTGACTGCGGATCTAGGATGTGGGCTGGCTGTGGGAAGGCTGGCTGCTAGCGACGCGTCGAGAAACCAGGGTCAATCTGACCAGGCAGCTGAGCGCACAGCGCGGGCCCGTGGTCCGATGGCTGTGGCTCGCCTGTCGGCACCGAACTCCGCAGGCTCTGGACAGGTGTTCAGGACCATATGGCCACAGTACTCTCGAGCGGGAACGCGACGGCCGGTTGAGTACTTCAAGGCTAGGGTCCGACACCTGACAGCCCATCTTCAGCGCCCAGTCCGGTGACAACCTTCCACTCGCCACGTTCTCTTCCAACTCCCTTGCTATTATTTGACTTACGATCTCTCTCGAACTCTGGCCCACTTGTTCGGTTCAAATCGGCGATGCTGAAGTTGAGTGGTGCTTTATGTTGAAGAACGTTTGTCTTGAATCAAATTACACACCTCATCGAATGCATCTCTGTGGCGATTTCCCAAAACAGAGGCACCAAAATTTAGAATATCTTCTGTGGTTAAATATAAACCTATAGCTTCGCAAATGGAATATCTAGAAGTCATTTCCTAATTAATGCATAGTTCCGACATGAGCCAAAACAATGTCCAATAGTTTCTGATTCTTCGCAAAACGGACAAAGGGGGGAAAGTGTCAGACCAGCTCTGGGTAAATAAAAATTTATTGGGGGGGGGGACACGGCATTGGAATATGGAGATTATAATTTCAATCAATCAATCAATCAATCAATCAATCAATCAATCAATCAATCAATCAATGAAGCTTTATTTTCATAAATAGATATATGCAATTACAGGGATTATTTGGACCGATAGCCTAAAGTGGCTAGTGGACGGTCCAATTACAATGTGCAACATAAAAAAGTGTACAGGTCAGCTCTGAGGTAACAACATAAAAAAAACAATCATGTGATACAGATAACACAGTAATACATTTTTTCTTGCAGATATGCATACTTATTAGCTTGCAGCTAGTTTCTATACATAGGCACTTATTAAAAAAATACAATGAAAATCGAATCACACACACATGCTTACATGTCTTGACACCACAGAAAAAATGATTTACATGCCATGCTGAAATTACGTGCCGTTTTAATCTCTAGGGGGACCGTGTTCCATATTTTTGTTCCACTAAACTGTATCAGTCTTTCTCCGTAAACATTAAAACATTTGGGCAGATTGAAATTACCATTCGAAGCATGTCGCGTATTGCGTTTAGGAATTGAAAAAAGATCAGCAGGCAAAGGTGAATTTCTATTAATTATGTTATTTACTGAAACAGCAATTTTGTAGTCACGCAACATCGGAACTGAGAGAATGCGTTGTGATTGGAAAATATTACTTACTGATTCACCTTGGCTTATGATTTTCAGTGTACGCTTTTGAAGTCGCTCAAGAGTTTTTAGATAACTGTTGTACGTCACACCCCACGATTCCAGACAGTAACCTATGTGACAATGACACAATGAAAAGTAGAGTGTGCGGAGAATAGCTTGTGGAAAATATTGGCGAGCTTTTATTAGAGAATAGCAGCCATAGGCTAGCTTTGCGCACACACTTTGTACTTGCTCATGCCAGTGTAAGTGTTCATCAAAAGTGACGCCTAAATATTTAAAACAAGGAACTTGTTGAATAGGAGTGTTGTTTATTGTTAGGTTAAGAGATTCAGCGTCAATATGTTTCCTACGAGAGTGAAACACCATATACTTTGTTTTAGTACAGTTAACAGTCAGCTGATTCCTGGCAAACCATTCCGAAATGTTCGATAAATCGGTCATCGCGTCATTTTGTAAATCTGCTAAGGAGTGTCCTGTGAAAACTAAAACAGTGTCGTCCGCGTACATCAGTGCCCTTGACCTTTGTAGGGATCGCGGGACATCATTAATATAAAGAGAGAACAATATAGGGCCCAAAACTGAACCCTGTGGCACCCCGCATTTAATATAACCGTAGGATGATTTGATGTCACCAATGACTACCTTTTGTTTGCGTGCCAATAGATAACTAGAAAAAAAAATCAAGCGAGTTACCTTTTATCCCATAAGAATGCATTTTTTCCAGTAAAATGGAATGACTAATAGCATCAAATGCCTTTCGTATGTCTAAAAATACTGCTATTGCTATGTTGTTTTCATGTAGCGCGGAATTAATATATTGCGTAAGCATCGAAACAGCAGTTGAAGTGGACCTGTTTGCAACAAAGCCGTGTTGCTGGGGACAAAGTACATTCTGTTCACCCAGGAAGCGCCTTAATTGCGACGATATTAGTTTTTCAAGCGTAGTGTTAATACTACTCAGAACAGATATTGGTCTGTAGCTGTCCGGAAGATTCCGATCACCAGATTTGTACACTGGTATTACTTTGGCGGTCTTAAGTATACTAGGATAAGTTTTAGAGGAAAATGCATGATTAAATATATGGCATAAGGGACCACACAATACATCAATATTCTCCTTTAAAATCCTTGATGATATGGCGTCATGTCCAGCTGCCTTGTTCCCTGGTAACTTATTAATTACTTGTCGGATGTCATCCTCAGTTACATCACATAAATCAAAATTATTGGTAACAGTACAGGGTGCATTTAAATTCTGCATATGAGTAGGGAACTTCCTCGCAAGGCTGAGACCAATATTAGTAAAGTAATCGTTAAAGTTGTCGGCCACTTCACGAGTTGGATTATCAGGTGTAATGCGTTCTTTGCTACCCATGCCAGTGACGTCTTTAACAATCTGCCATATTTTCTTCGTGTTACCATCATTTTTTTTTCACTAGGTTGGTATAGTAGCACTTCTTGGATTTTCTTATCATTGCTACTGACTTGTTTCTGTAAAGCTTAAAATTTTGATGGTAGTATTCATTGCTCCTGTTATTTTTCCATTTGTCGTAGTAAAAATCTTTCAGCTTCAAAACCTCAAGTATATTTCTATTCATCCATGGACATATGGCATGGTCATAATTTCGGCGCGAACAGCTACGCGTTGATCGTTCAATGACATCCATAATGCATTTTACAATGTTATCACACTCGACGTCCACGTCTTCATCATAGAGGGCATCAAAATTCGTTCCTTGTAGTAGTTTTTGCACGGAATTATAGTCGACACGTGTTGTTCGTTTAATGGCAGGTATGGCAGGAGCACAAATGTATTTCTGGGGTAAAAATAGAAAGGTGGGATTGTGATCCGCAATAGCAACAGCGTATACGCCTGCCGATACATCCAGGTCAGCGTTACACAACACGTGATCAATAATCGACTCCGAGTGGTCTGTTATGCGAGTGGGTGATGAAATAACATTTCTCAGATTAACTGATTGTAGCAAAAACACGTAATCATCACATGTATCTCCAGACACGTCTATGTTAATATCACCGCAGACAATAATAGGTGCTTTAGAGGCCACAATGGGTATCATGGTACTTTCCATCACAGTAATGAAATCAGCCACACTGGAAATTGGTGGACGATATATTACACCGATGATGACACCATTCTGAAGATGAATAAAAAGAGTCTCTGCCGATGAACTGCAGCATGAGCTATTGCTAAGGTGAACGAAACTAAAGCAGTCTTTGATAAATAGCGCCACACCCCCTCCTCGTGTAGCACTGTTTCTAGGTTGCGAAAGCATGACGTAGCCGGGTAAATGAACTGATTCGCTTTCTCGAAGCCAAGTTTCAGTTATAGCGATGACATCATATTTAAACGAGTGCTGTGATAAGTACGAAAGCAGATGATCGAAGTTCTTTTTTATGCTGCGAATATTACAATGTAATACTGCGAAATGATCCTGCTGCAGCCATATGTTTTCAACCTCAGAAAAAGAAAACGCCATTTAAAAGTATAGGAAACTCCAGGTTACAGAAACAAGCAGGCAATCCTCAAACAACTTTGGAAAGATCCTCAGCACATGTGACGTGAAGCACACGTGAATTATCCGCCTTCCGCATCAAAATCTTTCCACCAGTTACCCAGGTGTACTTCCACTTTTTTTCCCGCTTTGTCTTTAGAGCGGCTGTTAGCAATTCCTTGTTTGCCGGACACAAGTGCTCATTTATGTACACTGGAGATGCGATGCCCTGAAAACCTAAAGCTGTCGTGTTAAGTCGTTGCTTCTTAGCAGTCTTCAGAACATTATCTTTCACAGCTCTCGAAAGAAACCTAACTATGATGTTAGGTGTTGACGCGTTCCTTGATGGCACTCGGTGCACGACGTCTATATCTGTTTCTTTGATTTCAACTTTCAGGTAGCTGGCAAGCTGTTGCATTGTGGAGACCAAGTTTTCCCCCTCCATCACAGGAACTCCCTTTATTTCTAGGTTATTCTGTCTACTATATTGTTGCTGAGCAGTGAGTTCCTGTTTTATTTCCTTAATATTCTTGACGAGGCGACTGTTTTCGCTTTTAATCGCGTGGTTTTCTGCTCGCACCGCAGCAAGTTCTTTCTTTGTTTCGCCAAGTTCCACCCTGAATTGCTCAAATTGCTCATTCATGAAGTTGATTGACTGTCTAAGAGTTTGTAGTTCGCCTTCAATAACCTTTGTGATGTCTTTCTTTAGCTCATCATGTTTGGTATCAATTCTAGCAGAAAAATCTGACAAGGCCTTAACTAGTTCCTTCACAGTAGTGGGCGGCTTATCACCCATAATACCCGTCACTCACTGAGCAGTCCAGAAACAAAGAAGCCAAAGTATAAGTCGTTCACGTACCTGCGTAAAGCAGTTTCAAGTTTTTTTGACGGACTCCACTGGGCTTTCCATAGAAATTCGAGGTGCTGATAATCTGTTTATTGTGTGATATTTTCTTAACTATCTCTAAAAATAGCGACTTTCCTATATCTAACCCCTGATAAGTATTTTAACTCGGAAAGTACTGAAATTACTGGTCCATTATTTGATGCTCGTGCCAAAGCATCTGCCAAATATTTAATTGTAATCTGCAGTGACCTGAGACCCACACTAATTTGAGGAGTTTTAAATGTGGTGGTGCTAATGCGTGGAACGTTGTTAGAGCACGAGATTGTTCGGAGGTAGTCAGAGCTGCACACACACAAATAAGTCTGTTAGGATAATTGCATTGGTCTCAGTCGTAGGAATTTTACGAAGAACTAAAATAATAGCTACTATAGCTCGGCTTCAAATATAGGAGTGAAATCTGGAAGCCTTACTGAACAAGACCAGCCGAGGAAATCAGACCCAATTCCTACGCCTGCCTTTTCATTGTTGACAGAAGCATCTATATTACATTTTTTTGTTTCTGCATGTACCAAGTAATCTTTTAATGTAGTGGTCAAAAATCTAAGAGATTGCAACTTGGCTTGTGCGGGAATATTTCATCGTACTCTATTCTAATGTTGAGGGTTGAGGAAAGAGTTTCAATTACTGCGCTAATGTCTACATTTATGCAATCCAATTTCTTTTTAACGAAAATTATCTGAGGGGTATGAAATCGAGGCCAATGTGCAAGAAAGAAAGAGTCGCTGATAAATGCGTACTCTGATCTTCGCGCCGGTAAACTGTAGACCTTTAAGAAGGTTTGTACCGTTAGAATGCGGAATCGACAGAGGAGTGTTCGCAATCGCGCTTCTTGGTACAATACATTATTCGCCACGAACCTGGGAAGTCCCAGGCATATAGGGCTTCTCACTCTAACATTACTAGCAGTTTAATTTCATAACCAGTGGCCCCCGAGTATAATACACACCCAAATTCCAATATTGGTTGCACATACATTTTATAAATCATTAACATCGTGTGTCTGCGCAGACCGTATTTTCTGTTGCTTAACCTGCGTAATAAACCTAACGCCCATTGTGCCCTTGTTGTTATACATTCTATGTGTGGGCTCAAATTTAGCTTTTCATTATAAATCATTCCTAAGTACTTGACTGAATCTATACTTGTGGAATAGGTTCCCGATTATACAATACAGAAATTGAAACTGTATCTGCTATAGGAAATACCAAGAGCGCACTTATACTGATGTTCAATGACAATGAAATGGATTGCAACCAAATTTCTAGAGTATTAATATATCTTTGCAATTTTTGATGTAGTGAGTAAATGTCGCTCTCTGCAGCGAAGAACGCGATATCATCTGCATAAATGTTGACACTGACATCCTGAACAATTGCAATAGAGCTCATCGCCCCGCCGTGGTGGTCTAGTGGCTAAGGTACTCGGCTGCTGACCTGCAGGTCGTGGGTTCAAATCCCGGCTGCGGCGGCTGCATTTCCGATGGAGGCGGAAATGTCGTAGGCCCGTGTGCTCAGATTTGAGTGCACGTTAAAGAACCCCAGGTGGTCAAAATTTCCGGAGCCCTCCATTACGGCGTCTCTCATAATCGTATTGTGGTTTTGGGACGTTAAACCCCACAAATCAATCAATAAAACTCATCAGTATATTGAATAATGCTGGAGATAAGACGGACCCTTGGGGAACACCACGTTTCTGTTTGAATTTATGCGAACAACAGCCATCCTTCACGCAATACAATTCCCTTGATTTTAAGAATTCTGCTGTCCACTCAGTAATATACTGAGGCAACTTTAGGCTCTGCAAGGTGGTAAGTAGGATAGAGTTCCCGACACTGTCGCACGCGTTAGATATGTCGAGAGTCACTAATGCGGCGTACTGTTTCCTTTTACGAGCAAGCTGTATTAGACTCTCTATATCCGCATGGGCGCACCAAATCGAGCATTCACTGCGAAAACTAATTTGGTTTGGCTTTAATATGACCTTATTCGTCATCCAGGAGTTTATTCGGCCATTTAGGACCGTCTCTATAAGTTTCACCATGTTCGAAGTTAGCTGGATGGGTCTGATATTTTCTATGGTAAAACCTAATCCTTGCATTTTTATTAATGAAATCACCTTGGCTATTTTCCAGTCATACGGTATCCAGGCATTCTTTAAAGAGTAGTTTATAAGATTGAGGACGTCGCCGGGGGATACCTTGAATAAAATTTTAATCATAGGAACTATGATTCCATTTGGACCAATAGCTGACGAGGGTAGATCTCGAATTACTTTTGATGCTTCAGACAGCGTTACGTTTTCGAAGTCAGTGCTTATGCTAAACTTTTGCCTGTTGAAAGCCATAGTCGAAAAAAAATCTAATTTCTAGACATCTGCCAATTGACTCTAAAGAGTTCTTCGTTTCTTCCAATGATAGTTTTTCAAAATCAGTATTTACTGTAGACGGCAGGATTTTGCGAGATGTTAGGCCAACTTCGTTTTTCCCTTCTAGCTTTGGGCGTGTGCACGGAACAATTGATAGCTCGTAATCCTAGCCTGAAGCATGAACAAACAATGATTATAGCATCATTCAACAAATTTGAATGTCCCCCACAGCGTCTCAATCTAGCACTCTGCTTTTTTTTTGTTCTATTTGTTCGCGCGAGCGCAGTTGCTAAATGAAAAAGAGGTGACACGCGGCATGCGCCCGAATGTTGTACACAACTAGGGTACCACCACTAACAAAGCTCCATGTCTACCACCTCGTGACAAAATGAAGATGTTTCCAAGCGCGTGGATATACTGTGAACGAGCTTGAAACAAGAGTTAAACAAAATGTACCTATGGGTGCGACGTTTCTAGTGGTTATTTTCGACCAGAGATGGCGCAACAATCTGTAATACCTTAAATCATGGCCTGGTTCAAGTTTGGTTGTTTTGAACGCCACTGGCGTCGAAGCTGATCGTTGAAGGGCACCTCTGCACACGGCACTCCGACACGTCGCGTCTCGTGCACTAAAGTCCCAGCAGGCACCTTGGTGGCCTTCGCTGATTGTCAGTTGTCCTTTGATCTTCAGAGCGGCGACTAACCTGTGCTCAGCGACTTGGCCAGCGTCGGACAGAGGCTTGCTGTCCGACATCGCAGGTGCGACGCCTCTTCGAGGTGCTCGGGCCAACGTCGATCCAGGCTGGGCCACAACTGCCACGGTAGAAGGTGAGTTGCGGGCGCACTTTTTTTTTTTTTAACGAAGGCCTAGCACGATGAGTTCTTGTAATCCGAGCAACGTGGGACACATTGGATCACTGGGGCAATTAATGGGCTCCCCAGCACTTTGTCGAACACGATTGCATCATCTCTACAACTTGTTCATAGGACAAGGTAGTCTTTTAGTGGCAGTTTTTTTTTTAATTTTTTTTTGCGATCCATCTAGAACGTTCGAACGTTCCTGATGACGTGGCCATGTTAACACTAATTACGTGGCTATGTTTTGTAGCGTGGTTATAAGGGGTAGTATACTTTCGAACGAGATCGAAATGCTTCACTACGATTTCTCTTAGTTGTGATGGAATCTTCACTGCCGCTTTCTAGAAGATTGAGAATTTTTCTTCCGGCCTGGATCGCATTCTTTTACCGCGATTGACCCATCTGTTGGAAATGTGGAAGGGAGCCAGCCGTGACTGAACCACTCGATGATCAACAGGACCTAATTGCGATCCGAACGTGATTCTGCCCGTGGAAATCGATCGGACAACGATGGAACGTTCTCGAGCATATCGATGGTGATTTTCACCACTGACTGCACTATATGTTGGAATTTTATTGATGCGAAAGAGAATGAGCCGGGGGTGGATCAGGCCATGCCATGGTCGCGGCTTTAATGAGACGTGGGCGAAGATAGACCAAAGAGATTGCGGCTGACGCGTGCAGCAGAGCCAAGAGTATGAGCGTTCAGAGCTCTTCGTGGCTCGCGTGCATGCCTGGCTGGACGCGGCAGCCAATGCCGCTTCGGTATACGTTCGCGTCCATAAAGCCGCGACGGCTTCATCAGCCGGCGCCTCGTCTTCCCCCACAACGCGTTCCGAAGACTGATCTCGTACGCATATGTGGAATATGTGCCTCGGCACTACGTCATGACCGGAGTATTCTTTATTTTTTTGTCTCGGAAGACGAATATTTTAGTAGTTTTGTATCCAGCGGCTATGGTAGTAGTCACTTCTGTGGGACATGTTCTCCCAGACTACGACGATATGCTCCGATTTTTTTTTTTCACAGAGGACGAATGTCTTGGTCGCGTTTGTAAGACAAGCGGGACGTCATGATCTGACATTCGGTTTTAGATGACGAATGTCTCAGTAGCGTTTATGGAACATGTTCTACGGGACCATTTGACTTAATGGCCTAAGCTTTTTTCTTTCCTCCTACAAGGCACGTTCGTTTCATTCGCATACGTCCGTGAAACATTCACTGTGGAATCGCATGACGTCATGGTCTGACATTAGTTTTCGAATATGAATGTGTCAGGGGCGTAGTCACGGGGTGGCACACCGAGCATGTGCCTCCCCCCCCCCCCCCCCCGACGTTTTTTTTTCGTCATAACATAGAGAGTGGAAAATAACCTTTTAAGGGGGTGCTCCTCCCGAAATAAAAGTGGTGCCCCCCCCCCCCCCCGAAAAAACTTTCTGGCTACGCGCCTGCTATGTGTTAATAGCGTTCGTGTAATTATGCTCCGCTAGACCACGTCAATGGCGAGAAGCCGACTGGTGTTCGCATTACGTTTATGAGCGTTAGGGCAACGGCCAGTATGGCACAAAGGGGCAGGTGGTCAACGTGCTGATCGACGTGGCCAACGCTGTGCAGTGGCGGCCACGTGATGTGTCCAACCACGCTGCCTTCGACGTACATATCATGCGCCAGCTCGTTAAAGGGCCACTCACCAGGCCCCATACCAAATTTTAGTTGTACAGTGGAAGTTGTTGGGTGTCCAATGAGGAACATTTTTCCGCAATAAATGTTTTGAATCGGTTCATCACGAGCGGAGAAAACAGATTTTTTGAAGCGGCTCGAAACGAGAATGAGAGAAGGCGAGCTCGAAACCCTTGCCGGTCCTCCGCGTAGCCTTCGCAAGCCAAATCTCTTCCCCGCCCTCTCAGGCATCCGAACAAGAGGTTAATTACGTGCGCCTGACGTGCACAAACAAGTCCAACCCCGAACACGCGAGTGGCGTTGCTTTGTTGACCAGCGTTATTTATTTTGTGGTCTGCTGTCTGTTTCTGTGGGTTGGTTGGGAAACGCTGGCTTAGACGCGGTAGAATAAATGAGCACAATGAGTGCGCGAACGCGTAATGGCATTCCACGGCGGTCGTCTGCTCGATGCGCTGACCGCGGGGACACGAACGCATCGTTGCAATCTCGTTGCAAATCTCGTTGCAATTCACGTGAGAAAAATGGAAAAAAAGACGCTCACATTCCCTTATTGTGTTTCATTACTTATCTGGAGTTTTATTAATCTCTTCAAGCAACAAATTACATTAACTACGCATGCCATGTCAAATAATTTTTGCCATACGCCAAATAATTTTTGTCATTCATACGCGCACCTCATACGCTCATTCTCTGGGCACGCGCTAGCCGAAGGGAGGGGAATCAGCGTTCATCTTGAAATTTGACCCATTTTCGCGGGGCACATCGTTGCAAATTTTGGCAGACGTGATCGTCTACGCCTAGTCTCGCCAAGAAACACCTTGTGCACCTCCGAGCAAGCTCCTCTAACATCATACGCTTCGAGAATATGACGGTTATAATTTCGTTTCACGTTGCTAGACTTCGGCTTCCTTGCAACCCAACCCTTCTTTTTTGTGGCATGGCTGGAAAAGACGACAGACGCAACACGTGAATCTACCATGTTAATCTGCCTATATATATATATATATATATATATATATATATATCTATATATATATATATATATATATATATATATATATATATATCATTTTAGAGCCACCATCGCATCTGATAGCCTGCATCGCTCCCTGCTCAGATATACTCCTTTTTCGATTTTCGGCTTTTTTGCTATACTTTTTTTCAGCCCAAAATTACGTTTTCTTTGAAAAACCATTAGCCTTTTAGTTAAGATCCTGCCACCCGGATCTTAGCCGATCCCCCTTTGTGGGTGTGCGCCAGAGTGTCAAGGATGATGATCATCATCATCATCATCATCAAGATGTCGCGTTAGACGTTAGGTCGGACACAATTTCGCACTTAACGGCGCAAGTATGCTAGTCACACTCATGCCCGGCCATCACACGAGCTTGACGGTCGACGAGTTGCTTTTCGGCGCAACATGCGCGTGCCGAGCTGGCGCGTTTTTTCACAGCTGCAGTTTCTCCACGTCCCGGCCGTGGCAAGCCAGGGATGCTTTGTTGGTTTCATGCCCCCTCTCTAACAATCTTTTCGCGGGTACATAGCGCGCACGCTTGTCTTTCTGATGGTCAGCGCCGTATGCTGCAACCAGCAAGACGCTATTCCCAGCAGACGCGCCGAGTGGGGGCACGTGTCGTACCTTTGAAATTTATTTGCGCGGTTTCTTGTTGAACAATTCATCTTTTGAACATGAATGTCGAGTGAAACGGTGATACCATTCCCATGGCGTCTGTTTGTGTGAAATATTCATGAACAGCTTAGCAGACGATGGGCTCAGCTGGGCACGGGTGCATTCGCTTACTCTCGCCGGCCCTATTTGCAACTTGGTCCGGCGCTGACACGCATAAAACTCAACGCTCGCACGTGCGTTATATAACGATTCAGGTGGTTGTATGTACCCTGTGGGCCAGGTCATAAGCGGGCCCAGGGATTCCCTTTAGGGGGAGCAAAGGTTCTTTGCAGCGCCATGTCAAGTCAATATATGAGGCAGACATGAGCCCCCTTCTCTTAACACCTCCCCCTCTCCCGCCATGGGCCCCACCACATGTGTCAGATGTGTTAACTTTGGTATAAGTATCGTGGGGCATCTGGTACGCATACAGGTTGGTTCTAGGACGCACGGAGGCGGCGCGTGTTGTCCGTGTAGCGTTTCGCATGTTTGAGCATGATTACAGACTTCCGCAGACATCCAGATGACGTCATATGAGGCATTTCAGTAAATAATTTCAGTTAGTGCCCAGTTGAACATCTATGATTCTGCGAGTCATGTTAAATGTTTGCATGGAAAAAGTCGTATCTCAGGGCCAAAGTGTACGCGTGATTTTCAGTTGTTGCTGTGCGCGTATTCTTTTCGATCAAAGTAAAGCGACTTTCGTAGCTCGTGCAGCGCAGCACTTTGTGCGGTCCACTCCATTTTTATTCCTTCAGCAAAATGACCGGCTGCCGTCATTCAGTGTATCGAGGCCGACAGAATGCATTCGCTTTTCAGGAGGCTCAATTTATCCTATTTGCTATTGCCATTTCATGCATGGTATACATCCGCGGATGTGCACGTAGAATGTACCGGCCTGTTTTCATGCGTGCGAGTTGACCGTATCACACTGTTAATTTGATATGCACTCAAAACTGCTCCTACCGTAAAAACACGGTTGACATTTTCGACGCGTTGTTCGAATACGATGAAAAAACGCACGATAACCGCAGGAAGAACACAACTCGAACACGATTGGCGTTGTGTTTTACCTTTGGTTTTCGTGAGTCTTTCTTCGTGTTCAAACAGCGCGTCACAAATGTCAACTGCGTACAACCGACTACTCCACCCTCGTAGCCTAAGAAGGCGGCGTTAGAAAAACGGCTTGGTTGTCTGCTAATTCTAATTAGGCTTGTGTCTAAAAGAAATAGCCCTTCAATTTCACCTCTTTTGGTTATTTGCTAATACAACTGATCAGGCATGTAGGTGGTTAACGTTTGATATGGGCCTTCAACAGAGGTCAGAATGTCGAGTGGGAGAGATTAAGGTGAGGGAGAAAAAAAAAATGATCTTCAGAGCGTGAACAAAACAGCGCGAAATACGGAACACAAACACGCAAAAAAAAAAAAAGAATACGCAAACGAGTCCTTCGTGCTGTTTCGGAAACGAAACATTATCGGCTCTTGTGCAGCCCTAAAAGAAAGTCGGGGGGATTCTAGGTTTCGGCTGAAGAGAATCCCGCAGGCGGCAAGAGCATTGCGCAGATGGTTCCGCCGCCACCACCCAGCACCCCCTTCAACATCTTTTCGCGCTATTGTTGTCAACGGGCGGGGTCGTTTTTGCGGCGGCGGCGGTGTGTGCTTTGACGAGACGCAGCCGGGGAACAACGAAAGACGAAACAGGCCAGCGCTCAAATTGTGTTTATTTATGGTGTTCGTTCTCTTCCTACTCGCCGGTCTTCGCTACTCGCTGTATCACGACGTTCGGTTTTCTTTAATATTTATTTCGCCGAGCTTGTTTCAAAACAGGTTTGAACTTCGAGTCTGTCCGTAACAGCTGTAACGTAAAGAAGACACGAGTCGATGGATACTAGCTGGAACGGCCGGTTGATTGATGTGCCGCCAGGCCTGTAACTTTCGAACTTGCCGTTACTTTTCTTGGTCGTGCAGAAAGAGGGGCTAAAGGCCGCGTGTTCCGACTGGCTCGTACGTTCATTAGGCACGCATGTTTCAATACATCGAAAACAATGCCGGTTGTACCGTGAAATTAATTCCATATCCTAGGTACAGCAGTTTGTGTTAGCCATGCATTTACCATGAAAATTCATTCTGCTGTAATATATCGTTTGTTTCCGGCCTTCGAGCCATGGCGGGGGGTGTCGGACGAGGTTGTACACTAGTTAATAAAAAAATCAAACAAAGCTTCGGTTGTGTAGCGTTACGTTGCTCGGCTGCTGGCCGTAAGGTTGTGGGTTCGAGCACGGCCGCGTCGGTTGCATTATTATTATTATTATTATTATTATTATTATTATTATTATTATTATTATTATTATTATCTGATATGTCTTCTTTTTCGGGGTACATGTTCGAAAATTTTTGTTATAACGTTGATTATGAGAGATGCCATTTTGCCCCGCCGTGGTGGTCTAGTGGCTAAGGTACTCGGCTGCTGACCCGCAGGTCGCGGGATCAAATCCCGACTGCGGCGGCTGCATTTCCGATGGAGGCGGAAATGTTGTAGGCCCGTGTGCTCAGATTTGGGTGCACGTTAAAGAACCCCAGGTGGTCGAAATTTCCGGAGCCCTCCACTACGGTGTCTCTCATAATCATATGGTGGTTTTGGGACGTTAAACCCCACATATCAATCAATCAAATCAGACGCCATTTTGGACCACCAGTTTTTTTTTTTTTTAACGTGCACCTAAAACAGTACATAGACCTCAAGCATTTTCGCTTCCATCGAAAATGCAGCCGCCGCGGCCATGATTCGATCCCGACACCTACATTCGATAATTAAAGAACGAGGAGGGTCAGTACATCTGGAACTCTCGCCTTACGCCTCATCATGGAATATGCCAATCTCCTGTGCCTCCTCCATTAGTAAACGTACCAATATGCGCATCATGTAGCAATATGCATGCAGTCTCCATCCGCACTTCCCACTTCTTCCACTTTGACTATCTGAGCGTCGTAATGTTGTTGAGGGTTGTAACTGGAGAGGTGATGGGTTATTGCACCTCCCAAGATATTGTTTTAGATTTCATGTTTATTTTGAAAACAGTTAACATAAGGTAAACAGTTATTGACTTGAACGCGCTTGTTCTGTAAAGCGATACTTCAAAACACAATGTGCGGCCCAATGCTGAAGCTTATGTCACATGTAAACGACAAAATGGTGTCCTGTAGACGCGTATGTTTTCCTCGCTACCTTCTTGAGAGTGGTCTTTCGATAAGGCACGCCCCAGATCACGCTTAATGAAACGCTGCCGCTTTCACAGTGCGGCGTTTTCAGCGGCGGCAACAGGATTTTTGGCGAGGCACCCACAAGCGAGTTCCTTCGGAGAGGCTGGGAACCACGGAGGAAGGTTCCTTCCTCCGTGCTGGGAACATTGCGTTGTTTTGAGTATGCTTGCTCTTCGGGGAGGAAGCAGCAAAAGGCGGGAAGGCGGACATTTCGGCGGGAAGTAAAATGTTCTTGAAAAAAAAAAAACTATTTTTATTATTTAATTTCAGCAAAACACTGTTTCATTTGAATCTCGGGAAGGAGCCTCCTCCCCTTCCCCCCTTCCTCCTATGGCTACGGGCCAGGCGCCTTTACTATAGGTCCGTTCGATTCACCTGCACCAGTCGGAACCGGTTCACGGCTGTGCACGCGAAGTTCAGAAATTGTGCAGCGCGAGTTCAGTGGTGCAGGCACAGCGTGACCCCCGAAACGAATGACGATGTGCCAACAAGGTGCAGGCCTTATTTCTGTTCGCTTAATTTACACTGTTCAGTGAACACTGAACGATGGCGAACCGCACATGTGGACAGTTCATGAGGCGCAAACATCTTGGCAAAACACACCGCGTTAGTAGAGGCGGGTACGGCGCCTACGCCACCTACGTCTAAGTGCTGCGTCGTCTGCTCAGCTGCACGCGCGCCTGCACCAAGGCGGCACCGTCAGCGAAGGAGGTGCAGGAAACTCGTGAACCGGTGCTGCACCTCTTCTGCACCTTTCGAAACGAATGGCAGGGTTCAGCGGTCGTCATTGCTGCACCGCTGAAACGAATGGTAAGGTGCAGCACCTCGTGAACTGGTTCACGTGGTGCAAGCGAATCGAACGGACCTTATGTTCGCAGCCTTGCCGACAGTGAAATTTGTAAGGTGTAGTGCGAATTGTGACTTCCGCCATGAAAGCTTCCTCCATGCTTCATCTGGAGAAACGAACATCGCACGCGCAATAATGCTTCAAGGTTTCTTCCCGAGGGCTAGTAGCTAGCGCCGCCGTGTCTAATCTTAGGAAAAAAAAAAAAAAAGCGGCCGACAAGTGCGCGCCCTGGTAGGTGTTCTGTGTGCGCGCCCTGCGAATACCACGTGACCTGCGCGCACTTGCAGAGTGCGGCAAGTGATTTCGCGCTCGTTCGCGTTCGTAGAGAGGAGCACGGAGGCTGACCGCTGCAGGTTAGTTTGTATGAAACTACGTGCTCGCCTCCCGTGTTGTGTTGTGCCGTTTCGAGACACGTCCTTAAATGTTGAGTATCGTGGTGGTGAGTTATTGTGCGGTTACTGCTGGAAGCATACGTTCTTTGCTCGTTGTTAGCGCGTCCTTGGCCTGTCAGAACAAACGCTAGGCCTCAGCTGTGCTCGAGACCATGGCTACCTTCTCTGCGGCGCGTTCGACATGAAAGAGTAGCCAAATGCGAAGCCTTTGTCGCCCAATCATTGACAACCTTTGCGTTTTGCACAGCGTAAACGCATTTTTCATTAGCTTGAACTGAACCAAGTTAACCGACGGGCAGTGTTAGCGCGTACTTGTCAAAAACGGAACACGTGGTTAGCTGTGGCACTCGGACGATTGTATTGGCGGCAGTATGTTTTCTTTATGGATTTTTGAACCATTGCCTTATCGCAGTTCCTACTCGATGGACGCCCTGAAGCGTCCAGTCGCATGGTTGTCATATTCTTACGGTGAAGCATTGCGAAAAGCTCGCCGCGTTTCTTGGCGCTTCTTTGTGCGGGACCCATTCAGTCCCGTTTCCCTGTTTTTATTGAAATGAATTACGTGTGTTTTTTTCTGTTGCAGGAGGCTATGGCAGACTCGCTCAGTGGCTACACGGCGGGAGGTTTCGGGTAAGCTCACTTGTTTATACTAACGTCAGCTTTATTACGGTACGCAAGACGCCGCCGCAGACCATGAAACAGTTTTCTTTGTTGTTTTGACAGTGCTTCCTCAAAACAGGAAGTTTTGTCTGCCGTTGTTTGTACATTTCTTCTGCAGGGGGTCGGAATGATTGTCTGGGTCTCGGTTCGTTATTTTTCTTTACTTTGCTCGGAAAAATTCGGTGGCTGCACCCGTTTTCACCGGGATTTATGGGGTAGCGAGCTCTGTAGTTTCGGAATGGTCGGACTGCGAGCAGTGAGGGCGTAATCGTGTACCGTTCTGACCTGTGTTAACGGTTGTCGGATAAGGAGGGCAATGGAGGTAGTAGGCTTGGCGCCGTTTTGTTTGCGTTCGCCTTTGGTATCTGCGTATTTTATTGTAGCTAAAAACGTCCGGTCAGGCTCCTAATTCGTACGCAACCTCCGACGCCCGGTTTAGTACTGCCGTAGCAGTACGTGCATTCGGCGTCTCGGAGGGAAGAAAAAACTCCGGCCCAGCTAGAGGCGCGAAGTGGTGTAGTCGCCTCAACGGACGTGGCGCCAGTTATTTGAGACGTCGCTTGTATCGGTGCCCGTGCAGGAGGCGCCGTCCCCAACTTCACACCTTGCGTCTTTTGTTTTTCGTCGTGGGAGCTTGTATTAGCATTGGTTAATAAGAAAGCTAGTTATGCATATTGGTGGGTTGGTTGTCTTGGGAACTGGTTGGTGTTTGGGAAGTTCATCATACAACATAATTTTCCCATCTTGGTGATCTTGCTGCAGCTGTGCCTACAACTGTGTTAGCCTGTTGCAAAAGAACGGCCTGAGTGATGTTTTGCTTTAATTTGAGTATGTAGGCTGGCAGTTCATCAGTTTCTTCGATACGGTGTTTAGTAAATTGCACACTAGCCCTGTGCAACAAGAAAACGCAAGAAACCAAATAAAGGAAAGGCAGGAGACATCATCATTTACTTTTAAGGGCTCCTCGTGGAGCATTACTTCAGGGCGGGTTGTAACGATAGGTAACTGAGGGTGACAAGGAGGCATAAATACTGGTTGGAAAAACAAAGCAAAAATGAAAGAAAAAAGAAAACAAGAAAATTAGGAGGCAGACACTCTCAAAGAACAGGGCTGCTATTCAAACTGCTGATAACAATCACATGTCACAAAGTGCATTCCAATCTGATATGGCAGTCGGTAGAAATGCGTAGTTGAGGAAAGTTATAATACAGTTTATGGAAAAGGCAGAGACTTGCTATTTTGTGATGGGATGACAGAGGGGTAAGACGAATCGATGTTTTTATCTTAGTGATGCAGAGTCTAAAATTAAGTTATAAAACGAGCAGTTCGGTTTTGTATTGCCTATAACTCCTGGATTAGGTACTCTTGATGGGGGTTCCAGGTAAAGGATGCGTATTCAAGTTTAATGTGTATGAATGTTTCGTGTGCCATTTGTCTTAACTGCAGGCAAAGCAAATGTAAGTGACAGTCTGATAAAACCTAATCTACAAACCCTTGCAGAAAGTGATGTGGTATGTTCTGACCAACTTAAATTATCAGATTTATACGCTGAGGTACCTATAAGTAAGATTCCACCTGTGCTAGCTTAGCATTGTTTATCGTGTAGGTGATGTTTCTTATGGGTGACGTGCATGAAATTGCATTTTGATACATTTAACTGCATGAGCGAGATCGAGCACCAGTTTTGGATTAAGGTTAAGTCATCCTGCAGTAACGCCCGATAGTTCGTAGTAGAGAAATATACGTCTGTACAGAATGCAGTCATCCACGAACAGATGGCTGATGAAATTTGAGCAGGAAGGTGATTGATAGATTAGGAACAGAAGCGGGCCAAAAACGGAGTTTGTGTTAAAATTGTATTACCATTCAATGGTGAATGGAAAAAAGAATGGCTTTGCATGCATAGTAACTCTTTTGCAAATGGTCTATCGGCTTCTCTCCTTCTGGCAGTCTTTCGTGGAGAAGAGGTTAAGCAAGGAGTAGGTGCGTACTTGCAGGCATAGCAAGATTCTTCAGCTGATGTCTTGACCAAATGTGAAGAAACTTAATGATTTGTAGAGGAGCACAGGCTTTTTTAATAAAGCATTTCAGGGGCACAGCATGTCAATCGTCCATCAGTTTTGCGTGGCGCAATTATGCTCGCAGTAAACATCGGCTGTGAAAAGGCTGGCAATGCTCAAAACTCGGTTTAATTGAACAAACAGGTTCTCAAATAATTGCATGACCCCTCTACTTTCCGTGTTTCACTGTTGCTGTGCTTATCCGATACTGGAAACATCCTGACAGAATGTGTTGCAGACGAGGCGTATAGAATGTATTAACAAGCAGGAAGGCAGACTCTGCAGACAGTGGTGCACATGTTGTCCACAGGGTCGAGTATTCCTGCGAGATTCTGCACGTTGAGGAAACTTCCCTCTTCTACGCTTTATAATCATTGATGCTTTAGTAAACAGAGCAGTGGGAACTTTCCCGTGTGACGCGCTTTGTCAGCTTGCACAGTAATGCAGCCGCCATATCTTTTTCTCTGTGGCACACCTGCAGTGTGTGGTGCTGTCGGAATTGTGTGGTGCCATTTGGAATTTGGTGTGTGTGTTCAATTGAATTGGCAAAAAAAAAACATATGCACTGTGAAGAGTTGACTAGTTGTTTACCGGTATCTCACAAAATGCATGACAGCAACTTGCTACTGCAGGTCGTGGTGGATTTTTCAAGCATTCTCTTAGTGTGGCTCTCAACTGACGTTTTCAGAGAAACCCTTGTTCCTGTTGCTGTGCCCTTCCTCATTTACTTGGATCCTTTGAGATGTAAGGTAGAAAAAATGGTTTTATGATAGGGTATGCCGGAAACCACATGTTTGAAGTTGTTGTACCATGAAGCTGATGGGGAGGCTTCCTATTTACAGTTTGGGCCGAGGCCGCGGTGCCGCCAAGCCTGTGACAGGAGGAGCACTAGCCACAAGGCAGCCTGGTGAGTTAATACCATTTGGGGTTTCTCTTTTTATCCTACTGCTTCCAAGAAGCATGGCTATAATGGGCTTTCAGAGGCAAAAACTTCAAATCATGTGAGCTTTCCATGAGATTGTGGTGGTGGTGCACACTTTTCTGCTTGTAACTTAACTTTGCTTCCAGAATGCACGAGGTGTAAGCTGGAGCAGTTGCTAGATTACCATAGTTTTTTGCGATAGGGTTGTGGTAGGCCATCTGCCTAGAGCAGTGTAGGTATGAAGGCATTTGAGGGCAGTGCTGCTTATAATTGCGAAATATAATCATTAGTGCTCTTATATGCTTTGTAATTAATGTTAGCATCATTATGGCAGATTTTGGAGTCTCTATAAACTGCCGGCCCAGACCCATCATTCCCATGGTCGCTGAACGGTCGCAGCACCAGAGTTCCCTCTAGTTATTTTCAGGAAATTCTATGGGACTCAGCTACCGCAACTCTGCCATCTTGGGCGGGCCTCCCGGAGCTATAATGGTGATGTCAAGAGACTTTACAAATTTGTACGAGCACTCATGCTTGGTTCAAATGGAAACAAGGCATCGTTTGCCACCAATAATGAGCATGTACTTATACAGAGCAGTTAAAATGAGGAACATCAGAGTTAGCAATTTCGTTGCTCAGGATCCTTTAACTATAAAGTAAGGAAACATCTTTCTAGATTAAGAAATGTATCTTAATTTTAAATCTGCCTCGATTTAAAACTGGCTCGTAGTGTCATTATCATGTGATTGCCTTCGCAGTAATTTGTAGCAGAATATAGTTCAAGGGTGGCTTTGAAATGACCTGCTTTCCTGGATCAGTCATGGTTGTTAGCAGTATTAGTAATTTTTTTAATTTAACAATCATAGTTAATAGAAAGAGCTTGTGAATTTTGATGAAGCTGCAAACGTCACCTGGCAGAGTTGGTTGCAGCAGTGTCATCCGGGTCATCTCATCGCATTTAGGATGACCTTGGCCATGTTCCTACCAACATGTGGCCAAAGATTATTGCTTCTCACTGTGTGGCTGGTTTCCCCAGCATGGTTCTTCAGTTGAAGGCTAAATTCATTCGAACGCACCAGGCTGCTGGAGGAAAGTTTTCAGTGTTTTCAAGTTGAAAGGGTAATCTTAATTGTACAGCTGTTTTAGTGTTATTGTGACCGATAGTTGAGATGTGGAAGCTCATGAAATTCGTGTGCATGCCAGTATCTCTGCTGGCTGCGCCATTTGTCCTCTGCCGGGCGCAACTCGATCGCCAAGTTCTGCACAACAATTAAGGAGATGCTACCATGATTTAAAAAATAAAAAATGCGAGCAGTGAGATGTCCACGCATTTGCTGTTGCAGCATTTTTTTAACAGTTGTAGCCTGGCTGGTAATGAATAATCAATAGCCACTCATGGTACATAAATTTTTTTTAATAGCTGCACAAATAAACTCACATTTGTGCAAACAGCAACGGCGCACCGCCGCGGCGGTCTAGTGGCTAAGGTACTCGGCTGCTGACCCGCAGGTCGTGGGATCGAATCCCGGCTGCGCCAGCTGAATTTCAGATAGAGGCGGAAATGATTTAGGTTCTGATTTGGGTTCACGTTAAAAAACCCCACATGTCAATCGGACAGTCATGGCGACCAGTTTGCGGATATTGTAGTGTTGCGCGCCATACAGATGCACACTTTTTGAAGAACGATTATCGCACCCCACTTAGCAGCTGTCCAATCCTCCTTGTACGAAGTCTCGTGTAAGTTTGTCTGGTGCAGCCGATTGTCCGTTGCATGTTGGTTCGTCAAAGCGAAATTCACTTCATCAATTCAATATACAGACCAAACATGGCAGAATAATGTTCTGTTGTATCCGAATGTCTGCTCTACGCAGATCTGTTATGATTGTAGACTGTACATGCAACTAGCTCTATAATGGGAATGCTGCGACTCTGAAATTCTTGACAACTTTTGAGGCCTCCGTACCACTAATGCATAGAGGGCCCTCCGGGAAGAGTTGCCTGTGATTGCAGCCACATTGTGAGAGCACCTTGCCGCTGCAGGTGCTGACCCGGCAAACAATGGCTGGGGGACCACAACCACCTCGACAGACTCCTCGGGGTGAGTATGTCGTGGTGTTGATGCTCGTATGCCTGTTGCATATTCTCTCTTTGCCTTGCTTTGGGAATGTGTATGCACAATGAATGAATTTACAGGAAGGGCATCTAACAGCTCTTCATGCATGCATCTGCACAGTGCAGCCTTTCACTAGAGAATGTTTCAAATGTAGCTAGAGCCAGCATCTTCCCATTTGAAAAATTGGCTCTGAGGTACTGTGGTTAGTGTGCAGCTTCTCAGTTATTCAATCGTATGAGTTGCGAAACTCCCCATAGGCTCCATGTATCAAAATACGAATTTGGCTTTGGCCGAAATGGCTCTCTTAACAACAAAACTAACTATAAAATGCAATATTTTGTTTTTGCCTTTAGCAAGATTGTGAGTGCCGCCGCATTCTCCCAAACAGCATGGCAGTGCATAGAATTTGTTCTTATGAGTTGGTACCCAAGGGTGCGGAACATGTTATTATCTCGCATTGGTGGAGACGTGATAAAGAAGAGAGGAGCTGCTCATTCTCTTGATGCTGTCCTTTTTCGTGTTTTCTGCATTGCGCTAGAAGTAACATAGCTATAAGCGGAGTGTTTGTGTGGTACACAGCATAATGGACAGTGCAGCGAAGTCAGTAGTTTACCAGATTCTTGTGGCGAGCCCACAATGTTTACATTTCGGCAAAATAGTGAGCGGCAAGACGTGATGCAAGCTGGATGCAGCTTGGATCCAGGTGGATCCAACCTGCAAGTCTGTCAACGGCAGCAGACTATGTTGTTCGAGCAGGAAACGCAGGTGCCATTGGAAAGACTCCACAAACATCGCACCTCAAAAGAAAAGAGAGCTTGCAGTGCTAGTTGCAAGTAAAAGCAATGCTCAATGTTCCCACTTTCTTGTCATCGGGCTTTTATAATTATATGGTATCCCAGCCAGTCTCTCATTGAGTTTGCGATTAGTAAAATTTGACCGCTGCGTGCAAGACAAAGCGGCCAATTCGCGGTAAGTACTGATCGGTACGGTTGCGCTTTGATATGCACTCTACCATATCTGTCTTGTGTTTGTGCGACCATCACTCGATCGTGTTAGTGACGCATCAGGAACCGCAGAGCGGAACAGTTGAAAGGATTCGGCAAATTTCTCGTGAGCAATCAGACTCAAGCGCACATTTTCAAACGAGGAGAAATAGAAATAATCAGGGCACAGCGTTCAAACCATTGTAGCATGAAATCGCAAGCACCACCTCCGACGAAATAAAACTTGACGCTTTGACCGGGCTTGACACTTTGACCCGGCTTTAAGGAATACAGTGGACAACAGCGGCGGGCGCCGTATAAGCTAAGGCCATTTCAACGCCAGTGTTGCGTGCGGCGTTTAGCAGCCTAAAGTGCACGCACAAGTGGCGATGCAGTAGTTGGTATTGTCGCTCCCAGATAGTGCGACGATCTGTTCACTTCTGCTAGGTCGGCTAATGGTGTGTCCAGGTTTTGGAACACAGTCTTGCAACTGATATGATTGAATAACTCTACAGCTTCTGACAAGCAGGTTGCCGATTCCATCCAAGCGAAAGTATTGTGAAGGGGACAAAATAAGAGTAGTATTACGTAATTTCAGCGCACAATAAAAAAACATTTCCACTACGGTTTTCTTAATGATTGTGTAGTGGATTTGGCAGAAACCCACGGATATAATGTGGAACCTTGATATAATGTGGCACCAAATTTCAGCTCTCCCTACAGAAGCATCGATACCCATATCCTTAGTTTTTCAGTTATGATGCCCAGATTATGCGACAGTATTGCTTGGTCTCGTCAATTGCTGCGTCTCGTCAATTGCCGTATTGCTGTGTTTCCCCTGTTTGACATTAGTATGTGTGCTGGCTATGCTATTGTGTTGCTGGTTTACGAAGCACACCTCGTTGGTTTTGTGGCTCGCACAGTCTTGTCCAGCAACCGCTACGTTTTCTGTGTTTGAAAAATATTTCTGCGGAATTGTTGGTTTTGTGCTAGCTTTATGTGCAACAGCAATGCCCAGTGCAATGGGATCCCCATGCTCTGCAGCTGGGGCTCGGGAGGCCAGTCCAATGGTGCGCAGACACAGTCCGGCTGGGGCAGTACCAATGGTGCGGACAGCTCTGGCTGGAACGATGGAGCTGGGGACAACAATGGTGCGAGCACGGCACCCTCAGATGACCCGTGGCAAGAAGACAGTAGTAGCGGGTGGAAGGAGGAGCAGAGTTCAAGCTTTGGGGGAGGCTCGAGCAGCTTCGGCGGTGGGGGCAGTTTCGGGGGTGGCCGTTCCGGAGGAGGAGGAGGCAGCAGAGGTCAGTCTCATTTTTGTTCTCTTATTTTTAACAGCTACGCTGTCAATCTACGTTTTTGTTCTGCCAAAGAAGCACCAGACATGAGCATCGGCAAGGGTTGACGCGAGAGTGGGCATGTCCTCGCCATACCAAAGGTGATGCTCACAGAAATGCAGCTGTCCCATACTGATCCAAAGGGTTCTTTGTCAAACTTGCGTCATTGCTGCGCCACAAGGTGATAAACCGCTTGCAAGAACAATTGTAACGCTGGGCGGCAGCGTCCATGGTAAAGGAAGAAACGACAACAAAAAGTGTGCGTCCGCCGGGCTCTGTTTTCGTCTACTTCGTCTTCATTTGACAGCAAAGTTCTACGATATCGTCCATCTTGCCACAATCTTATTGTTGGCAACCAAGGCTTCAGCAGCCCGATTCTTCAGTTTTCAATATTTGTCCAACAAAAACTGTGCAAATTGCACGGACACTTGTTTTTGTTTCTATGTCTAGCGGCTTTCTGTGGGAGAGAGAGTGTCAGCTGTACTTGCAGTTGCGGCCGCTGCAGCGCGACGGGGCAGGGACGGGTGGCGGCGGCTCTCTCAGGGAAGCAGCAGCAGGTGGTGGTTGTCGCAATAATGACCCAATCAGTTGTTCTAATCAGTGTTTCTTTTCTCCATTATCACAGTGATGAAATATTGCAGTGATAAAATTTCCGGATCTCTCCACTACAGCGTCTCTCACAATCATATTGCGCAGTTGTATCCAACTGCTCCTGCAAATTAGTGTTCTGGTGTGCATTGGTGCAATTTGACAGCAGTGAGGGCTCTCAAGAGCTGCTTTTGGCTCCTCTAGCACAGGTAGTGGCACTGTGCTGTGTCGTGCGCGAATGCACATCTTGCTTGTCAGTTTGTGGCTGCAGTGTATGACAAGCACGTGCGTATGTACCACAGCACGCTCCGGCTGGGACAATCGAGGCGGAGGTGGCGGAGGTCGTAACGACAAGCGTCCCACAGGTGGCCGAGGTGTGAAGCGGTAAACGCCATCCGCGCTTTCGCAAACAAACCTCCTTCTTGTGGTTGCTTGCTTGCTTTGTGGGGGCTAACTGGTCTGTGTCTTTTGTCTGGGCTGCGTGGTTGTAGCTGGAGTGGCCTGTCCCCATGTTGCAAGGCTGTGTACATTTCCCGCCTGCCTCCTTGACCTGCTACTTGCCAGTTGTACGCTGCACCTGGTTTCACTGCATACCAGTATAGTTTCTCTCCACCTGGTTCTTTAGTCTGCACCAGATCCTCTGTTGTATACTCAGCGACAACTTTTCTTAACACTAAAAGGTGGCGGAGCTTCTAGACATGTAGCCCTACCCGTAGTTCGTTTTGGCGTGCGTCTAGTAACGTAGTTAAAAGTGACGGGGGCGAACAATCAGCGTTTCATGTAAACGCAGACGCCGCTTAGTGTTTGCGATAATGTAAAAAGGCGGGACTTTCTCGCGCATTCAAAAACGCAGTCGTAAGGAATAAATTATAAAAAAATACAATTATCCTACTTGTGTTAGCTGCGCCCTGTCTCAAATAGCTCCATGTAGAAAATAAAGGAGGAACTTTTGTATTTCATGTTAAAAGTTGTGTGGGTGCTGACTCCCTGTAAAGTTTGCACCGAGTGGCGCACGTGTCTCGTGCAGAAGCTGTATTTCAAAGTCTCAACTATTAAGCGGTAGATGGCGTTGTGTTCGCGAATATCTATCACCACTATCATCATAGATTGCTAGCCCCGGCGGTGACCCCTGGCGGCTAGCTAGCCTTGGTGGTGACACGTGAGAATTAAGCAAGTCCTTTGCGCGTGGCGTTTGGCGCACACGGCACCGCATGCTCTCTGCTGGGACCCTTGCGAGTGTCGCCTTGAATGTGTTCGTTGTGTTGTTTAGCGTGTTTATCGCAATTGATGTTATAATTTGGCTGATATTATTGTTCAAAATGTATTTAAATAAATGTGTGTTGGCTTAGCTCGTTCAGACTGCGTCGGCTGTGTCGGTTCACCCTAAGAGCGTGGTGCTCTCTCGCCAGTTTGAGACCCTACAAAGTATGGGCGCTAATGTAGAACTACTTTCACTAATGGCAGGATGCACGGGGTTTGGCTCTGTAGCCCTCGCTCCAATGCCAAGAAAAGTTGTCGCAGAGTATAGTGAGCTACTAAGTGTGCTTTGGCATCAACTTGGTTTTCTTACTGGCTTATGTGCTTGCAGTGACATGCCTGCATGTGTACGGCACGCTTGCTGCCATCTCTGTTGTCAGGGCTTAGCATTTGTAACTTGCTGCAAGAGCAGAGATTTTTGGAAGCTTGGCACATTTGTCAGACATTTACAAACTTAATCGTGCTTGTTACTTTCACTTTGGTTCGAACCTAAAGTTGACTTTCCTGGAAGTTTTTTAGTAGTAAAAGGGGAAGGCTGTCTGGCACTGATGCACCTGAAAGCAGAGAGGGCAGCAGGCAGAACAGGGTGTGGTGGTGGTTCTCACAGTGGCTTCTCTTGCAGCATGTTTCAAGTGCAATCAGGAAGGACATATGAGCCGGGATTGCCCAAACGCAGATTCATCAGGCGGTCGTGGAAGAGGTGAGCATGTGTGCGCGCAAGGCTATATAGTGGTATCAGCTGCTGGGGAGCTGTTGTTTTGCCACTCATTTTTTTATTACTGGGTTAATGTTTTTGCATTTCAATCATTCATAAACTTGTAGTCTCCCACTGTATAATAAAGTTTTTTTCTATGTTGTGACGATTGCAATGTTTGTGTATACTGCTAAAATTGTGGGTATGATTTATTTTATTAATCCCCTTTAATAATTGTCGTATTGCCATCTCTTAGTAACTTTATGAGAATGGAATTGTTTGTTGTTCAACAGTGTTTCGTTTGAAGAAATATCGTGTCTATGACACTTCGAACGTTATTTTAATGGGTTTTTTAGGATATTTGTGTTAAATTCCCGGCTGTCTTCTAGGCCCCAGTCAAGCTGTTCGATTACAGCTTTTAGCCCAGGTCCTGACCATCCAGAATTTGATATTTAAATTTTTATTTCTGGAAAATAAAAAAATTGGTGAATGAAAAAGGCCCTCCCCCCCCCCCATGATTTTCACTTAATTTGCAGTCATTTTAAGGGGAGACGCTCCTCGAAAAAGTTTCTTTTTTTATTTCTAGTAATAGAGACTTGAAAAGTTCGTTATTAGTATAGTTTTTCATGCAGATATCAAATATGCAATCATTTTTTGTGTAGCTGCTATAATTATTGAGTTATGCCATAAACAATAGCAAAAAGTTACATTTTTTGCGGGCACTCTTTTATGTATAAACTTTCAGTAAAAGCACTGTGTCTCATCTTATTTGACTCTTGGTAGATTGAAAAGTGCAAATATCTATATAGATATGTCACAGAAATATTGGAACCAAGAAAAAAAAAATTGTATTGAATGACTTATTATTTTCAATCTCCCTTGAAACAATAAGCTAATATTTTCACAACTAATGCTGGTAGGCATTGCAATTTAGAGTAGATATTTGCATTCTGCATGTGTTGAAGAATATGTGTGCCAAGTTTCGTTACTATACAATGAATATGTTTCTAAAAGGCTGCCCGGAAAACGTGAAACTGTCAGAAAAAATGAAAATGAGAAAAACAAGTTTGAAAGTTCGCAAAGTTGGCATTTATTAGGAAATCATTCTTTTTGCATCAAATTGGGGCACAATGAAAAGTACCTTGCCTTGAATGCACTGCAAGTGTCTAGAAGTCCCCTGCAGCATAGCTTGGTCCTTCACGGCTCTTGCGGTCAGTGTCCTCAACACGAGCTCTCTTCGCTGTGTTGCGACGGTGTGCCCTCGCTTCTGCAGTTTGCTTCAGGTTCATCTTCCTGATGCGCATGACGTCACAGTGGTCACCATGTGTGGCCAGATCTTGTGAGGGGAGAATTCCAATGCCTTCAAGCACTTCTTCAAAGCCCCTGTGGCCTTTGTTGTACCAGAGTACAGCAAGAGCGGTGGCTGTCTCCACAGTTGTTCTGGAGGCGAACTTTGTTTTTGGACATAGCAGCCATATCTTGCTGTTCAGCGATTCGGCTGCATTCTGTGTCTTGCCATGAAGGCACCGAATAAGGAGTTTCTCCTCTGTAAGGCGCTTGTAGATAGGCATAATTGCCAATCCTTGAGCCTTCGTCAACAGTGGGGTGTGGCATGGTGCAGGCTCCCCCAGTGCTTCCGCACGCTTGTGCTTGCACCACGAATTTGGTCCCGCGGGGCAAAAGTTGTGGCTACTGGCACCATCACTGGAGCAGCAATGAAAATACGATGCCCATATGACAGTGTACATATTTCGGACACTGTCCTTGTTGCTCGTGATGGCGATCTTGTAATATGTTTGTAGTTTTATTATTGTCGCATCTTTCAGTTTTTCGCCTCGTGGCAGTGGCGTTGCCAATTTCTGTAGGGCAGTTCCCAAGCGCTTTGCAACGTGGTTCGTGCACTCTTCTTTGTCAATGGGGGTGTCACAGTATACATTTGCCTCGCAGACTGCAGTGTAGGCCTTGCTGTCACCATCACTTAGGAAGCTGGTGAATCGCAGTGGAGTTTCATAAGACAAGGTCCTCTGCCATATATTGACAGCTGCCGCAGGTGCCATTGCATGGGATGAGCAGTCAGTGTTTTTTTGGCAAACTGGAAGATGAAAAGCTCGCCATATCTCTTCATCCTCCCCAAGGTCCCTGTTTATACTGCAAGCATGGCAGTAGTTCGAAAGAACTTCAAAATCGAGGCAGAGCCCCGTGTCCAGGGACACGACTGTGCCCACTCCATTGTGGTTTTTATGACCTCTTTCCTGCCAGGTGCCATCAAACATGACTGGCACATCTCTGCCGCAGACTGCGTCCTTTGTGATGTTTCGTGCCTGGTGCAAGTTTTTGCTCACTGCCGTCATCGCCGCACCATGGAGCTTCTTGCAAATGCCGTTGAATGTCTTGTGATGCATCGGGCTCGGAAGACCGAGAATCGCACAAAGTCGTGAAAGTTGGTCGTGGCCTGCGCCTATAGCGCGTGCTGCAAGAACTGCCTTCACGTTTACAGCAAAGCTGTCACGCGAGCTGCCGCTGTCAAAACGAGCGCTCGTTCCTTGGTCCCCGGCCGAAGCAGTACGTCTCGACGTGTGCGTGAACGAAAGTGCAGATTCAGGGTAATCAGAATTTTGATAGCACAGTTCGAGGAATGCCGAAAGTCCTTTGCGCTTTCCAGCTGCCTCTCGCACGCCGAGCTTCCGTTCGCGGCAGGTTGGGCATTGCGCACCCGCCACAAGTGCCGTCAGCTCATCGATTTCGCAAAGCAGCATGTTCGCAGTAGCAGCATCTACCGGTCTACGTTCACTCTCGAAGAATCCAATCTTCCTTTGGGATGCACTGACGAATTCCACGGCAGCGGCTATTTCACAACCACTGTCGCAGGGTTCGGTGGCGGTGTTAGGCCTATCCGAAGTCAGGGCGTTGGTCGGGGGCGACATCGTCGTTCGCTGTCGCCTTGCGAAGCGTCCGACGCCGTTTCCCTCGATACTTGTGGCGAGTTCTGAACTTTCGATTATCTGAACTGCACTTCTTCGGGCTTGCCATGACGCAAAAATGCAGAGAAACGCAGAAGAACTCGATCGCGACGTCCGTGGCTTCGCTCTTTTGCCGGAGAGATAGGAGGGGGAGGAGCGTGGAGCGCACCGCCGTCCAATGGCGGCCTCGCGCTGTGTGCCGCAATATTCAAAACGCGTGACGTACGCGTTTTTCTCGTTTTTTGTTTATTCTGCGTGAAGGCACGAGACTGGCTACTAGTGGATTATGAAGGATACGGCCTTCGCAGCATGCGTGCACGATTGCAAATGGCGGCCAACGCGTCGTTTTCGCGACAGGACGACGCGAACTTCGCCGTTTTTCGCGACTTTTGCGCATTTCTCGCGTCACCGCTGCCCACTTGGAAGCATTTTTTGATAATTTCTCGTGCGAATTTCAGCTTGATATTTTCAGAAGTAATAGATTATAGTCCAAGGATGCCAGTACAGCCGGAAAAAAAAAAAGCGAAAATTTTCCGGAAAACCGCGACTTTTCGACCCGAGTCTCCCCTTAACGTAACGTTTTTGGAACTCAGCTTGAAAGTGGAATGGATGCTTTTATGGGGGCAAACACAGCCTCTCAAGATAATCTGAGACCATGCAATGACTCAACCATGCAGCTACCCAATTCGCTCTGATAGTGTCCACTAGTGAGGCAGCCCCTCTAAGTAGCTCCCCATAATGTTCCGTGGTAGCATATCACTTTTTATGTCCAACTGTTTTGTGAACGGCTTGTGACAGCTTTCACAAGCCAAAAGAGAGGGTGGTGGTGGTGGGGGGGTTCAAAGAGTGGAGGCAGATAGTCTTATCGAATACACTATTCCTCTTTCTAGTAGGAGTGCTTAATGATTTGATAGCCCTTCTCAATGTCGCTTGTGCCTACTTGTCGTTTTTGCAGGCTGCTTCAAGTGCGGTGAGGAGGGGCACATGAGCCGTGAATGCCCTAAGGCAGACTCTTCTTCGGGGGGTGGAGGCCGCTCAGGTGGCAGAGGTGAGAACGGTCTTACTAAGCAGCTGTGCATAACCACCCTTGGGTGTTAAAGGGTGGACGCGGCTTTGGTATTGCGAAAAATGGCAAAAGTATTAAGATAATGGTGTTTTTATGTTTCTCAGACACTCTTTTCTTGTGCCCGATAACTGAAGTGCTAAAAAGATTCAAAACTAACTTACCGAAAACCCCCAATACCGAAACCCAACCGCGTGCGCTTTTACGTGTGACTGCAAGATTTGTCTGACGCTACCGGAACCTGCCTGATTGCGCATAATGCCCGCCAGGTGGCACTACCTGTCCACGCAGTCAGTGGCGGTTGGCTAAACCGCTTACGCTGTTACGGTGAATATATGGCGAATCGTGTGTGCCTAACAACGCAACATCACTTGGCACCTATCGCGCGCCTACCAACACAGAAAAGGTGATCACACGCTCATCCAAGGAAGCGCCGTCTAAAGCCGCACAATCCATGGCAGACGAGCAGACGCTGCAGTGGCACAACAGTTCGTCCCTTCCGCCAGGCAAAACTCTTCACGCACACAATGTTGCCATTAAGTCTTACAAGTGATGTGAGCGTTTCGAGGCAAGGTGTAAAATTCATTTGAATAGACTGCGAAACGCTCAAACCTGCAACTTAGCATGTATGGCGCCAGCGTGCAAATAAACGCACCCAGTGAATTCCATTGAGATCCACAATCGCCGGAGTTTGCCTTTAAGCTCATCAGGAAGAGCTTTTCTCCCTGTTCAAATTTTCCGCCTCAGCTGGCTCTTCCATTTTAAAACAAGCGCTCAAAAAGCAGATATTTGAAAGTCGTTTCGAAGTCCCTGATTGGCTGTGGCCGCCATGTTGCCCCAGCTAACCTAGCCATTGGCCTGATGCTCGCTTCGGGAGATAGCCGTCTGCTGCTTGTGCGCCGCGAGGACATAACTGTCAAAAATCACTTCTTCGAGACGTGTTCGCGGCTCTGCGGTCACGGTTTAGTTAAGAGCTGTAAGCGGATGCAAGATTGATTACTAGAAGCGGGCAACTGCAGCTCCAACCGCAAACAGTGAAGCATGGCACTGCTTAGGTGCCAAAGCCCAGATCATAGAATGAACATTGCTATTCTGGGTTTTACCTCTTTGGCACCTTTCTAGAAGCCCTTTATCAGACAGGCGCTCATATACTGGCAGAAGAGCCTTGCATACATGTTGAGGCCAATTGTAATGGTGCCTCGGAGCTGGCTTCCCTATGGCAGCAGCTGCGTTCTGCCTGCACCAAGAGTCTGGGCCTGTGAGACACAGGCTGTGATTCGACTATCATTAGAAGTGACGTGATAACTCTCCATCACATCTCTGTGCATGGTGTCAACATCTCCTTTGTGAGATTTTAGCGCCCTGCCGTAAAAAGAACTCAACTTTGTGTCTAGGTCCCCGGTGAGCTTTCCCCTTCCTCCAAGGGTTTCACAGGCACCTCCTTTTTTTGTTAATACTAAATTGCGTAGCGCAGGGCCCATACGCTTTTGGACGTGATTGACACAGTCCTCCTTTTGTACTTTTATGAAACCGTAGACATCCACTTCTTGCAAAGCTAGAAAGGGGCGGCTTGCGATCTTTTTTTGTACCATTTTTTTGGCACACGTGGCTGTCCTGCCAAGCCCAATATGCCGGTTCGTCTTCATGCTGTCCACGCTCACACCCGGCACAGTAGTTGCTTGAAACCACGTAGTCCAGCACTAGGCCAGTGAAGAGCTCGATCACTGCCCCCACGCATATGTGGCACGAGTGCCCCCCCCCCCCCCCCCCGCGTCATCCACGAGCTGTCGTACAAGACTGCAATACTGTCTGCATAGTCAATATGCCTTGTACAGCTTGCGAACTGCACTTGCCCATCACTTTTTCCGCCGCGCGATTAGCTGCAGGTGTCAATTTTTGCTTCGCATATTTCTGCCACATTTTCTTGTGAAGTCCGCGATGAGATATAGATATATTCATGGTCGAAAATATATCATTCATAGCCGCTTGACGGTTCCCAGCAGGCTGCATGGCTCGAGCGGTGAGAATATTGACGGTGAACGAATTCACTTTCTGTGCGCCATCCACTCGCGGAGAGCTCCACGCTTGCGCGATGTCGCCACAGTTCACGCAACGCGCACACATATTCACGGCAAGGCCGTATTGCCTGTCCTGTCTGTGAATACTGACAATTCCGTGGCAAATTTTAAATCTCATGGCATCGAGCAGTTGACCGATGCAGCCAAGATCGGCGATCAAAAAACTTGCCTCCTCTTCGCTTTGCTCAGAGGGAGCTGTGCCGGCCAGTGCATCATTCCTCAAAAACTCAAATTTTCTCTTCGACGCGGCAATCGATGGCAGTTCCTGCAGCCTCGAATCGGCCTTTGTACGCCTTACCTGCAGCTCAGATTCCGTTAGCCAGGTTGTGTCACGGCGGACGCGGCCGCTGCTTTGCGAAGCGTCGGTGGCCGGCGGACCCACTAGGCCTAACTCCCCGTCGACTGTCTCGGGCGCCTCGGCGATTCCTTTGCCGTCGGCAGATGAGATGGCGGTCGTGGAGTCTCGATGGGCGCAATGTTCATCTGCACATTTCGATGATGGATGTGCCGGCTAAGCGTCAGGTTTGGGAACATCGCAGGCTGGCGAGGACGTCAAGCTTGCGTCGGCAACATCGGCGGGCGACCCATCCCGTTCTTCGTTGACGCTACTGGCCAAGAGATGCGCCTTGAAGTTGTTTGCCTGAGCCTTTCTTCTTTTTTTTTACCATACTTATGACGGGTGTGAAACTTTCACGATGATCTCGGCATTGCAACAACTTCGATCGCGAGCATGCTGTCAAAGCACAGGTGGTATAGCGGCACAACACGTTCGCACGTTGTTGATGCGCTGAGCAGACGATGCGAGACCAATCAGCCAATGAAGTGGCCACCTCATGGTCACGTGCACTCAACAACCAATAGCATCGCCTACATTGCTTTATTTGGTTGCTTTTGTTTCGGCAACCAATGAGCGCAGCAAGGTTGTTTAAGCGGGAATCGGAAGATAAAGAAACGTGCTCTCAAAGGAGACCAAGATCGCGGCTATGGCATTCGGCAAATGGTAGCTCTGAGTCGCGAAACAAAGTGGGTTTTTTTTTCACAAAATTTTGCGCAAATCGAGCTTGCGAGTCCTCTTTGTAATGATATAACAAGTAAATTATTGCTTTCTGAAGTCAAAATTGGCAGGCAGGTGTAAAAATACAGATAACTTGATTTGAAATCCAGATGCCTGAGAAGTCATAATCACAAGACAAACCAAAGATCACAATATTTAGGTGTTTTAGAGACGTAAAGAGGAGGGATCGCGAGAAATGGCAAAAAAATTGATTTTTGAAACTGAAGTTTTCAGTTTCTGGAACCCCTTTTCTATCTGGTTCCAAAATATCTACACTGAAAACCGCGCAGAAGTGCTTTAGAAAATTTGTTTCACCCACCTAGGTAGCAAAACTTCTTCTGGAAATAACGAGAAAACTGAGATTTAAAAAAAATTATAGCTTCACGATGCTTGGGCCGGGAGCCGGCTTCGTGGGCTCATTGGAAAGAGCATTTCTCAGTGTTTAACTTTCCCGCCTCAATGGCTCCTCCCTTTAACAACAAGCGAGCAAAAAGCAAATGTTTGAAGGTCGTTTTGAGGTCCTTGATTGGCCGTGATCGCCATGTTGCCTCAGCTCGCCTCGTCATTGGCCCGATGCTCGCTCCGGGAGATCGTCGTCTGCTGCTTGTGCGTCGCGAGGATATGGCTCTCGAAAATCGCCACTTCCTGACATGTTCACGGCTTGATAATCACTTAAGATATAATTACGCTTTAGTTACGAGCAGTAAGCGGATGCGTGATCAGGTTACTACGAGGGGGCGCACGGTCTACCAGCGCCGCGCCTCATCGGAGTCTTCTTTAGCCCTAACTCCGCCGACAGCGAGACTGCAGGCAGGAACGACGCGCTAGCGCATTCGTGGCGACGTGCTTCTTCGCAAGCAACGAAGCTGTAAGCGGCGGCACAATCCGATTACTACGAGTGGCCGCACTGGGTGCACGATCTGATTACTACGAGTGGCCGCACTGGGTGCACGATCTGATTACTACGAGTGGCCGCACTGGATGCACGATCTGATTACTACGAGTGGGCGCGCGGTAGTCTACGAGTGCGGCGCGTCATCGGAGTCTGCTTTAGCCCTAACTCCGCTGACAGTGAGACTGTGGGCAGGAACGACATGCAAGCGCACCCTTGGCGACGTGCTTCTTCGCAAGGAATGTACCACATCACTCGCTAACTCCTCTGAATCTCGTACGGGCATTTCACGCATCTGCAGGGGACAACACAGTCAAATCAAGCTCGTCACCCCCCCCCCCCCCCCTTTTCTCTGCCATGGATTGCTCGGAACAGCAGCTAGCAGTTTCGCGCGTCGTCATTTAGAAAATGCGATGCCAAGTGCAGTGCACGCTGATTTTTTTTGTCATTGTAGTTACGCATTTCGCGCATCGTCATCAAACGCCGCCGGCAAGTGCATTACGCGCTGGCTGCATTGTCCACGCGGCCGCGCACCCCATCACGGTCATATGGAGTGCTGTCAATTAGCTTTTGTGATGAAATTCAGACGTGCATGGAGCCTTGCTTGATACCGCCACGAACGTCTATGGATGTTCCGAGGTTAATGAATTGCTGTAGATTAGTTACCGCGACCGGCTGTATGACGATGCGTTTCACGGCTAGAGCAGCGAAAGAGCATGTATGAATCAGGGGCACGAATTTTTATATGCCCGTTTCGTGTCATTAATTATACTGCTAGAAATTCCTGTGCCACCAGTCATCTGCCCATAACTTTATTTGGAAAGAAGGCATAGGCCGTCATGGTGTGATCCATTTTCCTGATGCAAGAAACCTCTCTCCAAATAAAGAAAAGTTCAGTGAATATTTGTAATCAAGTACTTAATCACGCTAATTACAACTTCAGCACAAAAAATATGTGTAATAATTTCAGTATATGGTTTTATTCAAATACAATCTTTTCTGTCATACCTATCGCACCACTCCTTCATACAAAGAGCTTGGTTTGAAATCCATACTTGTTCTTTATAAATCATGAAAAGGAGTAAATCGTGAACAGCAGTCAAATATCACAAGACAAACCTGAGATCACAATTTTTAGGTTTCTTAGAGATGTAAAGAAAAGTTGAAACTTTAAACGCAGCTTTCTCAATACTGTTTTTTTTGACATTGTGCTCAGCCCCTCCACATGGTTCAATGAAGAAATTTGTTTCTCGTAAAGTATTTGTGATATCGCTTCAAAATTTTTATGGAAGCACTGTGAGGTAATTCTTGGTGTCTGTGCCAATTTTCATCAATATTCAACGAGAAACAAAAACGTTCTTTGAAAAAAGCCTGTCGAAAACTTCGACAGGCAGTTTCTCACAAGTGTGTTTTGGACATTGTGCATTGCTCATGGAAAGAGTAGCACGGAAATGACTGGACCGATTTTGATTCTCTTTTTTTCCTGAATCCCTGAACACTGCTTGTGGGTACAGCAATCTTCAATTTCTGTTTTATGGCCCTGTTATTTTTCTAGACCATGATTTGTCCATGCCACTGTTTCTGACAATGTGTGTCCGCAGCCATGATTATCTCTAAAAAAAAACTTATTAAAAAATTCTAAAAGTGCCATACCCTGTAGCTTTCTCTTGAGTAAAGATCAACACCATTCGCAGCTTCCTGGCATGTTTTGTTGCAGCGCTAGGCTTTCCACGAGCAGACCATGTAATTGGACCATGTAGCGTTATGTGCAGACCATGCTAGACTCTATGCTACCATGTCAAGACGAAGACGAGTTGGCAAGTGACGCCAAAGAATCCGCAGAGCGTGCTGAGGAAGCCCGGCAGCTCGCGCGACTGCACATCGGCCAGCAACAGCAGGCAGACGCACGACGCTATAACACCCGCCACAGAGAAGTGTTTTACAACCCCGGAGATCTAGTTTGGGTGTGGACGCCCGTCCGCCGCCGTGGCCTTAGTGAAAAGTTACTGAGCCGGTACTTTGGCCCCAGATAAAGTGTTACGCCGCGTCAGTGACGTGAACTACGAAGTGGTTCCGGACTCAACACTCCATGCACGGAGCAGGACCCGACTGAGGCCGGACGTCGTTCATGTGTTGCGCATGAAACCATTTATTGCGCGTTGCTCGTAACTTTTCCTTTACCTACAGCGTTCTTTGTGTTTTTTGTTTATTTTTGTGAACTTGCTTTCTCGTTCATTGACGTTTCTTATATTGGCACGCTCTTCAATTTCTACTTTCACTTTATCCGAATTTCCAATTTCTTTTTCACGTGCCTATGTAGTAGCATCGCGGTGCTGCAATGTACTTTTCTTTCCTCTTTTTAGGACTTGTTTTTTTTTCTTTTCGGAAGGGGGGGATAATGCCACCAGCACGTAGTGGGTCGACAGCAAGAGCGGCTCTCACTCTGGAGGAAAAAGATCGCGTGCTGCTTCTCTGCTCGAGAGCCAGCCACGTCTGACCGGTGGTTTAATAAATCCCCCAGTACTTGTGACTCATCGTGACAATATGTCGCAAGTTAAACTTTGTTTCTCTCACACACCCTTTAATGCCCCAAAGTCTTAGGATTCAATCATTTTATTAAACTTGTGCAGTTGCCAGGAAAAATCTCCAGGATAAAGAAATTTGTGCCTTACCTGTACAAATCCAACCAAACCCAGTCTTTTCCAAGCTTTAAAATTGATTTCACAAGATATGAAATTTTAGTAATCTGAATATACTATGCTGCACTTGTCATTCCTTTTCTCTCCTTTCGTGTTTTTGCCAGTTTTTTTGCACAGTTACATTATGGATACGAAGGATTTTGCTTGTCATTTCTGGTAACTAGGGAATCTTAGTCGTGCAAGTTGTCTCAGTGGCTGCTGGTCTTTTCTCGATGTGCAGGCTGCTTCAAGTGTGGTCAGGAGGGCCACATGAGCAGAGACTGCCCAAACTCTGATTCCTCGGGTGGTGGAGGAAACGGAGGAAGAGGTGAGTGTTCTTTTCGAGATCTATTTTTGTCTGGCATGTATAGGACACCACGCAATTGATGCAGCCAGCTCGTAACTGCACGTGCAATGGAAGGCTAGCTTTGCATATATTCTTTCGTAGACCCGCCACTGTGGTCTAGTGGCTAAAGCACTCTGCTGCTGACCTGCAGGTTGCGAGATCAAATTCCGGTTGTGGTGGTTGCATTTTCGATAGAATCAAAAATGCTTGAGATACGTGTGCTCAGATTTGTGCACACTTAAAAGAACCACCAAGTGGTCAAAATTTCAGGAGCCCTCTACTACAGCATCTCTCGAAATTCAGCTGCATGGTAGTGAAGATTTTTAGGCAGCTGAAATTTCTGGAGCCCTGCACAACAGTGTGCCTCCCAATTGGCACATAACTAAGATTGCCTTGGAGGTAATGTGGTGCAATAGTAACCTACAGGCAGCGTCGGTTCTGTGGTGTCTTTCAGGATGCTTCAAATGTGGCCAGGAGGGCCACATGAGTCGTGATTGCCCAACAGCTTCTAGTGACGACAGACCCAAGAAGGGTGAGTGTGCTCATCTGGTATACTGGTAACCAAATCTCCCGCGTTGATAAGAAATTCTCCTGGAAAGCAAAGTTTTCATGCTTTATCAAGCCACATTAAGATACCGAACCTAATCTGATATAGGCTTTCATGGGCCTCTAGCATCTGGCTGAAAAGCATCTTTTCACCAAACTCTGCTCGTGATTGGATACCGACCAGGGTACTGAAACTGTTGAGGGACAGCAGTAATGCAATAGTCTGACCTCTGGTCAACGTTTGCCACAACTGCTGTGGATGAAGCAGTGCTCGCTATTGACTCAATCATGTGTGGAGGCGAGGAACTTTGTTTCTGAATGACTGCCAGGGTGTATAGAGCTCCCTTGTTTTTATTGTGCTGTTGATATTCTAGTAAATACTAGCTACATCAAAATCAAAGTTGCTTGAACATTATTTTGGATATTGATTTCGTACTTGGTTTCTGTACTCTTTAAAACAGTTAAAAAGCACCTTGTAGTTTAGCAACCTATTCTCTAATTATCAACACCTAATTCAACCGCAAAGTGGAAAAAGCTATTTTCTTCCAAAACGTGCAAAAAATGCCGTAACCGAACCAAACTTATTGCGTGTGCCATTCTCGTACCACGCGGTTGACCTGCGCCAGCTTAACGTTATGAGCGTGAATTTTCTCTCTCGTTTTTAGTCTTGCAAAATGTTTGAGATGCTATTTGCATTTTTCCGCGGAGCAATATGGAGCGCAGACTGGCTAGAGTAATGTATCGTATCTTGCTGGAGAAGGCATGTCCGCCATCGGCTGCTGCGCAGCAACGGGGACGTTCGCATCAGCCTGCGTCTTCTGCATCGCTCTTTGCCTTTCGTGCTTTCTTTTCGATCATTTCCTCCTCTACATTTCCTGTTTTCACGAGTTCCCTATTTGTCTTGGTTGTTACGCACGATGCTAATAGCGATGCTGAAGACAGTGCAAAGGTCCTGTGCCCGGAGGCGCTCTATGCAGTTTGTAGAAGCATTAAAATTCCGCTATTCTGCGGGGAGTGCCCACTGTGTACACGCTTGCAATGGCAGAACTGCACTGTCATTAGTCGCCAGTTGAGACTATGACCACGTGGCCCAGTGCCACCATATTGGTCTTGCTTTGCTCGTGAATTCTCGCTCTTTTTTTTTTCTTCGCCACCTGCTGCAGCAGCAGCGGCAGCATGACTGTTCTGCTGCTGCTTCTCCTATTGATTGCTGCCATCGATGACTCATCTGTTCCCACGGCTCGCAGTCTGCTCTGGCGCCTGCGTTGCAAGCAACGGTGTTTTTCTTTGGCATGCGTTGTCTTGTTTGCCATCATTCCGCTCGGTTCTCATGCATGAGTCTCGTGTTCGCGGGACACGCTGATTGTTCTTCTGTCACTAACGATGAGCAGGGCAAAGTTTGGGACTCTGCACTTGTTCGGTTCAAGAAACGTCCGATGAAGCTTGTACGCATGGTGAGGCTCCTTCATGCGCCAACGCGTGGGCGACAGTCGTATCGATGCTGAGCAGCTTTTTCTTCGTCTCCTCAAGATGACTGCATTGATGCTTCTCGTCATCGAGAATCGGTACAACGCTCAGTCGTCACAAGTGAGGCTGGTGTTAGTGTTTCGTGCTCAAGTGCACCTGGTGTGTTGCGCTGACTAACTGCACTGATTACGGCCCCGAACAGTGCGACCGCGTCATTGACTGCATTTGCAAACACTTTTTTGGACGTGCGAGGAGTAAGCCGCGGGGGAATAGCGAACGTGTTGCTGTGCAACCACAGCTCGGCGCTATGTCTGCAACTGATGGCGCTATGTCAGCAACCAACGGGCGCGGAGAAAGACTTTATGTGAAAAAGGCTCGAGAACAGTTGCAACACAAGCAGGAAAAAGTGGAAAAAGAAAAGTCTTGAAGAACATTTCCAGTGATCTTGTGGGGTCATTTTATACCGAAATATGTTTTCGAAACTTTCAGTCTGGTTTCTCAGAGCGACTTTTTTGGCCATGGGGCCGTTTTGTCTGGTGATATCTCTGCAACCGTTCATCTGATTTCTATCATTTGTTTTATGTACCCTAGTGAGTAGCCCACACAGTTTTTTAAATTGTTTGCAATTTGTGATAATTGAAATTTCATTGATAAATGCTCAATGGCGACTGTTTCAGTTTACACTATTAAAGGAAAGTTTTTAAAACCCATATCTGCCCTTAATGCCAAGCTTGTATTAATTACTCATCATTCACTTCTAGAAAATTGCTTCTAATGTTTTTATCGCTGTAATTTGCAATTTTTGCTTGTAACGATATTACCAACTTCCTCGTAAATCGTCTGCACATATTCTGCAAACAATCTCTTGTGCCTTGCATGATGTAGGTGTTGTTGACTTGCAGTAAGATCTTGGCACGTTTCCCGTTTCTCAGGCTGCTTTAAGTGTGGGGAAGACGGCCACATGAGCCGGGATTGCCCTAACCCACAGCAGGAGCGGCGCTCTAAGGGATGTTTCAAGTGCGGTGAAGAAGGGCATATGAGCAGAGACTGCCCGGACTCTGGTGGTGGGCGAGGGGGAAACTCCGGTGACGGGGCTGACAGGCCCAAGGGTTGCTTCAAGTGCCAGCAGGAGGGCCACATGGCCAAAGACTGTACAAATGAGCCTGTGCCTCGCACGGGCCCCGATGGTGAGCCAGACTTTATTCAGTGCATTCGTAGTGTGGTACTTAAAGACTTGAGACACTTGGCTGTAGGCTAGTTCTTCTCAGTCATGGGTGTTTTGGGTAGCCCTTGTTGAAGTGATAAGAAAACACTGGCAGTGAGGAATGAGGGGGGTCTTTAAAAACTCGTAACGACAGGTGCCTTTGTGCCATGCCAACATGCTATTGATGGCTTGCTAGCTAATAATTAGGTTTTGACTGGAGTGCCAGAACACAGCCTAGCGGCACGCGTGCGGTTCCCTCCCTGCAAGAGTGGCCGGTTTGGGGCATGCGTGCGCGTGTCTGTTTTCTGCGTGTTCCTTACGGCCAATGTCAGTGAGCTTGGGACGAGGCAGGGCAAAGAAAGCAGCTGCTCTCCTATAGGCACTAAGGAACAAGCACAGAGTTCACAGGGTCTACTTTAGCCAGCTACGTCGTCTTTGGTGCCATTTTGGTATACAAATCTCCAAGGCCATGCTTTTGCTGATGGGATCCTGAGAATAATGATCGCTGTCTTTAGGGGCGACACGGGTCTTAGAAGGCCAAAAATCGCGCCTATTTTTGCACTCATCTGAGAAGTTTCTAGCTTCTCGCGTCTTTATTTCTGGCGCAAAATCAATTTAACATCCCTGTGAGATGAATGTGAGCGCAAATATACGCTAAACTCGCACTTTTTCTGCGGCAAACTGTTGCCGTTACACACGAGCTATCGTGTTCATATTAGTCTCGTTTGGAAGGGTCGTTTTCATCTTCAATTTTCCGCCACCGCTAGCTCACCTTGCTCATTGGTTTTTTTAGCAAAAACACTAGTGCGCAAACCGCGCACTAGTGTTTTTGAACCGCGCACTAGTGCTTCTGTTTCAGCAAAAACAGAAGCACTAGTGCGCGATTCAATTGGCTGCTTGGGGCACGTGACCAAATTTAAGCATTCGATTGGCCAAGGGGCGCTTTCGGCGTCTGCTTCCTCATCGTGACGTGCACGGACATGCGCCACTTTGTCATGGTGCTACAGACTGCTTGCGGCAGTAAAGAAGTTTTGTGCTACAGTAGTTTGTGAAGCGGGTGTGGCGGTGGATCGTTCTCTGTGAACTTTAGAAAAAAATCCCCTCTATGACTCTGGACGAATATAACGAACTCAACGCGGTCAAAGGCGGTCGCAGAGTCACCGGTGTAGGCCTAACTCACGTACGAGCCCGTTGGTTGCCGACGTTACTGAGAACGGCTGTGTTTTGCAGTCTCATCCGTTAGAGGACGGCAAGTAAAAAGCAGAAGTGAAGCTACAAGAGCTATCAATCTTTGTAGTGACGGAATGGAACCGCAGTCTTATCGCTAAATGCGCCGATGCCGCGATTTCCCCGGCCTGACGAAAAGACCTTGAACTGTGCGACGGGTAGTCAGAGTGGAGTACGCCGCGCGTCGACGAACAACAGAAAGTCAATCCGTTTGCGGTGAACATGCTCGCGGCCCTCGAAATGGAGGCTACTGGCAACAGGTAGACTGCTTTTAACGACGTGTTCGCAACGTCACGATCTCCGCTCGAAAATGCGGCAGTCTTACGTGAAAAGGAAACTAACACCTCGGCACTCGTGTAGCCTCAATTGATGAGCGAGGGAGCAAGTTTGGTTCGCGACAAGCCAGAAAACATCGCCGCGTTATTCGACAGATCGTGGATGACGCACGCAAATTTGTCGCACATCGCCATCAGTAGTCACCGAACTGATAAGCGGCCTCTCTGCAGACGAGCACACGGCGACAACTTGCTACAGGACTAAAAAAAAACGACACACTCGTACAATCAGTCCTACTACATTCCCGGTGCATATTAACTGACTAAAAGTATGTGTGCCATGAGATTTTTCCCTCTGAACGGCGAAATAGTTTTAACTGCGTTATTCTCGAAGCAGACTTTGACCACTTTATTTTGCTTGTTCGGTAAAAGTGGACCTAGGACAGCTAGAGCTGTAATTGTTTTTGCACAATGTAGCTAAATGTGCACAAAAAACAATGCTGGGAGCCTATTTTTAATGGGCAGCTTAATTTTTTTTATTTTAATATTAAAATTTCTGTATTTGATTACATGCAATGAAATTTACTGTGCTGTAATTCGAGAAGTACTCGTTCAATTTTCGATCAGCTTGCAGCATTGCACTCCTTAGGCTTTCTAGCATTCATATATATGTCAATGACTATGTAATTATAAGTGCATACATTTTTACAGTTAAAAATGTTCGAATTCTTTGCTTTCTTCATTTTCTCAAAATGGCAATTTTGTACACCCTGCATGAAAATTACTGCAGTATATCTAAACTATTACAGATAGCAAATATATTTATTTTGCAGCATGAAGCTATATGTTTGGAGCACACAACATAGGAAGCAGATTTTGATTTCTCTTGATGCAAGTTATTCAAGCTAGTCTTTTGTGTGACCACACAATGGCCACATTCAGGGCTGTGAAGTTTAGTGTACTGTAAAGTAAGAAATAATGACCCATTCAAAAAAGTGCTTCTTATGTGGCATGTCTTATGCTGTCTACTGTCAATCCCTATGTTATTTTGAAATTTTTGACAGGTGGTTATTTTTCTATTATGGTAAGAACAATAGAAATTGTTATCTTAATTATTTTATTAACTAATGAAGCTACATTTTTAGAATCCAGAGAACAAAGCATGCCAACTTTTGTCACACTTGGTTCAAAAATAAATGAGAGAGCCCTAAGAACCATGTCCCCCCTTAAGCCAAGTTTGTGGTGCAGTTGATATGTGCAGTTTGTCTGCAGGCACTGAAAAATTGAGCGGCTCAGCAGGATTACGTGGGATTTAAGGAGGCCGCTGTTGTCTGGATGTATACATTATCAGGGCGCAAAGAAAGAGTCTGAAAGGGGTCCGCAAGGGTGCTCGCTCAACAGCGTGAAAATGTAAAATCTGCACGGAAATTGCAAGGGGCACCTGCACAGAATTTTATGGTTGTAAAGTATAGCAACCTTATTATATTAAAAACAAATTTTTATATAGAAAACTTAAATATACACCTTCATTATACAGTCAAGCCCGCTTATAACGAACATGAGCCTGATGTGGCATCAATTCGCTGTATACCGAAGCTCGTAGTAAATAAAATAATTTTTTAAAAAGTTGCGAGTGAAAACACTTTTTTGCGCAAAAAGTCCGTGATGCACGTGTTCAGAAGAGCAGAAGCGATAAGGGGGGTCTCGAGTTCATTTAAAACAGCAGGGTGCTCGTTCGCAGAGGTCCATGGCATAAGCTGTATGAGGCACTGGCTCCTAAGTTGAGTCGATCTCTCAAACCAGTTCCTCCAAATCGCTCTCTCCACGTACTTCATTCACAATGCTCTAAATCGTGCACGGTTTCGCAGTGTCGACATCATCGGCCGTAATTGAACCATCGCAACAGATGTACCACCCGCTCTCCAGGTCGGAGTCGACGACGCGCTGCCACAAATCTGCTGCAGAGTGACCCTGTTCGGAAGCTTCAGGCTTGGCATTGGGCCAGACATCAACGAAGTAGGTCTCGCAAAGACAACTTCACGCGCATGTAGCCGTCATCACCGCCCACGAAATTTTCACAATCTCCACAGCTGAACACCGGGACCCCTGAAGCACCAAGTTGGCTGCCAGGTGGTCAACAGTTATAAGCAAGCGCTCCGCAACGTGGCACATAGTGCGAATTACGCTCAAGCCAAGCGGTCACACTTTCGACATTTTGTTGAGCGGCAGGAAAAGCCGTGCAAGTCCTCCCGTCTGCCATCCTGACCACACACGCACACCAAGAGTGAGCAAGACGCACACACGCGACACACATGCCAGAAGTGTGCAGCAGCTCTGGGCCCGTTTCCAGTCAGAAAAAGAAACTGTAATTTGAGCCAGTGTGGCTGGCGCTGCAGAGCGGTGGAGACTGGCAAAGGGTTTGTGATCAAGAGATAAGAGCAGATTTGATTTGCGAGAGAAGGGCAAGAAGTGGTGATAGAGTGAAGAGAGGGGAGGATGCGGTGGTAGGGCGACCTTGAAAACCAAAACACACGGGGAGGAGGAAGATCGAGTAGCTTGCTTGAAAGGTCCGCGCAACCCTCGTGTCGAAATACTGCGCGCGCAGAAGTGGAAGCACGGCCGCCTGGACCGGTCGCACGACGGTGTTCAAAGAATTGGCGGCCGTGGTCAAAAAATATTTTTGGCCGGCAGGTTTGCATGGCCTGCGATATTTCACCATTTGTTCCGTACAACACCCGTTTTCGCTTTTCGCGCTTCCGAATGCGTGCAAAGGGCATGCTGAGCCAAGTGTGAAGTGAGCAAGAACAAGTCCTAAACACGAAACGAATCGCAAATTATCATTCGGTGGGGTAGCGCACACGCGTGCACTAGATGCAGACGATCGGATACAGTTGGTGGCCGACGATGTTGGCAAATGGTCTGGTCACTCCAGGCTTGCGACGCCAACGACAGTACCAGCAATCAAAAACAGGGGTGATGGCTGACTGATCTTCGAAAGATCGGTGGCAGTGTGAAAACACAAGCCTCGTCTGGCGATGCGGGGTGCTCAGAGTAGCAGGGGGAGGGGGGGGGGGGGGACAAAGGACGGAGGAGTGGGTAACAAAAAGTGGTCAGGGAGAGTGGCAACTAGAGGGGCGCAGAGGCAGGGTAAGCGTAACAGTGAGAATGTATGGGCACCTCGCCGATGCCTGATCGGCGGTCAAAAGTAGTTTCCCAGTAAGTTGGCAGAGCGCAGACTCCGTTCACTGTAAACCGATCAGCGGCGCTCAGACTTCGTTGCAAGTGCAATTTTGTGTCATTGAACCAATGTATTTTTCACAATCACGTGGATATTGTTTGTTCTCAGCGAAAGTTCATTTTCAGTGAGGCCGTTATATGTGGGCTCGACTGTAATATTTGTGTAGTTTTAGTTAACGAAGACTTTTTTACCCCTTATGTAAATTGATCCATAACTAATTTGCACTTCTCCATAACTCCTTTTTCGATAATCCAAATTTGCTCAAAATGCCATCCCTCTTCCTGCTCCAAAGCTACTTCAAATGACTGAAGCCCGCTTCCACTGTTGGATATCGCTCATTGTGTGCAGGCAAGCCAATGGAGGCACCCTATGTGCCACCCTCTCTCCCCACTGATGAGGACACCCTCTTTTCGACGATCTCCACTGGCATCAACTTTGACAAGTATGATGCCATTCCCGTGGAAGTGAGCGACCCGCAGTTTCGGATGCCGTTCACTAGTTTTGAAGAAATGGGCCTATGTAACCTCCTGCTGCAGAACTTGCGGCGTGCCAAGTACGTCAAGCCGACACCCGTACAGAAGTATGCAGTCAAGATTGCGTTGGCTGGCAGGGACTTAATGGCCTGCGCACAGACGGGATCTGGAAAGACGGTGAGATCTAGCTGTTGGCTTTCTTAGGTGCACTTAGAGCCATGCTTGGTATTGCCGCAACTTTCGCAGATCTTCTGAAATAATGTGAGCCCCACAGATTAGTGTCCACGACCGGCTCAATGATAAATAGCATCACAGGTGAGGTTTTCAAGTGTGCTGGAGTGAAGCAGGGAAATGAATACCATATTTACTTGCGTAATCCTCGCACTCGCACAGTTCTCGCACCCTCCACTTTGCCCAACAAAAATACGATTTCTTTTTTTTTCCTCTAGTAATTATCGCACCCCCGAAAACTGCTGCAATAGTGTCATCCGCTCTTTCCAGCCACTGATGATGATAGCGCACGTCATCTGGCGCCATATCTTCAGCATCAAGCGTACTATTGCACAGAGATCCAATCCAACTCAAGCCAAGCCGAAGTGGCCAGTGCGCGTTGGGTGTTTTGTATGTTGCGTCGGTAACCTTGTCAAGTTATGAGGCGATACTGAAGCTGTACGGCTGCTTTCAAGTTGCAAGGGATAGATAATGCACTAAAGGACGGAAACAGGGCCGCCGGAAGGCCCTTGGGATTGATGGTAAACTTTATTTCTTAAGGGGGGATGCTACACCTTCCAAAAACTCTTTTATTTTTGCGAGTACCTCAGTCAAATTTGGAGAGCCTATGTAGATTTTACTGCTGATTTCAAAAATCTAATTCTTTTTTTGCTGTGCAATTAGTTTTAATGATATAATGAACTGCGACTTTTTCAATTAAGGCCTTATTAGCTAATTAACTGTAACTTGGATATTGATGTGCAACCTATAGAACCAATTCGGTATGTTCAGTGTGCAATAAAGTATAAATCATTGTTCTGGGCTATTTCGAAGCAAAGTTGTGGGATGTTGAATATGACATGAAAAATTTCCCCATCTACACTTGAAACAAAAGATCCATTTAGAGAATTTTCTCCAAAAATTATTACAGTAAAACTTACTTTACGACACATCCCCTGCATTTATCTTCGAAACAAAAAAGAAATCGTAATGATAACCCAGATAGAACAAGAGATATTGCTCCGGCATAATGGGAAGCACATGAAAATTGTCGTTTTGAGAAATCGAGAAAAAACGTGGGCACACATTTTTATTGCAGAAGATGCAACAAGACTACCTCAAAACGCACCAGAAGCATAGTCTGAATGCATTCTGTGCTCATGCCTCCTCTTCACTAGCTTCCGGAGTTCCAATGAGGCTGTTCTTTTCTTGTTAGAGACAATGCTGCGACGGTGGTCTTTTTCTCTCGCTCTCCTGGCACCAGTACTTGTCGCATTCATGTCCATTTCACCTAAGATTGCCGTTGCAGAATTCAAATTGCCCGTGTTGAAGCGCAGCACTGCTTCTGCAACAGCTGCTTCAACAGCGAACAGGGACGCATGGTGCTCCTTGGGGGCCAAACTCCAGATTACCGAATGTAGGCTCTCGTTGGAGTTCTGCGTATTGCCGCGTTCGCACCTCTGAAGCAGGGCTCTTTCCGAAAGCCGGGTATAAACCGGTAGTAATGCCTCTGCCACGTTTTTCGGTAGATTGTAGGCATGCCTGGGGTCGGGCTCACCCTTTGCTTTTGCGGCATTGTGCCGACACCATGAAGTTTCACCAGCTGGGCACAGACTGTGGTCCGAGCATTCATCAGTGGAGGTTACGTGGCGGTATGTGGCCATCACAGCCTTTTGCATCTCGCCCACGTCACCTTCATGCGATTTCAGAGCCCGGCCATATGTGCTCAGCCTGGTGATCAGCTCACCTGTGAGCCTGCCTTTCCCACCAAGGCCTCTTTTCCCATCGCACTTTTGTTTCTGCACCAGGTTTCTCAATGCGGTGCCCATCCGTTTCTCTACATGATTAATACAGTCTTCCTTCTGCACGTCAATGTAATCATACACCTTGGCGTCTTGTATGGCGCAAAATGTCCTAGAGTCTCCATCAGACAGCATAGTTGTGTAGCGCAGGCCATGGCGTTCAAGCGACCTCTGAAATAGAATTAGAGCTGCCTCCACTTCCATTTGCCCCGCTTTGCTGTTCGTATTTTTTTGGCATTTGTGGTTAGCCTTCCATTCTTGATAGCTCTCACTATTAGGCTTTGGGCTCACCTCGCAGCCTAGGCAAAAGTTGGAAAGAACGACGTAGTCCAACACGTAGCCACTAAATAATTCGATAACTGTGCCCACGCCGATGTGGGAAGAATGGCCTCGCGTCTTCCACGTGCCGTCGTAGCTAACGGCAATATTGCCCCGGTGGCCGAAGCACAAGTCATCATAAATTGTTCTAACCTTTTCCGCACATTCGCTCATAGCGGACTCAGCCGCTCGCGTTGCAGCGGGTGCCAGCGTGTTCTTCAAATGCCGCTGAAACGTCTTGTGGTGCATACCGCGGTGTGAGATGCCCATTGTTGCGAAAATATCGTTCATTTTCGTTTGGCCGTTGCCGGTAGCCACCATCGCCCTCGAAGCGAGAACATTTACTTCAAACGGATTGCACGTTTTCGTGCCGTTCGCGCGGGGCGAAGTCCATTCATTCGCGATCTCGCCGCACCTTTCACACTGCACTAGCACTTTCACGGCAAGTCCGTAGTCCCGATCCCCTCTGACGATCGTAGCCGGTCCGTGGCAGGCTTTGCAACACAAGGCACCTATTATCGCGTTTAGGATATCTAGATGCATAAGCAGATAAGGAGCAGCGTGGTCCGAGTCCTGTGCGGTTGCCTCGCTACAACTCGCGGTGAAAGTCAATTTTCCGTGCAGTTGCTGGCGCCGATGAAAGCCGGTCGAGCGTCGCTTTCTCCCGGGCATGATTTTCTTCAACTTCGGCGTTTGTCACCACCTTGGCGTCGATTCGTAGTCGTCCGGAGTTCGCTTCACCGTCATCGTCGTCGGAGGCAACGCGCTCGGTCGCACCATCGCTGAACGGCCGCGGAGCGTCGACACATCGTTCGTCGGAGTCAACCAAGGGCTCTGATGACTTCGTAGACTTTCTCCCACGACCTTTGCGTTTCCTGCGACCAAATGCGTGCACGGTCCGATACTTTTTTGCGTTTCCAGGCATGGCGATACGATCAGAAGCTTCAGAGTGCTCTGCCGATTTCGAGGCGTCACAGCGGTAACCCTTTCAAAATGGCGTCGGGTCGCGTATGCAGGCGCAAGCCGCGAGCTTCCAGCCAACCGGAAAACGCCATTTCAGTCACGTGCGCCGTTTAGCCAATGGCAGTGAGCGCGGCTCTTCGTCTTTGAGGCCCCGTTTTTCGAGCCGGGGAAACGCTCAATGTTGCTTACTGAATAAAAAAAGCAGCTGAAAACGCGTTCTTTCAAACAAGACCAAAATGGCGCCGATCGAGCGCGTAGTTCCCGCGTATCGTAGAGCCGAAACCTGCGCTATTCGCCCTCAATTTAAAGGGCAGGACGCCCGTTTTCGGTTTTTTAAAGTTGAATAACGATAAAAGTTGATGGTATTCGGCTATGAAATTTTGTAAATAGGTGCGCAATGATGTCGGGAACGCGAAAAGAATGTCCGCGAAAACTCGATTTTTGGGCTAATTTTCGGTCCCGAAGTGCCGCGTCCCCCCTTAAGAAGGAAACTGCGGACAATTCTGTTAAATAGCCATCAGCCCAATACTGACGTCTCACGCTTACCTTTTAAGGGGGGAGGCTACCATCGGATACCAACTTTTTTGTTTATTGAGATATCTTAATGAAATTTTCAGGATAGACTTATAGCAAAAGCATTAGAAGAACTACAAAATTTCATCAAGTTATGTTCACTGGTTTTCAAGTTACAGCAGAATATCAGGGTAGTGCACATGGTTCTCTTATTCCAGGCCTGGAGAACTTTCAAAAGGTGCTGGAACTGTGAAATTAACTATGATGATTCCCAGATTGATACTCCAGGGGGTAACAGAGCCCTTTTTTTGAATTTCCTTGCAGAAAAGTTTTAGCAGACCATCAAACTTTGTGTTCGTGATTAGGATATTATCAATCAAATTTTGATTGAATATATTAAATAACACACACAATATATTGAAAAAATGGGCTTGTCACACCCTCAGAAATTTATTCATGTACATAATAAAAAAAGACATATGGAAATCCAATGAGTGGTTCCAGAGATATGGCTGGAATAAGCAGCCTCACTAGCCAAAAAAGTCATTTAGAGAAAACGACGTTTGAAAGTTTTGAGCACATAGGCAGTTCTAAAATGAACCTGCAGCGTAACTGGAGGTGTCCTTTGGCACTCTTTCTTTGCCGCCTTTCCATCTTCTCTAGGGATCGCTTCTTAGCCTTTTTCAAGCGCAGAGAATCTTTCTCGGCTGCCCGTTGAATGGCCAGGTGGCCAGGTGTTAGCCCCGCTGATGAAGCTAGCTCTTGGGTGGCCCTGTAGCAGCCAGCATTGTATCTTAGCACTGCATCATGCAGTGCTGTCTCCACAGCAATCAGTGACGCATGCTGCTCTTTGGGCATGAGGGACCACAGCACAGAGTGAAAAGACTCTGATGCATTCTGCGTCTTTGCTCCCAGGCAGCAGTTGTGTGCCTCCTCGTACCTTCATCCCAATCGCGGTGCACCGGTGGCACGGGGTCAGAGATAGCAGGTCATCTAGGGCATCCATTTGCACAAGGAAAAATTTTTCGCCTTCACTTGTAGCGGTGGCAGCTTCATGATCGCGCTCCATTGCCTGAAATTTCCGCTCCGTCGCTGGCATAGCGCCAAGTTCTCTTTGCACAGCAGCGCGTTGTTGATCCGCCGCCTCTTTCTCCTCGCACGTCAGGAAACTTGTTCGCAAATGCACAGTTGACGACGCGATCGCACTCGAGGCCGATGAAAGAGAAGATGCGGAAGCCAGTGTCGATGAGCACGAGACACCAGGCGCACTTGTAACGACAAATTCTTGCACCGGCGGAGCAGGAGTCCCGTTGGTAGGCGCGTCGATGCGACCACTCTCTTGCGTAGATGAAGCAGAAGCTGCCCCACAGGTACGGTCGGCGCGATCACCGTCGGCGCACGTGCGAGCGGAGAGCCTCGCCGCGCGGACAAGCTTCATAGCTCGCTTCCTTGCACCGAACGATTGTAGCGTCTTCTTTTTCGTTGGGCGCATCGTGAGCGAACACAACAACGGTCTCGTATAGACGGTTGAAAATCGTCTCGTATAGACGGTTGAAAATCGTCTCGTATAGACGGTTGAAAATCGTCTCGTAAAGACGGTTGAAAATCGTTTCGAAGACAGTTGAAACGTGGAGAGTATGCGAACGGCTGCAACGATACACGGAAGCGAGCGGAACACAAAGACGCCGGACGGAGGAGCAGCAGATGAGCGGCCACATCGGCCGCATTATGCGCAAGAGCGCTACGTCGCAAGAGCGCTACGTCATCGCGCGCAGCAGCCAATGGCAGTCGCGGGCTCCCCCGCGTCCTTGGAGAGCGCACGCTTCGCCCAATCCCAGCTGCGCGCCTCAGCCGCGGCAAACTTTAAGCTCTCGCGAGCCCTCCAATCATGAGCGGCTTGCTCCTCTCCTGCGCTGCTGCCGGCGACGCAGGTGGCGGGGAAAGAAAAAGCAAGAATTCACAAACAAAACACCAAAATGGCGGCGCTCCGTCGAGCGGTCGAGAAACTGCGATCACGCCAAGTTGGGGTATTTTGAGCGCTCGCGCGCCGCTCGAGGGCCGCCGCGGCATGTTTTAAACTTTATTTCAAATGGTTTCGCGACGAATTAGACGTTGATGTTTACAGAAAAGGTAGTTTATGACACATACTGCCCGAATATGTGGTTTGCCAAAAATCGACTTCGCGATTTTTCGGTTTTCAAAGGCCGCGTCCCCCCTTAAGGGCTCCTGTTGAGACGAACGCTACTGCTACGCCCGCACCGTCTGCAAGCTTTGCGTATGGTATTCTAATTCTCGACTATTTGCTTCCACTTTTTGTGTCTCAATTAAAACTTGTCTTGTGCTGAACCTCTGCTTTTATTGTTGAGGTAAGTTTTAATTAGTACTTCTTAAACATTTGCTGCCACTTCGTTTTCTTTTTCGCTCTGTACGTTTACGTAGAAAGTTTTCCCCGCGCAATTCTCGCACCCCCCAACTTTTCATCAGTTTTCTGGCGAAAAAAGTGCGAGGATTATGCGAGTAAATACGGTATACAGTCGAATCTCGTTATTTTGAACACGTTTGATTCGAACTTCCGGTTAATTCAAACTCATGATGAGGCCCCGTCAGTCAAAGCTGTGTGTATTCCAATGGGCGAAAACTCCTTGTAATTTGAACGCTCAACCACTTCCGGCGGGTAATTCGAACATATCGCACTCTGAAAATGCTCTCTGCACACCACCCAATTCTGCCGCGGCACCTGGGACACCTCAACGCTGCCTGCGAAGGAAATGAAAAGGAAAGTAAAGGCTGCGGTGAAATGTTTGCTCTCTCTAATGCAGATCTGAGACGACCCGTGTCACGTTATCTTCTGCGGCCCTTGCCCCTGGAAGGGGGGGGGGGGGGGGTCTTTCTTTGCCCCTTGAGGGGGGTCTTTCCCAGGCTGGTGCCAGGCTTTTCTCTTTCCTTTCGCTGCCAGGTAATCCTTCTCTCTTCCAGAGAGAGAGCAAAAAAAAAAAGCTGCCGTGGAGTGTTGGTTTTCTCTGAAATTCTCTCCGCGTGGAGACGCTCCTCATTTCTCATCACGTGCTGGCCGTGCTGCGGCTGCGTAGCGGAGAGCAAGAGGCTCTGCTACGCAGCAGTCGTTATTGTCGTCTTTAGAAAGTGTAGGCGCTGTGGACATTTTTTCGCGCGCAACTTCTCTTGCCAGGAGAATGCTCAAGCCGCAGTAGAAATGATTTGCAAGCTGCGTGCGAAATCGACTCTCTGCAAGGCAAACGTGTGCAGACGCGCATCACCGATTACTTCAAATAACGGTTGTCCTGTGATTTGTGAATGAATGATGAGGGGGAAGTTTTAGAAAACTTCCCCCTCATCTGTTGGCTCAATGAACATGCGCCACTGTATGGAGAGCCCTTCGTTTATTTCGCTTTCATTAGTTCGAACAAATTTTCGGGACACTTTGAGTTCTAATTATCGAGATTCGACTATATCTGCCTGATTTACTCCTTGAACAAACTGCTCAAATTCCTATTCTACCAAGCCTCGCCGCGGTGGTATAGTGGCTAAGGTACTCGGCTGCTGAACCGCAGGTCGCGGGTTCGGATCCTGGCTGCGGCAGCTGCATTTCCGATGGAGGCGGAAATGTTGTAGGCCTGTGTGCTCAGATTTGGGTGCACGTTAAAAAACCCCAGGTGGTCGAAATTTCCGGAGCCCTCCACTACGGCGTCTCTCATAATCATATGGTGGTTTCGGGATGTTAAACCATACATATCAAATCATCCTATTCTACTAATATCTTAACTGCGCCATTGGAGAGTTGAAGCGCTGGTAATGGCAGTATGTGTGCCTGCGAGGCTTGTGTTCGCTGTTGTCGAGTGAGGCTTCGGCTCAAAAGCAAATATGACTGTGCAAATAAAGCTTATCGGAAACAAAGCTGTGGTAAGCTGATCTCCTTCATGCTTATTACATTGTAAAGTTTTGACTTATCTTGACAACACAACCGAACGGCGAAAGAAACGGACATCAAGTGGCAGAGGGAACGCTTGCTTTGTTGTCTGCCTGCCAAGTTTAGTGGCGGTTTATTTTTTATGCTTTGTAAAATTGTACATCGACGCCGAAGTCGGACGTGAGGAATGCTTTGAAGCCAGAGAAGTCTTCAAGGTGTCTAGGCTCTACGTGAACGTTAAAAATCATTCAAGTTCACAGCTCGCATAACGCCGCGTACCTGTCAGTCCGCTCAAGCTATCTTTGCAGCAGTACACTCACAGTCATTTGAAGCACTGTATAATATTTCTGCAGCCGCAAGAAATCCAACAAAAGCATGCGCCAACTTTTTTTTTCACCACCACTAAGGTCACCAGCTTGGCAGATCCTCATATGAATACTCAGTCTTTCAAACGACTTGACCAATGCTGGTGTATGTTGAATTGTTGGTGTATGTTGCTGGTGTATGTTGGTGTATGTTGAAAGGGTATGTTGAATTGTTTAAACATCTTGTTTTCTAAATGTAAGCCTTCTTCTATTTCGATTATGCTAGAATATTTTTAATTTAGTTGCTGGTTGCCGTGGCAGCAGATACATTGGCGGTGCCCTTGCTGCTGCCCTGTACCTGCTTCACAGTAACTCTTCTACATCTCTCTTGCTTAGTTTCATTTAGTGCATCGCTCCACTGAGCCAATTGTGAAGAATCTGTAAAGGTACTGAGCCTACCAGTGAATCAAGGAGTCTGGATAAACGAGTTTTTGTCAATCTGTGGCGCAGGCGGCATTCATGCTTCCCATTCTGCACTCACTACTGAGTGACAGTAGCCTCGAGAACCCGGCGCACCAACCTGTACAGACTCCGATGGCGGTCGTCCTATCGCCGACGCGCGAGTTGGCCATCCAGATTGCCCAGGATGCGCACAAGTACGCCTACGACTCGATCCTCAAGACTGTGCTTGTGTACGGAGGGACTTCAGTGCAGCACCAGCTAGCCGTGCTGTCCCGAGGCTGCCACATTCTGGTGGCCACCACTGGTCGCCTCAAGGACTTCGTAGAAAAGGGCAAGGTGGGTGTGCAGTAGCAGGCTATGCTGGAATCCACCTGCCCTTGCTATTTGTTGTCAAGACTGAAAAAGAATGGTTGTGTAAAGTGATGTAAGAATGCTAGTTTTCATTTGGAAGAGAAACCTAGACTTTTCAGTAGCATTAGTTGCTTGCAGCGTTAAGGGGTGACAAGGCTTTCATTGCTACTCTTGAAACTTCATGAACATACAACTTTTTAATGTAGTCTCCAACCGATTTGTCGGACCTGGCGAGGACCGCGAAACAGTCCGAAAAACTGTAAAGCCGAAAAAGTTAACAAGCCATGATGCCATGCTGTTCTTGTGGACAAGCAAATTTGTGCTACGGTAACGTCGCTCGTAATAGTGTTGGTAATCGCTGCCACCGTCTGTTGCGGGTGGCAAAGTTTGTAACTCCATGGAACCTCGCGAAATTGTCTAGTGGAATCGCCACGGTCTTCACGTCCACATAACCTTGGACTGATAGAGGTGCTGGAATTAGTGGGGTCTGGATGTCGAGACAGCCACGCTCTTGCAGTGAACGGACACAGCAAGTACGGTCGGAACAAACAAAACAACTCGCACATTTAAGTAGCTTTAGAACAATATCATCAGTCGAATTAATAAAACATCAATTGTGTTCAAACACGCTAAACAAATTTAAACATAATTACGCTATGCTCAACAGCATAGCAAACACAAGGCGGCAGTGCGAACGCTTGATTCGCCACAAAGGCCCTGGCAGATGGCCCAGATGGCACCGGGGACCCATGAGAGACAACCGTACGAGCGAACTGCCACGCGCCAGACACTCGCTCAGCTCTCTCTCGTGCCACAATTGACTCCTGCCGCCTGGGTTCGCCGTTGGCCGCTACTAATCTAACCATGACGATAGTAGTGATCAACGCTCTGGAACACAATGCGACCCTCTACAGCTCAATAGCTTCTGCGCGAGACGTGCACCATGCAGCGCAAACAGCTTTACAGGGGGCGTCATCACCCCCACAAGATACATATGGGACTAGGACCAGGCAAGGTCGGTCCTGAAGATTTTTCTCGTACGAGTCTTGCAAGGAAATAACATTTTTATATTTATTCCGCATGCAGGGCAACGCCTGAAAATTCTCATCATTGTTCACTGGAGCACTGTAATGCTGCCTATCAATTTCTGAGGCCTGTTGATTGGTAGCTTCACCAGAGTGCATTTCAATCGCCCATACATCTCTAGCTCCGTCATGGAGCATACTGTGCTCGTGTGCCACGCTTGTCCACAAGCCATGGCTGGTAATTTTGTTCGCAGGTAGATGACTCCGATAGCAAATGCGTTTAATTAGCGTGCTTAATTTCGCGTGTTAACGCACTGACACGTCATTTTGCTGACCGCAGCTACCACTGTTCAGAGTTGTCTGCGCGTTAAGAGCTTGGCTGAGGTTTGCTATCGACGCACATGATGCCTATTATGTGCGTCAATAACGGACTGGACGACTGCTTGTACAGAAGTAACCAGGTTTTATTTTTAATAAACACGTGAGAGAAGTGGCCCAAGCCTGCGTGACAGACCAAGATGATCAGCGGTTGTGATGTGTTGCTTGCGACGAATCGCATTATGGCTTCTTTGCTTTCGCATATTGCAGTGGAATGGTCTTGCCTGCAAAGTTTGGGGCAGAGTTGGGGCTAGGCATGACATTGAGCAGAAAGAGCAGCTGTGGCGTGCATGGTCGTGACCCCTGATGTTTCCAAGTACGACGAGCTTGATAACGAGTACAAAGATCTGTTTTGTGGTAGTCTTCGTTTCAGCCAATCGGAGGCCTCCAAATGGATTTCAAACATCTGCTTTTTGTTCATAGAATGCTCTTTACGAAATACTTTACCGGCTTTTACGATGAGCCCAAAATAGTGGCGAGCAATTGTGCCGTTGTGTAGCTAAAATACACTTTTTAAATGCAGTTTATTTAACTTTTGTGACTTCAACAGGGATTTTCACTACCTCGGCGGGTGCAAGATACTCCTTGCAGCACTTCTACGTAATTTGAAGTTTAATTTTGAAATTAGATTTTAAACATTCGTAAATGACTTCGTGTAATTCTTTCCGGTCCATAAAAGTGTATTGTAGCAATACATAAATTTCACATCACTTTTTTTACTACAGACTAAAATCTTCCTCACTGTGGAGGTCTGTTGTACTAATTAGATTATGAAGCATTTTTTTATTGACTCGCAATAAAAAGTGATACCAATACTTGTGCCCGGCTAATTGTGCAGTTTAATCTTTCTGTGGTTGCCATTATTTCAGATTTCCTTCGAGAAGCTGCGCTTCCTGGTGTTGGACGAGGCCGACCGGATGTTAGACATGGGCTTCGAGCCGGACGTGCGTGCTCTTGTGGGTCACTCCAGCATGCCTCCGAGGGGCCAGCGCCGGACCCTCATGTTCTCCGCCACATTCCCAGAATCCATTCAGATGCTGGCGCGGGAGTTCCTCGACAACTCTGTTATGCTCTCGGTGGGCATTCTGGGCGGGGCAAACTCGGATGTGCAGCAGCAGGTTCACCAGGTCAGCCAGTTCGAAAAGCGCCAGAAGCTTCTCGACATCCTTGCTGAGGAGGGCAGCGACCGGGTCATGGTCTTTGTCGAGAAAAAGAAGACTGCCGACTTCTTGGCCGCCTTTCTGTCCCAGAAGGAGGTCAAGACCACCAGCATCCATGGGGACCGGTACCAGCGACAACGCGAGGAGGCCCTGCTGGAGTTCCGCCGGGGCACCTGCCCGGTGATAGTGGCCACTGCAGTGGCTGCCCGTGGCTTGGACATCAAGGATGTGCGCCACGTCATCAACTATGACTTGCCGCAGTCGATTGACGAATATGTGCATCGTGTGGGACGCACTGGCCGTGTGGGAAACCTGGGTAAAGCGACCAGCTTCTACGACAGTGACGCCAATAGTGCACTTGCACCTGCACTTGTGAAGATTTTGTCAGAGGTGCGTGAGTGTCTGGTCTTTGTTTTGTTTGTGCCATCTACCACTTTTGGACGAGGTGTCGAGGAAAAAGTGCCCATTCAAGGTGTAAAGTGTATAACATAAATGCTTACAATGCAACATCATTTACAACCGCTTAGCAGTTGCCGGAAAGTAGTCCGACAAATGTCCTAGCGAGAGCGTATCTCTAAGGACTTAGGCCACAGGAAGGGAGTGGTTGTTACAGCTTGCAGGGTTTTTGCTGTACATGTACGGCAGCACCTAACACGGACCAAAAGGTTTTCGCAGTGTATGTATGGCATTGCCTCTGTGTTTAAAACCAGTCTTTTTATCATTTTTCATGCGCTGCCATGCTTCGGAAAACAGTGAAATTTTTTTCATGCGCCAATGTCTGTTATTTTTTATGCTCCGCAAGGTAACTCTTTCTTTTCAAGCATGCCCGTGGTGCGGCTGGGTTAAAATGTGCGCCTGATATTTTTTTTCTTAAATGTCAATACTGCATTTTAGATGTCGGTACTGTCAGTACTAGGGCGGCCCGGTGCAGAAAGGCAGAGGGTCAGCCAGCTAGTTCCAGTGCTCTAAGACTGCAAAATCGAACGCTGGGCTAAGTTTGCCGAAGAGCTGAGATATTATCCTCAGGCGTGCGCATTTGAGGTACGACTTTGTACGCTCGCACAACACGAAATAGCAAAAGTGATCGTGTACCAAAAAGAGCTCGAGGATATATATATACCTGCTCAGCTATCGCGTAGTGCATGTTGCAAACACGCATTGACCAACTTTAGTTTGTCTGAAGTTTAAACACGTGTAAAAGTGGCATTTCGAGTAGACTCAACGCCGCCGGAGCCAGAATCTATGCCGAACCAAAAGTAGCTCTTTCCAACTTATCGCAATTAAAACACCTGTGTGCACAGAATACGCATGAGGCTGTATTGTGGTTGGTCGTAAATTGTTATGCGCAAGTGAAAAATGTAGGTTAAAAATTTGTTGAATTTGATCGATTCTACTCGTATATTTCTTGTAGCAAAGTGCAAAATGTTTGTGTGCAGAGTCAGCAAGAAGTCCCAGAGTGGCTTCAAAACGAAGCCAAGTTCGGGGGTGGAGGTGGCGGAGGTGGCGAAAAAGCTCCGGTGAGTGCTATTAGTTTATTATTATTAATTAGTATTAGTGCTATTAGTTTATTAATGCTATTTTGTGTTTAGGACCTGTTCTCGCTCACTTTGCGCTCGGCTCATTGCACGCGTGCGGAAGCATTAAAGCGGCTGTTAATTTGCGTGGAACGATTCACGTCTGTAAGGCCACGCAAACCCGTTGGCGCAACAAAATGATTCTTTGACCACGGCAGTCAATTCTTTGAACACCACTGCGCGCGCCAATCCAGGAGGCCATGCTTAGACCTAGTTTTTGTACGCGCGAGTTGCGCGTTTCGCGGATTTTCCAAGCAAGCTACCAGACCTGCCTACTTCCCGTGTGTTTTAGTTTACAAGGTCGCATGTCAAAGTTAATGGAACTACCGTGAAATACCGAGCAAGGGTCTTCTTTCCCAACCGAATGGGCCGGCTCGTTTCACTTCCGCTTTAGCCGCATTCGTCGCCTTTGTTCACGCGCTTTCAGCAGCGAATAGAACATTGACACGTGGGGGTACTGTTACTTCATATGGGAGATCACTGCGACGGTAGTGTTTATATCGCAGTTCTGAAGCAAATGGCACAATTTAGCGGAAGTGTTTGAAAAAGGCAGCGCAGTCAAGCCCACATATAATGGCCCCACTTAAAATGAACTTTCGCTTAAAATAAACAATATCCGTGTGACCTATATACTAGCGTGGAAATATACTTCCTTTCAATGACACAAAATCGCGCTTGCAACGAACGTCTCAGAGCGTCGCCGATCTGTTACAGTGAACGGAGTGAGCGCAGACTTCCCGGAAATCACTTTCGACCACTGATCAGGCATCGGCAAGGCGCCCATTGTAAAACACCGACCCTGCCTCCGCGCCCCTCTGGTTGCCGCTCTCCCTGACTGCTTTTTGTTAAGCACCCCTCTGTCCTTGTGATCAGTGGCCCATGTTTTCACACTGCCACTGATCTTTCTAAGACCAGTTAACCATCTCCGCTATTTTTGATCGCTGGTATCTTGTTAGCATCGCCGGCCTGGAGTGACCAGACCATTTGCCAACATTATATCTTCGAGCCAATTCTTCGAACACCGCCGTGCACGCCGATCCAGGTGGCCGTGCTTAGACCTCGTATTTATACACGCAGGTTCTGCATTTCGCGGACCTTTCAAGCAAGCTACCCGACCTGCCTCCTTCCTGCGTGTTTTCGTTTTGTCTCCTTCTTGCTGTAACCTCCGCTCTCTTCACTCTATTGCAACTCCTTGCCCTTCTCTCGCATATCTGCTACTTAAATTTCCTAAATGCGACCTCCTAAACGTGGTACATCGGTGTGTCAACCTGTCAAACTCATTTCTCAAGTAGTAATGCGGTGTGGGGAGGGTGAAGCAGTGAGTGCGGTAACAAGCTATTACAATGTCACACGAAGGGCAAGCAACTCCATATATGCAACCTGCTGCTCAAGCATGAAGGACGCACGAAAGGAAAGCACACAAGACGAGTGCAAACAAACCAAGAAGGGTGCTAGAAAAGAACACATTTGTATCCACAGGGTGAGTGTAAATTAACCACTGTCACAGTTGTTACTTCTTGGTTGTTGAGCAACATGCTGCGAGTGTAAACTGCACAAGTTGTCACACTTGATGCAGTGGTGCCATTGAATTTCAAGACTATTGCAAGCACCGTGTGGCTTTAAGAATATATTTTAAGTCACTTCCAAGTGTACCTAAATGCTCATTCTCCTCAAGAGGCTCATCGCGAGTGTGTCCAACACTGACATAGCTCTATAGAAGGGGTAACGAAAGTTCTAGTGAAGTCGCACCAGACCTGTAGTCTGGTGAGTGACCGTGAATTTCTCCAATGTTGCAGAGCTATGGTGGAGGGGGTGGCAGTGGCGGCGACGAGTCTTGGGGCGGTGGTGGCGGCGGTGGATATACATCCCAGCAAGCTGATGAGGAGGAATGGAACTGAGCATTCGACAAGCCTCCAAAGGGGCCAGCCTCCGTGCGTTTTGTGTGTGTGTTCTTTTGTTTGTGTGTGGACATGACCCCCTGACCAAGAAGGGTAGATTTTTTTTGTACATACTTCACCACAGTTGGGTGTCAAAAATATTTTACCACGTGTTCAGTTCAAATAAAAGTTTTTTTTTTCAATCTCTGTATACTTTGCAAGGGTGAGCAATTATGTGCTTAGAGGTATCCCCCTCCCTCACACACACACACACACACACACACATGTTCAGGATTAATTTGATGTACATACATAGCCTTACAAAAGGTTAGTTTGCAATGATGCTGCTTGCTTCCTGTTGCTTGAAAGTGCTCGGAAGGCTGACGTGCCATCGAGACAACCAGACGCTTCTACTGGTGTGTAGAGGAGGCTTAGTGGTGTCCTTGGAGGGTGCGGCCCTTAGTTTGTGTACGGGGCAAGTGCGACTGCACATAGTGTGATTTGTAGTACGAGGCTGCTGTGTACGCAATGCTTGTTTTCAGTGAGCCTCTGTACTCTGTGTATAGTGCCAATGTCCTCCCAACCGAGGTGTGCCTGGCAGTAGGGGTCTCGTAGAGTAAATTTATTTTACAGTTGTCAAGGAGGCGTAGATGAGAAAATGCAAGCGTTAGTTGTGCTTGCATGTGCGTCCACCATCCCCTTAAAGCAGTTGCATAGACAATACTTTACTCTAGTCTTAAATCTGCTAGACATCTGGCCATAATCCTGCTAGCACATTTGTGTTCGCTGAAATTGTTCAGATATACCAGATGGACAACTCTTACGTTTGTTACGTACACAGGTGTAACTGCACACTGAAACTTGAATGGAATTAAATGAAAAACTTTATTTCAGTCCTGCAGGACGTGCTTGAAATTATTCCAATTAATCGTGGCTGTTCGTTTGCCGTGCCAGCTAGTTTGTGGCTCCAAGGTTTGTTTTTCAGCAATACCTGGTCACCAAGACTACAGCCGCATGATCAAACTCTGGCTGTAGCCGCAATTTTGATTGAAGTACTCCACTACGGAGTCCCTGATAAATAAGAACCAGAACTTCAGGCAAACTGACATCTTCATTGCAACACAATAGTCGCGCATGAAAAGCATGTTGCCTGCTTCTCGCTTCTCGGAGAGTGTGTGGTGAAATTGGCAATGTGTTTTGGCTAGAAAGTCTCCATTAAAGCTTTCGGCCAGTTGCAGACCCTTCTGGCTGCTCCAAGCCCGCTAGATGCGCATGCCAATTTTGTATGTCGTGGGTGAAGGAAGTTCTACTGGAAGGAAGAGCATGTGTGCTCTTCCTGCAGTTCAGGGATGAAGCTTCCGTCAGTGCAGAGGTGGGCAATTTTAATTGTTTATCGAAAATGTTTTTATGCTATTAATAATTTTAGGCAGCCTCTGGCATGTTTACAAAGCATGCAGCGCTACCCGACCTCGTTAAGTTGGATTTGCATTTTTATGTTGGCAGCGTCTCCAGCGGCGCAGCAGCCAGCCCCACATATTATTATTATTACTTAAAGCTAGTTAATTGTGTAAATTCGTGTGTTGTGCATTAAACCTACAAAAATTTTACTAAGCAGGTGTTAACGAGTCAATTAGCCTAGGTTATGTAAATACATGTCTGTATTTTAAATACAGGGGGCGCTGCGGCTGCGAAAGGTAAACTGCGAGATGGTAGCCGCCTGCGATGTGTTATGTGGTGAAAACATGAAATCGTGGCCATGGCCTAGGCCACTCCCAAGGAGGACTGGAGTGTCGTCGCTGCTTCATGCGATTGCTGGATGCTTAGTTGAACTTGGTGGTTGGAGCTAGCGCGGCCGTCCACCGCGCCGCAGCTTCATCTGAGTGTGTGCGCCATAAAGTTTCTCAATATGATGTGCGGATTACAGTTGCTGGACGCACTGCATTTTCTAGGTTGCAATGCCAAGCGTGGTGTTAAAGGTGAAAGTGTTCTTGCTGCCGAGTTTTGCTTGTCGTGAAGGACAAGGTCGACGATGAAATAAAAGCTCTCGCACAGTTCACGTGTGACTGACCGGACGCACATGCGTGAAACCCCAGTGCGTCGGCGAAGTGTTCATATGGTGGATGGAAACAACTTTATTGTAATATTCTTACGAAGGCCAGAGCTACTGCATTGCCGTCTGTTTTGTCAAGTGTGCTGTCACAAGCCGCGCGTGTTATTGAGCAAGGCAGACAAGCTGTTTTGTAGTTACATGGGCTAACGCCGTCGACACTTGCCCTTGGGCATTGTTTATCAAGTGCTGATCGCCTAGAACATTGCGGTGACACGTCAGTATTTTTAAAGAAAGCGGCCTGCCGGTTACCTCGTCAGGTGATGGTACACTGAGCGAAATAAAAAAAAAAGTTGCCCGAGACTACGTTGCAGAGCACCTTTCTGTCATCAAAACCTTGATAAACCGTGGAAATCAACATGCCTGATACCTGGGCCGAAGAAACCAATGCAGCCAGCTGCATTCGAGTTTTTTGTCTTCTTGCGTCTCGCAGATTAAGAGCACTAATTCGCAAAACACTTTATCATAACAAATATAGTCAATCCTGCAAGAGTCATCGAAGATCCAATATTAAAGAGCCTGTGGACGGGACCACCACCAGCAGCAAGTCGGGCTGATGAGGAGCCGCAAATGTTAAAACAATACATGCGTGCACACACACACAAAAAAAAAAGAGAAAGTATCGATAACTGCTATGGGACTTGAACCACCGACCTCACCAGTTGATGTGTTGCTTTTACCAACTACGCCACAACTGCCGATCAGTTTGAGATGGCAAACAAGCCAGTTTGGTATTGTTGTCACGTTAAACCTAACTAACGGTAGACACTGCCGACTATTCAAACAAAGCGCCCTACCGGAAAAGGCATGACGTCACTTCCGTGCGGCGCAGCAGCCGTTTCTGTGTGGGGCAGGCTCGCGCACCGCGCGGCGCAGCAGTCTCTGCCTTTTATGTTTACAAAGCCGGCTTTAGATTTTGGAAGGCGTGGGTCTGTGTCCATTCTCCGATGTTGTTCGTAACAACCGGTGGCACATACCTGCTAATAGAGTGGGTATGTGCCACCGCGCGAGATAACAGTTGGCGGTACTTGCTCACTAGATGGACAGACAGACGGACAGACAGACTAGGAGGCAGATGGACGGACGCGCGGAGCTGGTATGCGCCGCAGGGGATGCGAGATGGCAGTGCTTTGAAGTGTTCACTAGATGGACGGACAGACTAGAAGACGGGCGGCTGGATGGATGCATAGACAGACAAAAGGACCCACGGATGGTCGCGCGGACGGACGGAAGCACGGACGGGCTGATGGACGCTTCGCCCCACTCCATCATCATTCACTCCGTGGATATGCTGCGATTTTTTCTGCAAATACTATGTGAATCCAATCAAGGCTTCGATCGACACCCGTCTGGTGTGGAACATTCATTGATGAGAATAAAAAAGCGTTGGCGTTGCGGGATTCAGAATAGGAGCTTTACGAATCCCCAGTGAGTTGTTAGTTTTACCGCGCCTATCCCCATCGATAGTAAGCTTTCGATGTTTACAGTTTCAACATTTGCCCCGTTTCGAACGCTCTTAGTCCCCTTGCGCTATCTAACGTCTGAGACAAAAATTATTCTATCAGGTGATTTTATAAAGAGCCTTTCCGTGCACGCGAATGGGCGTGCATACTTTCAACCATGGCGTCGACGTTGTGTGTGACCGCATCACGAAAACGGCTAATTTCGGAGGCTTTCGTGCATTTGGGCTGAAATATCGCAATTATTATCGACAATTTTGGTTTCAGCGCGGACGACGAGAGTTTGTCGAACCGCCCCGGAACATCGGCAGGCGTCCACCGGCGGGTTCAGCTTTGTGCTCGGGCCGCGTTGTTGCCGGCGCGTGTCGGTGTAAGTTGATCCGATGTGTTCAGAAGAGAGAGAGAGAAGAAACTTTATTCAAGTGTCCCTGCTGGGGTCAAAGGTGGCGGGGGGCCGGGAGACGGGCCCCTCTGTAACCCCCTTCCTCAGGCGGTGGCCAGGCCTTGGGTCCTGGCGGCGTCTTCGGCCAGCCGGACAGCCCAGAGCTGGTCCTCCGGGCACGTGCTGAGCAGCAATGTCCCCACTGCTCGGCCGTGGTGATTGTGAATGTACGCCGGTTCGTGCTGTGTTTAACTGAGTGAGTAGCTTCGGGGCAGGCCCATATAATATGGTCGAGCTCAGCGCTAGGTGCACCGCACATTTTGCATTGTGGTGTGTGAATAGCGGGGTGTGTGAATAGCAGCTGGCGAAATGCGTCGTCACATGCAGGTGACCATGCAGATATACCTTTGCTGTTGGAAAGCAGACTATTCAGAGGTGCGATGATGGACGCGAAGTTGCGCACGAAGCGACGAAAGTAAGAGCAAAGACCAACGAAACTTCTTAGGGCTTTCAGTGATGTGGGCATTGGGAAGTCAGCGACAGCTCGAAGCTTATCGGGATCCGGAAGAACACCGTCTCTTGTTATGACGTGTCCCAAGATGGTTAGTTTTCGGGCTGCGAAGTGGCACTTCTTGGTGTTAAGTTTTAGGCCTGCAGAAGCTAGACACGTCAGAATCTCGTGGAGACGACGAGGATGTGTCGGGAAATCAGCTGAAAAGACTACGATGTCATCTAGGTAACACAAGCAAGTTTTCCACTTGTGGGCACGCAATATGGTATCTATCATGCGCTCAAACGTCGCAGGCGCGTTGCAGAGCCCAAATGGCATGACTTTGAACTCATATAGGCCATCCAGCGTTACAAAGGCTGTTTTAGGGCGATCACATTCAGCCATTGGCACCTGCCAATACCCAGAACGCAGATCCAAGGATTTAAAGTACTCGGCGCCTTGTAAACAGTCAAGAGCATCGTCTATTCGTGGTAGCGGGTAGACATCTTTTTTTGTAATCCTGTTTAAGCGGCGTTAGTCCACTCAAAATTGAACGGTGCCATCTTTTTTCTTTACCAGAACCACGGGTGACGACCAAGCGCTTTGCGACTCCACGTTTAAGCATGTCATCTACTTGCTCCGTAATGACGCGGCGCTCTTCGGCAGAAACGCGGCAAGGACGCTGTCGCAGAGGCGAATGTGAGCCGGTGTCAATAGTATGAGTGACAGTCGTGGTGCGGCCCAAAGCAGGTTTCTGAAAGTCGAAAGAAGAGCGAAACTTGTTACGGTGAGCAACAACTTGGCTGCGATGCGAGGGGGGAAGGTCTGCGTCAATAGCATTGTCGAAGGCTGGCGAGCTTGATGGCTCAGACGCATGAGTGATTGCGGCAATGTGACATGGGGATTCGTCGGGAAGAATAATATCATCGATAAGGTCGACAGTTTGTACATATCCTAAGGTTTCACCACGGAGTAAGCCAATGGGGTAGTTGCAGCGGTTGGTAACCAGCATTACGGTTAAACCAGACGCAATCGTAAGAACGGCAAATGGGAGCACGATGCCCTTGCGTTCAGTAACAACAGGAGATGGCGTAAACATCACCGTGGCGTCAGGTTGCGCCACACATGAAAGGCTAATAGGGACTGAAGCTTCCGGAGGCAAGGTGATGTCGTCGTCAGCGATGAGTTTGCTGAGCAGAGGTGAATGGTCGGGCGATGGAAATTCACAACTTGGCAATAGGGACACTTCCGCACGGCAACAATCGATGATAGCTTCATGACGTGATAATAAATCCCAACCCAAGATGAGCTCATGAGAGCAAGAGGGTAGTACAAAACATTGCACGATGTACAAAACGTCTTGGATGACGACGCGTGCCGTACACACAGCCGAGGGATGAATGCGTTGTGCGCTAGCCGTGGACAGCACGATGCCACAGAGAGATGTGGTCACTTTCTTCATTTTGCGACAAAATTTTGCGTTCATCACAGAAACGGCGGCCCCAGAATCAATTAACGCTTGTGTGGCGACTCCCTCAACATTGACATCAACAACATTTTGCGGCGAAAATGGAGGCCTTGATAATTGCGAAGAAGTTGCAGTTCTTGCCTCTGGAACTGCACTGATTAGTTTCCCTCCTCAGGAGGTGGTCTACGACGCATAGGAGATGGCGATCGGCGACGAGGAAATGGGAAACGAGAAGTTGATGGGCGACGATCCGAGTCAGAGTGCGTCTGTTCGTATGCAGACGTGGTGGCCTGCTGCGATGCATAGGTAGGAGTTCCAAAGGAGGCGTACGCAGGTGTGGGACGGCGGCGGCAGTAGCGTGTAATGTGGCCAGCGATGCCACACGCGAAGCAGATAGGATGGTTGTCATGCGTGCGTTACTCATTAGATTGACGGAAAAAGCGAGGTGAGGGCCAGTATACCGGAGGCGCTGCCGGAGGAGGTGGAGCCGATAAGGATACTGGATGCGGTGGGGGCCGCGCAACCACAGCTGCGTAGCTGAGAGCTGAAAATGGCGCAGGTGGTGCGTAGCTCACAGATGAGAGATTAGATGCTGCTGAAGTGCATGCGCAAAGGGCCTGCACTGTAGGTAGGACATCGCAAATTTCAGTGCGTATGGCCTGCTGCCGTGTCGAAGGCAGACTTGCGGTGGGCGCGTCGCTATGCGGCAGCAGGGAGAGCTGTCGGGCGACTTCCTGCCTGATGAAGTCTTTGATCTGGTTGGACAGACTTTCTTGGCGAACGTTGTCACGTTGGCATTTGCGAGTGCGACAGCCGAGATCGAATCCGGTGGTGAGACACAATGTCGGGCGATGGAACGCTGACGGCGTAATTCATTGAAGCTCTGGCACAGGCTTACGAGGATTGCCACCGAGGTCGGGCTTTTCGCTAGCAACATCTGGAATGTGCCATCATCAATTCCCTTGAGAATCTGCCGAATTTTCTCTTCTTCGGGCATAGATGGGTTAACACGCCTGCAGAGGTCGAGCACATCCTCAATGTAACTCGTAAACGTCTCGCAAGGCTGCTGGGCTCTGTGGCGCAGACGCTGGTCAGCGCGGAGCTTGCGGATCTCTGGTTGGCCGAACGCTTCAGTTACGAGAGTCTTAAAGGAGGACCAGTTGGCGATGGCGGTTTCGCGGTTGGTAAACCAAAGCTTAGCTTCGTCTGCCAAGTAAAAGATAACGTAGGCGAGCTTAGAGTCGTCGTCCCACTTGTTGCTGGCGCTTACGCGTTCGTACAAGGAGAGCCAGTCTTCGACGTCTTGCTCACCACTTCCGCTGAAGATTGGTGGGTCCCGCTAACGAGTAGCGCCGGGGCAGGTAGACGGGGCTGCCGATAGTGCCTGCTGGGCTGGGACGGGCTGGTTGGCGACTGCGTCAGTCATGTTTCGCGGTAGTCTTTCGGGCAACTTGCGATAGCGAAGCTCCATGTCTGCTTGGGGATCTCAGCAGCCTCCACCAAATGTGGTGACGTTTATTCGAGCAGAGAAGTCGCAACGAGGTCGCGACGGAAAATGGGCGTACGGCAAGTCTGGCAAAGGGGGCACAAACTCTCGCGCAAGCAGAGCATGGGGCTTTTCGTTATCTTCCGAAGGCGCATACGCGTTGGTGCGTATGCTTCACTACAAAAGGTTAAAGAGTTCAGACTGTAGAACCTATATTACTCCTACATTACTTGTTTATCAAATCCCGGCAGCGTTTCCGATGGAGGCGGACATGTTGTAGGCCCGTGTGCTCAGATTCGGGTGCACGTTAAAGAACCCCAGGTGGTCAAAATTTTCAGAGCCCTCCACTAAGGCGTCTCTCATAATCATATGGTGGTTTTGGGACGTTAAACTCCACATATCAATTATATTGATACGTGTATGGAACTGTCACTCCGTCACAGCTGGAAAGGCACCCAAAAGGAGGAACACGACAACGTGGTTGTTGTGGGTTACTCTCTCGAGTTTCCCCCGTTAGCCTGCGTGACTGTGCGCTCTTTAAGGCGTTAGCAAGATCCACTGTCAGTGAATAGATCTTCCCCGTAACATCTTTTGGTGGAAAGTGCGGGATCTTCACACAACCCGGCTCTGGAACTCCGCAGTAGACGCCAGCTTTGCCCAGCCGCGATGCCTGAAACCGGCACTCAGGCCTCGCCATCCGAGCCGACTCCATCACCTGTGATCCCCCCCCCCTTTTTTTTCTTGACCCTGGCACGTTTTCCGGGACGGACAGCACGGACGTCGGACGTCGAAGAATTTTGTGGGCAGTACTAGCGCACAAACTCCCGGGACGAAGAGAAGCGTCACAAACATCGTCCCGTGAGTTTGTGCGCTGGTACTGCCCATAATGCATCACCAACTAGCCCAAAACTATCAGTCCTGCGTCGAAGAATGGCTCGCATTATTCGAGCGCGTCAGCAAGCCCTACAGGTGAGACGAGATGCTTTTGCTGGCAAATATTCTATTCTACCTACGGGGTACGGCACGCGCCTGGGGCGCATGAAGAAGAATTAACCAGCTGGGACACATGGAAGCAAAAGCTTCGGGACTTGTTTGGTCAGTCAGTTGCTCGTCAGATGGCAGCCAGGCAGGAACTCACGTCGCGTGTTCAATCATCGACGGAGTCGTACGTCACGTACATCCAAGATGTACTGGCACTGTGCCGGAAGACTGACAAAGACATGTCCAAGGCGGACAAGATCAGCAACGTGTTGAAAGGCATTGCTGACAATGCTTTCAACATACTAATGTGTAAGACTACTACTGTCGACTTCATAATATCTGAATACCAACGATTTGAACAGGCTAGAAGCAGGCGAATAACCTACCTCTTCACGAGACTACCAAACACAGCTGCGACTTCGTCTTGAGAGGATTCTGCTACGCCCCGTTCATTTGCGCCTCCTGCCAATATCGCAAGGATTGTTCGCCAGGAGCTGGAGGCCTTGGCACCCGCTTCTTATCAGCCCCATGTGCAAGACAACTGGGGGGGGGGGGTGATTTTAAATGAAGAGAAAAGTTAGCCCCGTAACTGTCTTTCAAGGGGGAGGACACCCTAACAGTAGCTCAAGAGGGACGGGGGTAGAGAAGGGAATAAAAGAATAGGATTAAAAGGTAGAGGGATAGAGTGTAAGGTAGAGAGGTAGAGTGTAATGTGCATAAGAAGGAAAAGAAGAGAAAAGTGAGCCCCGCAACTGTCTGCATCAGGGTGCGACACCTCAGCAGTAGCTCACAAGGGAGGGGGTGAAAAGGGATTAAAAGGATAGGAATGAAGGTGTAGAGAGAGAGAAAGAGAGATGCACTTAGCCAGCGAGCGAGGACATATCGAGGAGATAGGAGAGATAGGAAAGATGGAGACACAGTCACAGGAGTCCGAGGACGGGGCACCACTTGCGAGAGCTCTTGTCGGCGTCAGCACATGGCGTAGAGCAAGTCCAGTAGGTCAGAGCTACGCTGTTGTCGGAGATCGGCGTCAGGAGATGACGTAGAGCGAGCCCAGTCGGCCAGAGCTACGCTGACGTCGGAGATCGCGAGGGCACAACCGGTCGGCACGGAATCCAGCGAGCGAGTCTCGAGTTGGGCACATCTTCGGCCATTGCCGCAACAGGTGGTATTTCCGGCCAAGCTTTCCTAATGTCGACCGCCGTCAGGACCGCGGACATTCCCAACCCGCTCTTTCGGATGACCATCTTCAGGACCCTTCACGTCGCCGTTCATCTCCACGCTTCGAGCCATCCTACACTGATGTCGTCGCCCAGAGAAACTGGTCTAGCCGCTCGCCGTCACCTGCAGGGTCGGCCGTCACGCTCCCCTCAACGCCGCCGCTATCCGTCACTGGCTTATTCTGGTCATTCCCCGGCACGGAGGAAGGAAAGGTAGGAGAGGCCTAGACGTCACTCGTTGTGAAGCCTCGATGAAGCCGGAAGTCGGCCATATTGACTGGGCAAATTCTCTTGTTTACATCCGAATGCAAAACAGAAGGCCCGACTCTCTCTCCGGCTCGGAAAGCACGTGATCTGCGCAGCGCGCGTGTCGTGACGATCCGAAACTAACTGAATGAGGCTCAACAACCTGGGCAGACAACAGAAAACTGTACAGACAACACGATCGGTCGTGCGCCTTCTACAGTTGCATTCCGCCATGCGGCCGACGCAGCGTCCAGCCACTGTGTCCATGTTCTGCGTGAAACTCACCGGCGTCAGCCTTCTCCGACAGTGGTGACTTTGAGCACGGTGCAAGTGACACTTTAACGCGGTTGCTGTTACGTTGAGATAACATGCAATGCTGAGGGAGAGTATACGAAGCGGAACAGAAAAGGTGTTTTAGTGTGCACATGCAAGTTGTTACTGTACACACACAACATGAAACTACGTATGTGCACATGGTCCTCATTGCGTCATGCCCCAGATGAAAATTTTCTGCTAGTTCCTTGCTTGGAGTTGCTGGTTTTTGACGGAACCAGCAGTTAGGCTGCTGGTTTCTTGCTAATTGTACTGGTTACAGCAGTGAGCCCTACTGGTTTTCAGCTGGTTCTAGCAGGGTGTCTACTGGTTCTTTATTGGGACCAGCACGCTGCCTACTAGCTTGCTGATGGTCCCAGCAAGCTACCTGCTGGTTTTACTGGTTCCAGCAGTGTGCCCATTGGTTTTCTGCTGGTTCCAGCAGGGTGACTAGTGACTCTTTACTGGGCCAGTACTCTGCCTACTGACCTGCTGGTGGTCACAGCAAGCTGCCTGCTGGCTGCACTGGTACCAGCTACACGTCAGTAGGATTAGTCCCATATTTATTATTGGCGTTTTTTTTCAAACTAATACTGAATAGTTAGCTACTTAATAATAAAAATACTGCACAATAAAAAGTATTATTATTCATCTACAGGTAAAAGCATGAGAAATAGAAGTCTTATATAACGTACAAATTATTAGGATGTTTCAGCGCCGTAGTTTAGTAGAACACATGTTGTGCTCTTGTCGTCACTTGTCTGTCTTTGAATTCGTATGTTTGGTGTGTTAGTTGCAAGTTTCCTCTGGAATCTGTGTGACATGAGCATGTAATAGTTCATTTTTGGGTCAGTTACATCTGTGGAAAGTGTAACAAGTGAATATCAGCCGATTTGAGCTGTTCTTGGTGCTATGCTATGCGATGTCTTGATTTCGTGAGTGCCGATCGAGGCCCACCTTGTATCTCAGGGATCGATCTTTCAAGTTTTATGCAGGTAAGTTGCCTATTTATTTCAAATATAAGTAAACCATGCATATCCCGAATGCTTCTGTGCTTTATGAAGCTCACTGTCGTCGTGCATTAGTGTTTGTGGTGTTTATGAATTCGTATATGCATGTCGGTTGCTGTAAGTAAGCCATGATTCTTTATCACCGTGTAACGAAGTATTAACACACTGCTTAATTCTAGTTTGCTGAGTGAACTAATGGGGCTGTATAGATGTAAAAGTTATTCGCTTAATATGTACGTCGTCATGCGCACTGCTTCCCGCGAATGGACGTTACATAGCATTTTTAAAGATTGATATCTGCTGTTAAAATTTGCATTGACAACAAAATATTGCATTTTCTTATAGATATCCTGCCCCACTTGACTGCCCTTGACAACACAGGCATCTGTGGTGTGGATCAAGGTCCCCTGTGGATTTTCATTCGGAATAATTTCAGTGGGAGCCGAAGCTGGCAGATTACCTTTTTCAAGTGTAAATACTAGATTTTTAATAAAATGTACTAGATCAACGCTTGTGTGTTATGGGTGTATTTAAGGACTTTTGATAAGCAGCCCCTTTAGAACTACATGCTACTAAGGGAGCTGCTCATTGGTACCACTTGAACTTGTATTACTAACTCATATTACTAAGTACAACGAAAATAGAATGTGACGATTGTTCAGCTGTGAAGCAACTAACTTCTAGTTAGAAACAGGCCGTATTTAAGCTGGTTTGAGCTGCAATAAAGCTTGCAGCTGACAATATGCAGCTCGAATCAGGCTTATTGCCTGCTTTGTTGCTTAGAGGTGTGCTCCATGTCGGCGAGTTACAAGTAGGCCGACTGCCTGCAATACTGCGCTGGAACCACCAGCTACTGGTTCCATCAGCTGCTGGTTCCATCAGCTGCTGGTTTCAACACCTGCTGAAACCATCAGATACTGGTTCCATCAGCTACTGGTTCCAACAGCTACTGGTTCCATCAGCTACTGGTTCCATCACCTACTGGTTACATCAGCTTCTGGTTCCATTACCTACTGGGAATGTGCTAATAAACCAGCACTGCTGGAACCGATAGCCAACCAGCACGAAATTTTCACCTCAGGCTGTGCTCAACAGCGTCACCCGTTATCACAAGCAGGAGCACCGCCCAACCGTCACTGACCTGCAAGGCGTTCATCGTCGTTCCGCTTCGTCATGGTGCCCAACGCAATTTCGCTGAACACTAATTGCTTCGTCCGCGTCATCCGCCGCACGACACATAGATATGCACTCGTTCTACGCACTGTTGAAACCCCGTGATGGACAAAAGAATTTGTAAACGTTGCTAAGAGTACAGTAACTGCCAGGAGAACACTGTTGCCGCATTCAACCTGCAGAGGAGAGCTCGCACAGCCAGAGAAGAAGACGATTCAAGCTCTTGCCCGGTCCTCTTTACGAGCGCCTTTCATTTTTAATTAAAGTGAGCTCTTCTATATCGAACTCCTGCTGTGTCTGCGTCGTGACACTGGTGGAGGTGCTGGGTACATGTCCAGGACGCCTTCCAACAGCCCGGGATCTAGTCCACAAAGACTTCCGCTCGTCGAAACACCCGTTCACCGCGCCAGCCGCCGCCTGTTAGGCCTGAGCCCAGAGTTCGGTCCTTGGACGGAAAACATGACTGCCCCGGGAAGCAGTTGCCCCACCATGACGAGCCCAAGCACGACACAGGTGACTGTTTTCACCCCTAAAACTCCTGTGGACTTCCATGGCAACTCATATGAGGACGCAGATGACTGGCTTGAGGAGTTCGAGCGCACAGCCAACGTTAACGGGTGGAACGCCGCACAGAAGTTGGGGTACGTGTATTTCCCTCTTCAAGACGGGGCTCGCACGTGGTTCACGAATCGCGTGTGGTCAACGTGGGACGAGTTCCGGCGGAAGTTCCTGGACACCTTCGCAAACACCGAAAGGCGGGAGCATGCACAACGACTCCTTGAATCACGGATTCAAAAGCCCAACGAGTCTGTTGCTATGTTTGTTGAGGACATGGCTCGTCTCTTTCATCGAGCCGATCCCGACATGTCCGAGAACAGAAAGATCAGCCACCTCATGCGTGGTGTTAAAGAGCAGCTGTTTGCTGGTCTCGTACGGAACCCACCTTCAAACGTCGACGAATTTTCGAAGGAGGCGACCGCCATAGAACGCGCACTACAGCTACGGTACCGCCAGTACGACCGTCAAAACAACAGCGGACAAATCAGCGCAACCGCCGTGACCACGGTGACTCCTGACGAGCGTTCTTTGCGTGACCTGATACGCGAAATTGTGCAAGAAGAGGTGAAGAAGCTCGCCGCCACACCGAATGACTGCGCGATTGCGTCGGTCACAGAAGTTGTTCGCCAAGAAATAAGGCAAGCGCTTTCACTTCCCGAGCCGAACACTGAAATTGTTAGGCCAACATATGCAGATATTCTCCGTCGACAGCCTAGATCTAACGTGCCGCCACCTCAACAGTACCACCAGCAACAGCCGCCGACAGTGCCTTGGTACTACAGGGAAACGTCGACGCCGATGCGACCCCCACTCCGCAAAACCGACATATGGCGTACCCCTGACTACAGGCCCCTGTGCTTCCATTGTGGGGAAGCAGGCCACATCGTGCGGTATTGTCCTCATCGCGTTGCCGGGTATCAAGGATTTCCGTCCACTACCCCTCGGCGCTATTTCGACGGAAGACGCAACGTTGAAACGAGCGCGACGATCCCGCGAGACGTTTCTCCTGGGTTCCGGTCACGCTCGCCCTCCCCAGGTCATTTTCCCCGATCTAATAGAGGTAGCACCACGGACATGGCGAGAGGAAGGTCTCCCAGTCCACGCCGGGGAAACTAAAAGCAGCGACCTTAGGGGGGAAGGTTGCGAATTGCCGAAGATTTGAAAATCCCCCATTGCCGCCGCATGAAGTGCCACACATTTCGAATGAACCGACGAAAGACGAGATTGTCACCGCCGACATTACACTTTCAATTGACGGTCACGACGTGACCGCACTGGTCGACACTGGTGCGGACTTTTCAATAATGAGTGCGAATCTGGCCGACCAACTCAAGAAGGTAAAAATGGAATGGACGGGGCCGCAAATTCGAGGAGCCGGAGGCCAGCTGCTGACACCTACCGGAAAGTGCACCGCACGAATCAAGATCGGGGATTCATCATTCGTGGCAACCTTCATTATTCTTTCTGAGTGTTGTAAACAGGGCATCTTGGGTATGGATTTCCTGCGGGAGTACGGTGCCATTATAAATATACCGGACGGTGTACTGACCTTCTCAGCGGACCATAGCGCAGCGCTGCAGCGCAAGCCCATGCGCGTGATTGACGACGTGACCATGCCACCGTTGTCATGCCGCCTCGTCTCTGTCACGTGTAACACGCAGCATAGTGGAGAAGGTGTCGCGGAACAAATATCGACGCTTTTACTCTCTCGAGGAATCGCTATTGCCAGAAGTCTCGTCAGTGTAGTGTCTGGGCAAGCAGAGGTCCTGTTGACAAACTTCAGCAACGAGCGTCGACACATTGCAGAGGGTACCACAGTTGCATACTTTGAAGAAATTGTAGAATTCCGCGAGTGCTTCGCAGTACAACAGGCAGAGACGCCGGCCGCTTCAACACCACTGCCTGTCGACGTGAGCACAGATTTATCGCCAGCGCAGAGGCAGAGTCTTCTAGATGTTCTCGGCCAGTTTGAAGATTGTTTTTCGTCGACCTCGAGAGTAAATCAAACGCCACTGACAAAGCACCGAATTATAACGGAAGAGACGGCAAGACCAATTCGACAAAACCCATACCGCGTGGCACCGAAAGAACGCGAAGCAATCCAAGAACAAGTCCAGAAAATGCTCAATGATGACATCATTCAGCCGCCAAAAAGCCCTTGGGCATCACCGGTAGTGCTAGTTAAAAAGAAAGACGGCAGCTTACGCTTCTGTGTGGACTACCGCAAGCTGAACCACGTGACCAAGAAAGACGTATACCCACTACCGCGTACTGACGATTCACTTGACAGGCTGAGGCATGCACGCTTCTTCTCGTCGATGGACCTGAAAAGCGGTTATTGGCAAATCGAGGTCGATGAGCGGGACAGAGAAAAGACTGCTTTTGTTACGCCTGACGGGCTTTACGAGTTTAAAGTCTTGCCCTTCGGATTGTGCTCAGCCCCAGCAACATTTCAGAGACTGATGGATACCGTCCTATCAGGCCTTAAGTGGCAGACGTGTCTGGTATACCTCGACGACGTCATTGTTTTCTCACCAACATTCGAGGAACATCTAAGACGGCTGCTATTAGTATTTCGAGCAATACGGTCCGCTGGCTTATCGCTGAAACCTGAGAAATGTCATTTCGGTTTCAAGGAACTCCGATTCTTAGGACATGTGGTGAGCCATGAAGGTGTTCGTCCGGACCCCGACAAGATCGACGCCGTCCGAAAATTTCCGGTGCCAACAGAAAAGAAGGCCGTAAGACGTTTTCTTGGCCTTTGCGCCTACTACCGCAGATTTATCGCCAATTTCTCGCACATAGCGTCGCCCTTAACACGCATAACGAGAGACGATGTTCCATTTTTATGGGGCGAAGAGGAACAAGCAGCATTTGACGGTCTACGACAGCGCCTGCAGACACCCCCTGTGCTTGCTCACTTTGACGAGGACGCTCCAACCATGATCCACACTGATGCCAGCAACGTAGGTTTAGGCGCTGTACTCGTCCAGTGGCAAGACTCAGCCGAGAGAGTGATTGCATATGCAAGTAGGACGCTTTCCCGTGCCGAGTCCCATTATTCCACAACGGAAAAGGAATGTCTTGCTGTAGTATGGGCAGTTCTGAAGTTTCGCCCATACCTCTACGGCCGTCCCTTCCACGTAGTCAGCGACCACCACTCTCTTTGCTGGCTGACCAACTTGAAGGACCCATCCGGTCGGCTAGCGCGCTGGAGCTTACGCCTACAAGAATTCGATATGACGGTCGTCTATAAGTCGGGACGACAGCACTCTGATGCTGATTGCTTATCCAGGTCGCCTGTAAAGCAAGATGATGTCTCAGAAGATGATGACATGGCATTTTTAGGAGTGGTCGACACGGTCACCATTTCGTCTAAGCAGAAAGAAGACAGTGAGTTGCTCCCTCTTATTAATTTTCTTAACGGCCAGTCTACAAGCGTTCCCAAGATATTTTCAAGGAGCCTGCCATCATTCTGCTTGCGCAGTGGTGTCCTATACAAGAAGAACTTTGCCCCCAGCGGAAACGCCCACTTACTTGTCGTCCCAACATCCATTCGCGATGAGATCCTGAGCGCTTGCCACGATGAGCCACCCTCCGGCCACCTCGGATACACGCGCACATTGGCCAGAATCCAACAAAAGTACTACTGGCCGAAGCTTCCAGGCACTGTAAAGCATTACGTCCGCACGTGTCTCGATTGTCAACGACGAAAATCGCCACCTTTAAAACCAGCCGGATTGCTGCAACCAGTTCAAGTGCCCACCATGCCTTTTGCACAAATCGGAATGGATCTCCTTGGACCATTTCCGACTTCGCATACTGGAAATAAGTGGGTAATTGTCGCTACGGACTATCTTACTCGCTACGCAGAAACAAAGGCTTTATCAAGTGGAACCGCAGTAGAAGCGGCACGATTTTTCATTGAAAATATCGTTCTGAGGCATGGTGCTCCTAGAATTATAATAACAGACAGAGGTACCGCTTTCACAGCCATGCTCCTCAAGTCAGTGCTTGAGTTGAGTGGAACAGCGCATCGAAAAACTACCTCCTACCACCCACAAACCAACGGCTTAACAGAACGCCTCAACAAGACAATTGCTGATATGCTTAGTATGTACATCGACGTGGATCACAAAAATTGGGACGACGTTCTACCATACGTGACGTTTGCTTATAATACGGCGCAGCAGGAAACTACGCGGAGCACGCCATTTAGTCTTCTTTATGGCCGTGAAGTGACGACAATGCTTGATGCCATGCTGCTGCACGACTGCGAGGATACAGACACGGATGTTCAAGCCTTTACCCAACGAGCTGAAGAGGCACGGCAGCTAGCACGCGTGCGAATCGCCCGACAGCAGAGTTATGACGCACAACGTTATAACTTGCGACACCGATACGTCACTTATCAACCAGGCGAGAAAGTGTGGGTCTGGAGCCCTATTCGCCGACGCGGCCTTTGTGAAAAGTTATTGAAGAAGTACTTTGGTCCCTACAATGTTATACGGCGCCTAAGTGACGTGAATTATGAGGTCATCCCTGACAGTTCCTCGCGAGCTCAAAAATCTGAAATCGTACACGTTGTGCGGATGAAGCCATATTTCAGTGAGCCAGTTGCGTAATACGTCAACTACATACACCGCGTATTCTGTAGCCGAGCATCGGGTCGATGCTCTTCCTGGAGGGAGGCAAATGCCGCATTCAACCTGCAGAGGAGAGCTCGCACAGCCAGAGAAGAAGACGAAGCTCTTGCCCGGTCCTCTTTACGAGCGCCTTTTATTTTTAATTAAAGTGAGCTCTTCTATATCGAACTCCTGCTGTGTCTGCGTCGTGACACTGTGTAACCATTAACGAGGCGCAGAGCACGGATATTGTCCGCCACGGCTCAGCACGAGATCTGCATGGGAAGGCACACATGCCACCGCCAGCTGCGGTCGCTCACTGCTAGGCCAGCTCCACTGCACAACACGTAACAATAGCAATGCCGCCATTGTGCCCAGTAAGTATGGCCGCCATGATGTCATTTACTTCACACTTATCACGTAGCGCGCCGGCTGGGCATGTCCTCTCCTATCTTTCCTTCCTCCGTGTTATCCGGGAAACTGACAAGGGCAGCTGATGGAGGTGGCGCTGCATTGACGACTCAGAACGGAAACCCTCAATCGGCTACAAATTCAAGACGCAATTTACTTCGAGTGTTCCTTGATGGCCTCGCCCTTACTGCTCTAATTGGCACTGGTGCCCAAGTATCTGTTAAGAGTTCCACACTTTGATCTCGCCTGAAAAAGGTTCTCACACCTGCTATGTTCTCTACTGTTCGAGTGGGCAACGGATTTCGAACATCGGTGCTTGGCATGTGCACTACCCGCGTGACTGTTGCCGGCTACCACACTTCCGTTCTCTTCGCAGTCCTCGATGCTTGCCCACATGACGTCATCCTTGGAATTGATTTCTTGACCTCCCAATCCGCTCTCATCGTTTGTTCTATCGGTATCTTACGGCTCGAATTGCCTTTGTGCACCGATTTCACTTCTCCAATTCTCAGTCGGCCACGATCCGTGGAGTGTCTACGGCTACCGCCCCAGGCTGCTATGTACATTCCTATGTCGCCCATTCCGTCCGTTCCTGATGGAGACTATCTGGTGGCTCCCCTCATTGATTTGACCCTTACGCACCGCATCGCACTACCGCGTACTATAGTGGTTGTTGCTAACAACACGGTGCTACTTCCTGTTCTGAACTTCTCTACGTACGTCGACCCAAGTTCTTCCCCAAGGCATCACTTTAGCTGATCTTTCCACCCTGGATGAATGTTCGATTTGTTCTTTCACCAAAGACACTAAGACCGTGACGAAACCTGTCGTCACCCTGCAATATAAGGCGTGCCTCGACAAAATGATATCCGGTGACCTCTTACCTTGCTAAGTTGCAGCGCTCGGGGGTGTTCTATTTTTTTTTACCAAGATATTTTTGACGTTTACGACCGTCCCCTGGGCCGCACAAGTGCCGTAATCCACCGCATCGACACCGGGGATGCCAGTCCACTCCACAAACGCCCTTATCGCGTGTCACGTGCTGAGCGCTGAGTTATATAGACGGAAGTCGAGAAAATGCTGAGCAAAGACGTCATTGAGCCTTCATCGAGTCCTTGGGCATCTCCTGTGGTCTTAGTTGAAAAGAAGGACAATACCTGGCGCTTTTGCGTCGACTATCGCCACTTGAATCGGATCACCAAGAAGGACATTCATCTTCTATCCCGAACCGACGATGCGCTCGACTACCTCCATGGCGCCAACCATTTCTCGTCCCTTGACCTTCGACCCGAATACTGGCAAATTTCGGTCGACGACCGCGGCCGCGAGAAGACAGCATTCATCACGCCCGACGGTCTTTACCAATTCAAGGTCATGCATTTTGGGTTGTGCAATGCCCCGGCTACTTTTGAACGTATGATGGACTCTCTTCTCCGCGGTGTAAAATGGCCGACCAGCCTTTGCTATCTGGACGATGTAATCGTTTTCTCGCTCTCCTTCGAAAGCCACCTGTCTCGTCTTTCGGCAATTCCTGGCGTTTTTCGTTGCGCTGATCTCCAACTGAATTCGTCGAAATGCGCATTTGGACGCCGGCAGATTAAACTACTCGGCCACCTTGTTGACGCCTCTGAAGTTCAAGCCGACCCTGACAAAGCGCGTGCAGTCCGAGAATTCCTGGTTACGCGTTCCACACAAGAAGTTCGCAGTTTTATTGGGCTATGCTCATACTTCCGCCGCTTTGTCTTCAACTTCGCGGATATTGTGAGGCCCCTCATTGATCTCCTCAAAAAGAATGTGGCCTTTTATTGGGGGGAGGACCAATAAAATTCCTTCGCGTCGCTGAATATCAACCAATTACATTACTTGTTTCCAAATTGCTTTGTTCGTTCATTTATTTATTGTTGCTGAATGTATCTGCTTCGTTTTCTATATCTGTAACCTTTTTTGTCAATTACTATTATTTATGCTTTTTCCTTTTATCCCTCTCATTCTTTAAACAAGCCATTTCCTATCAGAATAAAAAAAAGTATTTTGTTAGAACTACCTGGTTCTTGGCCAATCCCCCAGCATGGGTGTGTGTCACAGTTTCCAGGCTCTTCTTTTTCACTTGTCGTTGGGCAAAAAGTCAAATCCTTAAAACCCAGTAAAAAAAATTTACCCAGACCAATTGGAAATTTGCAATCGTGTTTGGCACACCGATTGGAAAATTCCAATTGGTCATTGCCATAAAGTTTCATATGGTCATACCATTTGGTGTGAATGCGCCTGACTACATAACCAATTGGTAACACATACAACATCCAAATGGATTCACCAATGAGACTGAGTTCTAATTGAATTTATCAATTGTGTTGATGGGTTTAATCAATTCAATTGGTAGCATAAACGTAATCCAAATGATTTGACCACTCAGGTTAATCGGTTAGGCCAATCTCTCAAATTGGAAACACCATGTAGCTCAGAAGGGTCTGACCTATTCATCGTATTGGAGACGCATAATTGGTGAAGGCTACCTTGAAATGAAAAATTTCTCCACGTGTGTCATGTCCATCTCTCTAAGCATGGCTCAATATGCCAGTAATTTCAGCCTGTTAAGTTATGCGAGGTCTCAAGAACGATCGGGTAATTTTTATGGCTGAATGTGAAGATGAAATAGATGACACACCTTGCAGACCCTATTAAAGTGCAAAGATATTTTATTTAGGGAGTAATGGTTTAACTGCAAACATGTTTTTATGAACTATTGTTTTGTTTCTCAGCTTTACTCACTTTTGTGATGTCTAATTGAAACCAATTGGCAATCAGTAAAATTCGAATCAATTGGTGGAATTCCCATTAGAAATATATCTGGTGTAAAGGGTCCTTAACCCGTACCCATTGGTGAATTTTACTATGAAGCTCTAGATTAATCATTCAACCAAACTGAACACTGGTACATTTCTCTTGACTGGATAACAAGTATAATTAATATTGATTCAATGCGTAATACGGACCGCCCGGAACTATCTTATATAGAGCACCTGTTGGACCCATAACAATCTCTCTAATTAGTGACCAATACATAAAAATGTCAAATCGAAGGTGTAATGCTACATGGACATGTATAATGATATCCAAACATTTCGATTGGAAGAACGATCTTCAAATATGGACTGACCTCAATTGGAATTGCACAAACATTTGTATTATCAAAAAACTAATAGTGCGTTGAAATGAAAAAAACTTAACATCAATTGACGGGACAACTTAGAACGATTAATTCAAATCGGGCTATCACATTGGAGTTCAAAGTTTCAATTGGTTTTAGCTTGGCCCCCAATAATCCTATTGGGGGCCAATTGGTATGACTAGTTAGACCAAGTGACTTTAACTTACTCTGTTGGAAAATCAATTGGAGAAGAGCCAGTTGGCTAGCATTCCATTCAGACATTTGAAAACATCCCAATGAAACCCCTTGGATAATGGGTCGCATCAAGTGGCACTGCCTGGCGTCAAGCCGAGTGTCCTTCAGGACCCCGTTTTGGGTAATAAAGTTTTACCACCACCACCGCCAAGTGGTGCCAATTGAGACTAACTGGAATTCCCAATTGGTGTCAGTGTTTTTTTTACGGTGAAGATACTGCCTTCAAATGCGCCATGAACTGTTGCATCAGATATCCTGCTGCGCTTAAACTAGTTTTTCGCACGGCTTGCGCTAGCCGCATGGGTGTAGGCTGGAGCACTGCACGGGCCAGCCCCGCAGGCCGGCCCGTCCGAAGCATAGAGTTTCCTAATATACACTAGAGGGAACTCAGGCACTAGTGTATGTGGGAGCTGCAACCATTCCTTCCTCCCTGCTGCAACGCACGGCGCTTCAGCGAGCATGGGAATGATGGGTAATACACACATTTGTATTGATAGGTAGTACACACTGCGCATAAGCATTCATTATTTGAAGTTTTGGCCGTTTGTTCAAAGTGTGGGTGGGGGCCTGCAAGCGACGGTGGCTCGTCGGCGGGGTCCCATTTACAAGTACGCGCGGGTCACGCTTAATTCGCTCAAACTGCGTCGATAATCCGCCTTCCAGGTGTATATAGCTGTAGCATATCCAACGTACCCCGATTAGCCAGCCTTGGGGCGTTTATTCGTCACATGTACACGAGTGCGAATGATATGTCTTGTGCTGACACAGCTAGCGGAAGCGTAGCGTCTCCGTCGTGGCGCGCGGTCGACGCGGCACGATCAGCTGTGAAAAAAAAAAAAATGGCAGATCCCACGTACAGTGGGAATCGATGATATGCGAAGCACGAATGAGAAAAGTTGATATGTCAATATAAAATCAGCACAACGTTACGAGGTGGAGGCAAACGATGCCGTACATGTCTTCCGTGTCATGATTATCATGTTTAGATGGGTTGTTTACCTTCATCTATTCACGTGACGCAACACCAAATTTGGTATATGTGGAGCTAGCAAAACTGCCGCGAGCGCGTCACGAAGGGCCCAATATACTCCAATATAGCGTCGACGCGCACGCACGCTGGGCACAATGACACTACGTTAGCAAAATGCGAGCACTCTATAGTCTGACGCCAGGCGCGACCAGCGTCCGTCGGCGCGGCCCGACGGCAACCGGCGCGAAATGCTGCATTTCGCGCCGAGGTGTTAATCAGACAACACTGCGTCTCCCTCTTTTCAAGACGGAGAGACGCCGGACGCACTGAAACGCGCATGCGCCAAAGCAACGCAGTGTGGCGCGCGTGTGCGAGTATATGGCAGGACCGGCGCCTGGCGTGGCGTGACGTGACGAAATGAACGCAAGTGAGCATGGTCACCGTGTCACATCGAAATGTATTGGTGCCTTGGCTGTGGTATGTAGTCATGTCTCACATGACGCACATTCCATGATTATCATGTTCGCACCAGTCACATTCCTTCGTTTGATCTCACGTAATACCAAATTTGTCATATGTGAAGCCAGTTAAACGGCCGTGAGCGCATCATGAGTGTGGCATGTAGTCATATAGTTACATGACATGTCGTGATTATCATGTTTGGATATGTCATTCACCTCTGTCGTCCGTTCTTGTCACGTAATACCGAGTTTGGTACTTGTGAAGCTAGCGAAACGGCCGCAAGTGCATCATGAGCCTAGCATGTAGTCATGTTGTTATGACACGCATCTCATGTTTATGATGTTTGCACTAGTATCATACATTCGTCATCCATTCACGTTCAATAATACCGAAATTCGGTATAAGTGAAGCTGGCGGAACGGCCGCCATCGCATCATGAGTATGACATGTAGTCATGCTGTTACATGACTCGCATCTCATATATCATGTTTGCACCAGTCACATACCTTCGTCATTCATTCACGTACCGTAATAATAAACTTGGTATATGTCACGCCGCAGCGAAACGACCACGAGCGCATCATGAGTGTGGCATAGATAGTCACATTGTTACATGACACGCATGTCCTGATATTCATGTTAGGGTCTGTCACTTGTGTTCACCATGCAATCATGTCATACCAAATCAGTTTTGCAACATGCTATGTGGACGAAACCACCGCAAGAGCTGCAGGACCATGAAATGTAAATCATGACATTCATGACCGACAGACAGACAATGAACTTTATGTGATCCTGAGGAGCTTTCGCCGGAACCCCTATCGGGGACCCGCGGAAGCCGCTGGCCGCGTCCAAGTCGGGGCTGGGACACCGTGATGTTCCGCCCTTTCTTGGGCGCTCTGGATTTCCTGGGTTTGTGCTTGGAGCGATCGGCTCCGGAGTGCTTCTTCCCAGTCGGCTTCGCTGGATAAAAGGGCCGTTAGGTAACGCGGGGCATTGCCGAAGCATGTGCGCTAAGGAACAATAAATTTCATTAAATTCCGGACAACTTGAGTCAACGTCTGTGGAGATACGACTGAGAAGGCCCCGCGAGGGGAACGAGCCCGTCTGGAGCATTCTAAGTGTAATTCACTGAGACCTATCTAACTTCGGGTGAGGAAGAGAATAGGCCCTTCTACTTAGCCGATAGTGAGATGTGATTTCATTAAACGTAAAGAGTGGATCGTTATGCTGGATTTCATCCTGACCCCATAAGGCCTCCATGCCGCGGCGGCGCGTTAGATCTCGCGCACGGTCATGGGCAAGCTCGTTGAGGTTAGGTACGTGCTGATGAACGTCCGCACCCATATGGGCGGGAAACCAAGAGATTAACCCCCGAATGCAGAGATGTTACTTGGCTCGCGACTTCGACTTAACTTGAGCAAGTCAGCGTGAAGCAAGCAGCGGACTTCAAAACGCCCAAGTCAGCCTTCGCGTTTCATAGATGCTCAGGCTGCCTTGCTTGGTCAAGTAAAGAACGAGATTCAAAGCAGAAACACGCTGCTCGCGTGCTAACGGGGTAATAATAAAGTTGTTCGCGTAAGGCATGCATTACATCAAATACCATACGTTTTAAAATAACTATAAAAACGAAGGGCCACAAGCATATTCCTGCCATTTTACGGCTAACGAGCGGCACGTGGTTCCTGCCGCCACGGCGATGCGCAGTGTTGCTTCTGTAAAGCGTTCGTCGCCCGCTGGTTTTAGTGGCCACCCAAATGCGGCGTGTTTCTTCACGGTTGCTTGTTTGGAGGCGAAGCAAGCATCACGTTGGGTTGTTTCGTCGTTTTTTTTTTTTTCAATTGAACGCCACGACATGTATTTGTGCTGACCTGGCTCGCGAGGTGACGCGATTTTCACGGTATTTGCCTTTCTGTTCGCCTGTGTGCATGCCTAAAGTGGGCTAGGTATCAGTTATATATGAAAAAAAAAACAAGTTCTGGGAACAAATGTGATTCGTATCCTTTTGTTGAGCTTGGTAAACAAGAGAAAAAGCGGGGTTCAGGACATTGCCCTCAGCAGAATTCTGTCTCGCAGGGTGCAGCAGTGTCTCGCTGCATCATGGTGAAGCGGACAAAAAAAAAAAAAAACCGTGATAGGGGCACCTTTTTTTATGTGTGTGGAATTTTACGTAGCGTTGTGCTACAAATGATGCCTTTCTGAGCGAGAAACAGTGACCTAGACGGGACGAAAGGATAGACGAGGCACACAGACACAGCGCCGAGTCAATTTTGTACCGAAAGAGGCGGAAATCGTCGTCGTGTTTAAGAAAAACGGAAACGGCCTTTGCGCTTACGGAACACTTCGGTGTCGTCCCCACCGAAGCTATTAATACGCACGTGTGTGTAGTCGACACAGCCTGTAACACCAGGGAACTCAGCTACTTCATAAAAGTCCCGCATAACTGTAGAAAGTGCTGCCGGCTGCGGAAAGCGCACCAGCATAGCGTATAGGTGCTTTGCGATGAGTAGCGTAACTTTTCCTACTGCATGGCAAACTGCCGACTACGGAATGCGGACGAGATTCCAGGTGACTGTTTGGAATGTGCCAGCGCCGTAAAAACCCGAGAGCCATCAGTAGCTGTAACACTGGGGGCACAGGCTGTCCTCGGTTGTCCCCACTTTCACGGAGCGGCAACATACCCAGCAGCTGCCGCACGGCGTTCTTCGTGAATCTGTACCGAGCATGGAATTGTTCCTCGTCGTACAACTCCTTCGGATTTCCTCGGTCACGTAAAGCGGGTCCAATAATCTTCGGCAGGCAATGCGCCTCAGAAACCCCGCATCAGAATGCGTACCTTTTTGTCTTCCGTCATTGCAGAATCCGCTCGACGGAACAGACGCGACATCTCCTCAACGAACATGGCCACGCTTCCATTGGGTCTTTGATTGCGTGACTCGTTCGGCTTGTTCTTTCCGGTCGGCGCTACCATACGTGTTCCGCAGCTGAGTGCAAAGCACCGGCCAGGTTGTCAGGGCGGCCTCGTGATTCTCGAACCAAATACGCGCCGAATCCTCCAGGTAGAAATAGACATACCGCAGTTTCCGGTGCTCGTCCCACTCGTTGGCGACGGCGACTCATCGTATTGGTCCAGTCAGTCTTCAACGTCTTCGTAGGGCTCCCCATTGAAGGGCTTTGGCGTTCGAGAGGCTGGTAGCCATGGTGCTGGCGGAGTCGCGGTCTGTTCAGTCTGGCTTGCAGTTGTCGCATATGCCATGGTTTGGGAGCGTTCCGGAAGAGGGCTGAATTGGGGTGGTAGGCCTAGTTGCCGCCGACTGCGTCGAAGGTTGGCTGTTTCTACCAAGGCGTTGATGTTGGACCGAGATCTTCCTCGTGGTAACAGTGCATAGACTATTACCCAGCACCTCCACCAGTGTCACGTTACAACGTAACTGTAAGCTGCAGATAATGGCACACAAGGACGTCAAACATTCGAACAACGGCAGTTGGTTGGTTGGTTGGTTGGTTCCTCAACACCTTGGCGCAACCCACCTAGGGGGATAGGCCATAAATGGGACGGTGCCTTGCTTTTTAAATTAATTCACTTCTTGAAAGAAAGGGTTGGCAGTATGACTAGTGTTTTTCTCTGCACGCGCATCTTTGTCCTCTTCTGAACAGCGGCACATACAAGCATGCCAGCATCTGTAGAAATAATACTTTCGGAACTTGTACTAGTGGCAGTATGCTCTTCATACAGTCATGCTATGCCATACCAAGTTTGGTAGCGATACCATTATCGGCCAGGAGAGCTATAAACGCTCGGGGAGCTAAAAGTCGGCAAGGAGAGCTGAAATTCGTAGGCGGCTAGATAGATAGATAGATAGATAGATAGATAGATAGATAGATAGATAGATAGATAGATAGATAGATAGATAGATAGATAGATAGATAGATAGATAGATAGATAGATAGATAGATACGCTCAATGTCGCCGAAGTTCGCTAAGAAATGTTTCGCACTTAAAATGGCAGATACCACGTACAGTAGGAATCGATCATATGCGAAGCGCGAATGAGAAACGTTGATATGTCTTTTTAAATTCAGCCCAACGTTACGAGGTGGAGGTAAATGATGCCGTTTATGACTTCCATGTCATGATTATCATGTTTGGATGTGTCGTTTACCTTCGTCATCTATTCAAGTCACGTGATACTAAATTTAGCGTATGTGGAGCTAGCGAAACGCCCGCGAGCACGCTATGAGCGTGGTATGTTGTCATGTTGTTACTTCACACGCATGTCAGCATTATCATGTTTGCACCAGTCTTATATTTCGTCATCCATTGACGTCACGTAACAACAAATCTCGTGTATGTAGAGCTAGCAAAACGGCTGCGAGCGCATCATGAAGGGCCGAATATACTCCAATGTAGCGTTGACCAGCGTCCGTCAGCGCGGCCTGACGGCAACCGGCGTGAAATGCGACATGGTGTATTAAATGCGAAGCATTTCTTAGCGAACTTCGATGACTTTGAGCGTATCTATCTATCTATCTATCTATCTATCTATCTATCTATCTATCTATCTATCTATCTATCTATCTATCTATCTATCTATCTATCTATCTATCTATCTATCTATCTATCTATCTATCTATCTATCTATCTATCTATCTATCTATCTATCTATCTATCTATCTATCTAGCCGCCTACGACTATTACCTCTCCTGACCGCTTCGATAATGGTATCGGTACCAAACTTGGTATGGCATAACATGACTGTATGGGAAACATTTTTGAGTCAAAACATGAAAATCATGACATGTATGTCATGAATGTCATGAATATGGGCTGCAGCTCTTGCGGTGGTTTCGTGCACTTGACACGTTGCAAAATTAGTATGGTATGACATGTTTGCACGGGGAACACAAGCGACAGACCCTAACATGAAAATCATGAGATGCGTGTCATGTAACAACATGACTACCTGCCACGCTCATGATGCGCTCGCGGCCGTTTTGCCAGCTTGACATGTCCCAAACTCGGTATTACGCGAACGGACGACATAGGTAAAGGACACGTCCAAACATGATAATTACGACATGCGTGTCATGTAACAACACGACTAAATGCCACACTCATGATGCACTCGTGGCCGTTTCGCTAGCTCCACATATGCCAAATTTTGTATTACTGGACGCCAATTAATGGAGCATGTATGTGACTGGTGCAAACATGATAATCAAGAGATGCGTGTCATGTGTGAACATGACTACATGCCGCAGTTAAGGTACCAATACATCTCGACGTGACGCGGTGCGCGTGCTCGCCGGCGTTTATTTCGTCGCGTCACGCCGGCGTTGCCACGCCAGGCACTGGTCCTGACAGGCGCGCGCCGCGCTGCGTTGCTTTGCACGTTTCAGCGCGTTCAGCGTCCCTCCGTCACGAAAAGAGGGAGACACAGTGTTGTCTGGGTGACGCATCGGCGCAAATTTCGCGCCGGTTGCTGTATAGGGCTGCGCCGACGGACGCTGGTCGCGTTGGTTGCGCCTGGTGTCTGTCATAAAGTTCTCGCGTTTTGCTAACGTAGCGTCGCTTGGCCCAGCGTGCGCGCGCGTCAACGCTACATTGAAGTATATTGGGCCCTTCATGATGCGCTCGCGACTGTTTTGCTAGCTCCACATATACCAAATTCGGTGTTACGTGACGTCAATGAATGACGAAATATATGACTGGTGCAAACATGATAATCCTCACACGCGGGTCATACAAGAACTTGACAACATACCACGCTCATGACGCGCACGCAGCCGTTTTGCTAGCTCCACGTATACGAAATTTGGTATCGCGTGACGTAAATAGAAACGTCCAAACATGATAATCATGCACGTAAGTCATGTAAAGCATCATTTCATGCAAAGCATCAATGGAACGCAGCGCCATCCACTTCGACTTCCTCGGACACTGCGCCTACAGGAAGAGCATCACCCGATCATCTCTTTAGTGGGCACGTCGGCTGGTCGCCTGTGAACAGGATGACAAACCCGTTCTTCTATTTCACGCAGGTGATCAATAAGTACTCATCAGTCAAGACTAGTGACCGGTGTCTAGTCCAGCTGACGTGCCCACGTCGTTTGTGTGCTTTGTTTCACTACGCGAAATATGCCATGTACTCTTGTCTGATGCTTTGTGGTGATATCGAGCCCAATCCAGGGCCTGAAACGAAAAAGATGCTGCGCGAACTTCTTGAGAGTCAAAAGTCAAGACATAAAAAACTAGAGAAGTTGGAAAACCGGCTTAAGAATGTCGAAGACTCAGTGGAAATTGTTAAATAACTCGGAGCTAAACTTGGGAATTTGGAACAGTGACACAGTTACATAAATGTGGACGAAGCTTGAGGACAGGAGCAGGCGGAACAATGTTCTTGTTTTCGGTGTTCCGGAGCCGTCTGGGGAAACTATAGCTCAGGCCGACCTCTTTACTTTTCTGTAAATAAATTCTCTCTCTCTCTCTCTCTCTCAAGAATCACCAGCGCAGAAAGTGACTGAGGATATATTTCGAGATACCATAGGAGTGAAGGTATCCTCTGTAGAAAAAAATTCATAGAATTGGCCGTCCTCGTGCGAACCAGTCACGCCCTGTGATTTTAAAGTTGTTTGACCATCGCGAGAAAGTTTCCGTTCTCAGCAACGGTTACAAATTAAAGGGAAAGGCCATATCAATCTCGGAGGATTTCTCGGCTGCCACTAGAGGTTCGAAAGTGTCGGATAGCGCGGCTGATGACAGGCGAGATGGGACAAAGGTAAAACTAGTTTATGATAAAATAAAAACCGGCAGTGAATTGTACGAGTGGGACGGAATGAAAAAGGCACGAGTACCAAGTAATCAAAACCGCGAAAAGAGGCGGACCACCGGCCGTCAGCTCCGCTCAGGCGCGAGAGTCATGGAATGAAATAAAGGCCTCAAAAATACTTTCCCATGTCTTGACTTAAATGCCCGAAGTATAATAAAGAAAACAGATGACCTAGAAAGCATAGTTGCTGCTCACAGCCCCCATGTAATAGTTATTACAGAAACGTGGCTGCACGGTGACATAAGTGACTCGGAAGTCGCACCGCATGGATACCGTATCTACCGCAAGCACCGTGATTCCCGCGGTGGCGGCGCTGCTATATTGTACATCGGCTCATTGTGCGTTACACGACTACCAGATATTACCAGCATTGAATGCATATTGCTGAAAGTTCATCTCGAGGAATTGCATTTGGTAATTTGTGGATTTTATCGCTCCCCGAACAGTGACGGTACTTTTTTTGAGGCGCTAAACGAGTTCATGTGCAGGAACCACTCTTCTAACCTTGTGCTAACCGGAGATTTCAACACTCCACTAATTAACTGGGATGGTGATTATCCTGAAGCACTCTGTGCCTCCGCTGAACCACTCGTAGACTTTGCTTCATTACATGGCCTAACAAAACTATAGTAAAGGTGCCTACAAGAACACAAAAGAATAGTCAATCAATTTTGGATTTTTTCATTATTAGTGACAGTGTTCTTGATCGTGCACCGAGAGTTGACATATTCTAGGTATCTCAGACCACAAGCTCGTGTGCTTAAATCTCGAAGTGAAATTCCGATCACGGCTGGCGAAGAAATAGCGTATTGCTCCGGTGTTTTCTCGGGCACATGACGTTGATATTTTGGATGTTTTAGATAGTTCTTTTTCTTTGTTTAACTCGTTTTACGAATAAGATGACTATACACTGTTGAACATATGTGGTGCTTATTTAAAAACCTGGTTTTGACTTGTGTGAAAAAGTTTATCCCGCACAAACGACACTTGCAGCGTACACACAATCCGTGGATGACGAAAGAGATTGCACATCACCAACGTAAATTAAATAAAGCGAAAAGGCAGTACAGGCGGTATCCATGCTCAAGTGGTTCAGATATGATAAGTTCGGAGTAACGCGAACAACTGAAGAACAGTATTAAAAAGGCCGAAGATTTTTGCGAACACGTTCGTCTTGAAAACTTTCTTAAAACATCGCCAGAAAAATTTTGGTGACACATTTTGCCAAAGAAGAAAGATCCTCCTACTCTATCAATCGATGGTGTCCCTGCGACAGATATCGCAGTGGTTGCCGAAGCTCTTAATGCTTATTTCGGTTCTGTATTTGTCGTCGACGACGACCGCGCACCGGAATTTAACAAATTTGATCATAGCGAACGTCTGGATAATGTGTCCATATCTGAAGAAGGCATACCAGCACTATTGTTAAAATTAGACGAAAAGAAATCGCCAGGCATAGCCGGTATACCAAATGCATTTTTAAAGCGATATGCTGAATGGTGTTCTAAATATCTATGTCTGTTGTTCAAGAAATCCCTGTATAATGCGGATCTTTCATGCGACTGAAAGTACGCGAAAATCACGCCGATCCCTAAAACAAACGTGCCATCAACTCCGTCATCACATAGACCAATTTCCTTATTATGCACATGCGCGAAGGTACTAGAGCATATAATTTTTAAACATGTATCCAGCTTCCTTGAAAACAAAGGCTTAATTGGTTCCTTCCAGCATGGATTTCGCCGTGGTTACTCTATACAGTCACCCAGCTCATCGAAACTGTCCACGACTTAGCAGCAGCCCTAGACAGACATAACCAGGTCGACATTATATTTATCGCCTGTGAAAAGGCATTCGACTGAGTCTCACATCGAAAATTATTATTGAAGTTAGAACCAATACTCAAGAACACCAAATTACTAGCTTGTATAGAAGCCTACCTCTCATGTAGACGACAAGTCGTGGCCATTGATAATGAAACTTCGCGTGCCATTCCAGTCCTTTCGCGTATCCCGCAGGGCTCTGTTCTTGGTCCTTTATTTTTTTCTTGTGTACATCAATGACATCGTTCGGAACATACCCGTTAAAATAAGGCTCGCTGATGATTGTATTATATACCGTGAAATTACCACACCGCACGACCAGATAACTATAAATAAATCTTTGAACCGAATTCCAACATGGTGCACAGACTGGCAAATGACCATCAACAAAAAGAGAACTGTTGCAATGACGATTAGTCGCACAAAGCACCCTTTAACGTTTTCTTACTGTTTTGATAATGAACCCCTGGAAGTAGTAACTAACTATAAGTATCTGGGAGTTATCATTTCTCATGATCTTAAATAGAATGACCACGTTGACTACATACGTAGAAAGGCAATGAAAAAACTCGGATACTTAAGGAGGTGCTTGAGTAATTCCTCTCCAGAAGTTAAAATATCAGCCTATAAAACATTTACTCGGCCATCCCTGGAATATTGTGCCGCTGTTTGGGATCCATACACAAAAAGAAACATTTCAATATTGGAAAAAATACAGAGGAAATAAGTTAGGTTCATCTTTAATCAATACAGCTGGGAGGCATCAGTAACATCTCTTCCAGAAACGGCTGAGCTGAAAAAAATTAGCAAATCGCCGATACCGCGAACGAATGAAACTATTTTACCTTCTTTATCATGGACACTTAGGTATAAAAAAGGATACAAATCTAAAAGACTCCTGCCGGTGGCTTACTCGGTACCTCCATAATAAAAAAAGTAAGCGACTTCTCTAGTTACACCAACATTTTCCAGTATTCTTTTTTCCCGAGAACTGCAACCAATTGGAATTCCCTCCCTTCAGCTGTGGTGGAATGCCCGTCACTATCATCCTATCTACAGGCCCTTCAGTCTATGGGACATAGCTCTGACATAATTTTACATGAACCCTGACGCTTTTTTTTCTTCCATATGTTTACGTATTCATGTTTTCATTAGTTATTTAAACATCTTGCTGCTATGCTTGTATGAATTCGTTGTACTCTTCTTCTTTTGCTGTGATTATCGCCGCAATGCTTCATATGTGTTTATTGTAACCCTTTTTTTTTGTACTCATTGTACCCACTCCTGCCTAAAGTCTGAAGGTCAGACTGGCAGTACTGTAATAAATAAATAAATAAATAAATAAATAAATAAATAAATAAATAAATAAATAAATAAATAAATAAATAAATTGAAACGGGGTTTATTGGCACAAGTAGCACTCGCACAGTAGGTCTATTGATGCGGAAAGCGGGCGACAGCAACGGACTCAGAAATCACAGCAATCGGGGCAAACGCTCGCGCTTGGCTCCTCTCGCTAAAGGCGTGACCCACTGCGGCACATATTCTTCTTCCTCTCTACAATACCCCGGCGACGAAGACGAGCCATCCTGGCAAGTCAAGGTGACGAGATTAGGAGTGGGTCGTGATATGGCTTGAGACGACTCACGTGGACAGTCTCACGACCAAGGCATCGCCTGTCTGTAGATGGCGTGATCGGCTCGATCACGTATGTGACAGGAGATCGACGTTCGACGACGCGATAAGGACCGTGAAACTTGGGGGCAAACTTAGCGGACAGACCTACCCTTCCGCTCCCCAGGGAGTGGAAGGGCAGTCGGAGCCAGACAAGCGAGCCCACGGCAAAAGTCTCGACTTGCTGGTCGTGGTCGTGGTGGTCTTTTTCGAATGCTTGCTTGTCCGAGGTGAATAATCGGGCCAACTGACGACACTCTTCAGCGTGGTGCAAAGTTTCAGAAAGAGGGCTGAACTCTGAGACGTCGGGACGATACGGCAAACTGGTGTCAAGGGTGGAGCATGGCTCACGCCCATATAGAAGAAAGAAAGGCGAGAAGCCTGTGGTTGACTGCGGTGTCGCGGTGTTGTACGCATAGGTCACAAATGGGAGAATGACATCCCAGTTTGATTGGTCGGAATTGACATACATGGCGAGCGTGTCTCCTAGCGTTCGGTTGAAGCGCTCAGTTAGACCGTTGGTCTGCGGGTGGTAGGCTGTAGAGGTGCGGTGCACCGTGCGGCATGCCTGAAGGAGTTGTTGTACAACTTCGGATAAAAAGACACGCCCTCGATCACTTAGTAGTTCACGTGGTGCCCCGTGACACAGTACGAAGCGTCGGAAAACGAAATTGGCTACGTCACGTGCACCTGCCGTAGGTAGTGGAGCTGTTTCAGCATACCTCGTCAGATGGTCGACGGCGACAATGATCCATCGATTTCCAGTGGCAGTGTAAGAAAGGGGACCATATAGATCGATACCAATGCGGTCGAAAGGGCGCGCCGGACACGGTAGAGGCTGTAATAATCCGGGTGAATGGGGAGGTGTCTTTCGTCGTTGGCGTAATGAACAAGACCGAATGTATTTTCGTACAAAAGTGTACATACCACGCCAGTAGTAACGCTGGCGGATCCGCTGATATGTTTTTAACACACCAGCGTGAGTATGTTGTGGGTCGGCATGAAAATACGCACAGACATCAGATCGCATGGGGTGTGGTATAACCAAGAGCCATTTACGACCATCCGCGTGGTAGTTTCTGCGGTATAGCTGCGCGTCCCGTATCGCGAAATTTGTGGCTTGGCGGCGAAGAGCGCGTGGGTACGCAGACGTTGAAGAGTCGGAAAGAATGTTAAGGAGATATGTTATCCATGGGTCTTTCCGCTGTTCAGACGACATGCTTTTGACGGAAATGGGAGCGATGGAGAAGTTGGTGTCCGAATGCAGGTCTGCGGTGAATCTCACTGGTGATCGTGAGAGGGCGTCCGCATCAGAGTGTTTTCGTCCTGAGCGGTAGACGACACGAATGTCGAATTCTTGTAGGTGAAGAGCCCAACGTCCAAGGCGACTTCAAGGATCTTTTAGCGACGCCAACCAACAAAGTGCGTGGTGATCGGTCACAACGTAGAAACTTTGTCCGTACAAGTAAGGACGAAACTTGCTTAACGCCCAAACGATTGCGAGACATTCTTTTTCAGTTACGGAGTAGTTCATCTCCGCTTTCATGAGTGCGCGGCTTGCGTATGCGACGACGTACTCTGGAATACCTGGCTTTCGTTGCGCGAGTACTGCTCCCAGACCAACGCCACTGGCATCTGTGTGCACTTCAGTGGGGGCACTTGGGTCGTAATGGCGTAAAATCGGTGGGGACGTAAGTAGGCGGCGCAGTGCAAGGAAAGCTTCGTCACATGCCGGGGTCCAGTTAGAAAGATTAGCTGGACCGTTCAGTAGTTGTGTAAGTGGGGCTATTATTGTTGCAAAGTTGTGGACGAAACGACGAAAATACGAGCACAAGCCGATGAAGCTCCTAAGTTCTTTGAGTGAAGTCGGCTTCGGAAAGTGGGCTACGGCTCTAAGTTTGTCTGGGTCGGGGCAAATTCCATCCTTTGACACAACGTGACCAAGTATAGTAAGTTGGCGAGCCCCAAAGCGGCACTTTTTTTAGGTTAAGCTGGAGGTTTGCCTTGGTAAGACACTGAAGAATGGTGCGCAGACGGTCGACGTGGGTAGGGAAATCAGGCGAAAATACGATAACATCATCGAGGTAACATAAGCATATCTGCCATTTAAGGCCGCGTAAAATGCTGTCCATCATTCGCTCAAACGTTGCAGGTGCATTGCACAGACCGAATGGCATAACCATGAATTCGTATAGGCCATCCGGCGTAACGAACGCTGTTTTGGGATGGTCACACTCTGCCATCGGAACCTGCCAGTAACCTGAACGTAAGTCCAGTGAAGAAAAGAATTCGGCACCTTGTAGGCAATCGATAGCGTCGTCGATGCGGGGAAGATGGTACACATCTTTCCGTGTAATTTTGTTCAGTCGCTGGTAGTCGACACAAAATCTAATTGAACCGTCTTTTTTGTTCACTAGCACAACAGGTGAAGACCAGAGGCTAGAAGATGGTTTGATGACACCGCGCTGAAGCATATCATCCACCTGCTCTGCAATTACACTTCGTTCCTTGGGTGATACGCGGTAGGGGCGTTGCCGCAAAGGAGGGTGCGTTCCGGTGTAGATTGTGTAAGCGACGGTGTTAGTTTGACTCAGTGCCTTTTGAGGAAGGTCAAATGAATCTCAGAATTCATGCAGAAGGACTATTAGCTGGTCCCGTTGATCCGAAGGAAGCTTGCTGTCGATGGAACGATTGAAGATATCCGAGGAGTAGTTATCCCGCGTAAAAAGAGGAGTAACGGCGTTCAGTTGAAGTTGCTGGCCAGGGTCGTGGGACTCAATAGGCACAATAACGTTGTCATCAACAGGATGAACATAGCCCAGTGTTTCGTGAGCTCTTAAGGTGAGAGGGCATGAGCTAGGATTGCAAACGACAATTCCGGAAGTATCTTGGTGAGGTGGCAGAACGGCGTATGGCAGAGACGTACCGTGGCGGCGACCGAAAACGTCAGATGGGGAGAACACAACGGTAGAGCCGGACAATTCAGTGCGATTAACGGGGACAACGATGGCACTAAGAGGAGGAACATCAACGTCGGAAGCAACAAGAAGCTTGCCCAGGTGAGTGCGCTCATTGTCGGTAGATGGCGCATCTGAAAACACAGATAATTCCACCTGCGCGCGAGCGCAGTCAATTACGGCGTGGTGCCGTGACAAAAAATCCCATCCTAGTATCACGTCGTGGGCACAAGTGGTCAACACGAGAAACTCGATGTGGTACAGGACGTCCTGAGTGATTACTATCGCTGTACATGCTCCGACTGGTCGAATAGGTTGCGTGCTCGCGGTATTCAGCAATACGTCGGAAGGCGGCGTCATTACTTTACGTATCGAACGGCAGAGTTTTTGACTCATCACAGATACGGCGGCACCCGTGTCAACGAGCGCAAGAGTTCGTAGACCTTCAACAAACAGTTCCAGAACGTTTGTGGGGCACGGGCGAGGACTTCTACAATGCGACGATTTCGCAGCTCGTGCATCCGGAGCTGCGGCAGTCAGTTTTCCGTCTCTGCAGGGTTCGGTCGGCGACGCAGCGGGGACGGAGAACGGTAGCGGCGTGGGGAGGATGAGCGACGGGGACCGAATGGTCGGTAGTCGGCAGCAGGGTGGTGGTCTATTTCGGATGGGGACGGGTCGCGTTGCACTGATTGTCGTTCGTATTGACGGGGCATTTCTCGTTGCGCGTTGTACGGGGCCGGGAAAGAGTCGTCAGAGTACCTCGGAGCTGCAGCCGGGCCCGTTGCGAAGCGCCGGCGACAGAAGCGCGCAACGTGACCTGGATATCCGCATGCATAACAGATTGGACGATTGTCAACTGTGTGCCAAGGGTTTCCGTGATAGCGCTGTTGTGTTGCTGGAACTGGCGTCGTTGGTACTCGTAGAGGCTGGGGAGTCGGCTAAAGGGGAGGTCGTAGTGGAGTAGCAGCAACAGCAGCGTAAGTCAATGGCGCGGTGGCAGGTGTTGTCCGAGAGACGGGCGGCAGTGCCTCAGAGACCTGCGCCTGTACTACCTGTCTGATGGCGGGTGCGAGACGCTCAAAAGAGGGTTCCGTTGCCGGTTGATACGACAGACACGAAAGTTGTCGGGCCACCTCCTCGCGCACATATCGTTTGATTTCCGACATGATTGTGTTGTTGTCTCTGTCACACATGTCCCGTTTATTAGGGAGGCAATCGCCGGGCTAATTCCAAGGGCCGAAGTATCGGCCCCCCGAACCGCACCACGAAAGCGTGGACAATATAGAAGTGGTCCTTTTTGGCGCGCCAGCGGACGCCGGCTGTGGCCCAAAGAACAAGTCAGAGCCGAGAGTTGATAAACAAAACAGAATTATATTCTCAATAATGGCAGATCAAAAACAACACACACAAGTATGCACACTCCACAACAGTTGAGTACAATATGTCACCAGACAAACACCGTACTACACAGTACAATCAGTCACACTTGAAACCACGGACACAGACAACAATACGCACTACAATGCAGTCGCATGCATTGAACAACCAAGACACTTAAAGACTAAAGAGATAGAAAACATATTCAGTCCAAAGTTCTTGGAACCAAAGTCTAGAGGATACTCTTCCGAGAATCACTCACTCAAAGTCCAGCGCTGTTGTCGTTCCGCAGCCCCCGAAGTTTCTCTTCCAGGAAACCTCGCCGAAGTTTCTCTTCCAGGAAACCTCACGTCTTCAATAGGCCACTCTCCAAGCTTCAAACTTCTTCGCCCGAACACGTCGGCTTCACACACGCAGCTGTTGCCACGCGTCTTCGCTCGATAGCGGTAAACACACACTCTTGCCTGTAGCTCGAGTCGTCACCCCTCAGGTGGAAATCATCTTCTCCCGCTTTGTCTCTACGGACAAAACCTTCGCCGACTACACGGCGGAATCCCTACGCACTCTAGCGCTAACTTCCGTCTTCTCCTGCTTTCTCATCTCCGCTGCTCAGTTAAATACCTTCCGCGCGACATTCCAGAAGGTTCTCGTCATTTCGTCGGCGCGATACGCAGCGAAGGCTGGGGAGAGGCGCGAGACTGTACGAGGGCCGTCCCCGACCGATGACTCAACCCGGCCGAACACGCCTATTTCCTTCTGGAACTTTCCAGCGCTTGCTCGGCCGCCGTTGTGAGGTGAGGAGGTTCGTCGGCGAAGCCACGCTTCCGAGAGGAGAGCGCGCGCCCGGGGAGCCTTGGATGTTTGTTTTCTTTTTTTTTCTTTTGACCTCCCGGCGTCTCTCTCGCGCGTTATCGCAAGAATTTGGCGGCGCGCCCATTTTTAGCGCTCGTTCTGTGACACTGCCCCCCAATTTCAGAATATTATCTTATAATATTCAAAACCGCACAAACGAGCGCGAACAGTCGCCACACACTCTGAAAGACTGTAACACAAACCGTCGCTCATGACACTTCACATTCGGAATAGATCCTCAATACAACTGTACATTGTAATTCAATTCCACGACACATGAAATATAGCCACAGGTACATGACTACAGCACTTCATCACACATTCCAAACAATACAAATGTACAAAGTTCTCCCATTACAACAATTATACAACACTATACATCACATCACAGCACAGACACTTCGACTCTTGTGACATAGGATAACACAACACTAACACAACATATAGCACTCAGCACTGCCCAACACATTATGATTCGACCTCAGCACTTATCCTGTGTACTTTGAACGGCGCTTGCGCCCCTTCTTGCGGTGCTCGCTCGATCTCTTCTTATTGTTTTTGCTCGTTTTGTTCCGTGGAGCCCTTTCCAACGACGGTTTCTGAGGCAGCGTCTCAGCCATCGTTGTCACTTCCGACACTGCTAACGGGTCATGACGCTCAACCGATCCTGCCCGGTTATTCACCCGCTTGTTCACGTCCCGACATTTGGCCTGGCTGGCCAACTCCGTCTCCTTTGCACTGTCGGTCGGTTGAGGTCGTGCCGACGTAAGTCCAGTTGCCCGGCCCGTGAAGTCATTCAACACGATCGTCTTCTCATTCGCTGTCTCTTGCGCCGCGGCTTCACCTTGGGCTCTAGTGAGATCCGTCACGGGATGCTCCTCCACTGTATCTCGCGGTCGCTGGGTTGGCGAGGGCTCTATCTTAGGGTCTTCTCCCAAACATTCCGGATCATTCGATCCTCGCGCCCCGTCGATGTTTCCGATGACAAGGTCGTAAAGGGGGGTCGTCATACATAGAGCGGTAACTTTCCCGCTGAAGTACGGGGTTTCCACCTCAATCTCTGCTTCGGGAAGCATCCGAACTGTACGGTCAATTAGGCAAACCGGTTTCGTTTTGCCTGTTAACTCACCTTCCCGTACCAAATTTCTTCGCACGATAACAGTGGAACTGCCGGTATCTCTTAACACCAAAACCTTTTTGCCCGCAACTTTTCCAGGCAGCGCTGGCATTCCCTTCGTGACACTGGTTGGCTGTTTTGAAATTACAGCGCCCACAATAGGCATTTTCTCCCCATTCTTCAACTCTACGAATCCATTGGTGCCGGCATTATTATCAGATTTCGGTGCCACTTGCACACAGGATACCTGGTGAGTTTGACTCACTCCGTTCCGACAAGCGTCTGCTTTGTGCCCAGTCTGACCACGCTTGAAACATTTTACTGCCGTAGGGCTCGTAAAGATCGTTCGACAGTTTTTCGCACGATGACCCACTCGGTTGCACAGAAAACATCGCGGAATGCTCTCTGGTGCACGCTTCTTTTATTCGGGAGCCAATTTCTTCGAATCATCGGGACACTCCTTCTTGACCTTGGCCAAATTAGTTCCAACTTGCGCTTCCAAGAATTGATCAGCCAATTCAAGCATTCCTACAAGTGACTCAGCCTTCTTCTCTTTCAAGTACAGCGACGGGCTTGGGTGGCAACTAGTAAGAAATTGTTCTCTAATTAGGAGCTCTCTAAGTTCATCGTACTCCTGCGCTGTCCCTGAAAGTTCAATCCATCTGTCGAAATGTCGAAATAATGGCAAAGTCGGGCGGCATGCTGCGTAGCCGTCTCACCATCTGCTGGCTTTCCTGTCCGAAATCTGTCCCGGAAACTTTTTACAGTAAATCTAAATCGCTTCAGCAAAGCAGCTTTCACCTTTGCATAGTTGGCTGCATCGGTCGGCGTCAGCCTACCGTACACACTGAGCGCTTCACCACTCAAGCAAGTACTCAAACCAGTTGCCCATTGATGTTCCGGCCAATTTTGGCTCCTAGCAATCGTCTCAAATCGGTGAAGGTACGCGTCAAGGTCGTCCTTCCTTTCGTCAAACGCTACGAGCAGCTTGCTTGGGTTCAAGTGGAAGCCGTGGTCCTCCCGTTCGCTGCTCTCAACTCTAGCTTGGACCGGAGTTTCACTTCGCTGTTGCAAACGGAGCCGCTCGAGTTCCATCTCGTGCTGCCGCTGCCGTTCCCTTTCAGCCATCTCCGCTTCTCTTTCTTCTTTCAGCTGTCGCTCCTTTGCTTCTCTTTCTTCTCTCGCCCTTTCAGCTGCCAACTTTTCTCTCTCCAGCTCCAACTTCAATTGCTGCTCTCTTTCTTCTCTCGCTCTCTCAGCTGCCAACCTCTCTCTCTCCAACTCAGCTGCTTTTTCTTCCTTGGCTCTCTCAGCTGCCAACCACTCTCTCTCCAACTCAGCTGCTTTTTCTTGGCTCTCTCAGCTGCCAACCTCTCTCTCTCCAACTCAGCTTCTTTTTCCGCTTTAGCTCTTTCGACCGCCAACCTTTCTTTTTCCAGCTCAGCTGCCTTTTCTTCTTTGGCCCTCTCTTTTTCTTCTTTTTCCTTCTGTGTGACCCACTTCCGTAGCTCGACGCCAGAAAGACCCATCTTATCACCAAGAGCAACTAACTTTTCGAGATCCATTGTATCTCACAAATAAGACCTTGCCGCGTGCAAAAAGTATCTGCCTAAATCAGTCTATCGGAACACTCCCCTGCACTCGTTAACGAGAACACCGAACAACACACAAAATCGTTCCGATAGCACTATCAACAACTCGAGGCTCTTTCTCACTACTTTGGACACACTGTGCACCAAAAGGTCCTGTGTCGCGGACGCCAGATTAATTGTCACACATGTCCCGTTTATTAGGGAGGCAATCGCCGGGCTAATTCCAAGGGCCGAAGTATCGGCCCCCCGAACCGCACCACGAAAGCGTGGACAATTTAGAAGTGGTCCTTTTTGGCGCGCCAGCGGACGCCGGCTGTGGCCCAAAGAACAAGTCAGAGCCGAGAGTTGATAAACAAAACAGAATTATATTCTCAATAATGGCAGATCAAAAACAACACACACAAGTACGCACACTCCACAACAGTTGAGTACAATATGTCACCAGACAAACACCGTACTACACAGTACAATCAGCCACACTTGAAACCACGGACACAGACAACAATACGCACTACAATGCAGTCGCATGCATTGAACAACCAAGACACTTAAAGACTAAAGAGATAGAAAACATATTCAGTCCAAAGTTCTTGGAACCAAAGTCTAGAGGATACTCTTCCGAGAATCACTCACTCAAAGTCCAGTGTTGTTGTCGTTCCGCAGCCCCCGAAGTTTCTCTTCCAGGAAACCTCGCCAAAGTTTCTCTTCCAGGAAACCTCACGTCTTCAATAGGCCACTCTCCAAGCTTCAAACTTCTTCGCCCGAACACGTCGGCTTCACACACGCAGCTGTTGCCACGCGTCTTCGCTCGATAGCGGTAAACACACACTCTTGCCTGTAGCTCGAGTCGTCACCCCTCAGGTGGAAATCATCTTCTCCCGCTTTGTCTCTACGGACAAAGCCTTCGCCGACTACACGGCGGAATCCCTACGCACTCTAGCGCTAACTTCCGTCTTCTCCTGCTTTCTCATCTCCGCTGCTCAGTTAAATACCTTCCGCGCGACATTCCAGAAGGTTCTCGTCATTTCGTCGGCGCGATACGCAGCGAAGGCTGGGGAGAGGCGCGAGACTGTACGAGGGCCATCCCCGACCGATGACTCAACCCGGCCGAACACGGTTATTTCCTTCTGGAACTTTCCAGCGCTTGCTCGGCCACCGTTGTGGGGTGAGGAGGTTCGTCCGCGAAGCCACGCTTCCGAGAGGAGAGCGCGCGCCCGGTGAGCCTTGGATGTTTGTTTTCCTTTTTTTCTTTTTACCTTCCGGCGTCTCTCCCGCGCGTTATCGCAAGAATTTGGCGGCGCGCCCATTTTTAGCGCTCGTTCTGTGACAGTCTCCACCTAGGGTCAATGTCGCGAGAGTTTCGTCGGTAGTCGCTGGCCGCCGTGTCATGACCCGTTGCTTGCGCAATTCCTCGAAGCTCTGGCAAAGAGTCGCGAGTTCAGACACGGTACGGGGGCCCTTGGCCAGCAGCATCTGGAAGGCGTCGTCGTCTATCCCCTTCAAGATGTGTTTGATCTTGTCTGCCTCGATCATTGAAGGGTCAAGGCGCTTGCACAAGTCGAGCACATGCTCGATGTAGCTTGTGAAGCCTTCCCCCTGAAGCTGTGCGCGTCCCCGTGGGCGCTGTTCGGCACGGAGCTTGCGTACCTCAGGGCGACCTAACACATCGGTGATGCGTAGCTTAAAGGCACCCCAAGTGGCGAATTCCGAGTGGTGGTTGTTAAACCAGAGACTCGCCACCTCTTTCAGGTAGAAGGGTACATATTGAAGCTTTGAAGGGTCGTCCCACTTGTTGCTTTCGCCTACCTTTTCAAATGTCGACAGCCAATCTTCTACGTCTTGCTCATCGGTACCGTCGAAAAAAGGTGGATCACGCACGCGTAGCGAAGTGGGCACGATGACCATCGGAGGCTGGGTCGTACCTTGCTGAGTGGTTTCTTCAGCCATTTCTGGGATGGCAGGTAGTTTCCTGTTGCGGAGTTCCAGGTTGAAGTACCCAGCACCTCCACCACTCTGAAACGGGGTTTATTGGCACAAGTAGCACTTGCACAGTAGGTCTATTGATGCGGAAAGCGGGCGGCAGCAACAGACTCAGGAATCACAGCAATCGGGGCAAACGCTCGCGCTTGGCTCCTCTTGCTAAAGGCGTGACCCACTGCGGCACATATTCTTCTTCATCTCTACAAAATAAATAAATAAATAAATATATTTACCTCCGCCTCGTGGCATTGTGCTGATTTTAAAGTGACATATATATAGCGACGCACCAAGAGTCGTGAAGACAAGACAAGAACAGCGGGGCAGAAAGACACGAGCGTGCATCTTTAAACGAAGCTCTAACACACACTTCTTCGTTATCTTTGCCCTTTTCGGCTCGCTAGGACTTGCAGGCTCACAACTCTAGGTGGCATTATTTCCCCTCCCATTAAAGCATCGACTCGATGCTCATACACAAGGGGACAGCAGGGCACATAAGGGAATAAAAATAAAGGGAGAAACAATATATAGCGCACAGGACATATGCAGGTGCAAACAAAAAACGTCTGTGGTTGGTCATAAGAAAAAAAACAATAATACAGTTCAAAGTTCGTTCGAGACCCTAAGGACAACGAAAAAAAAAAGAAAATGTTTGCTGCCCTGGCACAATAAGGTGAATATTACCGCGTAAAATAAGGTTTTAAGCTGACGACATGCACAATCTCTGTTCGTGGTGAGTGGCGCTGGGTCGTTGCCGAGCCCCCGTCTGGAATAACTTCGTAGTTGACCTCGTTCAACCGCCGAAATACTTTGTAGGATCCGAAGTACTTGCTCAGGAGTTTCTCGCTGAGACGTCGCCGTCTAACAGGATTGATTGCTTGATTTGTGAGGTTTAACGTCCCAAAACCACCATATGATTATGAGAGACGCCGCCGTCTAACAGGAGTCCAAACCCGCACTTGGTCGCCAGGTTGATAGCTAACTGGTCGATGGTGGATGTTGTACCTTCGGGAGTCTTTACATTGCTGCGATCTTATGTGCACGCGAGCTAGTTGACGTGCTTCCTCTGCACGCTGAATGTATTCCTCGACATCAGGAGCTAGCAGCTCGTGCTGGTCGATGTCACGAGGAATCATGGCGTCTAGCATGGTTTGCACGTCTCGACCGTAAACGAGGCGGAAGGGTGCGAACCTTGTCGTTTCCTGGGTTGCGGTGTTATACGCAAACGTTACGTACGGCAGGATCTGTCTTATGCTGCACATCCACGTACATAGAAATCATGTCAGCCAGTGTTTTGTTTAGCCTTTCTGTCAAGCCGTTACTCTGGGGGTGGTGTGCGGTTGTTTTACGGTGGTTCGTGTAACTGGGCTTGAAGATGTCGTCCAACAGTTTTGCCGTAAACGCTGTCCCTCGGTCAGTGATGATGAATGACGGGGCGCCGTGACGAAGCACAATGTGGTGCATGAAAAACTGGGTGACTTCAGATGCTGTACCGCGTGGCAGTGGCTTCGTCTCAGCGTAACGCGTCAAGTAATCAGTTGCGACGATGATCCACTTGTTTTTAGAGTGAGACAAAGGAAATGGTCCAAAGAGGTCCATTCCAACTTGGTCAAACGGCGTACGCGGTGGGTCGATGGGTTGTAGGAGGCCTGCAGGTTTGTCCAGTATGAGCGGCCTCGCCCCAGAAGGGCGCTGTGGTTAGTTTTCCCGGCGTGGACTGGATGACTGACCCTGTGCCACGCTCGAAAAGGTACTGCGATTATAGAAGGAAATCGCCGCGGTGACGGGGAGCGTGACTGGTGCAAGGATGACGAAGTTCCGCGCTGCTGAGCCTCATACTCTTCGATTTCCGGGGGCCGCTGACCGAACCTGGGTGGCAGTCGAAAATCCGCGTAGTCTAAGTTGTCGGTAAGAACAGTGTCGGTACAGATGCCCAGCTTTGCCACAGTGGAAGCAGAGAGGACGTCGATCTGGCGCACGCCAGACGCCTGATTTCCGCGAAATCAGGCGAGGTGCGCTGTAATATGGCGCCGCTTGGACCGTCTGCAGCATGGCTGGGGCCACGGTGCGATGCGGGATGGCGGGTTGCCGCAAAGCTTGAACATACGACATGCGGGGATATTTTGTCACATATATTTTGTCAAGTTTTCTTCTCTCTGTGGTCAAAACATCCGAACCTTCCCGACCATGCATTCGACAAACTATCAGTAACACTCTTAGAAACGGGATTGAAATCAAGCCAAGCACGTGAACAGCGAGAGTCTTACTTTATTTAACACCCTCGATATAGGAATAAATGAGAATCCGGGTACAGTTGCACCAATTAAAGTATTAGAAAACAATAACGGCAATAGCGACAATAATAACTGAGTTCACAGCACTGCAGCTGCGACGGGCACTGGACAACTCAAAATACTTCCAAGTGTAACTACTCTTCCTAAGTACAGCTGCCGTCTATTTCTGTTTCTACCTTACTATCCAATCAATTGTACCAAACATGACGTGGCCAACAGCAACCCTGTGCACAATCGGGAGGCCCCTACTGTACGCGTAATCCAGAAGCGGGCTAGAATTGACATTGCACTCGCTTGCCAGCCTCTGCGGCAATACGTGGCGCCCCTCTTTCAACAACGAGATGTCAACGAGGCGCTGAATAGTTAAAGGCTTAAACGTCTGAAAAAAGCTTTTTCCCCACACTGAACCGCCAGAGCCATGCGGCGCCGTTTGGTCGGGAACAATACGTTAGTGGAAGGAAGGATACGCAGATCGTGGACATCCCGAAGGTTAGCGCCAGAAAAACAAGAAAGAAAGAAAGAAAGAAAGAAAGAAAGAAAGAAAGAAAGAAAGAAAGAAAGAAAGAAAGAAAGAAAGAAAGAAAGAAAGAAGAGTAAGGGTGCGGGGGGGGAGTTGACAATGCCCTCTCCGAGCCTTCCGCGGCGTCTGAATAGGCAGCTCGAGCACCCAACGGTCCCTCGCTATCACGGATAATGGCGGGGGCTGCGCCGCTTAGCCGGAGAGGTACAATGGCAGAGCGGGGAGCATGGCTGAAAATGAGGTGCAGGTGTGCAAGTTTAGTCGGTGTCGCTGCGCCACCAGCGCCAACACCACCTAGAACTAGATCACCTCCTAGTTCTAGGTGGTGTTGCCAGCGCGCGCGTCACCAGCACGTCAACTCCAGAGGCGAACCAATAGCGCGCGAGCAATCCTGAGGCTGCCACCATAGAGAAATAAAGCTTCTTCTTTCTCTATGCTGCCACTGGCGTCCTCCTCGCACTCTTTCTTTTCCCTCTTTCGTGTGATACGGGGCCAGCAATGCCAAATACGCGGCCGGGGGAGCCCACCTCATATTGCACTGTTGTGATTTTTATGCACACAGCGCTTGTTCCGATAGCGTAGAAAAGGGAGACATGTAGTCAGTTTTACATGCACTGAGACAACACATGTATACATGCGAGTCTTGTGTCATGCATATTATAGTATTACACGAGACGCTTTTTATGCATTGCCTCTCAACTTTCCGCATGAAAACAATCATGTTGATGGCGTCCTCCCCAACAGTATATATTAATTTGCATCATTGAATTTTAATGACTGAAAGACAAAGAAATGGAATTTTAAATGTAGGGCAACCCCTAGAGAACCAAAGATGTTTTGCGCGTTTCTATCTAATTACCTACATATCTGGTTAGCTACGTCTTGGTACTCTCGTATTTGCCTCATCACTTAGTAAAGTCTAAAATCGGCATAGGGAGGGGGGGGGGGGGGGCATGAAGGTATGAGAACATGTGTATGTTGCCGCATTACGTGAAAATCATGTGTACGTCATGAAACTCTTTCTTTCAGTCATCTGCACGGGCTGCGGTATGCTGTTATGTGCCTTAAAGTTTGTATCTTCCTAGGAGCAGCGACAACATATGTCGGTAATTTTAACGCGAGAACCTTTCAAAAATCTGGCATTGGTAGCGTCGATACAATTAGTGCAAAGAATAAAAATCAGGATCCTAGAAGGAATCAAAATCCAGCATTTCATGTGGTAGTCATGTATTCTACCACAGAACCACGCAAGGTAATGTATATGCTTTGGTAAAGGTACTGTGCAGACATCAAGTCGGTGCTAGGTGATTACGGCGTACTATGCTAGCTATTTAAGTTCATAACAAAGAGATAAACATTTTATATGTACTCCTGCTATACAGATGCACGTAATGTCCAGTCAACATCAGTTGTAGCTACATCGCACCACAAGGAGCCTTCAAAGACAATCGTCATAGCAGAAATTTTGGAAACTTTTTTCTGTATTAAAACATTCCCCGGTAACTTTACAATTTCCTCGTAACAATATAATTGAGTGATTATTGTGGTGAAGGAAAACTTCACCTTAGTTGTTGGTTTCCCCAGCGTGCAGCCGATAGTGACCACTGTAAAAAGTGGGAACGGGGGCTCAGCCTCCTCAACTTTTCTCAGTGGGGGGGGGGGGGGGGGGGCAGGGAGAGCTCGCGCCTCCTTTGCCCCCCCCCCCCCCCCCGGCTATTACGCCTATGGGTACATGTAATGTATGGAAAATTGAGTAGGCAGCACTGCAACCATTATTGACGTTTCACGAAGATTAGCGTCTATTTGAAAAGTAGTTCCGAGACCTGATGTAGCTCTGTAGTGAAATTCTTCATTGCCACGCAGAATATGCTTGGGTTCGATTCCAGCTGGGACCCTTAGATATATTCTTTGCATTCGTCGGGTCGACGATACCAATGTCGGGTATTTCTCAACGTAAAATTACCCGTGCGTGTTCTCGTCGTTCCTGGGTAGACTAAGTGTGTAACACCTATGGCACATACCCGCATACCTACTGCACATACGCGCTTGTGGGTATGTGCCACTGCCTCGCGGGAAGTGTTTGACGACGTACGCGACGGGAATGTGATATTGTTTATGTCTTGACCAGCGCATCATATTCGTCAAATTATATTACTCTGTCATGCTAAGTTTGGTTCACGCCAAGATATGGGGTGACCACGAGAGCACCCAAATGTAAGTGGCTAGATAGATAGATAATTACATACGCTCAATGTCGCATAGGTTTGCTAAAAAATGCTTCGAACTTAATACAAACCATATATTTCTAGCCTAAGATTGGTATAATTACTGAAAAATAACATGCGGCGTTTATTCTTTGAACACAGCTGCGCGCTATATTTCGCGCGCTCGTGCGAAATCCGTCTGGCAACGCGCACTGTCTTTTTATGGACTCTTTTTTGTTCTTCTCATGCGTGCGGTAGTTACAGCGTCGTTTCCCAAAGGTGGAGATGTTTATGTTTGTGCCTGGACCAAGCGGCGACTATGCTTCCATCGAACGGCTTCTTTAATAAACTGCCGTGTCCTTTCTTTGCGTCGGGACTCTGCGAGCGGCCTCATTGCCACTTCAGCCATGAGAAAAAGGGTAAGCGTCCCCGTCGGTGCTGGGGCTCAGTGTGCGCGCGACAACTTTTCTCTTCGGCTTGAAAATCCACGCCGAGGACCCGAAATGCACCCCAAACTAATCACCGACGCGTTCACGACTACATCTAGTTTCAGTACCGATCACATTCGCTGGTGTGTTCAACAACAATCGTTTCCGAGTGCTGTGTACAAAAGGCAAGCACTGTCGAGACGGCGTGCAGTTGAAAGACACGAGCTCAACGGGCGAATACACGATCTGCGAGGACTGAGAAAGTGTTGCCGCTCACTTTATGAGTGAATGTGGTAGATGAGCTGCGCCGTCTCGAACCTGAAGCGAACCTGAACTCGGACGATACATCACTCGCCGCGCACGAGTCCTTTCGAGGTTACGATGTTGCGAAAGACTTCGAGTTGGCGGGCGAAAAAACAATTGGCAGGCGTTGAAAAATTTTCATAGCGGATATCTGCGAGGAGATGCGTAATAGCTCGAGTTTAACGCGTACTAGAGCCGCCGATGTGACGACCATTCATTGTATGGGCGTGCCGTCACGTTCTCTGGTCGTCTTCATCCTGGGGCCCGCGTATCGACGGTAGGTCCGTTCTAGCGTGTGAGCTAAAAAAAAAAAAAAAAAAAAAAAACTGATTATAGATAGACGACGCGTTTACAAACACCAGCACGTGGAAACTGCTCGTCGCAGTTCACTTGCGGGAAAGGTTCATTGCTAGGTGTGGGTGCACTTGACATGTCCGGACGTGCTTGAACGTGCTCGCCGCCTAGGGAAGAGTCCACATCGAATCCCCGTCAATGCCTTCCCACTAAGATCTCTGTTAAGTCCCTTGACCCTATTCTCAAGCACGTTAGGCTAGGGAACATATACTGATCATGCATCACAACAAACACGTCTGAGACAGCTACATTCTGCAAAGTAGTCACACTCATGCGTACAGTGTGCTAAACTAAATGTTTCGACCTTTGCTGAAGCTTTTCTAACCACAAACTTCTAACTTTTATCTCTGTGCCGTCTTGTATAACTTGTACAAAAGATGCCTTTTCTTTTTTAACTCTTAACGAGGAAACTACCTTCAACAGAGCCCATAACTTGTTCAGAAAATACATGCCGGGTAATTGCTGTTGTCCCGTTTATCATATGTTTACGTGTCGGGTGTTTGTTTACAGATCCCTGATTTGAGCGTCAGATATTTGTTTACCAACATCTACTGTGTTCTTATGTTCATATAAATACACAGCAAATGCCTTATACTCTACAGTGAGAAAAACATTTGTCCTGTTGCAGTGCAAGCCTAGTGACATTGATAAATTATTCTGAACAATGGGGCATGAAGTAGTTATTATGGCACACCCACTATGGCAGTGTGAGACTTTTGAAGGCAGCACCAGTTACACATCGAAGACGAATGCATACAAGCGTGTACGGTTGAACCCTTGCTCTTGATTGGCATCATCAGCTGCACGCTTGGTGATACTGCTGTGTTCTTCGAGCAGAATTCACGAGCGGGTTTTTTTTTTAATCGCCTGGGCGATTGGCTGGTGTTCTTCAGTCATACAGGTGGGGCCTCTGCTCCCTTATTAAATAGGCCTACACTTTTCAATGTAACCATTGGATGGCTTCACTAAAGGACTTCATTGCCTCACGAATCTAAGGGCCTCAAAATATTTAGAATCCGTCTAGTACGAGCAGAGTTACAGAAATTCGTTGCATGCTGTGACTGCTTTCTTCGCTCATTTCGATGAGTGCACTAAGAGCTGAGCAGAGAAGGATGGCACAGGGGAAGTAAGTGGCCAATGTCGTGGGTTGTATGGCTATTAGAGTTGCTGCAGCGTTTTGCATCGTACCCGTCCATGATCACACTTACAGTAAGCTTTGTGCTGAGAGGAAAAAAAAAAACTAGCAATTTTTTTGTGCACGAGTACAACCGGTGATGAAAGCTCCTTATAAATGGGGCGCAAATGACTATGGTCTGATTTCACAACTGGCTTTCATGAAGGCGGTAGGGTGACGAGAGTGTCTGGTGCACTTGGTGGTGGGAATGATTGAGTGAGTGAGAGAGTGTGCGGAGCAGCGCGAGCCAGCCCAAGCAATGGACCAACCACTGGGCAGAGTGGAACCCCGAAGGTGCCACGGGGTTGAAGAAGACTGGGCAAAGCGGTGGTTTTTGCGCATTTGCCGGTATGAGGAGAGAAGGCAGTAAGGAAAAATGAGAGAAGGAGAAAGGCGGGAGAGTGGTACGAGCAGTGATGCAGCGGGGACCTTTCGACGGCTGGGTGCAAGACTTAGAAGCTTGGCTCATAACGAGAAATGTCATGGTGCATGCTCATGTAGGGATGTAGCTTCTTGTCCCTTTGTCAACCCTCCACTTTCCAGCGGAGCCTTCAGTGCCCTCTCCGGGATGAAAGGAAAGAGTGATTACTTGGAGCTTGTGACAATCACCTTTAGTTCTACTCTTACTTGACGTAGTCTGAAAGTTATTGTGGCAATCGATTTGCGAGTCAATAAGCTCCAATACTCATGTAATTCATGATTACTTGGAAAACTACTCCAGGAGCCCTTCCTGTCACATCGGACTGTGCTGCTACCGCTGTGTCACCTGCCTCCATTTTATTTCTCCTGTCTTCCTTCCTTCGAGGAAAAGGAGCCCCATTGTTTACTGGGTAGAACAATGTAACTGACTGCTTAATGCGTCCTTGCAGTAAGAGGCCTGCTGAACAGCCTATTCCAAGCACAGTTGCACGTAATTCTGTCTACCGCAGTGGGGTTGATACTGCGGTAGTGTTGCGAAGCATAAGTGGTGGTTTTGTCTCCGTGGCACAATGGCAGCCCCCCAAAGAAAAAGAAAAAATTGTGACAGCTTAATCCTAGCGATGCCGAGCATGAAGGAAATGAGAAACTGAGCAGCCTTCTTTGTTTCTGCGGGGTTTTCTCATTCTTTCCTGCTGCCTTTTCCAGTCTTTTTGTGCATTTTTCTGTTTTTATTTCTTCTATTCTTGATGTTTCTTCCCTTTCTTTCTCACTCTGTTTCTTGCTTGCTTCCTCTTTCACTTTTTACACGTTGCTTGTGATGTCATGTTTCTCTGGCCATAGTAGCAATGTCTACACTTTTATGTCATCATGAAGGCGCTCGAAGAACAAGAGGAAGTCTCTTTGGTGCAAACAAGCGTTCGATATGCTGCAGTTGGCTATGTTATGCGTGGTTCTGTCTACATTATGCTTATCGATGACGACAGCCTAGCTACATAAAGGGCTTCGCACTCAAAAGGTTAATTAACGAGTGTGGGCATGTTCAACAAACTACTTGTCATTGTAAAACTATGACTTCAAAATTCACCACTGCAGTTGTGATGAGTCCCGTGTAGTGTGCACGAAGAATATAGTTGGATTTGGGTCTGTCAGATGATGCAAGGTCTGTCAGCTTCACTTAAAGGGACACTAATGTTATGAAATGAATCAATTTACATTGATGAGTTGCAGTCTGAAAACTCAAGTGTTTTCAATTTCACAATTGTAGGTTCAGTAATGGAGGAGAAGATCAAGGTTAAAGGGGGACTAACACAAATTTAGTCGGCAGAGATAGCTTGCGGGATCGTTTCCCGTGAACAGGCGTATTTCATCTGCAAATTATCAATGGCCAATATAGCTTCGAAGGTATTTAAAATAAATTTTGACGTTTTCGGGAGCGATCGACTCCATCGCTCACCCTCAAAAGGGACCCCACGGAACCCCCTACTTCCCTCACATGACCTCGCTACAGCAAGTTACGATGACGTCATAACCACCTTTTTTTTGGTCGTGTTTGCTCCAACAGACTATTATTCAGCAGCTGCTCATGAGTCCATGTCTGCGGCGCAAGAGTTGAAAGTTGTGTGTTTGATGACACTGCTGTCTAGTTTACTGTTTGAAAAAACTTCCTGATGTGAATCGCGCGGAAGTGCATCACAGTACTTTGTGCTGCCATGGTCGAGCGTTGCACCCGCTAGGTAGTGAGGGTTGCACTCGGTGGCTTGTCGTTTTTGAAACCGATACTGAAACTGGTAGGTAGGTAATAGTGAGCCTGTAATTAATTATTTGTTGCATGCTGCAGGAAACTATCTGTCGTGTTAAGCTACATCCCTAACAGTACCACAGGAACACATTTCAGCAAAAAAACATGAGGCCAAAAAGTTTGTGCCAATACCCCTCTGAAGCTTTAATTTTAAAATTTCCTGCCAAAATCTCTGCGCGGGCCATCACAGATTCCAAAGTGCATTTTTTGTCATGATTTGGCCGCAAAAGAGACACACACAAGAAAAGGAACACTCAAACGACAAGCACAGGCGGCACTTCCAACTCCCTGCATGGAAGTGCCGCCTGTGCTTGTCGTTTGAGTGTTCCTTTTCTTGTGTGTGTCTCTTTTGCGGCCAAATCATGCCATTAAGTAAATACCAACTAGGCCAACAATCAGTATTATTGCATTTTTTGTATTTTGGTAACATTTACTCAACTAAATTTCCCACAACTTGATGTGCTGAGTTTACAGCCTCCTCCAAGGACAAATTCACTTAAATTTTATTGATTGTGAGTTGTGTATGACTTAGCAGACGCCGTTAAGATCTATGACATCACGGCATCTTGTGCGAAAACTTCAAGGTGGTGTCACCACCTGCATTTTTTCGCTTATCATGTATCTTCTTGCAGCAAGTGTGGCGTTTTTTTGCTATCGTTAGAGACTAATTCACTTATCTTAGAAAAATAATTTCTCTCTTTTATGTCCCTTCAAAGTGTTACCATCACATTCACTGCAGTCGGCTGGGACTGTAACTGCCATGAACAAGGTAGTCAGTTTACAATACCCAGCAATTTTGTGCATTGTAAATGAAAAGCCTTAGCCTGATTCTTATCAATTGGGCAACAGTTGAACTGGTTCTCAGGTGTTACTTTACGTGTTTCCAGTTTCTAAGCAGGCTCATAGACATGCTATCCTGTGGTTACGTTTTCTGATAATGTGCAGTCTAGGTTGCATCTAGCTCAGCTGACCTTCATATGAAAGACTGAAAAAGGGAAAATAGACAACCACCTATATGTAGCACAAAACCACAAGGAAATTATACATATTTTTCAGAAAGAAAAGCTGAAATGCAGTAGAATGACTGTGATGGAAATGTGTTAATCTGGGGTTCAAACCCCAAACCAGGACAAATATTTGGGCAACTAGGAAGCTTTTCTTTATGAAGAAGGTTTTCTTCGTGTTATGAATAGGTGGTTTCTTTTTGTCCTTTCTTGACCCTTCTGCCTCCTTGCGGGATTGTACAGTGCTCATTCGCAATATAAGACAGAGGATATGAAACCTTTGTTTGCTGAGAAATACACTGCTGCTTGAGAAAAAGTATACAGGGGCATTCGTTTAGATATGAGTGCCATATTCTGTTGCAAACATTTATGACAACACCTGGGGCTGCAATATGAAGATCAGTTAAAGAGTAGCCGATAAAAAAAATTTCATAATTTAGAAAGCTTGGCAGGCGGTGGCATTGCGGTTACTTTTGCTGTAATTGCACTGAATGACATGGGATTTTTAAAAAGCACAAATCTATGCCTCTGGCCAGGCTTATTGCATATACTGGCAGCAGGAGGGGGGGGGGGGGGGGCTTCAGCTGTCTTTGCATTAGAAGTCTCATATTTATTCAGAAAATGTTTCTGGCGCATATGTGGAGCTCAATGACTGTGACCTTTAATGAAGCTATTGTGGTCCAAGGTTGACATAATTGTGGGTAGGTATTGACGTCAACAAGCTGAAGGTAATGTAAATGTTATAGATTTTTGTCATAACTAGAGGCCAGATTTTTAGGCACTTAAAGATCACACTTCAGGTGCAAAAAATAGGCAGGTAAAACACAGCTTTCGGCCCCCAAAGTTGTAAATATAGGCACCATATATTTTTTTTCAGAAATTCAAACTTTTGCCAGACCCTTGTCTATGGCATGAAAGTAAAAAAAATTACGATGGCACAAAGGCGCTAATAGTTTGTCATAGCCATGCAGCTGTCCTTGTTTTCACATGATTTTTAGGAGAGAGTTTTTCGTTTAATTGCCAAGCATGGAGAGTTAAGCGTCCAGCATAGAATAAACCCGCTCCCGAGTCTCTTTCTTTCACCCCCCTCCTTTTTTTTAACATAAAGAGCCCAAAATAACACTCGGCCACATATGTGGGCCCCTGTGCCACTTCAGATCAAGTAGGTGTGCCTCCCTCCACCCCCCCCCCCCCCCACACGCAAAAAAAAAAAAAAAGATTTCTGGCTATGCCCTTCCTCGTATTGGCCGGTAGCAATACTTGTGCCGGGTCAATTTCTCCTCTGTCTATGAACACTTTAAAGGTGTTTATAGACAGAGGAGAAATTGACCCGGCACAACTGGATTAAAGGGCTGCTCACTAGGTTTGAGCATTTTAAGCTGGCATGTGCACATGCACTGGGCACTCAAGTTCACATCTAAGATTTCACATCTGCCAAGATCTCGCGCCCTGGAAAGAGGTGAAATGTCAGACTGAAGGTCGCTTGCCTTTCATCTCACGGGTGCATGCACCAACATGAAGGAGGGGACGTGACGTAGAACAAGAAATAGTCCTGTGTACATCAGAGTTTTCTGTGACACTGTCAGAATTATTAGGGCGATTTCTATAATTTGGGAAGCTTGTTCCTTGAGTAGAAAACTGTAAGTTGATAGAATTGTAAAAAAAAAACAAAAAACAAAAATGGAATCTGTGCATGTTTTTATTAATTTTTTTTCAGTTCAAATTGAGCAAGATGTGAAGCTAAGCTGCCTGCATTCGTGTTGTCGCCGTTCCCATGTAGGGCTGGCACCAGCGCTGACAACGCTTGCCGCATTTTTGTGCATCGTTCCTTACAGCACGTCTAGCAGTGTGACACGGTGTATTGTGGAAAGTATACATGATCCATACCAGACTTTCCAAACGTGTGTGCATAGGGGGATCCATTCCATAAAAACAGGCATTGGACACTACACAGAATGTCGAAACGACACAACACCACGTGCGTGCATGACCTGGCTGGGCGTGTCTTCCACATGTAACCTTGCGTGCGCATGACGTGTTGATGCATCTGCGTCATGTGATCTTCCGTCTTCAAGTTGCTCTGATACTGAAAAGGGCAGGGAAGGACTTGTCGAGTGGCATACGTTTCAAGCTGAATTCCTCGTATCATGCTTTTGTGGCTCAAATTGATCCAATAAAAACATTCTTGTGATACAAAGCTTTTTACTAGACACAACTTCCTGTGTCTAACTGAAATTTCTTATGTGTCCTGGTGAAGTGCTCTTGACACTGATGGTACATGCTGTAGTATAATAAAGCATGCCAGTGCCCCGTCTCAAGCACATCATCATCATATGTTAGTAAATGAAGAGTAAACGAAAAATAAAAACTTTGTGCGGAGTTTTTTTATGGGTCCTAAATGATAATTCACATAGTTTCTGTCACAGTGTAAGTGGTAAGGCTTTGTGTGCCATCCTGTTACCTTAGAGGGGTGCACAAAATCTGCCCTCATACATTAGTAGGGAAAGGGGGGGTGCTGGGATAAACCATTGTCTCCCCTTAATGGTAAACCCTGTGCATATTGCTTGCGGGCAGTGCCACCTGTTAGTATCAATTTATTCTATGTCAGTCAGGAACAGGTGTGTTTGATTGGCATGTGGCGAGAGATATCTATTTTAAACACACTCATTTTTTTAATATAAGCTGATTGCATGCTGGCTCACGCGTGCTTTTTTTCTGGTATCAATATTCTATACCTTAGGCACAAACTTCACTCATCCAAAACGATTAGGGGCCAGTTAGGCAAGGACTGGGGGGAGAGGTGCTCGTTTGCAATTGGAAATGGATTAATGAAAATGTTAGTGACTCAAGTTCGTACTCTGGTCTGTATTACTGTGCTGTCTATATCATTGCACCAAGCTCACAGTGCAGATTAAGGGTAGCTCTTAACGTTGTAGACATCTGTTGGATACTGTGCTGTGTTGCTTGGGGCACAGTTGCATGCATTTTATTCAGCTTGCATGAAGCTTTTTGTTGGTGTGCACACTCTTACTCTTGCTTTTAGGAATCTCTCTGCTGGGTCTACAAGCTAACACCGTCCAGCGTGCTGATGAGTCCAGTCAGCTCTTGGAGTATGTCAATGATGCCCTGCGCCGAGTCCGGCAGGACATGGTTCAAGTCTCGTCACTTGGGTGAGTGAACTCTTGTCGCCTTGGTCACTGTCCCGATGCTTAGTGCATGAAGGTGTAACTTATGTTGAATTCCAATGGTGGAGTCGGAGCAAGTTTTTCTGCTCCTTTAAGAGCAAGTGTGTTCCAATGACAGAGTGAGAGCGAGAGTCAAAAGTTCCAATGAGAGAGCCGGAGGGGATTCAGAGCGGGAGTCACTCCGTGGAGCAGGAAAAACTGCTCCGCCAAAATTGGTGTAGTGGACCGGAACTCAGCATGACGCATTTCCTTTAACACGTTTGCCTGCTTGGGGGCGCGGCTGGCGCGGCGCGAGTTGTGTTGATAATGGCGGACGGCTCGGCTACCTCGGCAAAGCGTGCGGCAATGCTTCTGCTACTCGATAGCGACAGCAGACGTCGTGGACAATAGCTGTTGCACGCTTGGCGTGATATCCATTCCACACAGGTGAATAGCGCTTAACAAGCAAACGAACGATGCGGCGATGCTGGTAAACCACGGGGGAAAGAGACAGCGGAAAAGACCACGCGCAAGGTATCCTGGGTAACGCGGCAGCTTCCGCCTTGCTCCAGCAGGGCGGGTTGTGTTCCGATGGCGGATTTGGAGGATTTGCTCTACGCCAGAGTCGAGTGCTCGCTCGCGAAGTCGGTCGGCTGCACCGACTCCGCCATTGGAATTCAACATTACACGGTAGCGCTGATCTTAGCTCCCTTTTTTCGTGGTTTTAATTGCTGCGCCATACACTAGTCAAGAAAAGGTGTATTCAGGAGCTTTTCAGCAACACAACAATTGAAAATATTGTGACAATATCTTGCCTGTTTTCCTATCATTACCGCTGTGTGCTCGGTAGTTCCCAGTCATTAATAGCGTGTGGCTATCAGTGGGGCATAGTGTATGGGATCTGGCGTAGAGCAGCCATAGATTCACTTGATCTGGCCGATGTACTTAAGAAAGGTTTTTATTTACACTGTTTTAGGCGATGAAGACTGTGCTAGCAATCAACTTTCTCGATTTCTTCTCTCAAGCTTGCTGGCATTTCTGCAGCTGTAGGTTTGCTGGTGCCTGCGATACGGAAAAGAATAACACTCTTGATAGAAAAGGAGAGAGTGCACAGTTTTCGGGAAATGAAGATCATGATGATCAGCGTCGCATTGTACTTTGTTATTGTTGAGGCATTTATTAGCCGGCAGTCAGCTATCACGCGTCATGGCAACAGTCACAGCAATGCACGGACTCTCAGTGCGATTGGCTCCCTTCTTGGAGATGACCTACTAAAAGGCACTCGAGAGTGCAACCCATTTCCAGGTCCAAAGGTTTCACTACAGTATATTAATCCTAAGCGGCATCACTCACATTAACTCACTAATAGAGGGCGCTGCTCAGTGGTTACGGATGTTTTGTATATGGTATTATTTAACCTTATCAATAAACTGTGCAGCCGAACATTGCATATTCCTTTTGTTACTCTTAAAAGACCATCGAGCTGTATGACAGTTGTTGCCGTGTGGCAGAAAGACACCCCACACAGCCGCAAACGTTTGTTGTAAAGTGTAAGGAATACGACCTCCTCTAGTGACTTGGAGGCTGTACATTCGGTCCCTGGCATATTTGTCACTTTGAACAATTAGAAGTGTCTAGTACCACTAGCACTGTTGGTAGCACTGTACTTCAGTTGCATCCACACTTTCAAATACTACTCATTTTTTTTAAGGAACTACAGTTTAGAGAACTTTATCTTTTGTGTCTAAAAATATTGCTATATTTCTAAACATGCTTAATATTCTTGCTAGATTTTTCATGCTGGTTTCTCTGCTAGAAACTGCACATATCCTGTGTGCAGCAAAGAATCGAATAAGTGAATGCCGTCAATATTGCTTTGCTGAACGTTTAGGCTAACTGTGCCTCGTTGTGCAGGTACGTGCCTACGCCTGTGGCAGCACATCCGCCAGAACCGAAGCCGAAGCGCTACATCCCAGCCCAAAGCGTGCCCCAGTATCGGCCCACACCTCTGGCCGAGCTGCGCAGGCGTAACCTCCTTACTAACCGCCCGCCAACCCAGCCGAACCAGATTAGAAGTGCGGCTCCAGTGGCACTGGGTAAGGGCTCTTCAGGGGTGACTCCGCACTATGAGCATTTATTTCGGAGTAGATGGTCAGGTCCCGTCTGGAGATTAAAGTGGACATCTCGCCAACAGTAGGGTCTGATTGGGAGCCAGTGTGCAGTTTAATCTGTTGCTAAAAAGAAGCCCAACGTAAACATGACAGAGGAGAACAATGTACCAGCTTGTAATATACATTGGCATAAGGAAGTGTTTCATTACGAAGGTAAGCTAATGTGTGTTGCAAAATGTGAGGACTAGGAAGTGCTGATAAGGTAAACAGAATGACAATGTTGAAAAAAAAAAAAACGGTGCCTACTGAAGTAGTAAGGTTGTGTAACAGTGTCTATATGTGAGCCAGTTGGTACATATTCATATTTAAAACATACAGTGCTGGTTCTGTGCTGTTGCATGTCCATGTTAATAGTGCAAATATTTGGGCAAGTTGGGGGTCCATTGTACTGACAGCAGTGCAACAAGGGATGATAAATGCACAAGTTAATTGAGGCAGCAGAAATAGGGAGACTTGGCAGTAACTGCATGAGCATCTCGCCCATTGCCCTGACGGAAGTTCACCATTTGTTTTGGTGAACTTGTCACGCATGACTGGCGAAAGCGCATTACTGGTGAAAGTGATATAGGCCGATTCGTCATTTTGGTTTTTTGCAAATACTGGCTTGCAATACTTTGTTGACATGTCGTTTCATTTTGATATTCTGCTTCGTTTAAAAAATAAACTTCATTTGTAAGCTCCGCGTCCGTCTGTGTTTCTTCCTATCCCTTGGCCCTTGTTGCGCTGTTGTCAGTATCCATGTTGGTGTTGCACTGTTCTTTTAACTATCGATATTTGCCAACATCATTGAGATTCAGAATACACTGCGTATGCTCTCTCAAGATAAGCGAAGATGAGATGGTAGTGTGGAGCATATTGTTTGGCTAGGTGTTCTGTGGTGCTGGTGTCAATGCATCACATGCTCTTTTGGTGCAGAAGTGGGAGCAGTCTCAAATGACTGACGGACCGATGGCATCACCAGCTGGCACGCCACGTCTAGAAGCACCCGTTGCAATCTGCTTTTTTGTTTTAAATGAAGATGCTATTTCAGGTTGAATGAGTTACTAGTCATTTTTGCTGGCCACATTTGGTTGCTAAGGTTACTGCTCGACAATTAGCAGTAATCAGACTGGATGGCGCTTTCTCAACATTGTCCACCACAACCTGGTACGCAAAGTGACTCCGCGCAACATTTAGCGAATTATCTGAATGTCTTCATCACTGAAAATTTATTTATCCTGAGTGTTCTTCTTTCAGCCGAGCCAGTCAAGCAGTCGAAGTCCCCAGAACTGAGCAGTGACGACAGCAGCCAGGTGAACGGCAGTGGCGTAAATGACGAGGATGATGCAGACATGGTGCAGGAGGAAGTGGACGCCATTGTTCGGCTCAAGGACAAGCGTCTCGGAGGGCCGGACGGCTCCTTTGCAAAGCCTTCCTCTGAAGCTCAAGCCACAGATGTTGCCAAGGACAAAGACAAGGCATTGAAGGAGACTGCTAAGCACGAGCCACCAGACAAAGAGAAGGAAGACGCAAGAGAGGAGAAGTGTGAAGAGAGCAGGGTGAAAGAAGGAGGAGACGGGAACATGGCAAACGGTGATATTGCAGAACAAGCTCAAAAGGAGGACAGCTCGGAAGGGCACCACTCAGGGCACTCGTCCACAAGCAAGGGGCATTCGTCATCCAAGCATGATTCATCAAACAAGCACTCGTCCTCTAAGACTTCACAGTCAAAGCATTCATCATCTAAACACTCATCTTCGAAGCACTCATCGAAGGAACGGTCCTCCAAAGAGTCATCATCCAAAGAGCCATCGTCTAAGGAAAAGTCATCCGCAAAAAGTTCATCGAAAGAATCATCAACCAAAAAGTCTTCATCGAAAGGGAATTACAGGGACTTGTCATCGAGAAGATCCAAGGAGTCGTCATCCAAGCACTCATCTTCTAAGGAGTCTTCAGCTAAGGAGTCCACTAGCAAGGACTCCTCATCCAAAGGTGCCTCTCCCCAGGAAACCTCATCCAAGGTTTTGTCCTCCAAGGAATCCCCATCGAAAGAGACCTTTTCTAACGATTCCCTGTCCAAGGAGTCATGCAAAGAACCGCAGCTGAAAAGTCCCTCCGAAGAGGGTTCCTCATCGAAGTCAGCATCGAAGCCACCAGCTAAAGAGTCGTCTGACAAGCATTCATCGTCGAGACACTCCTCTTCGAAGCACTCGTCGAAACATTCATCTTCGAAGAGCTCATCTTCGCACCGTTCATCGTCAAAGAACTCATCTTCAAAGCAGTCATCGTCGAAACATTCTTCTCATCACTCTTCCTCTAAGCATTCTTCTTCTTCGTCACATCACTCGTCCTCCAATCACTCCTCAGAACACTCATCGTCGTCCAAGCATTCATCGTCGAATCACTCGTTGAAGCGGCCTTCGTCCACATCCGCCAAGGACCACTCGCCATCCAAAAAGAAGAAGGAAGGTGATTCCAAGTCTAGTCACCACAGTTCGTCCAAGCGGTCATCAAGCCACAAGCAAGGCAGCAGTAGCAGCAGCTCCTCATCGCAAAAAAAGAAATCCGGCGCGAAAGATTCTGACAAGCAAGAAGCAAAGTCTACTTCCAGTGAGTCGGAGTCCTCGTCTTCGGATGCCTCCTCCTGCCAGGAGAGGGGGTCCGACGGAGGGAAGACATCTGGAAAGAACCCAAAAGAGGAAGCGACCGTCGAGGTGCCCTCGTTTGTGCTAGAGTGGGATCTTGACTCTGAAGAAGAGGAAGATCCCGTGGAGGAGTGCTTGCGCATATTCAACGAGGCCTCCGAGCCCAGTAACACCTCGGGGACAGCAACTCAGGTAAAGGCTACATCAAATTCTACGGCTGTGTGGTGCAGTGCTCACCGAGTGAAAAGTATCAGCAGCTAGCTACTTCACACGCTATCATTTCAGCAGTCTGTAAGCCCATGTGGCATCTATGTAGTCTTAGCTTGTACATTTAACCCTTTGCGACATGAATGTTGATTGTCTGGCTATAAATGTGTCAACGTTTCATAACTCGATGCTAAGGTTCTGGAAATGAAATTTAAACTATGCATAAGTGCTGCGATAAATTCCAGTGTATTTTAACGTAATTCATTGAAATTGTAATAATCTATACCCTGTTTCGGAAGTTTCCTTCAGCACTGTGGAGGCTTCAGGGCCTCGGAAGTGGAGAGCGCCACGCTCTTGGAGTGGACACAGTAGACACGGTCGGACCGAACCAGGCATCACACATTTATTTAACTACATTTAGATCGACGTTATCATCAGCCAAAGTATTATACATCAATTGTCATTAACACGTTAAAACAACCTTATACAAAATTACACAACATTAAAAAAACATAATAAACAGCCAGCTTCATCACCATGATTAGAACGGTGGCGCCGGCAGTGATGCCTGGCGGCAAGCCTTGGTGGTGGCATGGGTGGCACAGGATAGATGAGCGGGCCTGGTGCCCAACGTGATGATGATGGCGGCGACAAACGCTCGTGAGCACAACACCACTTGCCGTTCAGTAGTTGTGAACCCAAAATGCGGCCTATGTGTGAAACACGTACACCACGAGGTGCACACCACATTACAGGGGGTGCTAGCAACCCCACAGCTTTTCTTATCCGCGCCATGTCATCTACTCATAGTTTTTGCACATCTGATCGCCAAATAGTCTATAAACGCTCATTGCAGGTTATATGGCTTGTTTATCCACTTAAAAAATACAGTGAAACTGTGAAACAAGCAACCCCACCAGGAACTTGAAGTGTGGATTTGTTGCTCGGCTGAAGGTCAGTTGATGCTCATGCCGGCAGATAACTTCACTTTATGGCTGTTTCTTTCCGACGCTTTACGTGGCTTTCGTGTGACTACTTTTATGTCGTCGGGCTTCGATGCAACGCTTCTTTTCTCTCATTCTTTTTTCGGCGAAGGAGGATCCGACGCGCACAAAACGCTGTGCCAAGTTGCATGTCCGTTGGAGACGCATCACTCTTGGTTTGGGCATCGGCGCGTTATGCTTAGCAGGTGCGGCTAAGCAAGCAGCTTCTCTCGCTAATAGCGATAAAACATGCCTGATGCTTTATTGTCAGAGTAAGACAAAACAAATCGATGGCTGATTTCACCCTTCATTTGTTGCTTTCAGCGCAATGGGCGTGTAGCAAGAGCAAGTTCGAATCGAAGCAAGCGGTCGCTTCTCCATGGGTGCTGCCATGTTAATTTCTTAACAGTTACCGACGATAACCTATAAAAATAATTTAATGCATACAAAATAAATGAGAAGAAAAATAAACATACCACATATTGATGTGGCATAACACGCACCAAACAAACATGAATTTTTAGTCAACCCTGTCAATTTTCAGGCACTTACTCTATCTGGGGCTATGTTTTGGTGCGCAAGCAGGTGGCTTTCTTACACCTTGTAGCTTTGGTAGTGCTGAACCACGGTAGTGAAACTGAGTATAGTTATTGCACAGTCAGTTGTCCTGTATTTTTACATAAACTGAATTCAATGAATTACTCAAATTACTTGCAATAGTTTTCTGCCAACAGTGAGAATTTTTCGTTAGAAGTAAAGAAAAAATATTTTGAAATTCCCGCTCATGCGCCTCACATCTGGTGTCTTGAAAAACACTGTGCTGTCTTCACCGATGTGGTTGTGCGTAGCGAAGTATTTCTACAAGAGCTGTTATGAAAGAACTTTAGGTAGAATGAATGCTCAATTTACCACTAGCTGAATGTTTGTGGAGTCTTCCTTGCCGACAGTGCACAAAAGTGGCAAAAGTGATACCTCTGCCACTCTGAGGAGCTTAGTAAGTGCACCTTGCAGCTAGCGCCATTCGCACGCTGTCTCATGGGAGTGCTTTAGTGGCAGACGCTGCAAAGCCTCGGTAGCAGTTGCGCGAGAATGAATGAGTCATTATCAGAAACTGAGTTTATAGCATTTTAAAACTCTTGTTATTTTTGTTGCTGATATTCTTAAGCATTAAAACGTTTGGTACCACAAAAAACTACTCTGCTATTCTTGCTCTTGGGCAGTTTACAGCCGTGAACGCCAGGGGCATGCGCAGCACATGTTGTGCTATGACTCCAGCCACTGTATTTATGCAAAATGATTATCTGAATGGTTGTTTGTAGCTGTAACTCATTATTACCTAAAAAATGTTACCACAAATAGCAAATATTCATTGTGTTGCTTAAGTGCCCATTGTAATCACCATCATTTCCTGAGTACACTTTCTTTGCTCGTGTAGTAGCTGGCCGCTGAAGGAACATTCTGGGGGTGCAGGTGCACTTGGTCACGATGACACTAAATTTGACAGTGTGGCCGGGGCATAAAGCGCGTTTTCGAAATGGGGGACGGTGCGCTTTAGCACTGGTTGTTAGACCACGGTGTGCATTGCATCGAGTGAACAGATTCTTGGCGAGGTTAGTAAAAAACGTCAAGACGGATGTCTTTGATCTTTTCGAAGAGTTCAGTTCACTCAGGAAAGTCATTCGCCTCGTTTGAGATTTTGAAGGCTGGGATGGTGTTTTGCTCGTGCCGTTCGCAGCCGTTTCCTATTGGTTTGGGTGTTAGTGTACTACGAGATTAAAAGTGTCACTGCAAAACATCATATAATTCAGTTAAACCATTTCAAAGCTAGCCCATATTGGGAACGAATGTTTCTTCCATGCGATCATGGCCTTCACGATCAAAAGAAAAGAAGAAAAATGTGCCAGAATCATCAACAACATTTTTGCTCAATTCGTAGAGCTTTTTTTTTGTGAAGAAAACGCTACCATTCTTTCAATTCAATGGCGTTTCTTTATTTCACTAATCATGCTCAAAAAGATTACTCAAAGGTGGTTTCACCACGTGGCAGTACAATGAAAAATGCTGCTAAAGTGAAAGCCAATGCACAAAATGTCCCAACATGGGCAAGTGTAGCCTTCTAGCGTTAAACACAAGTATGATAAGCATCTTCATTGCTTTCGTGCAGCACCAGTTCTGGGTCTTTTTTTTTCAGAAAAATCTCATGACTACTATACTCGCCGACGGTCGTGAAAGGGCTAAACGTGTCATCTAGAAATTTGATTTAGAGTTATCCTAAACACAGACTGAGGGATTGTTGAGGTTCCTCTTTATAAAAGACACTTTGAGAGTCATTACAGCTATGCCAGTTTCTGGTTTTAGGGTTTTGACTATGTGTAAACAGTTTTATGGTTAACCCTTTGCTTGCTGAATAATTTTTGAGGTAACATCTTTGAATTACTACTCTGCTTCCTGCTTCTCTAGGACCAGCTTGTCTAACAAGCACATCAGTGCATTCAGGACAATGTTACTTCTTGCAGAACACAGGAATAAGTTGGTAAAGTACAGGAGAATGTTGCATCCTCTCCATGGCTTTCGGAGGGTGAAAGTGAGTGTCTACGAAAATAGACATAGCCGTGAGAATGGCTAGAACACCACCTATAAATATGAATTCCGGCCTTCAGGCCTCTGAATACATTCGAAATAATTCCTAAAAACCAAGTGCATAACTTTTGTACCCACTACCTTGTATACAAAAAATAAATGTTATGTTCATAAGTTTATGCAGTTTAGCCTAAGGAGCTGCGTTCTGCACAAGCTGCTTGCCGATGTTTACTTTTTTTGTGGTGTTGTATCTCTTGCATCCTTGCTTGCTAGAGCTGAAAACGTAAGTTCCATTTTTCTACACGCCCCAAAAAGGGCCTATTAATTATTGGGTAGCGCACAAATGGAGAACACAAAAGAAGGAAACAGGACGAGCCCAGGAAGATTTGTGTGCTACCCAACAATGCATACGTTCCAACTCGCCCGTCTTTCAGTTCTACTACACAAAAATCCCAACATCTAATGCTGGCTTGTGGGGCTCACTCTTGGAGTATGGTTAAAGTACACATTGGGTAAGGATGTACGAGTTTCTAATTTCACTGAGGAGTTTGCTGTTTTGTGATTCGCTCAAGGAGTCATGTCCACAAAGGTGGACACAGGAGGTCTCCTTGATTTGGCTGCACTTGGTGCTTGTAGTTCACGAAAGTGTTGTGCAAGTGCCGCGTCAGTTCTTCTAGTGTTAGTGTAGCACGACACCAGTGGTTTCGATGCAGCGGTCAAATTAAGGGAAAAAATGCAGCCACATCATTCACCTAGCGCTACTTGCCTGAGACGACAACTTGCGTGAAGGCTAGTGCTGAAGTGCGATGAACTTGTGCCGCATGACGCCAAATTGAGTGCAGAAGTGCAAGTAGCACGATCTGTACTCGCCAAATCGAGGGCCAAAGTGCAGCACTCTTGAACTAGTGCAGAAAGTGCGGTCAAATCGAGGAGACCTAGGTAGTGAAAAGGTAAAAGCAGCACGAACCAGTCTCCCTTTCAGCTCTACACACAGAGCTTCTTTTTGCAGTATTACTGGGGGGTGTCGTGGCACTGTGGCACTATCTGCACTCGAAACAGAGAACTAGACGTATGGATTTACTAGGTCGTCTTCAGTGGCAAGAGAAACTAACATGTTGCTATGAACGACTTCAGCCGGTTTATTTTAGTGGGCACGCAAGATGTGTGGACGCATTGTAGCTCTTTGCGATCTATTGCCAGGCCACCCCTGACAATGCAAAACAGCCACAGTGGTTCACTGTTGGGCATCACATGCTGCCGGAGTATTACTGAGAGACTGGGGCACAAAATGCACTGCAAGAATGAACATCGACTGAGTCTTTCTTGCACAGTTGTTGTTTTCATTCGTGGTACTCAAAACTGGCAAAATACGTGTATGCCAGAATGGCTATTAAGTGGGTGAAAGCTGCAGACCACAAAAGGTTCAAGGGACACTAAAGAAAAATAATGACTTGGTTCAGATGGACAAACTGCACTTTGAGAAATCTAATGCCATAAGTTTCACTATCATAAGTTCATTATTAGCGGAGAAATCATGGTCGAAGTTTCATTTTTAAATATCGTTCCAAAATCTCAGCGCATGACATAACCAATTGCAGAATGTATTTTTTGTATTTTCGTGACATTGGCTTGATAAAATTTTCCGAAACTTCATATGCTTGGCCTATGGCACCCACAGGTGACTATGTACATCATTTTTATGGAGTGGAAGCTATGCACCACTCAGTAGACACTCTTCAAATTTACTACGTCACACTGTTTGGAGTGGGAATCTCACAGTGGCGTCCCTACCTGCATTTTCATTTTGAGCATTTTCTTGCTTAATAATATACATAACAGCAGCATAATAGTTATTATTGATGCATCGCCGTCAACAGCTTGCCGCCTGAGACTGATTCTTGTGATCTGCATCTGTAACTTTTTAGCCTCAGGAGCGGCTTCACACCAAGCGGGCGGTGGAGTCGACCCTGGAACCTGCCATCCCGACCAAGAAGCGCGTCGCGCACAACCCGGACCTTGCTCGGGTGAGACCACTAATGAGTGAATTGCACAACCGTGTCCGCTGTATTTTCTCAAGTATAACTTGCTTTTGCATTATTGAAGGAAGGGGAATTTTTTCCAGAGGGTGCATTTCTTTGTTAGACGCAACCAAAGGAGTGCAATAGGCAGTTATGCATAGGGAACCATGAGCACCATTAATTGTTGCCTTGAAGTGTAGTGTAGTAACAGGGAAGTTGGCTGGTATAAATTAAAGTGGAAAACGGATCGCATTTACGTCGGTTGGATCTGCTCTGACAACCCTCGAATTGCACGTTGTACGCTGGAATTGTGCATCCCAGTCTGGGATTTCAACTCAAGACCTGAGCACTTAAGGTTTGGGTGCTCTATGATGAATTACAGTGAGTGCAGTTGAACCCTCTTTTAAAATGTTCAAGTGTGAAGACAACTCCGTGGTTATCACTGGTGATTGCTTTAAACTGATTGCATCAAAAGAAAAAGACAGGGACAGCAGGCAATTGTGAGAAAACTATAACATCGGATGGGAGATGTCAGCAGGCGTTAGTGACAAGGATGGAGCTACTGATTTTTTTAAGATGCTTGAAAATTTTGACGCTTTCATGGAACTGCCACAATCTCCATAGAGTCACTGTACGACATTGTCTAGTTTCAATGGCTGAAACGCTTTGATGTCACAACATTTATTCAAATTTCATTACCTAAAGTGCATCAACAGAAGCTACTGCCACTCCTGTGCTTTTCGGACTTCAAAAATCAGCTTTGCCTAAATGCCATAGTGCTATGCAGTCACACATACCGTGTCCGAAAGTCTCTTGTACGCTGGTTCCTTATATAGAGCATAGAGTGTAATTGAGGCGTAGAAATTTCAAAGGGTATAATACAAAACAAGTAGCTAACTGAACAGTAAAGGTTGCTGAGCTCATAAGTCAGTGCATGCATGTTCAATTATTTCAGCCTTTTGAGAGAGATCTTGTGGCTCTCTTATATTGATCGATATTGTATACACCTTATACTTCAAGCTTCTCATGAGATTTACTCATTTGCGCAGCGCCCATTAGCCCCGCAAGGCCTATTGGCGCACGTGTCGGCTGCGCAAGCCATGCACAATCGTTTTGCCCAGCTGCACCAGCGTTTCCAGGCAGCAGGACAGGTGAGTGACTCCTTGGGCATGATAGGCATTGGTGACTCAGGGACGTTGCGCGACACGTTTGTTGTAAATGATTGCTCGAGTCGTATTAGTTGGGCTCATAATCAAAACAATAATTGTCATGTGTCTCACAGGTTTTTCTTGCATTATCGCTGTGCACACTGTTTCTCATGGTTGTGAAAGGCATAGGGGCCATGTGTGTAACTTAGCTTTCTTGATTAAAAGTACTGAGGGCACAATATTTGGGAAAGGAATTACTGGCAAGCCCAGTGATTTTTACTCTACTGCGAGAAGCTGCCCTAAGTGTGCCCTTTTTTCTCAGAGTTTACTCTAGCAAGATATGCGTAAGTTCTTAAGTTTGATTGCGGATTTATGCACATGTGTTTAACAATGTGTACATGACACTGCTTTAAAAATGTTTATGCATTTGCTCATGATGCTCTGTCCTCGCATGCACAAGTTCGCACTTAGTCCGAGATAAAGGTTCAGAAAAGCAGCCTTTAATGTGCCGCATCTTTACCCTTTCATTTCTAATGTTACCAAAGAATTTTATCCTGTCTGCCTAAAGTGGTTCATCTTTTCTCGAAAACCAGGATGCCAGGGACAAAGATGGCAATAACAATGCTTGTAGCTACACAGCAACACAGCCAGTTTACAATTTGGAGCAATTTTCGGAGCGAAAAAAAGTCTGTTTCGGAGAGTGTCAAGAACACCCATTTACATCACAAAAGCATTTCTAGTATGCACACTAATGTGAATATTCACCGGCATTTTAAACATGTGTTGCTCCATATGATTCTAAATTTTGTTTCGTCTGCTTCAAACTTGCTCCAAAACACAGTTTCTCTTGCTCCAAACCTGCTCCGAAACACACTTTTCTCGCTCCGAAAATTGCTCCAAATTGTAAACTCGCGGGACCACTACTCACTGCCTTCACACGTGTCATTTGTATCTATTTCATCTTGTTCTTGACACGCCACCGCGTGTGCGCATGAGTAGTTCCTAGAAGGTTTTTGCTTATATGTTGTTTCTTCAATGAAATTTCAGCTGATAATCAGTGTTCACCTTTTCCCCCTCCTTTTGTATTCGTTTTACATATGCAGTGTTCGTGCACAAGATGTAGGCACTTACGTTGCACGTGCACATGGGCATACTTTATTTCTTCATTCATGTTCCCTAGGGGCATCATGTTAGGGCACATAATGTAGGAGAATTTACACAACCACTGCAGGCAGTTTAAACGAAACTTTGGTACCACAAATTGTGAGATAATAGAAAGAATGTAAATTTTTAAACAAAAGGGCACGATGAGGAAAGCGAGAACAATGTTGACTTTTGTATATCTTTATACTATGTATGCCCTTCCTGCAAAAATTCCCATTGGGACTGGCGGCATGTCTGAAATAAAGGAACAAATAAAACAGGTGATGCAATTAAGTTCTCTGGTAGAGAAACTTTTGTTACTGAGGGTGGCAGGATTCAAGATAAGCTAGCAATGCTGGTCGTAATAAGCTAGTCGGTGTCACCGCAACGATTTGGGTGGGTAGCTTGTTCTATTCCTTTATTGATAAGGATCAAAGATGAATTTAGTACTTTTTCACCCGGGTTTGCTCCGTAGCATGATGTGATGCTTGAGGTGGTGTTGAAATAATTCATAGGGCATGCAGGTTGAACCTGTAAGGACAGATCAATTGTTTAACAGTAAAAGCTCGTTAATTTAAACTTCCAGTTAATTCAAACTTCCACCGTGGTCATGGGGCAGCCCTGTGTATTTCCATGGGGGAATACTTTGGATAGTTGAAATGAGTCAGTATCCGATGCGGATAATTCATACAGAGAGTCCCTCGTTTTTATTGCTCTTTGCAGAAGTCGACCCAGAGGGATAACAATGTGTCGCAAAACCAAACCAAACCAAATTTGCTATACGAACAAAACAGTAAAACAAGGAACTCACTCGCTTGATTTCGTGTCGACCAGTTGTACCCCCACGATCTCCAACGACAGCGCAGCTCTGGCCGACTGGCTCGCCCTACGCCATCTCCTGCTGCTGACAAGAGCTCTCGCTGAGTAGTGCCCCGTCCTTGGACACCTGCGACCGTGTCCATCTTTTCTACCTTCTCTTTGCTTTTCGGTGTCGCTGTCCCTGTGCCTCACTCTCTCCTTCTTCTCTCTATATATATCTCTTAATTCTATCCTTTGAATCCCTCCTTACCCTCATTCCTCGTGAGCTACTGTTGAGGTGTCGCACACTGATGCAGACAGTTACGGGGCTCACTTTTATCTTCTTTTCCATTTAAGAATCGCATAAGAAAAAAACAGCAGCATTTCTCAGCAGATAATAATTTGGATGCTGCACCGGAACCCTTGTACAAGCTGCAAACTATGCTAGTTGGAGTCACGAATGAAGAAATGCAAGCAAATGCAAATTAATGATTACTTTGATTTTGATTGCATTAACTCTGCCATGTAAATAACTGTTTTGTAAAACAATCAACATCATTTATTTCGCCACGAAGGCTCACTGCTTACATGAATGCTCGTAAGTGCTTGTGTTTGGGTTGTCACTGACTGATCAATTAATTCTGTTCGCTGTTAGAGCTCCATGAATTTAATTTAAGAAATCATCTGCTACAAATTTTTAAGTAGTGGTGTGTTTGTGATAATGAGCCCCGAGGTAGCTTCCTTGAATTTTGCCCGTGCAGTGTATCGAGGTGTCTGTTTATTCTGACAGCCGCTCAATTATTCTAACTCTACTTAAATTGAAGTTTTTAGCCCCTTTACAGGTCAATCAATGAGCTTTTACTGTGTTAGAGAAAGGAAAAACCGAAGGTCACTGATGGCACAGGGAGAGGAGGAGGGCATTAATCACACGCTTCAAGCCATTAGTAACCATAAAGTGCGCTAATGTGACAACTGCATGAGGGTGATTGAGTACATTCGTTCGTACCTCTTCCAAACAGGGATATTGGAAAACGGTGCTCCTTCAATGAGAAAATGTTGCACAGGGCAGTGTAAAACAAAAGGAGGTTGCTCCTCTTTAGGGAGCATTGGATTGTTTCATTTAAAGGGGGCGTTCTGCGTCTTAGGTGTTAGTTGTAATAATTCCAGCATTCAGTGATAAATGGCTGCTTGTTCAGTGGTGTGCTCTGTCAGTATGTTCTGTATAATCAGTGCCTGTGTTTCAGGGCCGAGTGGCACCGGTGGCGAATGCGCCGCTGCTGGCGGCGGCGCGCCGCTCTGCTTTAGCCCAGCTGCCTCAGGGGACGCGCACTGCAGCTCACGTGGTGGCCTCCCAGCCCAAGGGACAGCCCAGGGTGGCCCACGTCCCAGCCCTGGTGAGTGCGTCTTTTCTCGGTTCCACACTCGTACTCGCCCTTCGAGGGCACTTGCGCTACTGCCCAAAAGAGAAAAAGCCCAGCACCACATTTTAAGTTTACTTGTATCTAAAGTAGTTCTGATGCATCTACTGCTCTGTCTTTGCTCAGAAAAGGGATGTCCCTTTTTATTTTTCTCTTACTGTGCAACATTGATCCTCCGTTTGCCATGCCAACCTTTCCTTCTCCTAAGCTCCTTCTTTCTTTTCTTCTCCAACTTTTCATGCAACTTAGACACTTGTTCGCTACTTATGCAGCAGTGTGGAAGCTCTCATTAACGTGCTGCAAGAATTATGTGGGTCAAAATAGACAGTGCATTTAGGGTGTCATGAGCAAAAGGTCATGTCATGAGTCACGTGCAGGGCGCTGGAATGCGGCGTCAGTGCGCGAGACCCGCGATGGTGCACATACATGCCACATTCATGTATGAGAAGGCTCGTGGCACGTGACCTGAGTCGTAATGAAAATTCACGAAAAACATGCTGGCACTGTGCATTGGGGCTTTGAACTGGAAAGATCAGGAAGGTCAGCGTCGCTACAGCGAGGGAAGCAGTAGTGCCGCCTGGTTCTGAAGCCTGTCGGCGAAGAGACCCAGGAAGTGGCTGTCGATCTCGTAAGACTCAAGTGAGGCTGCCCTGACTTGCCGCAACCTTTGACCACAGTTCCTGGTGGGCATACAACTCTTCCACTTCGAACCAGAGCAGATGCGGCTCACACCACAGTCGCAACGCCATTGATGAGTTAGGCATAGTCTAACTGAGCCGGAGAAGATGTCAAAGACCGGAACCAACCGGCAATTAGATCAAGCGGCTTGTTCGGCAGAAAAGGACCACGACTGTATAAACTCACGGAGAGCGGCGGCGGCGAACTCGACTAAGTGTCGATGCAGCAAAGGGCACGGAGTCGATGTGGCAACACGACGAATTGCAAGCACGTTCGAGGGTTGAGACGCCATATTGGCTTAGTACTAGCGGCTAGGGCTAGAGACGATTTAGACTTGGCTACAGCCAGTTTAGTTTGACTATGCACAAGCTGTTATTGAATTAATTTTGTGTGTTTGGAAGTGTTTGTTTACGCTTTCGATTTTTTTACTTCGTTCTCATTTTTTTTTGGTGTGATAAAGGGTGTTTGTTTGCCACACCCATCTCCAGTTCCTCTGAACCCAGTCCATTGCAAGCGCTCCCGAAATAATTGTGACAAAAGGGAGACACTGCTCTTAAAAGTATTTATTTATTTCTTGTTCGATTTTGACGATACTTTGTGACTTCATGTATATTTGTGTGTGGATTTCAAGTGGGCAATTATTTTTGTAGTACTGCATAGTTTGCTTCTTATGCAAGTCACCGGAGTGGTGAATATCTGCACCAGTAGGGGGGCCACACTATAACCAAACATCTTCGAAAGGCTGCGTGTGCGCAAAACATGCAAGAGACAGCTGTGCGGTTCTGACTGTTAGGGCATGCGACTGGAGTGTACGTTTGTATCCACTTAAATTCAAAAATGTTGAACAGTTAGCGTTCGCAGACCTGCATTGTCCACAGAAGGGACGCGGGGAAAAAATAAATAAAATAAAAATAAAAAGTGTGCTGTAATGGAAAGATGTTTAATGACTTTTCAGACCTTCTCGTTTATGTCAAATGGCAAGTGATATTTTGCGGGTGTATGGGCGATGTCCAAAACATTATTGACCGTGAACTGCCACAAGAGTGTTAGACACCGGCCCTCATTTTTGTCAAAGGTGTAAGCCACTTGTTCTAAATGTAACAAGTGCAAAATGTGTGGACTCGGCATCAGACCGCACCTTTGGTATTTGGCGGCCACTACTGACAAGGCAGCTAGCATTTGTTAGGCCTAGGTTTGAGTTGCTGTGTCGTAAGCAAGCTGTTATGAGACACTTGCTAAAGAAACACGGAGATCGGACGTAGAAGAGATCGCACTCACAAGCTAAACCGAGGCCAGCACGCGGGAAACGAAGTTTTGTTTGCAGTCGGGAGAACAGCCGCTGCAACTGTTCTGAAAAAGGTCTTCCTAGTTTGTCAGCCCGACTGTTGGTGGTCAAAGGCCAACGCTCGATCACGTTTCAAAGCATTGTCATGAGTGCGGGAATCGAACTGGCATGCACGAAATCTGCACTCTACGATGATGCAGCTATTTTCCCGACTGTTAATCGAACAGAAAAATAGCAATGGATACGGACGCTCGCTTATGGCTAGGCGTGCATGAAAAGTGGCCAAAGCAAGAGCGACGAAGGAGGCAAAGGCTTCCCTGTCACCTATGCAACTACTCCCCCTCTTTGCCCCCCGCACCTGTGTAGAACTGCTGCACCCCCACCCCCATCATCACCCCCTCTTCTTTCTTCTCTGCCCCCTCGCATCTCGTTCTACATCCCCTCCCTCGTAATGCTGTTGTTGCTTCCTGCTCAGCTGGCACACGTGCGATGAGAAGAACGCTCGCTTCTTTGAGGATGTTCTGGCAGCCACATAATAACCGGTCTTTTATCTTGGGGGACTGCACAGTAAGCGGTATGCGTACACTCTCAAACCTCATTAAACAAAGTTGCGTCTTACAAGAAAATTAATTTAATTAAATCTGAAAATTTGTTATAAAGATTATTTATTAGAATCTATCTGTTGCAAGACTTTTTCTTATTTACTTTGTTATGCCTGATATTTTGTTATATCCACATTTGTTATATTCAGGTATGAGTGTACATGGAGGCCTGTGGGAGGGTAGATGGGGGTAAGAAAAAACTGCATTATAGCAGGTCCTACACTGTAATCAGTTATGGTTTAAATGGTCTACACTGTATAATGCATGGTTTTTTAAATGAGAAATATCTAATGTGCCTTATGGGGAGCAAGACTCTCATCAAAACTGAGTGCATTACAAAGCAAATCAGCATATCAAAATTTATTATCTGCTATCAGGACTGTGTACTGTGTAATATTTTCTATTTTAACAGATACACCTTATACTACAAAAATGTCTGCATATTTAAGATTGCCGTACTAATATACATAGACTCAAGACGTTTCATGAAAATAGATCAAGAAATTAAACAAGTTTTTCAAGAGCAAATCCGTGTCACAAGACAACTTTGTGGAAACACTTGTAGCAAATGATATGGGGTACTGTGGCTCCTGTCACTATATTTTCTAGTACTTGAAGTGTTTGGACTAATCGTTCAACAGTAAGGGTTACACAGATGAAATGTCACTTTGACGTTAAGATAACAGTCTACGTGGATTGCGCAGGTCCTGTCCAAGCGCCCCACAATCCCGGCCGAGTATGGCAGCCGAGTTCCGACGGCTGTGCGCCAGCGCTACCTCAACCTTTTCCTGGACGAGTGTGCCAAGTGCTGCAGCACCGAAGACGAAGCCATCCAAAAAGTTTGCCATCTCCTGTGCCATTTTCACAGATGCTTTTTCATTGTGCATTGCAATTTAGTAGCCATCGAACTCTGTCTATAGCCACATTGCATCACGTTTTATTCACTGTAAAGGAAGGCGCGAATACTGTTCAATAAAACGTGAGCCATCTGTGTGCATTACTGTGAAGCACTGTCGTTAAGCCACATCCTCACTGAAATCCACATGAAACCTGCACCCTGACCTTAGCTTCAAGTTTTCCGTATTCTTTCAGTTGGCAGTGCATGAGAAAATATGGTAGTTTGCTTTTCTGTACTTTTCTTTCTCTGCCATAAATGTGGGGCAAAGAAGAGTGGGCCACTCGTGGGACATACAGATACACTACACATCATCGGGTAATGAAGACATACATTTATTAGTTCCTTTTACGCACTGGTGCGCCCATTGGCCGAGTCCTACAAATCAAATAACTACAGTAACATGACAAATAATGTCCTTGTATGCAGATATAACACTCACAACAACATAACTCACCCAATGTACCACAAATGCAGCATTGCCGGCATTCGACTCACTGCAGGGGTGTGTGGGACCGAGCCATGGAATCGTTAGATGGAACTTCTGCTAGTTGTCAGCTAGCTCGCGAAGACCCCAATGAGGATGAGCTGCATTCATCATAACCCTGTGTAACCTCTCTCCCACTGCAGCACCACTGGTGCCATCGCACAAGCGTAGTTTCATTTCTTGCATGATGGCAACTGGGCTAGCTGTTCCACCTATGCTATTGCGCACATGGGCGCCATGAGGGGAAAACAACCCCCTAGACCATGTGCACTGAAAGTGCTCTCGCCAAAAGTAGTTGAGCCCGTTGACCTAGCTGCATTTTCCACCATCATTGGAACTTAGCTGCTGACCTGAAAGTTACTGGTTCAGTGCCAAGTGTGGTGGTTGCATTTCAATGGAGGTGAAATGCAAAAGGCCTGTATTCCAGGACGTCGGTGCACGCTAAGGGACATTAGAACGACGAGATTTCTGGAGCCCTCTTCTACGATGTCCCTCATAATCGTGTTGTGGGACGTGAAGCCCCAGATATTATTATTTCTGTGATACCGTGCTGCACGTACATGTAACGCGTGGTTCCTATTGCAGGCGTTGTCCGAGGAGAAGCAGACCTACGAGCGGAGCTCAGGCAAGACCGTCTACCTGAATGTGGCCGTGAACACGCTCAAGCGACTGCGCCGAGAGTCGGCCCAAGACGGGGGCGCGTCCTCTGCTGGCTCTAGCTCCTCTGGTGCTGGCACCTCTGCTCCCGCGGCAGCGCCCGTCCAGCCCACTAACCGGGTGGTCTCGCACGAGATGGTGCTGCAGGGTGCCCGCGCGGCACGCACAAGCTTCAGCATCGAGAAGAACCGCTATCGCAAGCCACCTCCGGAACTGACGGGTGAGCAGGCCACTTCGCATAGCCTCCCCTATGAAGTCGTCTTTTGGAGTAATAGTGTACCCAGTGGCTTCTAACATGTTGCAGCTGACTCCCAGTAAAGGGAAATTTTCAAGTGGGACTGCTGCCTAAATGGAGCAACTGCCTCTGATATGACTGGTTTCGTACATGTGCCACCCCCCCACCTTCCTCATTGAAAAAAAAAATTAAAAAAAAAGTATTTTTTAAATGTATCTGTTCATTTTATTTCGGTGTGACAACCAGTGCTGTTGATGATCGAAACAACAATAAATCAAGCCATTATATCACAAAATAATGATGCACTAAAAGTCAAAGCATAGTTTTGCAACCATGCTAAATGCTTGTGAGCATCGTGAATGCGAACTACATCAATCAAAGTTTAAAAGTCGCGTCTTTCGCGGCAAAGTGCCATCTGTCGAATGCAGGAGAAATCTTACAGTGCCAATCAAGCACAGCGGCCTGAGAACAGTGCAACAAAACAAATGCATGGCCTCGGAGATGACGGGCACGCAACGTAAAAGCTCGCCACGTGCCCGTCAACTCCGGAGGCCATGCAAAGTGCTCATCGCCCCGACAGCACGTAGCCTGCGACGTTTGTGCACCAGCATCTGGCACTGCATTTTTGTTGTCGGGTTTGTCGTAGTGAGCTTAGTTGAGGACACCTGCTGCGCATGGCCCGTATGGCCGGTATGCTAGCTACACAGCTGGTTTTAAACTTACCGGTCACTTCGTCATTTTTTTTAAAAGCCGGCACGCTGTGTAACCCGTAGAGTCATGCTATAATATATCCCATCTCGAACAGACAAAACGCGTGGTCAGCTTTCATGGAAGTTGGTCGAACATGCACCGGAGCATGGGAACTGAGCAGCTGGACGACACTTTGGCATCGATCCGTGCACGTTCTTTATGAAAGAAAGCGAGAGCTTCGGGCTACAAAAAGATTCGTCACGCATTTTGCAGCCCAAGACGAGCAAAGTAGTCATGCAAAATTTTCGCTGTTATTATAACTCCTGTGACTTTTTTCTACCGCATGATGAACCATACCCCCAAATTGGCGACAACACTTCTGAAAAAAATAAATAAAAGTGGGTTCGTTACGCAAGTAAATATGGTACTTTGGACCCTTCGTCTCTCAAAAAATGCAACTTTTTAATAAATGGAACATATTTTTTTGTCCCTTCAAGTTTCACTTAATGAGAGTCTACTGTGATTTGAACATTCCTAATATTTGGGCCTGTTTATGATTATTATGCTGAAGCTAAAATTTTCTGACATTTTAAGTTTTTTTTTTACTAAATAGCAGCATAAAACTGATTCCAAAAGGTGACAAGTTGTTTTTCAACTGGCTTTCTTGAGCCGGTTTTTATGGAACAGCCTAATATTTCGGTCATGCACCTCCTCCAGTCTCTGCAGTAGAGAAACAACACCATGCAATCGTTACACCTGATAGGTGGAGTACTGTTAATTAAATGCTTCATCAACAAAGACTGGTAGTTCCCTCCGCCTGTGCTGAGGGTAACCGAAGCGTCAGATGCAGCTTACCATTCCTTTTTGTGCATCATCTCCTTGCATAAGTCCGAAATTTCAGTGTGTTGTGTTTTGGAGCAATTGCTGTTTCTTGCCATTTTTTTTCGTATTTTTTATTTCTATAGCATTTTTAGGTTGGCAACTCTGCGTAAAGTTGACTAATGGACGCTTTGCAACCAAAGTGACTTTTCGGTGATGCTACTAACAGGCACTTCAGTGGATACTTCGCTGACACTAATAAAGGCACTTTGGCAATGTACTAAGTTTAACGTCGGCAAAGCTACTAAGGGCACTTAAGGGATGCTACAAAATGGAATTTCGCTGACACCTCTTAATGGCACTTAGTTGATGATGTCAAAGGACATTTCGGTGATGATACTGAAGAGCTTTTTGGTAAAGTTACCAGAGGGTACTTTGGCGATGCTATTCAAGGAATTTCTGTGTAGCTGCTAAAGAGCTTTTTGGTTAGGCCACTCGAGCACTTTGGGGACAGTATTTCAAGGCACTTTCGCGATGCTAGTGAGGGCACTACGGTGATGTAGCTACAGATGGCTACATGCACTCGGGGGTTGAATGCAGAGAAACGTTTCTACGAGCTGTTGGAGGTGTACCGGATGACCCCAGAGCAGCTTGCGGAGTACAACTACCCGCGACCGCATCCAGCGGAGCCAGGGCGTGCAGTGTTCGCCGGAACTGATGGCCGTCAGTATTCAAAATCAAATGGTGAGTTGGCAACTGTGGCTGCATGCATCCTTCTCTCTTTGCTCATGCTGTTCAGAGTGATTTTCAGCTACGTATCGTTCATTATCGTTCCGAGAAGTTCAGTATGATAATAAATGTTGCTCTATGGCAGAGCAAGCCCTGTGTTTGGTTGCACATACTAGGTGAGCGCTGATTATAGGCCATTGATCTATACCGTATTTACTCGATTCTACCGCGCCCTCGATTGTAACGCGCACCCGATTTCCACCGCGAAAAAAAAAAAAAAAAAAACGTAAGACATCGATTGCAACGCGCACCCATTTTTCTCGCTAGCCCGCACGATCACACCACTCGAAAAAATGACTCCTTTCGGGAGCGTCTTCCATTTAAATATGAGGTACGGGCGAAGCTTGTGCCCATCTGACGTGTAACAGAGCATTGCCGTCACTGTAGTTTTACCGTGGACCGATGTCAGCACGCGAACTTGCTTCGCCCTGTTCTTCTCGACGGTTGTGGTGCCAGGCATGTCGAAGTAAAGAGGCGTCTGACCAGCATTCCTGATTTGCCCAAGCAGGTAGCCGTTGTTGCGCCGCAAGTTTAGGACGAACCTCTGAAAACTGTGAAGCTTTTCATCGTACTTCACTGCAAAACTTTTCGGATATGCATGTTCCCCTTCGGAGGGAAAAGCCTTACCTCTTCATAAAGTTAGTTAGCCAGCACCTGCTCGCTTTAAACTGGCTCTGCATTAGACCTTTTTCTAAGACTAATTGCATAGCCCGCACATGGAGCAGTTCTGTCGTCACGGGCCGCTGTGCCGCTCGCTGCTCAAGCACATACTCGCCGAGCAGCTCTTTAATTTGCGGAAACCGACCTTGCTGTGGTCCACTGAAGCCTTTACGTGAAGCTTTGCTGTCGACAATCTTCTGCTTTTGTTTCCGCCGGTCCCGCACGTACGTTTCGGGAACTCCGAATGACCGCGATGCGGCCCGATTTCCGTCCGTTTCTGCACACGCGATGACTTTTCTTTTAAAAGCGGCATCGTGGTGCACTCGAGTTTTTGGAGTCGGCCCTTCCACGTCGTCGATGTTAATGCACTACTAGATGACGAACTCCTCAGCACACGTACGAAGTGCCGCACATGGGAAGCACATAGGCAGAAATGGCCGACGCGCCATGCCGACGCACGTAGGGGGCGGCCATTCTGGATTTGCCGATGGCAATAGATTGACCGCAATTTTTTCGTTCGTACTCGATTCTAACGCGCATGCGACTTATGAACTGGCTTAACCGGGAAAAAGGTGCGCGTTAGATTCGAGTAATTACGGTATTTTAGCATGTAAATGTTACTGAGTCAAATGGGTTCAGCTATGTTCAGCTGAAAAAAAAAAGAAAAGCGAATTGTTATCATTACAGTTAAACCTGCTTATAACGAACCTCCATATAACGAACTCCTCGATATAACTAAGTTTTTCAATTCCCTGCTGTCGCTTCATGGAAGCACATGTATTTGCGTCCTCTTTGTAACAAAATATTAGTGGGAGACAACTTAGATATAACGAATTTTCTCCACGGTCAATCGAGGAATTTCGCTCCGCATTTTGGCACTTTGGTACGAGCATGCACTTTCCGTGACTGCCCTGCTACCAACAAAACGCGAAGTGGCAGCGGCGGGCACCCGGGCTGCGTCCGGCAGGCAGACTGGCCTGCGCCCCACGAGCTAGCTTTGTCGCTGTTTTTGCCGCCACGCTCTCATGCGCGGGTGTGCCCCCCCTCCCCCACTTCTAACCAACACAAAAAAAAAAAAACTACTTTTGCTCGTTGGCAGTGCCACGCCTTTAGTTCGTCACATACATGGGGCCACACTGCATATGGAGGGCACTTTACCGGTTAGTTTTCCACGGTATCCTTGTCTGTGTCCGTGTCGTTCGCTCTTCGTTTTCGACGCCGTGCGCGCATATAGCTTCACTGCGTGGGCATGGTGTGTCTCCCGACAAGGTTCAGCTTTGCTTTTTTTTGTTGCCATAGCAATTATGTATATGGACAGTCTCCGCTGGTAATTTGCCTCCACCGCCGTCATTCACGTATCTATAGTTATGAAAACTCAAGAAAGAGAAAAAAAAAGAAAAAAAAAGCCACCCGAGCTTGGCGCCCAGATTGTCACAATTCGCCAACGTGTGCTTATCTCTCACGTGTACTTTCCCTGCGAATAGGGGGCGGTTAGATGCTTGTGCGTGCGCACTTATCCTTTGGTGGGGAAAATCACATGCCTTCGACTTTGACCGGGGAACGATTGAGTTTAGTTGCCGGGCGCACCAGGATCACTTCGCTCGCTGGACAGGCGCCGTTTGCGAAAAGAGTCCGCTTTTTAAACTCACCGAAGTAACAACTGGTTCACTTGTTAGTTCGCACTCATATCTGTACCTGTGATTTTGTTTCGTGCCTCGTTTTTGTTTAAACAGCATGTTAAGCGTCGAGCACTAAATGTTGTTAGTTTCATCTCGTCCTGTGTATGTTCTTTTCTTGCGTCATTTGTGCGTGAGCAGCGCGCTGTCCGTTTCGATCTGCTTGCTGTTCCAAGAATTGTTGCTATCGCATTCATTGCTTCGCCCATGCGGTGAAACTCTGACACTTCTTTAAAATTTTCGACAATTGTGTCTTCACCATCTAGGGGACGTCAGATTAGGCGCTGATGGAAACTCTCCGAGACCAGGGTGATGACGGATCTTCAGAGGCAGACTCGTAACAGCCGGCGAACTCGCGCCGCACCGCGAGTTCGCCGGCTGGTAGCTTTCACGATTAGTCGATTAGTTCTGACAACATGACGGTGCGTTGAACGCAATGCAGTGAATGCGATAGTGAAAAATTGTAATGTTATAAGAAGTAAGGCTTGCAGCCAACTTAACTCTTTTGGATCCGATATCGCGGAACTCCTACGAAATGCTAGTGTGAGCAAATACGGCCGCTCCTAGGAGAAGTGCTCTTTTCACAGACCCTTCGCGTTGAAACAGCACTGATACTCGCCGAGATAGCAAGCGCTCTAGCGATCAAGAATGCCCTTGAACGCATTCATTATTGCTGCTCGAGCGATTCCTCTTTTCCCCCTCCCCAGGTTGTTTCATGCTCGTTCAAGAAGGGTGGTTTACTTTCTGTATGAATATTCAACTGCAGTTATAACACGCGGGAGATGTTATGCTCTTTCCAGGTGATAGGGATGGGCCGACTCAGTTTATCTCTGCTTCAGCAGCGCTCTCGCGCTTTTACCCGCTCGTGAAAGTTAAGATGCGCGGGGCATGTTATCAATTTGCACTTGTTACGGAACATGGCAGCAATGGCAAAAACCCGCCGATAGTGTCCATATAATGGCTATCACGATAATAATGAAGTTTCTTACTGTAAAATAAGTGTTTTGGGTTAGCTCTGCCTTCAGCCCCCCTTTTGTTTAATTTGCGCTTTTATTTTCTCAATTTTCGTACCGAACCTGCATATAATGAAATCCTATTTATAACGAATTTTTCTGGGAATTTATCAATTTATTTATACCCAGTGTACAGTTTACTGTACATGCCGAATACTATTCTGAAGATGGCCAACCAAATATTCCCTTGAAGCTCCATTCTTATCCTTAAAAATGCCCACTTTTCGTATCAGGAATCGTACTTGCATAATCCTTTTAGGTTGTATCTGCTCTCATTTAGAATGTAAAGTCTTACAGGGGGGCTCACTCTATTGGCAGTATATGAAATTAGGCTCTGGAATGATGTTTTACGACAGTGTGATCATTTGCTATGGGTGTGAACTTTGGAGGGGCCAAGGGACCCTCTCATAATTTGAGGGGCAAGGGAGCTAATATTTGACATTAATTTTATTTAGGCGGAAGCCATGTCCTGTCTTTTTTGTTCTTTATTTCGTGTTTGTTAACTCAGTTAAAGAGCCTTCATGGTAAGGCCTTACATGCCTCATCAAGTGCCGAGTAAGTGTGGAAAACGGAGAGAAGACCTGGACCTGCACGTCTGGCTACGTCGAAGGTAGCAGAACAACTGAGCGAGCCAGTACTCTTTCTTGCTTCTTTATTTCAAACACGTGAAACAAAAACTTTTAGGGTGACACTACACGATTGGTATTACGCTGATATCATTACGATGTCACGGCTCAGAAAAATTCTACAGCCTGATGTCACTGACTGCACGACAACGTCTCTCTGAGTCAAAGGGGCAGTCGACAGAGGAGGAAGAGAATAACGTTTACGCTAGGTGTGTAAATCTTAAGAAACAGCATAGCTTGCTGATCTGAGGGGACGCTGAAGTGAAAGAATGTATTGGTTTAGATCAATAAAGTATAAGCTGAGAACTTTAATGTTGTTAGTAATACCATCATAACTTAATTATTAGAGAAGAAAATCAAGGCAAAAGTACCATTTTAAAATTTCGTGCTTAGATCCATGCAGTGACATCACAAATTGTGAAGTGTATTTGTCGTATTTCGCTGATATGAAATTTTGCTGAAACTTGGTACGTTATGTCTGTGGCCCCATTAGCACACATTGTGCTCCATTTTTACCTATAGGAGCAACCTATAGGCCTTAGTGAACACCGTCAAAATTTATGATGTCGCAGTGTTCAAGTTGTCACCGCCGATATTTTTTTTTGAGCATCTTCTAGCCTACCAGGCGCCTTCTCGCTGCGAGCGCAGTGATTTTGGAACTGCAAAAGGGCAATTCAACGAATAACAGAAAAACCGTTTTCCTTCTTAGTGGCTGTTTCTTTCACGTGGCCTTTGCACAGACAGAATACTTGAACCACTGCCTGTCACAGACCTTGCCAGAGTGTCCACACACTACTGCCAGAAAACTAACAAGCACACCTGGCTGTAGCACTCCCTGTAGAAGCGCAGGCCTTTTGTCCCTTCCACTTGACCCTCACCACACTGTGCAAACTCGGCGTGGCGGCTGCTTGGATAGCTGGTGGGCGTGGCTTGGTGGCGACCGCTCTTTGGCACATGCATGGCTAGACGAGGTTAAACCCAGGTGTTGCGTATCTGTGACTTGGTTATTTCTAGGCAATGATTCAGAGATTTTTTTGCGTACAGTGAATGTTTTAAATCGAGCTTTACATGGTAAATTTGGTAAGTATGTTCAATTCTTCAATTTATTTTTTTTCTGCAATCCTATAATCATGTTTTACATCCTGGTGAAACATTGGACCCAAATAACTAGGATAAGTCGAGAAGAAAGTATTTTACTGGTGGGCTGTCGTGTACGGCTATAAGAAAATTGGACTTCACTAAATGCAAATCTGCTGCTTTCCCTTGGCACAGTGCCACCATATTGGCACCATCATAAAGAAGATAGATCAGAGCTCAAGATAGCCACAAAGCTGCATTTCTCTAATGAAAAATGAAGCCAGCTCGCTTTCGAGCTCTATTTTCTTGGTTTCTAGCTCCACTTTCTTTGAGCTCCATCTTCTCACCTTTAATTTTTCGAGCAGCTGTTGTAAATCATCTGTGTGCCACTTCCCAACAAATGAAGCATAGCCATTCCGTTTTCTTCGCTTAGGTCCTGAGAGACTATTGGTAAGTGCTGTAAAGCTGTCTATATTTGTCTGCACATCAAACAGATCTTTATAATTGGCTTTTTGTAAAACTTGTTAGTAAGACAACATGCCCAGCACATTAAAAATATTCGTGTGGGCTTAATTTAATATTAGAAAGTAAACCAATAGCATTATGGCACACAATGGGCTCTTATAAATATCCTTATGCAGATATATTTATTAACTTGTGTCCAATTATTTCATTAATTTTTTGGGATGACAATGAGAGTCTATGAAGTGCTGTAACTCAAGAACTACATTGGACAGCTGAAAACCTATTTCAGTTATGATATCAGCATAGTAAATTACATCTGCATGACAAATTTGATAACTTTATGTCCATAAATAACAATAATAGTTTCCATTGCCACATCCAAGAAGATTATGGCTTTCACTTTCTAGTGGCTTTATTCAAATGCACAAGGGACTGTGTGACCTATTAGGGGCAAAGCTCCTAAAGCCGTGCGTTTGTTAATGCATGTCTGTGACCGGTTCATAACCACCTAGTTGTACGACTCACTCAGCAGATAGGTGGTGCTAGTGTGAGCGACAGACAGACAGATGGGTGGACGTGCAGGCAGGCAGACAGGCAGACGGACACACGTACAGACAGACAGACACACGTACAGACGGACACACGTACCGACACGCACACGGACGTAGACAGACGGACACACGTACCGACCGACCGATGGGCGGACAGACAGACGAATGGATGCACGCACGGATGGAAGCAAGAACGAACAGATAGACGAACGCACGAACAGAAGCACAGATGAACAGACGCTTTGCACCACTCATCATCATTGACTCCGCACATATGCTGTGGTTTTTCGTAAGCAGCACACACGCACCTTGAATTTCTTTTGTACCAGTTTGTACAGCAAGTGGGTAATCTCTTGTTCTTTGTGATGTATGCCAAAGGAGGGGCATTTCCATGGAGGTGAAATGTTGGAGGCCTGTGTGCTGAGCAATGTTGGTGCCTGCTATAGAACACCAAATGGTAAAAATTTCTGCAGCCCTCTCCTACGATGCCTCTCATAGTCATGATTGTGGAACGTAATACTCCAGATATTAATTTTGGGGTGGGAAGGAAGGAGTAAGGGCTGTCAAGCCATGGTTTGTTTCCCCCCTCTTCTGATCTCGATGCATGCCTATGCCATTGGCCTTTGATTTACACTCACGATTAATTCGTTGCAGCGGATGACTCATTTGCCATGTGCAGTTACCAATAGCTTGCAGTTGAGTGCATTCCTTTCTGAAATTCTTCCCATGTTTGTCTGTATGCAGGCTCGGTGCTCCGATGCAGCCGGTGCGGTGCCACTTTCTCGCTGACGGAAGACGGCGACTATGTGCGCCCCGAAGAGTGTGTCCACCACTGGGGTCGCCTCTGGAAGAAGCGGAGTGAGTGTCATTGACCCTGAAGTTCTTATTCTGGCTACGTTGCACTTCAGGAGTCTGACTGCTAAACTGGCTTGCTGCGTCTGTGCATTGCATTGTGTTAGTGCAAGTAGGGGCTGCCTAACCTGAATGGATAGTTGCTGCTGCCTAAGATTTAAGTAGACACATGCAGTCAAGCTAATAGAAACATTTGGCAGGTTACAGAAATGCAGTACGCAAGTACGATAAAACAGTGTACCGTATTTTTGCGTGTATAATCCGCCCCTGCATATAATCGGCACCACCACTTTCAGCTCACCGAGAAAGAAAAAAAAATCCTAGCATATTGCCCGCACATTTGATATACAGGAAAGGCTGTACAAAAGCTACTGCTCAAGCAACATAGCACATATGTAGACAGAAAAACCTTTATTTAGCAAGCAGAATACGCTGTCTGCAAGGCCAGTCACAATTCACTCACTGTCGCTGCTCTCGCTAGAGCTATCACTTGAGCCGCAGTCCTCACTATTATGCACAAGGTCATCTTCGGTTCCATCCATGTTGTTTGTGACGCAGCATTTCTTGAAACTTTTTCGCACCATCTCACCTGGAATGGCCTTCCATGTCTCGACAATCCACTTGCAAAATAGGGCAATATCAGGCCTTCAGACTCGTCCTGTCGGCGTCAAGTCGTAGCAGCCTTCGGCCATCCACTCGGCGTAATAGCGCTTGGCATGCGCTTTGAAGGGCTTGTTAAGCGACAAATCTAGAGGCTGCAGCATTGACGTCATTTCACCAGGTATAACAACTAAGTCGGTGCCATTGCGTGAAAGGCGGTCCTTCACTTCCTCAGTTGTGTGGCCGCGGAACGAGTCAAGAACGAGCATGGACCTATTTGCGAGCATCGCACCGGGCCTCTTCTTCCATACCGTCTTGATCCAGTCTACGAACAAGTCACTGTTCATTCACGCGTTCTTGTGTGCGCGCACCACCACACCGGCAGGCAAATGAACCTTTGGTAGAGTTTTCCTTTTCAAGATGGCGTACGGTCGCAGTTGCGTGCTGTCGGCGAGGGCACAAAGCAAGACTGTGATGCGCAGTTTCGTGTTCCCGCCGGTCAGCACGCTCACCGAACTGCTGCTCGTCTTCTCAATCGTTGTGTCCCACGGCATTTCAAAATAAACAGGAGTTTCATCCGCATTGCCGATTTGCGAGAAAATGTAATTGTGCTGCTTTCGCAGGCCAATTACATATCTCTGGTACTTGAGCAGCTTCTCCTCATAAGAAGCCGGCAAGCGTCGACATATTGTAGTCCGCCGTCTGATTGAGAGCCCTTGCCGGCTTAATAAAGCGGTGCAGCCATCCGCGGCTCGCACAGAACTCGTGAGGTAGGCCTAGCTCTCTCGAAAGTCGCCGCGCTTCTACTTGGGCCACTTCGGTCTATACGGCGTGACCTTTGCTTCTCACATCTTCGATGAACTTTACTAGCTCCGCCTCCAGCTCAGGGTAGGCACCGGTCTTGGGGCCACGAAATGACCTACGGTTGCGGTGCGCAGCTTGTAGGCTCTCTTTCTTCTTTCTTCACGGTCGCACGCAAATCTCGTCCACATCGTGCGGTCTTCCCGCTTCGCGATTTCCAAATTCCTCGGCGACAGCGATGATCTTTTAAGCTTTTCCTGTGCCGTGAAGGCCTGCCGCCGTACACTACTCACGGTGACAGAACAGATCGACTTAGGCTTGGCGAACAGGTCGAGATGTGGAGAACTAGCGGCATCAGCGAGGTAAAGAGCGCTCACACTCGGCGACAACTTGACAGCACTACCCCTTCTAGTACACTGTAGCAGCACCCTGGAAACAACAGAACCGAAATGCATGCCTGCTACCGCATCAAAAAGTAGTACATTAATTTACTGATAATATCTCTATAGGCACTATAAAATCTCATTTGCCTTGCTGAAATAAATACTGCTTTATTTATTATGGAACTTACTTCATTTATTATGGAACTTTCTTAGACAGCACCACCTTTTCGGCAAGCCCATTCCAAAATTAAACATGGCGTCCGTGACGTAGGGACATGTGGAGTGTCACTGAGCGGCCGCGAACGTCCAAAAAATATACTTGTGGTGTGACAGTGAGATTTTACACTGAACAATCGAATTGTCTCTCCCCAAATGTTTTTCTAAACGCTTCAACGATGCAAGCAAGCGAAACCAAAATCGACCGCAAGCTGCCGTGCTACTTGCGGAGCAACTCGAATTTGCGGAAACCGCCTCCGTAGCCTTCGCTACACTGTTAAGGGGCTTCACAACACAACACGCATTGCCGTGAAGCAGCACTATAGGAAAAACCCCGCATATTATCTGCACCTCTTTGACTTTGCCACTGAAATTTTTGGGTTTTTGGTCAGGGTTATACGCGCGAAAATACGGTAGTAGCGCTTCTCCTTTCCTTCTCGTGTGCTTTCCGCTCCCAATCGCAGTGATGGTGCGTCTTCCAAGGGACACATTCTCGTTAACAAAGCATAAGCTGAGAGGCTACAATGAGACGTGACATCTCCACAGTAATTTTTGAAAAAAGAGTTTGTGCTCTTTGGGTGACTTCACTGGAAAACGGTCTACGACCCTTAAAGTTATGCCGTACTCTCATACGGTGTCTTATTTGCATACTGTATTTTTAGAACTTGCTAAAGGCTCTAAAGTAGCGCACAACTGAAAGAAGGGAAACTGTGTCATAGTGTCCATCTCTTGTTAGGTGCTACACATTGAAGTCAACAGACAGTTAGGCAAAGGAAAGCATAGCAGGCAATGTTTTCAGATAGTAAGTGAAGCAGAGAAATTGTAAAATTGAGGGAAAAAAAGTGGGTGAAAAGACAACTTTTTGTTGGTGTGTGTGTGGGGGGGGGGGGGGGGGGGGGCACGCTACAATTTGCGCTGCTATGCCGACACTACTGCTGGTCCATTGTATTGGCTGGTTCTGCGTGTATAATTCTGGGGTGGTAGCAGTTGTGTAACGACCCTTTTGCCAGTAAGCATTCTCACGTGTGGCGTGCTTTGATGTGATACAAGTTTCACGTGGTGCAGTTTCGTGCAGCACATTTTCATGTGACACTGGCTCCTCGTTCGCAGTTGCGGGAGCCCTGGAGAGTCGCTACAGCTGCTGTGAGGGTGACGGGGAGTCGGACGGTTGCTGTGTTGCCAAGGTGAGCTCTGTTGTGCGCCGACACCCCTCACCATCTTTCCACATCCAAAGAAACCTCACCAGCTTTAAGATTCCACTCTACTGAGCACGTGAAACACTCAGAAAGAATTTTGAACTTCGAGTAATCTTTCATTCAAAACAGTGGTCATGTGGCTCTCTCCAGGTTCCGTTTTTGAAAACTTGGGGCTCACCACTTTCTCATAATTAAGAGTGCTTTGGCACACTCATGGGATGCATGGCACGCTCATGGGATTTTTTTCTTTGTCAGACACAATACCAGTAAGAAGTAATAAACAATAAGGCAAAGTAAAGTGAAGAGGACATTATTTGTGCGTAATTATAATATAAACACGAAAAAAGTAAGGTGAGTCAAAATACAATGTGCTGCTGGCAGGGACCGAACCTGCAACCTTTGGAAGGTTGCAGGTTCTGTTTGATAAATGTGAAGAAAGTGAAGTGGATGAAAGGACAACTTATCGCTGCTGGCAACCAACCCTGCAAGTTTGCAGGCTCAGTTTTCACGGGCGGAAAGTTGTCTTTCCTTCCAGTCTAGCACTGTCCTAATTGCATCATCGTCTCAACATTGCATATGCAGTGAAACCTCTTTAAACCGTAGTTGGCCAGAGCTCGGAAAAAGTACGTGCTAAACGGTAGTACTGCTTAACCAAAATAGCGTCAGGTCGCTCACTTACCTGTCAAAAAAAAACTTTCAGGGAGTGCAATGAAAGAACAAAAAACGTCCAGTAACTTATTAACTTCGCGTGACAAAGTCTGTAATCTTCATTTGACGACGCGGCGGCCTAGCAGCAACGACAGCGGCCTCAAACTCGCTTATGCTGTAAGCCAGCTTTTCCGCTAGCCCCCTCTTCTGGGCAAATACCCGCATGATGCTGACGCAATGCGCAGCTTCGGCCACTGTCGGACCTGGATCACCCGTGTTGTCGCTTTCCTTGTCGTCCTCATTACTATCATTTGGCGACACTTCGACAACCGAGACAACAATGGCTTCGTCGGACATGTCCGGAGATGTCTGCACATCGCTGTCTGCATCTCTGAAGTCGGGGAAAGAAATGCCTTCCGTAACGCCCTGCCGCTCCAGCACTTCAGCTAGCAGAGTTTCGCAAGCTTCATCTACGATGTTCGAAGTCTGGTCGATGGTGTCACTGCCGTCATCTGCGTCACCCGCACACACACTGAAGCCAGCACGCTTGAAGCAATTTTGAACTGTCGTTGCTTCAACCTGCCGCCACGAGTATTCGAGCAGATGAATCGCTCCAATCAGGTCGATGGAGAATAATTTGCCACATTCAGTGGCGAGAAGAAATCTGTGCAGCAGATTGTTCTTGTAGAGCTGTTTTACAGCTCGAATGATGCCCTGGTCCAAGGGCTGGGCAATCGCTGTTGTGTTTAATGGCAGAAACGCCAGCTGCACAGGCGACGTGCGCCGAAGCGTTGTCTAAAATAATAACAACTCTTATTATTTTATATATTTATTTAAAACATACTGCAGTCCGAAGACCAAGCAGGTGGGCAGGGATTAATTACATAGAAAGCATCAATCCGCATGGTAAATTGGTACACAATTCTGAAAACAGTCGAACAAGTGTGAAAAAAAAAAAAATAGCAGTACACAAAGAAACATAGCGGCACAGTGAATGTTTAAAATATTGCAGAAAGTACACGCTTTTCAAAATCCGACACATCACGCGCCGAAAACACATCAACAGGCAATCTATTCCACTGCTCGATTGTGCGGGGAAAGAAGGAGTGCTTAAAAAGATTAGTGCGTGCAAAAATTGGAGTTAGATTGTGCTCATGGGTGCTTCGAGTTGAACGAGATAAGAGGGGCTGAATATAAAGTCCTGGATTAATATTGAATTGTTGGGAATTAAGCAAAAACAGAAATCTTAGACGCGCAACCTGCCTCCTGTGTTGCAGGGTCATTATATTGTTGTTTTCCATGAGAAGCGATGGAGAAGCTCGGCTATGATAGCTGTTAAAGATGAACCGGACTGCCTTTCTTTGCACCATTTCTAATTTGTGAATGTCTTTTTTAAGGAATGGGTCGCATGCTGCGCTTGCGTACTCGAGTTGCGGCCTAACAATGGAATCATAAGCTAGCAATTTAACACGTGGAGGAGCGGCTTTTAGTTTGTGCTCTTCTGTTCTTAGCCGCAAAACGACGATCGATGAGGCGCACGTACTCCTCAAAGAGTTTTGCCGTCATCCATGCTTTGGTGTTGCTGCGATAGATGACCCCTCAATCGGGAGTCTTTGAACTGGGAGTCTTTGAAACTTCTTGGCTTCGCCAACTTTCCGATCACGAGGAGCGGAGTTTTGTCGGTTCCAGTCATGTTAACGCAAAACGCCACTGATATTCTGTTTTTTGCATGCTTGCCGCCGGTGCACGTCTCGCCTTTGAACGCGAGCGTTTTGTCTGGTAGCAGCTTAAAGAATAGCGCCGATTCATCCATATTAAAGATGTCATCAGGTGCGTAGTTTTCCAAGATGTTCTTCAGCTGACCATTTTGCCACTGCTCCGTGCCATCCATGTCAGCAGCAGCATCTGCTCCCGAAGGATTCCTCGTGGTAATGCCGTGCCTCGCCATAAATCTGGCCAGCCAGTCATTGCTGCAGGTGAAGGTGTCATGGTTGAGCTGCGAGGCAAAAACCGGGGCCTTCTCCACGAGCAGGGGTCCGCTGGTAGGCAGATTTTTTGACCGTGCAGCTTTTAGCCTTTTCACCAGCGCCTCCTCTACATCCGAAAACGCCGAACCGCGTAGCCGGCACCTTTTTGCAGTTGCAGCAGCACTGTCGAGCAACTTCTCTCTGGAATTCCATATTCCACACACAGTGGTTAACGGCAGGTTTTTTTCGCGTGCCAGCGCCGATTTTTTCGTGCCACTTTCAATAGCATGAATGATGCCCAATTTTTCCTCTATTTTCAGCACTCGATGCTTTTGTCCCAGCTTCGGCATGACGCAAGTACGAAGCAGCACAAGCACACATACACAACACGTGAAAAACGACGCGAGAGCTGTACGGCACAGATCAACCAGAGAACACCTATGCACGGCGCCAAAAGAACAAAGAAAGCAAAGCAAGCGCACACCGTGTTTGCGTGTTTGTACAAAGCGCCATCGGGTGGACAATACCAGAAGCCTAGCCGGCCGAGTGCTTCTTGTTGCAGAAAAATTCAAGAGATGGCGCTCACCAACACAGCCGCCTAAAGCCCCTAGATCTAGAAAGTAGCGACACTCTCCTCCGCGCGCGCGTTTTCCTCCTCAATTCTCCTCGGATTTCTCCCCTCTCCCGGCCGGCGCGGTGCGCACGGCACGCTGAACCCTAGACTGGCTCGCTGCAGCCGCATTAGATTCAATGCGCGCGCTTGTTTAATCGGCTCCTTGAAGCATTATATGAGAATATGTCCCTTAAGAAAGAGTCGTGACGAAAGTAGGCTTCCCATAGAACATTATGGCAGACATATTTTTTAAGACGATTCAATAAATACGAGCGGAAGCGCTTCGAAAAAATGAGCATACCAGCTGGCGGCTTAGCGGTTTACCTCTCCGTCGCCGCTTCGGCTGTCTGTAACGCGGATGTGTATTAAGCGCATGTAATGTAGGCAGCACATGTATAGACAAGAACTTGATAAGTGCTGCAGTGTCGCTTTGTAAAATTCATGTTGTGTTGGCGAAAAGCAAGCATAGAAGTCACCGTGCGTGCCTGGCTTCCGTCACGATGAAACGACGAGATATTGCATTCCATTAACTTTGGGACTTACCTCAGTCTGTTAAAAAAAAAGCAAAACCCACCGCTCAGATGGAAGCTGCACACACAAGCACACACGAACGCACGAGTGCTCGCACACAGATACACACTCGCACGCACATACATACACACAAGCACAAACGCACGCACATGGAGGCGCACACGTACACGCACACACATACGTGCGCATACGTACATGCACACGCGCGAACGCAGACGCGCAACACGGAGCTCATGCAGCACAACACACGCAGAACACAGCTCACGCAGGAGCACGCATACACACGCACACACATACACCGGCGCGAATACACAGACAAACGCACGCACACACGTCTGCACACGCACACACGTCTGCACACGCACATACACACGTGCGAATACAGACGTACAGAAAAGCACGAACACGCAGGCGCACACATGCACACACATACGTGCGCCCGCACGTACACGCACACACATACGTGCGCATACGTACACATACACGCCCGAATGCAGACATGCGCAACACGCAGCACAGCACACGCAGAACACAGCACACGTAGGCGCACGCTTACACACACACACACACACACACACACACACACACACACACACACGCACCGGCGCGAATACATAGACAAACGCATGCACACACGTCCGCACAAGCACATACACACGCGCGAATACAGACGTACAGAAACGCGCGAACACACAGGCGCACAAATACACAGACACATAAGCGCGCATATGCAGTCGCATACATACACACACGCATACACGCAGGCGCACACATGCACACACATAAACGCACACCCGCACGCACACACACACATACATGCGTAGGAATTACACACGTTAATTTACAAATTACACACATTAAGAAAACTAACGCACGTGCTAAAACACAAGAAAACTATCTCAGGGCACAGAGAATTACAAAAAAAGCTCAGCGACTCATTCAGACCCAGCTATATCCATATTTATATGTGCTCGCTATTAAACTGAACGGAGAGTCCAGCGATACAAAGAGCATTAAAATCTTCGTACGACTTTATCTAGAGATTTAACGAAATCGGTAACACTTACCTCGCAAAGAACGACGTGTTTAGAAGGGGCGAAGTCCTTTCTCCCGATGTTGTGGATCCACTGCTTTCTGCGCACGGCATTCCTATTCCTATCTCCTCGTGGGATATAAAATAATCTTACTCCTTTCTCTGACCTGCTGCTGCACTGATACGCGCAACAGCCAGGCATTGCCACGAAAAACGAAGCTCACGATTCTACGCAAAAAAAAAAAAACACACGTTCAGAGCGGCAGGGTCGGCGTGGCGCCTGGAGGGTTCATGGCGTGCGTGATTGACGAAAAGCGCGCGAAGTTTGCTTGCGCGCGCGTTTCGTGACGTCAGGGTCATCTGACTGGGCGGTATCGCCCGCCACAGCCATTCAGCGCTTGGGATGCGCGGGCTCCGCGAAAGAGGGGGTGAAAAAAGAGGAGGTTGCCGGCGCGCCGAGAGAGTGCCGGCGTGGATAAAGGAGCGTCGCTACTTTCCAACATCTAGGGGCTTTACACCCGCCATCATCATCAACACAAACATGCGAGGCGTGTTTTAATCTCAGGGGCTTGCTGATCTGTCGGGACGACCAGTGGGGGACGACATGCCGCGGCGAATGCGCAATGAAAATTGGAAAAACTACTTATTAACCGATACATACGCGATAAGCTGGTACGGCTTATGCGGATACAAAATGCATTATGTTCATTGCCCGCCTAGTTGGGGATTTGACTTCACTACATTTAAAATGAAACTACTGTTTACGCGGGTACGGTTTAACGAGGTTTCACTGTATCAACCTGTTGCGCAGGGTCACGTGCACGAGGGCCCTGAGCCGAGTCAGCTGACTGGTTTTGTGTCGACGCTCGCCAAGAGTCCACCACCTGGGGGAGGTTGCCCTGGAGTGTATGCGCTTGATTGTGAAATGGTGAGACCTTCACTTGTGGCATTGAGTACTCTTGAAACTCTTCAGCAGTGCTGCTGGTGAAAAGTAAGCCATTTCGTGGGTGCATCTTAGATGTACAGGAAAGCTCTTTTATGTAAGTTTGCATGCTGTCACTTGTGGCAAATTACCATGTATTCATAACATCTTGCTTTATCATTCATCAAGACTTGGAAGTCCTGTACTTGAAGGTCCAAATGAAGGTCCAAATGTGATTTTACAGCACATTGTCGAATAGTTTGAGCACTGCTTCAGTTAATCTTGTTTCGGTAATGTAAGCATTGTAACTTGTGCTGGCACAAGTTATCTTATAAGAAAGAAATGTCTGGTAACGGTAAATACCAAAAAAAGTGGCAGGCAAATTACATTCCAGATTCCTGAACCCTTCGCACTGCTGTCATCATCAATGCTGATGGGCAGTGGATTATTTACAGTGCTGTGGCAACGGTTGGAGATAAAAGAAATATGGTTGTGCTGCTGAATCGTATGCCAACAGAAATTAAGGAGGGACGTGGCAATGAAAATTATCTTTGTTATTTATGAAGCTAAAAAGATGAAATTTGGCATGCAGATGTCATTTGTTGTGCTGACATCATAACTGAAATTGGTTTTGAGATATAATAAACTTTCGAGTTACTACACTTGATAGACTTATTGTGATTTCAAAATTAATTAACTAATTAGATGCAACTTTGTCAAAATCTTTGCATAAGGATATTTACATGGGTCCATTTTGTGCCGTAATGCTATTAGTTTATTTTTAATATTTAAGGAAGCACACAAAATGTTCTTCTGAAATGTTCTGGACATGTTGTCTTACCAACAACTTCTACAAAAAGCCAACTACAAAAGTCTGTATGATGTGCACACAAATATGGACACCTTTACGGCACTCACCAATGTCTCAAAACCTAAGTGCAGGAAACGGAATGGCTATAGCCTAATTTGTTGTGAAATGGTACAGGAATGACTGACAGCAACTGTTCAAAAATTGAAACCTGAGAAAATGGAGCTCAAAGACATTGGAGCTACAAGCTGATAAAATGAAACTCTGAAGGAAGCTGGCTTTATTTTTCATTGGAGAAATGCATCTTTGTGGTTATCTTGAGCTCCAATCTGTCCTCTTTATAATGATGCCAATATGGTGGCACTTTGCCAAGGGAAAGCTGCAAATTTGCATTTTTCTATGCCCAATTTTCACAAAGCTTTTGACGACAGCCCACCAGTAAAATGCTAGTTTCTCAACTTCAGTTACTTATTTTGATATAAAATCGCACCAGGATGTAACACATAGTCTCAGGATTACAGAAAAAAATTAATTGAAAAACTGAACATTTTGACCAAGTTTACGATTCCCATTGCCACGTCCCCCCTTAAATTGGCAGTGATGATATCCGTGTCTACAAGAGTAACTGTACTCGTATGTCAACCCCAAACATTTCTCAGATGAGGCAAGAAAGGCCCTTGAAATCGGTTTAAGTGTACTTTATTTATCCAACTTCTGACAGAAAAATTTTTTCATCTTTGAGAAAATATATCACACTTGTGTGTACTCGTAGTATCAGAAATAATCTTTGGTCCTTTTTCATCTAATTGTTAACAGGAAATGTAGGTGTACCTCGAAGTGATCTCTGTCTTTTTTCAAAACGACTTTTTTGGGTGTTAGTGAACTTTCTTCACAGCAATTTATGGCATAGGCAAACAAGAAGTCTCATATGTGTGAGCTGGTAACATTCACGTAACTGGAATCGGTATAAGTAGCCCAAGTCCAAGTATGTTTGTATTGTCTTAGCTTAAAAGGAAGAAAAGAAACATTCATAAGTAGCAATTTCGTACATGGACAAGCATAAAATACTGTAACTAAGTTAGCTTATGTTGTGGGCTCACAATTTTAGTTTGACTTACGTAAAGCGTTAGTGGCTACCTTTGTACAAAATTGCAAAGCTCTGCAATTAGTAGTTGAGAAGAAATGAGTATGTTTGTCTAAAAAATAAAATGAAAATTTTAAATATGCTTAATAGCAGAAGTAACTAGCCGCTGTCTAATGAAACATGCTCCCCAGGGCCATCGTCTCCTGTAATAAGGTATACTGTGAACAGTTTTGTGATCTTCTGTGAAATTCAGTATACCCCGACTACAGTAGATCCCAGGTATATCGAATTACTTGCTATATTGAACAGTTGATAAATCTCTTTGAATTCCCCATGCAGAAGTAAAGGACTGTTGCACGCATATATTGAGCTTCTGCAGAGTGTAATCTCCAATATATCGAATGCTGCTCCAGGCCGAAGCCTAGAAAGTGCATTTATTCTGACAAAGATTGATCATTTTTCGGCCGTGTTTCTAATAAGTTTCGATTCTCAGTCGCAAGTGACACAAAGGTGGTGTATTTCAGTGGTTCCGCAGCACTTTTTGTGAGTGCATCAGTACATGATGCATGATATGTCATAAGTTGTAACGTGTGGACACTGTTTTTCAAAGGGTCCAATTGCCAAACGCACCGAAATCAGATGAATGCAAAGTGACTTGGTGGCCTTGTCGCAGTGTTCACGTTCTCTTTCTTGCTTGTTCGTGCACAATGCTATAGAGGCCCAAAAAGCATGGCCTTCAAGATCCGCAACCTTATGACGTGTCTTTGGCGTTTTTTAGTTATAAAGTACACCTCTCTGAAAATGCACTTTTTCTTGCTTTTCGCTCTCCGCTACCTACAACGCCCCTTGTGTCATCGACATCTGTTTGTGGATAGGGTGGACAGCGTTGTCAATTGTGGCTTGTCAACTTCAGTAGTTCTCGCTTTGTTCTTGCTGAATCTTTTTTCTGGAGGCGAACCACAGATTGAATTGCTCGTAGTGATAACATTGATGGCTGGTGCTTGGAACAACGTCAAGCAAAGCGCCGTCGTGCACAGTTTTTTGCGGGCTTCAGTGTCAGGTGACGACTTCGGGTGTGCCATCACTGCTGACAACAAGGTACTGTGCCTTAGTCAGTTTTGCAAATTGTTAGCATTCTCGGGTGCTATATCAGACGGCAGTACAGAAAGAGACTTCATCGGTGCAGATGACGATGTCGCTGTTTCTGAGTGCATCGATTCTGATATCATGGCTGGCTTTGTCAGTGCTGTGGAAGTGGTCCCGTGCTGTTACGAATCATTACAGCTCTGTGCTAAACAACATTTTACTGTGCTACATAGCTTGTAAAAGTGTTCAGCGTTAATCACCGTGCTTGTAGGCCAAGGTGCTGAACTAGGTTAGTTTTAAAGCTTTAATGCTCGATTAATGATAACGACTTGGTGAACTTGGCGGCGTGCAAGTAAAAACAAGTCTACGAACTTTGTCACGCGAAGAAGTGCAGGAACTTGCAAAAAGAAGTTGTCACCTTTTTTTTTAAAGCATACTGCGAGCAAATCGTCACATTATTGCTTATTACGATTTCTGAAAGCCGTTTCAAAAATTGTAATACATTAATATAAGCTTAAAAAACACATATTTCTTATATGAAGCATCGATATATCGAACAATTTGCAATCCCTTTGAGTTTGATACATCCATGATCGTCTACTGTAATGGTTTTAGTTTCACAAGCATTCAGTCATCTAACAGTCCTCAAGGAACAAAGCGCCAGCACACGAGATTTCGCCTTAAAAATTCCTTTTCTTTCTTTTTTTTTTTTTTTTTCATACTGTGCAGTGCTACACGTCCGAAGGAGTGGAGCTCACACGAGTCACGGTGGTCGGCTGGGACCTGAGGCCCGTCTACGAGAAGCTCGTGAAGCCGCGGGGACAGATACTGGACTACAACACGCGGTGAGTGTGTTGTACAGCTCGCTATTGGTGACCCTGGCCACCTAACTGACCTGTTTTGTGCGTGATGTGCACACAATGAAGCCTTGATAGTGTGAATTTTTACAGGATTAAAAAAATGTATATTTCTTATGAATTGCTTAATTATTGACGTCATCTAAAAAACCAATCAAGTGCTTAGTACGCATGCACTTATTTACCAAATGAATTCTATTATTAAAACGGCTATCATCTGCTTATAACAACAATTATTTTCTAACCACTGCATTGACTTGAAACAGTTATGACATCTATCGTGATGTTACTGATGAATTTGATACCAACGAAATGCGAGTGGTAGTACGACTGCTCTCTGTTTTCAACTGCTCCCACCATGCTCATGACATTGTGCCCTCATGGCACCGACTTAAAATGAATTTTTTCCAGGGAAACTGATGGTTGCGGTCAACTTGGTCACAGTTTAGAGGAAATTCGCAGCAAGTTGAAAGGAAACTCAAACTGCTGTTCGCTGCATTTCTGGCAAAGCTGGCGATCGTGGATGATGACTGCACATTTGCAACAGCTCACGTTGAGCAGGAATGAAACAGCTGTTTACTGCAGTCGTTCTGCGTGAAACATTGGTCACTATTGATAGATTTATAGATGGCAATTGTGCAGCTCTTGAAGAACACATAAAACATACATCCACTGTGGCAAAACAGGACTGTCGTTTGCTGCAATCACTTCAGAGTTGCTAAGGATGCAGTAGGCTATGGTGAAAATGCCGTTGTGAAGGCACAAGCACTGTCATTGTGCTGTACTCTGCAGCTCCTGTTTTTGGGGGAAACACTCTGATGCTCCTGTTTCTCTGTATAGTTTCCTCTGTAAACTAAGGCGATAGGGATGTTGCCGCTTTGTTTTAATTCGACGGTAGAACCGTATTAGCTTTCATGCATTGTGTGTTTGCCGTGTCTTACGGTCAGCATGTTCTGATTATCTGCTGCTTAATAAACTGGGGAGCGTTTAATGCCAACAAGCTATGCACATGCTTGGTGACATCAAAGGATGACCTTGCACAGTGTGACTTACTTAATTTTATGGGGTCAAATTAACCAAGTTTTATTGTAGCCCGCAATCATTTGTTCTAGTCAACCGTCCAGCTTTTCAGAGGTTCCAGTTGGTTTATTATTTTGTTACATGAGTTTTCGAATGCTTCAAGAAAAATAATGTTCTTGGAGAGGTGTTGCAAATTATTTATGTTTATTCATTGAACAGCATGTCACTTGTAAGTTTCTGTTTTTCAAGTCTGCCGATGCATATGTGCATATTCGGCGGGGAAATGGCTAATTGTTGTGAAGTATTCTTTATACATGACGCAAAAGTTGTCTTCGCCTTCTGTTTTTTTATTATGGTTGCTGCAGTGATATTATTCGAGTGCTCGCACTTTGATAGCTACTATGCTGACTGCATTGCTTTATGCTGTTTTGTCGCCCGGGTGTAATACAGGTTCAGTGGCCTGACAGAAGAGGACATGGTGGGCGGGAAGACGAACCTAAGGGATGTCCAGGCTGCCCTGCTGGCCCGTTTTTCGGCCGACACAATCCTCTTGGGCCACAGTCTCGACTCGGACTTGCGCGCCCTGCGGCTGATTCACGAGACTGTCGTCGACACGGCCGCCGTGTTCCCCCACCGACGGGGACTCCCTTACAAACGAGCCCTGCGTACCCTCATGGCCGAACACCTCAGCAAGATCATCCAGAATGGAGGTGATTGACAGCTTTCGAGGCTGATGTGCTTGGTTAAAACAAAACTCATTGGGTACCTTGTGCAGTCAGTTAAGACGAATCAAAGGGAAAAGCCATCCTCTTTTTTTTTAGTTGGTCAATTTATTTATTGATCCTGCCATGCCATCCTATGAAAGCTGTCTGCATTCAACATGGTTTAGCTCTGCTTCCAAGATCAGAGGCACCACACCTGATGCTGCATTGCCTCTGGGATCCGACTACTCTTGACCAAGCTACGATTCCATGTGATGACGTCATCACGTTACTCTACGTCACAGTTACGTCATGATCATGCTAGAAAATTTGGTGATCTGAGATGTCATGATGATGTCATGTATTGGCATCATCATGTGACACTAATTGCATTTGTCATGTACAGTGCTTTAATCTTTCTTTTTTCAATCAATCAATCTTTCTTTATTCTAGTTTTATCCACTGCTATTGATTATTTTAATCAATAACAATTTATTGGTTTTAATCAATAGCAATTTATTTTAATGATTAATTTTATCAGTAGAGTTATCATGTTTTGTAATAGTGTAATAGTTTGTAATTGTTTTTGCTGTATTTTTTTGTAATTGCCCCACACATGTCGTCATAAGAGGTCCCCCTGCCAGTTTTTCTGAAGTGGTCCAACATGCCAGTCCATCTAGAGACTGGCGTGTTGGACCGACTTGTCAGACCCGCGGTGGCTGATAGGTTCTGCTTATCAGCATTGTGGATTAGCCGCAGTATGCTTATGGTTCGAGTGAATGCCCAATAGCATGATTGCCTCACAGGTGAAGGGCGGGAGCGCCGTGTGTGAAGCAGCTCTTTATTCTTAAATTGTGACTGATTGTGGTATATTTGTATAGCTGCCCTCATACCATGCGCTTAGCATCGCCAAGGAGGTGGCTGAATTTGCTCTGCCAAGTGGTGACGCAATGCTTTTCATTGTGCGCAGTGGATGGTCACGACAGCCAAGAAGATGCAGCCGCCTGCATGGAGCTGATGCTGTGGAAAGTGCGTGACGACCTCAAGAAAGGTGCACGATGATCGCTTGGATGTCTCCAGCAATACCAAACATGGCTGCTAAAATGAGCAACACTCGATCCACTTCGCTGGAGCAGGGAGTGTAACCGGCCTTGTCCGCTGACGTTGCGAAAAGACTGCACTGTTGGCTCAGGCGGTTCATGACAAGCTGCTTGCTAAGAACAATTATAGAATTGTCAGAGTATTCAAAGCCTGAGGTGGTTTCAGATTACCCCGGGTTCGTCCCCACCTGTGAACCTGCCTTGCGAGAGCAATGCTAGCAGTTCTCACAGACGAAGTTGAGGCACACCCTGAAAAAACCACGTGTATTTGATTGCGTTGAAATAATGCTTCATCCGCCTAAACTTTGAAATGGCTGCTCTCGCTCTAAAAGCAGTGTACTGATTCAGAAACGAGTGGGTTTGAACAAATTCTAAAGCTTTTACAGATATGGGGGCATGGAAAAAATGTTTGACAGAAAAATTTTATCCTTAAATTAGGGGAAAAGAAGTATGAGTACTTTTTCAGTGTCGTCTGGGATTTTTATGAAAGCTGCCACACGAAGCCGCATGAGAAGCTTGGCAGTGACTTTAAATTTTGCGAGTATTTGTTGCACAGACTTGTGTCTGATTGCTTTTCTTGCCGCGCTTCCAAAGGTCACACGTGTTTAACTTTGAGGAAGGCAGAGTCTGAGATAAGTGTGATAAAAGGGTGTCTTTTATGTGTTTTGTTAAAGTAGATAAAGTTGCAAGAGAAGGAAAGGGTGAGTTCTGTTCGCTTAGTGCCTGTCGATTAAAATGTAAGTGATAAAGAAGTCACCCCTTTCTCACTTGCCAAGCACAGCTTCTTGACTTTGTGAGCATGCGAAGCACTGCGATCTGCGCCTTCATTACACCTAGCACCTCTTGGGTGGCGTGCATTGCCAGTGCTGGTCGCCTTTGGAATGCACGCTGCTGTCATTGCTCCCATGTCCCATTGTTAGCATGGCTGGGGTCGTGTTTAAGACGGGGATTTGTAACCGATATTTATGTATATATTCCATACACTGTTGTCTGTTCTTGCACTTGTTTTCCTTCTCCTTAATGAGCAATACAAGATGAACCACATCCAATAAACGTGTTGTTTCGAAGTTACTGCTCGTCTGTTTGGTCGAAACCACTTGCACGCAGAGTGATGCACTACTGCAAGTGACACAAGGTGCTTCCCCACCAAGCACTCTCTATCAAGCTCTTGCGGTTTTCCACATATTCCCCCCCCCAAAAAAAAATCCTTCCACAAGGATAAAACTGGTGCAAAAGGGGTGGACCTGGTTCAAGCTAAAAGTTATGTTCGATATATGTGATACTGGAGCATAAGTTAAGCTGTAATGAACTGTCAGGATAATTATGGAAATAAATAAATGAGTTCATTTAAAGAGCAGACGGTTGCTTTGTAAGCAGCTGGGAACGTTGTGGTACCTGGTGGAGCAGGTCTCAACCACGTTTTTTTTTTTATGTGGCCTCTGAGATGCGCTTCAGCAGCATGAAGGAATGCGAAGTTAAACCTAGGAAAACACTAGAGCAAACGAACACTGATGTGCTGTTACCAGGTAAATTAAAGTTTATGGGCACCTCGAATTTTATTCTCTCGAGAAGTTCCTTACTATGCTGTCAGAACTGCAGTTCATGTAACCTACGACCTCTCTCGTAACACTTGACAGCTGCTAGTGTGTATTCTTATTGAGCTATACTAGCATGTCATTTGGTACTGCTTCTTCGGCCGCTCTGGGTAATGCTGCCTGGATGGTTTTTCTTGGTCACTTGAGGTCTTCCAAAGGGACGATCTAATGGGTGCCCATCATGCTAGAATATACACGGCTTGTGTGCCTAATAGCGCTATTAAATGCGAAGCATTTCTTAGCGAACCTCGGCGACTTTCAGCGTATCTACCTACCTACCTACCTACCTACCTGCCTACCTACCTACCTACCTACCTACCTACCTACCTACCTACCTACCTACCTACCTACCTACCTACCTACCAAACCTTCCTACCTACCTACCTACCTACCTACCTACCTACCTACCTACCTACCTACCTACCTACCTACCCACCCACCCACCCACCCACCCACCCACCCACCCATCTATCTATCTATCTATCTATCTATCTATCTATCTATCTATCTATCTATCTATCTATCTATCTATCTATCTATCTATCTATCTATCTATCTATCTATCTATCTATCTATCTATCTATCTATCTATCTATCTATCTATCTATCTATCTATCTATCTATCTATCTATCTATCTATCTATCTATCTATCTATCTATCTATCTATCTATCTATCTATCTATCTATCTATCTATCTATCTATCTATCTATCTATCTATCTATCTATCTATCTATCTATCTATCTATCTATCTATCTATCTATCTATCTATCTATCTATCTATCTATCTATCTATCTATCTATCTATCTATCTATCTATCTATCTATCTATCTATCTATCTATCTATCTATCTATCTATCTATCTATCTATCTATCTATCTATCTATCTATCTATCTATCTATCTATCTATCTATCTATCTATCTATCTATCTATCTATCTATCTATCTATCTATCTATCTATCTATCTATCTATCTATCTATCTATCTATCTATCTATCTATCTATCTATCTATCTCCTTACGACATTTAGTTCTCCTGGCCGTTTCGATAATGGTATCGATATCAAACTTGGTATGCCATGACATGACTGCATGACGAGCATAAATGACTAGTCATAACATGAAAATCATGAAATTCATGTCATGATTTACATTTTATGGTCTTGCGGTGGTTTCGTTCACATGACATGTTGCAAAACTGGCATGTAGGACGTGACTGCATAGTGAACATAAGTGACAGACCCAAACGCAGAAATCATGACATGCATGTTATCATTTTTATGTTATCACTACTCATGACTACACACCACGCTCATGGTGTGCTCGTGGCCGTTTCGCATCTAACAAATTTGGTGTTGCGGGATGTGAATGAATGATGAAGGTATATGTGACTGGTGCAAACAATCATCAGTGCAGGTGCGTGTCTTGTAACGACATGACTACATGCCACGCTTATGATGCGCTCGCGGCCGTATCACTAGCGTCACATGTACCAAATTTGGTATTACATAACGCGGACGGACGACTAAATAAAGGACACGTCCCAAAATGATAATCGTGACATGCGTGTCATGTAACAACATGACTACATGCGACACTCAAGGCGCCAATACACTTCGACGTCACCCGGTGCGCGTGCGCGCCGACGTTCGTTTCGCCGTGTCACGCTGGCGATGCAACGCCAGGCGCGGATCTGCGCCTGCGTTGCTTTGATGCATGCGTGTTTGAGCGCACCCGGCGTCCCTCCATCACGAAGACAGGCAGATGCAGTTTTGTCTGGGTAACGTCATGGGCGCGAAATGCAGCATGTTGCATTTAGCGCTGGTTGTCGTGGGGCCGCGCCGACGGGCGCTGGTTGCACCGGTCGAGTCTGGCATCCGTTTTGCTAGCGCAGCGTCGCTGCGCCCAGCGTGCGCGCTCGTCAACGTTAGGTCGGAGTATATTGGGCACTTTATGATGTGCTCGCGGCAATTTCGCTAGCTTCACATACATCAATTTTGGTGTTACGTGACGTCAATGAATGACGAAGGTATATGACTGGTGCAAGCATGATAACCATGACACGTGCCTTGTAAGAACTAACATGATACCATGCCCATGATGCGGTTGCGGCCGTTTCACTTGCTCCACATATACCAAATTTGATATCACCTAATGTGGATAGACGACGAAGGTAAATGATATGTCTATACATGATAATCATGATATAGTGTCATGTAAAGTGCATTTTTGAGGAAGGCAAAGCCCGACCACAGAACTAAAGTGAACTAGCCCGACACGACTTCCTTGCACTATGGTGGCTAGATGGGGAGGTGTCGGCACCGGGCAGCCTGCGCTGCGAGAGGAGATGCGCCAGTGTTCCATGACGCTGCTAGGTGGCCACTTGTCGCCACGGAGATGCCTTCATGCTCGTGGTGAAGAGCTGCCGTGCGGCCACTGCCTTCAGTGATTTCTTTTTGCAACGTGGCCGTGCTCGCTACAGCTATGGTGATTGAAAAGAGACAGAGACACTGCTTTGCTCCAGGATGTACTGCCGGGTATTTTTCCGCCAGAAACCAAGGTAAAAAAATGGCAGCATATCTATGGATTGAATGATGGAGAGTGGGGCGAAGCATTCGTCCGTCCATTCGTTCTTGCTTCCGTACGTCCATGCGTCCATCGGTGTGACCGTCCGTGCGTGCGTCTGTTCGTGCGTCCGTCCCTGCGTTCGTCCATGCATTCGCCCCTGTGTCCGTTCATGCGTCCATCCATGCATCTGTCTGTGTGTCCATCTATTCAACACTCCAAGTACCACCATCTCGCTTCTTTTCATGATATATTCGATAGATGGATGGATGAATGTATATGGCTGTACCCTCTAGATCGGGCGGTGGCTAGCGCCACCAAGCCGTAATACTTAACGAATCAAAAACGAGATTTATTTTTTCCCCTTAAGTAGTGAGGTTGAGGATTCGTACTTTGCAGTGAAGGATTTAATTTTCACTCGTGCCTTGACTTTCGCCATCAATCAGATAACCTCCTTCTAGGTAATTCTACCCGCTTAAAGTCTATTTTGCCCTCACTGTCCCTAAACCCCAGTGCTTTGAAAAACTCTGCACCGTCATCCTGAACTATAGGGTGAAGCCCTTTACAGAACATTATCAAGTGTTCCGCAGTTTCTTCTTCTCCACACGCACTACATACCGTGTCTACCCCTTCGTATTTGGCCCGATATGTCTTGGTGCGCAATACTCCCGTCCTGGCCTCAAACAGTAGAGAACTACCCGGAGTATTATCATAGAGCCTTTCCTTGGCAATTTCCTGCTTAAAGGTTCGATAGATCTCTAGTTCGGACTTCTTGATTACCCGGAGTATTATCATAGAGCCTTTCCTTGGCAATTTCCTGCTTAAAGGTTCGATAGACCTCTAGTTCGGACTTCTTGATTATGCCAATTCTCCACATATCGGTCTCAGCTTCCTTCCCCTTTTCCTTAACCGATAATTCTTTTTGGTTTGGCGCCCTTCTGTTTTTTAAGTATTTACCAGTCAATTTTCTGGTTCGCTTCTTCCATTTTGTATTGACATTCTTCCTGTACAAGTAGCTGAATACCTTCCTAGCCCAACGCTCCTCCCCCATTTATCTCGATCGCTTCTCAAATTTTATCTTGCTGCTAGCTTCCCTGCCCTCAAAAGATGTCCATCCCATATCGCCTTGTACTCCCTGATTTGGTGTATTCCCTTGAGCTCCTAGGGCAAGCCTACCTATTCCACGTTGCTTAATTTCTAATCATGCTTGAACTTCTGATCTCATGCACAAGACCGCTTTTCCGAACGTCAGACCAGGAACCATGACCCCTTTCCATATTCCTCTCACAACATCTTACCTATTGTAATTCCACAGTGCCCTGCTTACATTACCGCTGCATTCCTGTTACGTTTAGTCGACACGACACGTATATTTTGCGTTCCCTTAGGTACTCGGCCCCATTGCTTATCCATACGCCCAGATATTTGTGTTTATCTGTTATCTCTAGCGTGACCTCTTGTATTCTAAGCTCACTACCTTCATTGTCATTAAAAATCATGACTGCTGATTTTTTCTTACTGAATCGGAAGTCTAACCCATCTCCCTCATTACCGCAGATGTCCACCAATCTCTGCAAATCATCCTTGTTGTCGGCCATTAGCACTATATCATCCGCGTACATCAATGCTGGTAGTGCCTATTCAATGAGTTTTCCTTGTTTGATGAAAGAGAGGTTGAAGCCCAGTCCACTTCCCTCTAATTTGGCCTCTAATCCTTGTAGGTACATCATGAATAATAAGGGTGACAAGGGACACCCCTGCCTAAGCCCCCGTTTTACCTCTGCAGGCTTGGATACCTGTTTTTCTCACTTTATAACTACCTTGTTACCTTTAGAGATATCCTTTAAAAGTTTAGTGACTACATCTTCCACGCCTAGTGTGTCCAGTATTCCCCACAATTCCTCTTGAACCACACTATCGTACGCTCCATTGATATCCAAAAATGCTAGTCACAGGGGCCGGTGTTCTTTTTCTGCTATGTCAATGCACTGCGTCATTGAGCACAGATTGTCTTCCGACCTCCTGTGTTTCCGAAACCCATTCTGCAGTTCCCCCAGCACCCTCTCATCCTCTATTCATGCCTGCAGTTTTCCCCTTATAATCTGCATCGCCAGCCTGTAGACGACTGATGTCACTGTTATAGGACGGTAGTTGTTTATATCAGCTTTGTCCCCCTTTCCTTTATAGATCATGCTCATCCTGCTAAGTTTCCATCCATCGGGAACTTCATCGATTATTATTTTGCTCATGCCTCTCTCAAAACCTGCTTAGACTTCGGACCTAATGTCTTTATCAGCATAATTGGAATGCCATCTGGGCCTGTTGATGTACTACTAGGAACCCTTTTCTCAGCCCTTTCCCACTCTTGTTGTGAAAATTGAGCCATTTCACCACTTGATTCGTCCTTGTCTATTATGGTGCATAAAGTACTTCCTTGTTGAAATTTTTCTGTCACCCTTGTTCTTACATATTCAATAGCTTCGTCCCCTTCTAGCCTAGCACCTTGGGCTGTAGTTATAAAACTCTGCTCTAGGCTCATCTCATTTCTTAGGGAGTTTAGATGGTTCCAAAATTTCGCAGCTGCCTTTCTATCTTTTTTATGTACTTCTGCCATCCACTGAGCTCCCTTTCTTCTAATCTTTTCATTGATCAGAAGGGATGCATCCTTTCTACATCTTAGAAAGACTTCCCATTTTCTTTCAACATCATCCGTCGGTTCTCCCCGCTGCTTAGCATGTCTGTGTTCCCTAGAGGCTTCCTGATGTGTTGCTATGGCTCTCTTAACTTTCTCATCCCACCAACTTTTGGGTTTGTGTCTTCTTTTCCAGGGTGACTTGTCACGTGCCTTAGCAAGCTCTAACTGAAACAATCTAATTAGATTCGTGTATGTTCACACTGTTTTATTATCCTCAGTGATTGCTTTCTCACTTTGTTTAGTGGCTGTTTCAATTTGCCTTTCTGAATAAAAATTTTCCGGTAGTTGCTCATCTAGTCTCCTTCCCACTTTCACTGCTCTTCCAAAACTTAGCTTGATACGTTTGTGATCACTACCCAGACGTCTGGAGCCACCTTCATATATGTGCATTCCCCTGAGCTTATCATACATCCTATGTGACATCAGTGCTTAATCTATCGTCGACTGCAGTTTTCCTACCTCCCATGTTATTTGCCCTTCACACTTCTCGATACTGTCGCAAATGATCAAATCAAGCCTTTAACACATATCCATGATCATTTTGCCTGTCGTGTTGGTATACCCATCTATATCTTCTATGTGTGCATTCATATCTCCTAATATAATTATCTCGCACTCTCTTCATAACTACTGATTGTCCTTTGATATACACTCTACCATCGCCTGGTTTTCCTTTCTGGCCTTTGCTCCCATCCACACCAGCACCATATGGAAACACTGCCATCCAGCGGAGATTCCAAGGACTAAACGAGAGGTGGCATACGCACACTTTCTTACAACTTGCGCTTCGGGTCTACTTCCCACCTTTAACCACCTCGAGTTTATGGTGTATACTAGTTCACTGTATTCATGGCACTGCGGCCCAACGCTCGCTAAACCTTTCTAATACCAAGGAGGTTACGCCCAGCGAGTATAACGTAGCAACCCTTTCTTGTCAGATAGTGCTCAATAACATGCAAATGGCTGCTAATGGGGAATGAGAGACAGGAGCATTCGGCTTTTAGATAACGCGCACGCCACGAACGTTTTATTGTTCAACAAAGCACAGGAGAAATCTCCCACCGACACCACCTTGCTGGTCAAAATGTAACACTGGTTACACACTACGACTACGAGGGACGAACGGGTGCCGCTACAAGGAGCTTCGCCCCTAAAGAGCGTCCATCTTCATCGCACCTGAAGACGACGAACGACACAAGGATTGGGAGCGCTTGATCCCGCGTGCAGACAAGCCACTGGAGAAAAACTGTGTCGTTTGTGGAGCGCATTTTGATGAAAAATTTATCGTTCGGACGTATACAAACATCTGATGAATGGTGAAACATTAGAAAGTCCCCGAGACCGTCCCTGCCTGTCTCCCGACGCCATACCGACTGTTTTCCCAAATGTTCCGTCGTACCTTGCGAAGAAGCTCCCACCGAAAAGGAAAACAACAGCGTCGAATGGTGGCGTGCTGCAGAAGCGCAGTAAGGATGACTCCGTATGTGATGTCACTGAAGTCGGTCATATTTGTGCTACCGATGGAGAAGTCGACTCGGAGGGCTCCACCGCTGACGTAACACCGCGTTCTGCCGTGGAAAAGTGGCTCGAGAGCGCCAGAGACGAGGACCTTCCTAGCAAGTATTGGTCTACGCACTACCCAATGCTCCCAATGTCATGGCATTTTCGGTTTCTGAGGTGAACGGTAGTTCACTTTGCTTTCGGAAGCTACTGTTATGTTTATACTGTCCGAAACTGGCATTCACTGCACTGCATACGTGCAGGGATCAGTGATAAGAGCTGTGAATGTGAATAGCTCAGAGGCTGTAAAGGGTATTTCATTTGATATGAATTCCATGACACCATGCGAGAAGCTTGGGATGGATATCAGCGATGAGAAAGTGCTTACCACGAGGAACCACAAGGTTAACGGAAGCAGGCTGTACAGTAAGAACTATTTTGGTACTTGTCAGAAATATAGTCGATGTGTGCAATGCAAGTACGCCCGCAAGCTGCTCTTAAACCAAGCTTCTTACAAATGAACAAAAGGTAAACTTGTTGTCGTGGTCAAGTCACGTAAGTTGGCCGCGAAGAATTCTCAAGTTCGACGGCACAAGCGCAGTATTATAAGACTTGAGGAATTCTGCTGCTCAGAAGCATTCAATATTCCTTACTGCGAATGCGAAGTCTTACCTCATACATGTGATGTTTTTCTCCATCAGTCCAGTTGTATCAGTTAAAGATTTGTGCATTATGTGAATATGTATTTTTTTCGTGTTATGTACTTGTACTTTGCTAAAGATTGGTAGATTTTGGATAAATGTTCAATATAAGGATGACCATGTCCTGAACTCTTCCAAGTGAACATGTAGCTCGTTGTGTATTCTGCAAGGTAAGGCAGCCAAGCCTTGCCAGAATGTAATTATATGAGAATTTCATGCATTCACCACTTTAATTGCTAAAAGCCGTTTTCGCCCTATTATAATAATATTTTCAAGAAACAGCCCTAATGTACAGAACCAGCTAGTCTTACACCAGTGGTGTAGCCAGAAACGTTTTCCCGGGCGAGGGGTGTTTAAGCACCCTTTATGAATGTCCGTGCCAAAAGAGGGGGCACCTCCTTAATAGATGTGGGTACAAGGCAGGCAAATGTGGTCGAGCGTCATTTTGTGCTCCTTATACCATGGCAAAAAAAATATTGGGGGGGGGGGGGCAAGGGCCTGGTGTGCCACCTCCTAGCTTCGCCACTGGTCCACGCGTGCATATATACTCATGCGAAATTGAAAGTTACGGGCTTATGGCAGGGGTCAAACCAACGTTGGTTCAAACCACTCTGATTCCGCCGTTGTCGAACTCATGGAGAAGAAGGTGACCTTATAATTTTACCTTGTATAATGTTGACGTGAAAGTGTATTTAATGGAAGATGAACTGTACAACATGCGCGCTGCTATTGATCTTACAATTTTCTGGCAGATAGCTTGATTATAGAGCATGCGAAGCTCGCTATTTCGCAGCCGAGGCGACCGGTCGCGCGTCTTGCATTTCCATCGCATCTGATGATGATGATGATGATGATGATGATGATTAAAGGCCTCCCCTTTGAATCGGGGTGACGGCATGCGCCATCTAGCCTACCTTAATAGTTCGATTTTAAATTTTGTCCCTCAACTCGTATGTCTTTTTAATTTTGCCCAGCCGCTACTCTTGGCTGGGATGTTATTTTATCGACTTCTCTGCTTTTCCTCCACCAATACTCCAGCCGCTGCTTAGTAATACCAGAGTCCATTGAAGGACTCTGGTACTAATACCTACTGCTGACCAATTAATGCTTCCATCAACCGCGAAGCCCAGCGCCTCAGGTGACCTTCCCCCCATTTCTATCCGGCAGAATCTTTTGGCATTCCATGACTATGTGGTCGATTGTTTCTTTATTTATGCCACATCCAACACATGTCTCATCCTGTGACGAATATTTGCTCCTGTAAGTTAGAGTTCTCAAGCAGCCAGCCCGCGCCTCAAAGAGCAACGCACTACCTTTATTGTTGTCATAAAAGTTCTCTTTCCGGATCTCTTGTCTGCTTGCCTTGTAGATTCCCAGCGATCCCTTCTTTTCCATCCTCTCTTTCCACATGAGCGTCTCTGTTTCCCTCACTTGATTTTTAACTGGCCCCTTTGCTTATTTGCCGCGGTCAAGTTATATTTAGTTGCCAGCTTTCGCGTCCTCTTCCGCCATTGGGTGTCCACACTTTTCAGGTACAGGTATCTGTGCACTCTGGCTGCCCAGTTCTTCTCATCTAAATGTCTAAGTCGCTCCTCAAACCGTATTTTACTTTGTGCTTCCCTCGCCTCAAATGAAGCCCAACCCATATCGCCTTGTACAGCCTCGTTTGTAGTCTTACTGTGAGCTCCCAGAGCTAACCTGCCGACTGCCTTTTGGTTAACCTCCAGCCCCGACAGGATATCTGACTTTAAGCATAATACGGCATTAGAGAACGTGAGCGCCGGCACCATTACCCCCTTCCAGATGCCTCGTACTACCTCGTACTTATTGTGTCCCCATAGTGCTCTATGTTTCATTACTGCTGCATTTCGTCTCCCTTTCAGTTTGAGGTGTTCTTCATGAGCATTCAGGTAGCCTTTTCCTTCATTAAGCCAGACCCCCAAGTATTTGTACTTATTTACTAATGGTATGTCTTCCTGTTGTATCCTTATTGGTGCTACATGAGCTTCCTCGTTGAACACCATGACTCCAGATTTCTGTGGGTTAAAATATAGGCCTAGGTACGTTGCCTCATCACCACAAATGTCAGCCAGTTTTTGAAGTTCTTCCGCATTATCCGCCAGCAGCACTATATCGTCTGCGTACATCAATCCCGGAATCCGTTGCTCCACTAACACTCCATTGCTTCGGTGTGACAAATCAAAGCCCAATCTACTCTCCTCTAGTCGTCTTTCCATTCCTCTAATGTACAGTGTGAACAGCAATGGCGAAAGAGGGCACCCCTGTTTTAAACCTCTTCGAATGTACACGGGCTCTGTGTATGTACGCCCTTCCCATGTAATGTGTGCCTTGTTATCCTCATATATTGCCCTTAGCAGCCCTACAAATTCCGACCCAATCCCCTCCTCTTCCAGTATATGCCACAGCAATCCCCTGTCCACATTGTCATAGGCACCCTTTACGTCCAGAAACAGTAGCCATGTTGGTCTGCCCTGTGCTGCCGAAATTTCGATGGTCTGGGTTATGACGAAAAGATTGTCTTCCAAGCGTCGACCCGGCCTAAATCCATTTTGCAGTTCCCCTAAAATACCGTTACTTTCAACCCACTTCAACAACTCGGCTTTGATGGCTTGTATAGCTAATCTATAGAGCACTGACGTGACTGTAATCGGCCTGTAAGAGCTCGCCTTGTCCCTTTCTCCCTTGCCTTTGTAGATCAAACTCATTCTACTTTCGCGCCAGTGTGCAGGAATCCTCTTGGATTTCATAGCGCGCTCGATGGCTCCATACAAGTGCGCCTGTCCCGCTGGTCCCGAATGGTTGATAATCTCTATCGGGATTCCATCCGGTCCTGTTGCCGTACTTTTGGGAACACTGTGTTCTGCCTTTTTCCAGTCCAAAAATTCGATATTAAATTTTTCATCTGTCACTCTTTTATTTGCCACCTGTGTCCAGTTAGCCGCCCTCTCGCGTGCTTGGCCGAAAGTATTTCCTATGACTCCATGTAGGTATTCTAATGCGCTGTCCCCCAGGAGAACGTTGCCGTCCCCGTCCTGTATCTGAGTCGGCATCTCTTTAGTCGTCGTTCTCAATGCTTTCAAATGGTTCCAGAATTTTTTGGGGGCGCTCTTATCCTTCTTACGTATGTCTGATACCCATTTCTCACTCGCAGCTTTAATCTTCGCTTGTACTAGTTTCTGCACCTCAAATTTCTTTTCTCGGTACCGGCTCCACCGTAACTGCACCTCATCATCCTGATATCCCATTTGCTTTGCTTTTCTGTGCAGTCTAGAGGCCCGTCGTCGCTCTTCAATAGCCAGTTTAATTTCCTTGTCCCACCAGCTTCGTGGTTTCCGTTTACCCCTCCAGCGGTTTTTTTTTCCTTACTTTGTTTATTTCCTTTTGTATACAGCTAACAACCTCGTCATATTCCCACACCTTTGTTGGCTGTGCTTCTAGTTCTATTTCGATGTTATTGACGATGTCTGCTATCTGCTTTTCGCTTACTTTCGGGAGCCCAACCTCCTGTGTTTTCTTCCTAGCCCCCCCACTGTCAAATTTCAGGATTATACGCCTGTGGTCGCTGCCCAGACTGTTTTCTCCTTCTTCATCTATTGTCATTTGGTTCAACCGCTCGTACGTGTGCTCTGAGACCAGGCCGTAGTCTATGCAAGACTGTCTACTGCCGCTTTGCCACGTTATCTGCCCGTCGCATTTATGTTCCCGGTTAACTATTACCAGTTGCTGTTCTTCACACATATCGATAACCATTGCACCGTTATAGTCTGTTGTCCATCTACATTCTCAATGTGGGCATTTAAATCTCCTACTAATATCACCTAGCTAGATTCTTTAAATTTTCTTATGTCCTTCCTGAGGCAGTCCACCCACTCTTTATTTTGTTCTCTGGCGTCATTCCCTGTCCACAGATAGGCCACTCCCAACCGTGTCTTTTTGCCCCCCACCGTTCCACTAACCCATAAGTGCTCCTTACAGCCCTGATTTTCCCTCTGCCAATTCCCTAATCACCTAATCAACATGCCCACGTCTCCACCTTTCCTTTCTCCCGCTGCCCTGTTGCACCCCACCCATACGTAATCATCCATCACTGGTGGCTCCTCCATATCTCTCAGGTGGGTTTCGGTCAGGGCGTACACGTCAATTTCTTCTTTCTCGAGTTGGGTTTGTATCTCAATCCATTTTTCCTGCTTGCGGCCGCCTTGCATGTTTATATAACTAATTTTAATCCCCCGGTTTATTTTCCTTTTCTTTCCTTTGTGTTTCCGCCGCCGTGCATCAGTGCCCCCTCCTTCCTGCCTTTCACCACCCCCTCCACTCAGTCCGCCTTCTTCTTGAACGTTTGGCCTCCCCCCAAAAAAGCCACCGCGCGGGCTGCCAATCGGTGCCCTACATGCTCAGCTAGATGGTTACTGAAGTGTATGCCGTCAGACACAAACGCCCTGTTGCGGCCCGCATGGACCAGGTTTCGGTTCAGGTTGACCACCTCGAACTTCATCGTTTTACCCAGAGTACAAAGCTCCCTGTTTGCCATAACCACCGCCCTTTCTACGTGGACTCCCTGTTTCTGCACCTCCGGCCCCGTGCAGACAGCAATCTGCACATCCTCCGAGGTCGCCCTCAGCTCAGTGATCCCCTTCGCAATCTGCTTTGCGAACCCTCCCCCGCGTCCCTGCAACACATCGTTCACACCCCCCATTACCACTACCAGAGTCCTTCAATGTATTAAAGGACTCTGCTACTACTAAACTGCGGTCCTCCATTCTATCCCACAGTTGCTCCGTGCCGACAGCAGCGCCGCCGCAGCATCCTGAAGGTCCACTCTCTCCATGGCACGTTGTTCCGCACATCTCCCCATCTAGCCACCATACTTGCACAGTTTGCTGTGCAACCAGGTGCAACTACAGCGCACGAAACACCGATTGAGCGAAATATTAGACGTATTTGCGCAATGAACACGAAGAAAAAAAGCTACGAATTTCTCGCCGCTAGTCGGACACGACACCGAACAGCTGTGAAGTGCTTGCTGGTTAATTGCCTGAACAACGGTGAAAACAAGAGCATACGCAACAGCTCCACTCTCTGCGAAAAAAAAAAAAGAACGCCATTCTGCGCTACTGTTTCGTTGTGAATTTCCACGAACGTAAATGACTTCGCTTTTACTGATTTCCGTAGCTTTCGCAAAGCAGAATGGCGAGAGCACTAAGTACAGGCCGTTGCGAATGCATTGGGAAAGCGAATTAATCGCGTTTTCCTCAGCCGTTCGCTTAAGTAAGTGTGATAATAACTCTCCTGCTACTGTTTTGAGTAGCCTTGACGGAGAACCGTGCTAACTTTTATTATGAAGCTAACAGACCCACGGGCCATGGTGCGTGACGCACAACAGTAGAGGTGACGCCCGGCGGTTGGGGCGTCGCACACATCACGACTACCGATCACCTGAAGTTGTCGCCACCACACAGCATTACGCACATAAGGCTTTGAGGGCTCTAAGTCCCGGCTTTCAGTAGGAAATTCGAACACATGCGTCATAAAGGTAAATCACAAAATTATCGCAACCACAATCGAGTGTTTTAAATGCGAAGTGTTTTTTTAGCGAACTTCGGCGACATTGAGCGTATCTATCTATCTATCTATCTATCTATCTATCTATCTATCTATCTATCTATCTATCTATCTATCTATCTATCTATCTATCTATCTATCTATCTATCTATCTATCTATCTATCTATCTATCTATCTATCTATCTATCTATCTATCTATCTATCTATCTATCTATCTATCTATCTATCTATCTATCTATCTATCTATCTATCTATCTATCTATCCGCCTACGACTTTTACTCTCCTGGCCGTTTCGATAATGGTATCGATACCAAACTTGGTTTAGCATAACATGACTGTATGAAAAAGATACTTTACTAGTCATAACATGAAAATCATGATATGTAGTCATGACTTTCATGGTTTACATTTCATGGTCCTGCAGCTTTTGCGGTGGTTTCGTTCACATGGCATGTTGCAAAACTAGTATGGTATGACATGATTGCATGGTGAACACAAGCAACAAAGCCTAACATGATTATCATGACATGCGTGTCATGTAACATGACTACATTCCATGCTCATGATGCACTCACGGCCGTTTCGCTAGCGTCACATATACCAAACTCGGTATTACGGTACATGAATGGATGACGAAGGTATGTGACTGGTGCAAACATGATAATAATGAGATGCGTGTCATGCAGCAACTTGGCTGCATACCATGTTCCTGATGTGCTGGTGGCCATTTCGTTAGCTTCACTTATTCCGAATTTGGTATTACGGGACATGAATGGATGACGAAGGTATGATACCGGTACAAACATGATAAACATGAGATGCGTGTCATGTAACAACATGACTACATGCTACGCTCATGATGCGCTCGTGGCCGTTTCCCTAGTTTCGCATGTACCAAACTCGGTATTACGCGATGCGAACGGACGACATAAGTAAATGACACATTCAAACATGATAATCACGATATGCGTGTCATATAACAACATGACTCACTTTGCGCTCACGGCCGTTTTGCTATCTTCACGTATGCCAAATTTGGTAATACGTGACGCCAATGGATGATGAAGGGATGTGACTGGTGCGAACATAACATTCATGAGATGCGTGTCCTGTGAGAACATGACTACATGCCACAGTCAACGCTACAATACATTTCGGCGTGACGTGGTGCGCGTGCTCGCCGGCGTTCACTTCGTTGCGTCACACCGGCGTTGCCACGCCAGGCGCCGGTCCGGCCATATATTCACAGGTGCGTGCCGCGCTACGTTACTTTGATGCATGTGCGTTTCAGCGCGTCCGGCGTCCCTCCATCACGAAAAAAGGGAGACGCAGTGTTGTCTGGGTAACGCATCGGTATAGAGTAATGTTACTCTATGGCATTGGCGCAAAATGCAGCATGTCGCATTTCGTGCAGTTTGCCGTTGGGCCGCGCCGAAGGACGCTGGTCGCGCCTGACGTCAGGCTATAAAGTGCTCGCGTTTGTCTAACGTAGTGTTGCTGTGCCCAGCGTGCGAGCTCGTCAACGCTGCATTGGTGTATATTGGGCCCCTCATGATGCGCTCGCAGCCATTTTGCTAGCTCCACATATACCGAATTCGGTGTTACGTAACGTCAATGGACGACGAAATATATAACTGCTGTAAACATGATAATCCTGACTCATAGCGTGCTCGCGGCCGTTTCGTTAACTCCGCATGGAATAAATTTGGTATCACGAGTGGCGTGAATAGATAACGAACGTAAACAACTCATTCAAACATGATAATCATGACATAGAAGTCATATACGGCATCATCAACCTCCACCTCGTAACGTTGCGCTGATTTAAAGTGACATATATATCAATATTTCTCATTCGTGCTTCGCATAGCATTGATTCCCATTGTACGTGAAATCTACCATTTTTTTTTGTTGCCGTTGGTCTCTGCGATTACCGGAGCTATATCGGAGACATCGGTTTCGCCATTCATTGAACAGTGAGAAAGTGGACACGCATGTATTCCCATTAGCAGTATATACAAACGATATACAACCATCAACAGAGCATTCGTGCATGCGTAATGAAACAGTTCAATGCACAGGAAGCCAGAAATCGATAGAGAATGCAACTGCAAAGCGAAAATCACCAAGGCCATTCGTGCCGGATAAAGCGAGATTCGTGCCACTGATCGCATAGATGGTTCGTGTATGCACTTCCTCCCTTTCGCACCATGTATATGCCCAAGTTTAACGCATTTAGGCATTACAGAACGCACGTCGGAATGCTTGCCTCGAACTCGATGTCATGCAATGCTTGCTTGTCATGCCCGTTGCAGCACGCCGAAATAAATAAAACATCTTTTGCATTGTGCCCACATTTCGTTTTCATGAACTTTCTACTTTTATGAAGCGAGGTTGCATTGAAAGAAGCTTGCCAGGTCCTTCATTTTCAGGAAACCATGCCTCAAGACCAATGTTCTCTTCTGGATGGCTCTCTCTGCACTACCCATTTTTGGCCGGTGTGGCGATGGGGGCGCTGGTGGTGGCGTTTTTCGCAGCGCCGTCAGAGCAGAGTCTGATGTTCGTTCACTGGCGGCGAAGCTGTAAACAACTAGCGGCGTGACTCCCGTGCAAGGTTGTGATCGTCGCAGACAGCCCCGAAGAATGCTGTCCCACTGTGCTGATTGCTTTGACATCCAAAAAGAAAAACGACGCTAGGCTGTCAGAACTGCAGGCCCAACGCGAATGTGGGTTACCGATGGTGCTAGCACGCAGTCGTACGCCGTCCACGTCACTAACCTCGCTTTACGGCCGATTCCTGTGGTCTGAACGAGCCACACCTACAGCACCTGTGAAGCGCTTCTTGCGCGGTTTCAACTTTCCGTTAGTATGCCATGCCAGCGCCGTTGGCTTCCGCTCATGCTTCCGCTCACCGTCACGTAGTCATAGCTAGAGTGATGGAAAGCATAGTTTCATAAAATAATACTTAGAGAGGAATCTGGCGCTGCAATCGTGTACCCTCATGATAATTATGAGAAGTACAGGCTTCGGATTGGATCGCATTGACAAGTGAACTGTCTATGAATATTTTTCTACAGTTTCAGTTGTTTCAGTTTCGTTTTTCGCGTAGAGTGGGTAGTGGGGTGGATGCAATTCGCAAAGGACTGGAGCTGCACCTTTGTTGTTCAAAAAAGGTGTTAAGACGTTTATTAACCGGCAACCAGCAATCAAACGCTATGACGACAGTCACGGCCAAGCACGGACTCACAGCGCGAGCGGCGTCCTTGTTGGGTAGCCCCGCTAGAAGGTACTCAAGAGTTCGACCCATTTCAGAGTTCGGACGCTTCGCTACAATTACCCCGGGGTTGAAGAGGGAGCAGCCTGGCGACCTAACAGCTTGTTACTATGAGCGGGTCATAATAAGCCTACAGGCGCTCCACGTTGACGATGTCGTGCCTGCGGTGGCACATGTCCGAAGATTTTTCGACGGGTTCGACCAGATAGTTGACCGGAGATGTGCACTTGATGACACGGTAGGGGCCTTCGTATTTGGAAAGTAGTTTGGAAGAGAGGCTAGCTACAGAGGTCGGGATCGAGAGCCATACAAGCGCACCAGGAAGGAACGTGGGCTCAGAAGTGGTAGAGTCATCACGAATACTCTTCTGCCGCTCTTGCTCATGCATCGTAGAAGTCTTGGAAAGTTCGCGACACTCTTCAGCAAGCCTGGCTGTCTCAGAAATAGGCGCACGCTCAGATGAATCCGGCGTGTAGGGGAGTATCGTGTCCATGGTGTGCGACGGATGCCTTCCGTACAGCAAGAAGAAAGGTGAAAAACCGCTCGTGCTCTGAGGGGCAGTGTTGTAGGCGTAGGTGACGAGTGGCAGTATATTATCTCAATTCATGTGGTTGGCGGCGACGTACATTGAAAACATGTCGGTGAGGGTGTGGTTAAAGCTTTAGGTGAGGCCATTAGTCTGTGGGTGGTAAGCAGTAGTTTGGCGGTGGACAGAATGGCACTCCGTCAGAATGGCTTCGACGACTTCAGACAAGAAAACACGGCCTCGATCACTGAGAAGCTCTTGGGGTGGTCCGTGGCACAATATGAATTGATGCAGCAGGAAGGACGCAACATAGCGCGCAGTAGCCGCAGTGAGAGCGGCGGTTTCGGTGTATCGCGTTAAATGGTCTACGACAACGATGGCCTAGTGGTTACCAGGCGACGTCAAAAGAAGTGATTCGTACAATCAATACCTACGCGCCCAAATGGACGGTCAGGGCAAGGTAACGATTGCAGACCGGTGTGCGACATGTGTGCTGATAGTTTGCGGCGTTGGCAAGTGAGGCAAGAGCGTACGAGCTGCTGCACGTAGCGGTACATCCCGCGCCAGAAGTACCGTTGTCGAATTCGGTGGTAAGTTTTCGATACCTCAGAGTGCGCGCATTGCGGATCAGAATGGAAAGATTCACATATCTCCGACCGCAGACTGCGGGTTATCACGAATAACCACTGCCGGCCCTTGGCGTCGTAATTGCGTCGGTGTTCGAGGCCGTCAAGGATGGCGATATGGGTAGCTTGACGACGCAAGACACGCGTGGATGGTGTCGGGGACGAATCAGAGAGCAAGTCGATCAGCGGGGTGATCCAATTATCCTTTCGTTGTCCGGTAGCGATCGAGGATGTGAACATCGATGGCAGAAACAGCAATTGAGGTTACTGAGCAAGGCACGTCGTATTCAGGCAGAGGGGAGTGCGGGAGGGCATCGGCATGCTTGCATCCGTTGCGGCACAGCACGCGGATGTCGTAGTCTTGTAAGCGAAGAGCCCAGCGGGCGATCCGGCCTGAGGGATACTTCAATGATGACAGCCAGCATAGTGCACGATGGTCGGTGACGACATCGAATGAGCGACCATACAAATAAGGTCGAAACTTTTTAAGGACCCAGACGATCACCGGGCACTCTTTCTCCGTGATGGTGTAGTTTGTCTCGGCTCTCATGACCGTACGGCTTGCATATGCTACGACATATTCAGGGAATCTGTGTTTGCGCTGCGCCAGGACAGCACCGATGCCTACACCGCTGGCGTCCGTGTGCACCTCCGTTGGAACCGTATAGGGTCGTAGTGGCGTAGAATGGGAGAAGACGTCAACAAGTGGCGACGCTTCGCGAACGCGTCGTCGCACTCGGATGACCACGAATTGAGGGGCCCGTTACTTCCAAGGAGCTTCGCCAGCGGTGATATGATCGTGGCAAAGTTTCGTACGAAGCCTCGGAAGTATGAGCACAGGCCGACGAAACTACGTAGTTTTTTGACGGAACCAGGTTTAGGGAATTCGGGCATGGCCCGAAGCTTGGTTGGATCAGGAAGAATGCCGTCCTTGGACACGACGTACCTTAGGATGGTGAGTTGCCGTGCTGCAAAGCGGCACTTCTTCAGATTTAGTTGCAAGCCGGCATTGCTCACACGTGCGAAAACTTCTTTCAGACGCTGTTGGCAAAGCTTCTATGAGGCGAAAAAAAATGGTTTTGTGCTTTTATATAACTTTGTGTTCGTTCCGGAATGTCGGGTCAAAGTGTACGAGAGGAAAAATGAACGCTGGGTCGTTTTATTTCCAAATGGTGTTTTTATTTTGCTGTAGATTGGCGCCACGCATATTAGAGCAGTTAAAACTGCGATGCCTCTGCAGGAGATCCGCATGTACTCGAAACTATACTTCGAAGTTCGTGGGCTGTATAGTAGGGTGGTGGGAGGGAGGCACTGGCGAAAAAGAAAAATGGCAGCCCGATCCTTTTTATTCTCTAGTAGTCTACCTCGACCGATACTTGCTTTTCTGAAAGGCGCCGTTCGTCCGCATGTGCGACTCTTTGATTTGGATGCAGTAGAAATAACTGTAATGAATACGATACTGATATTGCCATTGTGCTACCAAAACATAATCAAAATACAGATGACGAAAAAAGGAGGCGATGATAACGCAAGCACTTTCACTGCGAAGGACGTAGGGAGTAAATGCAGGTCGGCAAATCATAGCCTTTCTAATATTCTGGCAAAATTACTTGTCGCATTAATAAGTGGCACGCACGATCAGCACATTTAATTATCTGGAGCGCAAGTTGCATTCGGTTGACAACCTGATAAATATCGGTATGTGATAAAATAGAAAAACGATGTCTAACGATAGGAGGGCAACATGATTCAACGACAATAACTCGCTCAGTCTTCACCCACAATACACATCTCCAGTAAGGTGGAATGCTAGAATTTCTCTGTCACAGACGACATAACACATCCATGCAATGATCTATATAGAACAATTTAGCAGTTGCCATGCTTTTATTCGCCAATTGGGCCAAAATAAATGCAGTAACAACAAAAAATGCTTGCCTTCAGTGCAGTCAGAAGATTTGTCTGTCATTTTGCTCACACGCGAGAAAAAAAAAGATCACGGGCATGCTGAGTCAATCCTCGCTGGTTTTGCTGGGGAGCGCGGTGATTGGGACGGCCGGAAACATGGAGGAAGGAAAAATACAGGAGAGGCCATGACGTCATATTCATGAAGCTGCCACATCGCAAAGACCCGCACTACCTCCTAGCGGAAAAGGAAATAAACACTTCGCGATTTCCGGCGAGCAGCCACCGCAGCGGCCTTGGAAGCGGCGCCGGCGGATTGGTAGGTGTTCTCTGCCGGCAGCAAGTCAATTCACGAGTACTGCTTCTTTTGCGCGTTAGGAAAGCTGTGCGATGCCCAGCTGTAGTGTATACTCGGTGCAAATCACGTGCACAGCCGGATGTCCCTGGTTGCACTTTTCACGTATGTTTGCTTCACTGTTGATCAATAACGCATCGTATTTGCATGCCGAGTTCTCAGCTGTACGCTCCGTTGGTTCTTACTTATTGTGTCAATTGAGAACACACGCGAATTTCGTTTTTAATGCTGTAGGCATCGTGTCGCGTTTTTAGAAGTTGTGTCGTTCATACGGAAGGACAATAAACATTTCTGGTTATTGGAGTGAATGTTTATGTATTGCACAATGTGTGCTCGCTGCGTGTTAGTGGTGTGCGCACTGAAATTACACACTTTACGTGCACGATCGCGTATACAATACAGTTCTGCCTTCTTACCGACGTGAAGTACGTCAAGTGCTAAGCTGGCGTTTCCCGGAATAGCTACGAAGTAAGCTCTGAAAATTATGCATTGCCCCACTGACACTATATACGAGCAAAGAAATGCTAATAGGCCCGTAGATGGAGAAATCTTGCTAAGAAAGAAAAAAAAGGCCTTACGGCGAGCAGAACGCGACAGTCACTGCCGGAAGAGTCCGAATACGATATATTGAAACGTTCCGTATGCGAGTCCAATAATTCCATATGTTTTCATACAGAATCCACATGCTTTCCGTATATTTTCCATATATTTTTTATATACTTTCGGAAGATTCTTACGGAAACGTACGGAATTATTAGACATCGCATACGGAACGTTTAAGTAAGTGAAAATCACTCAGCCCCTGCATGCAATGGCTGATTGATACTTACCAGTGATCTCTGTTCTTTTCTACAAAAGCACTCCAGGAAGTACTTGACGCCGCGCTCGAGCCTGCCACGCACGAATAGTCTCGGAAAAGTGTGCTCGCAACGTTTTACGGCATGCAATTTATACAATACGCGTCATGTTTACACCGGGGCTATAGGTCCGCGCAGAAGCGAACCAGTGCAGAGAGCACGCAGCGGAGCGTCTGCTGTTTTGTTTACCCCATACCGGTTTGTTTGCCCCATAAATTTGACGTCACTTCCACCACACTTCTCGCAATGCATTGGGATAGGATAGGGCCTAGCCTAAGTTTTTCCTTCCTTTCTTCATGGCCAGAGAAAACCCCGCTGCGCACTCGCAATCTCGGAGGCCATGATGGGGAGTTCCCAAAGCTCCGCTTCCCGCGTCTACCTTTTGCGGTGAACTTTTGCGGTGCACCCACTCTTCTTGTCGGCGCAAGAACGCCAGAACTCTTGACACGAAGGCCTCGTGTTGTAGGGCCTTCAGTTTGGCAGTGGCAGCTTCAAGTTTTTCTGCTGTGTCTGCATACGTGACCTGTAGATAGCAGAAAATTTTTCAATGAGATGCTCGTATTTGCATATTTTCACTTTTTTAAACTGCATCATAATGCAGATTCATCAGCCTGCTTCACTGTCTGCATTGAAGTCACTTTGTGATCTGCACATGCTTGCCCCAGTTCAAAGGGCCAGTAAACAACCCCCAAGGACCAAAAATCAAATAATATGTGCACCTTTGCTCCGTGAACATGCTGCCTCAAGGATTTTGCGAATGCTTTATTAAGGAATTCACAGGGGGTTAGAACATCGGTTTCAGCTAGTTTCAAATTTTCGCGCGGTCTCGCCACCCTTCTCTTTCAAAGGGAGGAAAAATCGTAGCCTGCCATCGTGACTGGTTTAACCCAATCGATGAGCTGCGTGCTTAGTCAAGTCGCCAATCGGCGAATTTGTGTCACTGCGCATGAAAGGAGGATTGGTCAGGTGTAGGAAAGGGGCGCGGGAATTGTTTTTCGAAATGGAGGCTGTGCACGGTGCGCAGCGCTGTAATCTGGAAATCGATTGCCGTGGTCTGCTCTACGAATTGCCAAGCGCTGGTCCATAAAAGTTGATGCTGATGACATTTTATGTACGCTTGTGCAAATAGGGAATTTAAGGTTCGAAGTGAATTCGAAGCGAATAGTGATTTTAGTCGAATAATTTCTAATTGAATTGTAATAGTATATATATTGCATACTATAAACAAAAAGGGGCATATTTGTCATGGCCAAAAAAACTTGCACAGATCTTTAAAAATTGAAACAGGGCCTATGCAAAGGCCACTTTTTTTTCATTAAAGAAAGTGGCAACAACTTTGAATTGTACAGCATTCGACTTTTGGTACAGTTCAAGTAATAGCCAGTAAAATATGATACATTTTATTTTTTTTTACTTAGAGCATATATGTCTGTGTAATGAACTTTTCAACTGAAAACAAAAAAGCAGAATCGATCTCAGGGTAATTCTTTATTAAAACCTTGAAGTGGGGCTTTGCTGCAGTGCAAATTTTTCTTGATTACGTGTTTTGACTGCTTAGCACCAATTCACTGCAGCGAAACCACTTTTACATGTGGTCTAATATGCTTGGGTAAATGCTTTCATGGTTTAGCATCCCTCCACTGCCGTGAAACCACCTTTACAAAGTGTTACATGTGGACTAATATGCACTTATTTGTTCGTTTCGAATAATTCAAAATTTTCAACAATTTAACTTCGATTCAAAGCAAATTTGATTACTGAATTATTCGTTTTAATATTCGAAGCATTTGAATATTTGTACAAGCCTAATTTTATGGCATTTGAAATCATTTGAACCCACCAGACGTTTACTGGTGTACTTTTTAAATGTGATTAAAATGGACACAAATGCTGTCAGCGTTGTCTTCTGCAGATTAGGGCATCTTGTGCGCCATACCCTCCAAATAATATCACCAGGAAGTGAAGGTAATTCATAACTAGCCTTGCATGACAGCTGTGCTTTTTATACACCTATGCTGCAATGCCACCGCCATCATGTCGGAAACACGAAACGAATGCGAGAATAGCAGACCATTGTGAATTTGTTCACTAAGTGCAGATGCAACAAATGTACCTCGTATCTTAGAGCTAGAGTTACAACTAGATTGCAAAAAAACTTGCCAGCTGGAAGGCAGGCATGAATTGTCTCCTCTGGTTTTTGTCGACAGAGTTGTGAGATGTCGTCAGCCAGCGCCACTCCGCTTGTGCCACATGAAAATGGCCGAAAGCTGCCTTGCTGACGGCCATGTCTGCTGCAGGGCTGCCTTCTCAGCACTTGAATTGTCACTCATGAGTACCTGTGGCGCCTGGCAGACAATGCAATAATGTTGAAAGCTGTCCATAGTTATAAAGGCATAGAAAAGTCGTGGATGTTGTGAGAACATTTTTCGTGGGTGAATCTAAAAATATAAATAGCCTTGGCTAATAATTTTCTATTGAATTTGAGTTCGCTATTTGCTTTTTAATAATTTATAGAGAGCAGTAACATTTAGAGTAAGTTTCAAGGTTAAAGACAAGTGTAAATTTGCATCTTTCACCAGTATTTCAACAAGAGGAGAGAGTGTGGGCAATAGGTCGCCGAACTCACTCATTGGCCAACTCACACGGACTCACTCAGACTCACATTATGAGTCTGAGTCTCGATAAGCAATATTTTTGTGAGTCGAGGTCCGAGAGAGTTTGTTTGAAGAAAATTTTAGTGAGTGTGAGTCCGAGCGGGTTTGGCTAAGCAAAATTTTGGAGAGTCTGAGTCCGAGTGAGTCTAAAGCGCAAAATATATTTCTTGAGTGATTTCCACTTTCTTTTGCCGACTTGAGGTTCCACCTAGACATTTTCAGCAATACTCAGCCTTACCTAGATTCACATTTATACTCACATCTATTCTCAGGTATTCCAAAGCAGTGTTGTTCATACACCATTTCAATATTTATTAATTAGATGTGTAAATTATACAAGGGGGCGCCTTGACAGTCCCGAACTAAGTCTTCCAGGGAATTCTTTGACTATTATACCTTATCACCTCCTCCAAGAAAAATGACTTTACTGGTTTGGAAGCACTTGGAACTCGTTTTCGAAGATGCTGTGTGAAGCGGCACCAAGAAGAGCACCGATTACGTCAGATATTGGTGTTAAAGAGCATTAACACCACAATCAAAGAAGCGAATTCGAGGCTGATGAACTTATTAGTTGACTCAGTAGTACTCACTCAGATTCAGGTCCAGCCGTGAGTTTGAGGCTGAGTGTGTGCGGTTGAGCGATGTTTTGGTGAGTTTGAGTGAGTCCGGCTTAGCAACCTGTATGGGCCTGTACAAAGGCGTACAGTATTGTTAAATAAATAAATATGTGTGAACGAGAGTTTGAGTGAGTTCAACTCAGAAAAATTTTTGTGAGTCTGAGTAAAATGAGTCCAAAGTTCTAAATACATGATCCATTTGATTTACCTGCACCAATTGAAACCGGTTCACGGCTATTCATGCAAAGTTCAGAAATTGTGAAGCGCGAGTTCAGTGGTGCAGGCACAGTGCAACACCCAAAACGAATGACGATGTGCTGATGCAGGCCTTATTTCTGTTCGCTTAGTTGACGCCGTTAAGCTAACACTGACCGACGGCGAAATGATTATGCGTACAGTTTATGAGGCACAAACTTCTTTGCAAAAAACGCATCGTGTTAGTGGAGGCAGGTACGGTGCCTACACCAAAGTGTTGCGTCGTCCGCTCGGCTGCACGCGCGGCTGCACCAAACCGGCACTGTCAGTGTGGGAGGGGCGGGAAAATCGTGAACCAGCGCTGTACCTCTTCGGCACCTTTAGAAATGAATGGCAGGGTTCAGAGGTCGTCAATGCTGCACCGCTGAAACGAATGGCAGGGCGCAGAACATCGTGAACTGGTTCACGTGGTGCAGGCCAATTTAACAGACTGATATATTTCATGAATGAGCCTGAGTGAGTTCCACAAGGTATGCCGACCTATGGTGTGGGCACATGTTTTAGCTGGAGAAATGCTTATCTAGCCTGAGTGCAATGCACAGAACAGGCACACTTCACCCACAATGATGGTGTCACATGGGAAAGATTAGAATTCATAGCCAAATGTATGATGATGATGAGAGCATGTAGGTGATTTCTATGAATGTCCACAAGGACCACAAAGGCCCTCTCCTGTGGCTTAGTCTGTGCAGTATTATTTACTTTTGTTTTTGTCACATATAATTTCTGTCCTGGTACAACTTTTTTTTTTGGTCCAGCTTAATGGGGCTATTTGCTATTGTGCCATTACTTACACTATGCGAGTTCAGAAACGTCTTCAAAAGTAGTTACAGAAGTTCCATAGGAAACTTAAGGTTTTCCCACTCACTTTGATCCAAGTGGCAGCTTAGATAATCTGCACGCCGTTGAAATAATCTGAGCGCCAACCTCTTTAATAGATGTGCCAAACATTTAATCCAAGCCCCAACATATTTAATTCAAGCGCCAACTCAATCAGGCCGCGTGCCAGTGATTTTAATCCAAGTGCCACCGTGTTTAATCCAATCGCCAATGGCTTTAATTCAGGTGCCAGTCAGTTTAATCCATGCACAAAAAGCACAATTCGGGGCGTAAAAATGGCAGTGCATTTGAAATGCAGTTTCTACAATATAAAATACTATAGTCGGGAAGTAGAATAAATCATTATTATTAGTATTTGCTGCTAGTATTCGTGGAAACAAAAATTCAGTGGTTCGCTTGAGCCATGTTTGGAGTGCTTATACTGTGCTATGTACAAGTTTGTAGATGAGTGCTTGGCCCGGGTGGAGTCATTTTAACAGCAACGAAAGAAAAAAGCAAGAATATTTTGTGTTCGTCAACAAAGCTCATAATTAGATTTGTATAGCATTACGTGTCTGGGCCAGGTCATGTAATGCGGCAGACATAATATTGTTATTGGAGTGCCGGGATGCATAACAAGATATGAAGAACTTGACTGCGGGCAGTGATGAGTCAGAAACAGGTACATGCTCAATACATTAGGGGGCCATCACAGGGCGGAGCAAATTAGAAATCATTTAAGAGGCTTTCGTCCTGCAGGGCACATAAGACGTAAACTCGCGACCTTGATGTGGAAAACGGAAGTCATATTTTATATTCATATTGGTTCTTATCTTTTTATTCAAACAAAATTATGTGTATTCTATGAACGCGTGTTTCAAGCAAGCACGCTTCAGGAATACTAGCGTCGTCTTTTACATGAAAACAGGAGTATCTCCTTTGATGCTTTTATAAAAAAATTAATTCCGCATGAACCGAAACAAATGCAACTTGAATTTTAAATGGTTGTTTCTGATTTCAAGAACGAATGAATATCAAATCAAATCAAACTTTATTGATTTACCAGACAAAAACTGGAGGGTCGCCAAGGCTAAAAGCCGCGAGAAGGGCTTGACAAAGGCCCTGGTGACCATCTATCTATCACCGTTATCACCGGGCTGAGCAGACGACTGCGAATGCCTCAGCGAATAAGTAGCCGAAAGTCTGCTTAGCAGACGACACGAATCTATGCATATGCGATGGTGTACATGGTTAGCCAGAATAACGCAATAGCGACGAACCATAGACTAACATGGACTCTATGAGCAAATACTTTTAGTACCCATAAGTGCAATTAACACACACTGTTCTTTTTTTATTGTGAAGCTATGACACTAAAATGTTAGGAGGAAATAGCAATGCGCACTTCATTTCATAAGCGCAAGCATGTATAGGCGAAGGAAAAGTTCTTCCTGTGACTTCATGTTTACGTTATTCTTACATTTATACTGTGTAAAGCGGCAAACTTGTGTTTCTAGTGCATGGATTAAAATGACTGGCCCTTTAATTAGTCATTGGCAATTGGATTAAACTCACTGGCATGCGGCCTCATTGAGTTGGCGCTTGGATTAAATGTTTGGCACATGGATTAAATAGCTCGGCGCTCAGGTTATTTCAATGGCGTGCAGGTTATTTAAGCTGGCACTTGGATTAAAGTGGGTGGGAAAACCTGTAGTTCGGTTATTGAATTATATTCAAGCCACGCATTGAGCACTGGCCTCTACATTTTCTTCACTAGTTGCTCTTGTAAGTTTGTGTTAACAACGCTATTGTAGAGCATTGGGATGACATTGATACATAGCAATTCACTGCGCACAAAATTTATAATTTTGTGCCTAGTTCCTTACTTACTGGTTGGCCTCCAAAGCACAGAGGATGGGCTTCCTTGAGGAGCTTGAAAGCAGCCAGGTAGCCATCGGTGCTCTGCTCCTTGTGAATTAGTACTGTGAGTGGGACAGCACCAGCCTTGGTCGCAGTCAGCACCACTGTTACTGTGTATTTGGTGGTGTTGCATGAGGCAGTCGAATCGACAAAGACGATCTCCCTTGCCAGCTCGAGGTTGTGAGCTCGTCGCTTGATGGGGGTAACCACGACCACTGCCCAGCAGGCACTGCTGCCACCACGGGTCACACTTATGTGAGTGCCTGGAAAGTTATGTGGAATGGCAGGTGGTCTTTTAAGAACAATCTTCAGGCGCATGACTTTTACTGGCCATTTTGCTCTCTGTACAGTGCAAAGTGTTCCTGCCAAATAATTTTTAGTTCTAGCTTCACATTGCCTTTTAAAAACGTCCTGCAGGCTTTTTCAAGCAATCATAACATTACCTCATTGTCGGAGTTTGTTGCCTCACAAATCAATTGCAGCAAAAATATTTGGACTCCCTGAAGTACGAGTGGAGTTCAGGTTTACTGCAAGCTTTTTGTACTTCATTTATTTATTCTCCACGAGCACACTGTCAGCTACACAGCGATTAATGACAAAAGGGAAGAAGCTACATCAGCGAGCATTGTTACATATTAGTATCAGATAGAGCAGGGAAGATGAGCAAAATCAAGAGAGCCTGGACCCGTGCAGGTGCCCGCATTCCCTTATAAATGCGGAGCATTTCTTTGCGTACTGCATGCACTTTCGGTATCTTATCTATCTATATATTTATCTATCTATCTAAGCCCTGCCACAGTGGTCTAGTAGCTAAGGTACTCGGCTGCTGTCCCACAGGGTGCGGGATCAAATCCTGGTTGTGGTGGTGGCATCTATCTATCTATCTATCTATCTATCTATCTATCTATCTATCTATCTATCTATCTATCTATCTATCTATCTATCTATCTATCTATCTATCTATCTATCTATCTATCTATCTATCTATCTATCTATCTATCTATCTATCTATCTATCTATCTATCTATCTATCTATCTATCTATCTATCTATCTATCTATCTATCTATCTATCTATCTATCTATCTATCTATCTATCTATCTATCTATCTATCTATCTATCTATCTATCTATCTATCTATCTATCTATCTATCTATCTATCTATCTATCTATCTATCTATCTATCTATCTATCTATCTATCTATCTATCTATCCATCTATCTATCTATCTATCTATCTATCTATCTATCTATCTATCTATCTATCTATCTATCTATCTATCTGTCTATCTATCTATCTATCTATCTAGCCGCTTACATCTGGGTGCTCTCGTGATAATCTCCTTAACTTGGTGGGAACCTAAATTAGTATGAGAGGGTTTGATGATTATGACACGCTGGTCAAAACACAAATAACATTACATACATTGTTAAACACTTCTTGTTAAACAGTGAAACAGTGGCACCTACCTGCGGGTCGGTATGTGCCACAGCTGTTTGACATTTGGTATCTACCCAAAAACAAATGAGAACACACATGGGCCATTGTAACGCGTGAACGTTAAAGGGACCCTGAAACACCTTTTTAAGTAACCATGGAATGGATTCACTAAAAGAGCTCATTGCTTCACGAATTCAACGCTGCAAAAGTTTTAAGAATACGTCCAGTATGAGCGGACTCGCAAAGATTTGTCATGCTGCAATCGCATTCGCTCTTCTCTCATCCCGGCGAAAGCTCTGGGAGCTAAGCATGGAACGGGCAAAAAAAAAAAAAACAACAAAAAAAAAATGTCACACGTGCCTTTTGTCATTGAAGACTTTTTCTTTTTTTTTTCGTTTTGAATACGTGGCTTTTTCTGCGTGATCGCGAGCGCACACGGGGACAAGTTGCTGCCTCTCGTGGCGATCCCTGTAAGGACCGAGCGCGCCATGTTAAAATCGGCGAATGGCTGATAGATGACCTTTGAATGATTTTTTTGAAACGAGAGAAAGCAATTTTTAGTTGACTTTGATCATTTATTTAGTGCAAATTCCAAGCCGCGTGCTGCACTATAATATTTGGCTCGTGTGTTCTCGGGAGCCTCTTCTACCAATTGGCAACATTTTCTGGACATGCTCAAAAAGTGTTGCAGGGCCTCTTTAAGACAACTGACAGCGGCAGCATTGACTCGACAAACGCAAAGAAAAATGTCAGGGTGCCAGCAGGGCCCCGCCACGGTGGTCTAGTGGCTAAGGTACTCGGCTGCTGACTTGCACGTCGCGGAATTGCATTCTGGCTGCGGCGGCTGCATTTTCGATGCAGGCAAAAATGCTGTAGGCTCGTGTGCTCAGATTAGGGTGCACGTTAAAGAACCCCAGGTGGTCGAAATTTCCGGAGCCCTCCACTACAGCGTCTCTCATAATCATATGGTGGTTTTGGGACATTAAACTCGACATATTAATCTATCAGGGTGCCAGCAGGAGTCGAACCCAAGCATAATGCGAGGCAATCAAGAATTCTACCACATAGCCATGCTAGATCTCGGAACTATTTTTCAAATAGACCGTAATGTTCGTAAAACGTCAAATATGGTTGCAGTGCTGGCTATGCAATCTCATAATGATTACATATTTACTCCTATGCTACAACCTTTATGTTGTGTGAACGTCCATTGTAGTTAGGTGCCATGCGCAGAAGTGGATTTATGTACCAGTGTCCAGGAATACCATCCTTGCAAGCACAAACCCTTCATATCAGCTTATCGCTTCTGGTGTTGCTAATACTCATGTTACTGATGGCACCATTGTGCAGGTGCAAACAACTGGTTATAAAAACATCTGCAACTGTTCAATATGCATCTGTTCCTACAACATTTGTACATATTGTTACGTGAAAATGACACGAGGCGTGTCTATTTGAAATCTATATTTAAACTGATGCGTATGGCGTCGGCTAAGATGGAAGCAGCACGCACAACCAACAAACCACTTCCTCGTTGTCGTCTTCTGACTGCTGATACGTCAGCTACGTAGCATTACCCCCCCCGGCGGTAAAAGCGCCGTCTCGGTGCACATTAACTACGGTCTTCAGTAGGCAGGTGGTAAGGTTTTAGCATGCTGACGTGCACAACATCACTGGGTGTGGTTGCAGGCAGGCTTGTGGTCTCAGATGCAGGAATGATCTCATAGGTGACGTCGGTTACCTGGCGGATGATACGGTAAGGACCCATGTAGCGAGACAATAACTTCTCTGATAAGCCAATTCGACGAACTGGGCACCACAGGAGAACAACAGAACCGGGTGAGAAGTGAACGTCAGCATGCCGGCTGTCGTAGATGGCTTTCTGGGTGGCTTGCGAAGCCGAAAGTCTAAAGCGGGCGATCTGACGTGCGTGGTCGGCACGAGCAATATCGTCGCGTGCATATTCGGTTGACGGCGTTGTAGTGGTTGGAAGTAAGGTGTCGAGTGGTAACGTCGGATCACGGCCATAAAGCAAATAAAAGGGTGAATAACCAGTGGTGTCGTGGCGCGAAGAATTGTACGCGAAGGTCACGTGAGGTAGCGCCAGGTCCCAGTCATGGTGGTCGGAGGACACATACATTGCGAGCATGTCCATTAGGGTCCGATTTAGCCGTTCGGTAAGGCCATTTGTTTGGGGATGGTAGGAAGTGGTCAGCTTGTGGTGCGTCGAGGAAGAGTGCAGAAGATCGTCGATCACACGGGACAAAAATGCGCGGCCACGACCCGTGAGTAATTGGCGAGGAGCGCCATGGTGTAGGATGACGTCGTGGAGCAAAAAGTCCGCAACGTCAGTAGCGGTGCTGGCGTGGAGCGCTCGAGTGATGGCATACCTAGTCGTGTAGCCTATAGCAACGGCGACCCACTTGTTGCCCGATTTCGATTCGGGAAAAGGACCGAGAAGATCTATACCAACACGGAAGAAAGGTTCGGTTGGGATGGAGATCGGTTGAAGAAGTCCAGCCGGGGGCGCAGTAGGTCGCTTCCTACGTTGGCATTTATCGCAGGAGGACACGTAACGGCGAACGGACCGGATAAGACCGCGCAAAAAGAAGCGGCGACGCACGCGGTCGTACGTCCGAGATACACCCAGATGACCAGCAGTTGGTTCATCGTGAAGCTCGTGCAGGACGGTTGAACGCAAATTTTTCGGCACGACAAGAAGGAGCTCAGGGCCATCTGGCTGGAGGCTACGACGGTACAGCGTGCCATTCAGGAGGACGTACATGCGAAGTGACGTGTCGTTCGGAGCAGATTCGAGACGATCAATAAGTTGTCGCAGAGAAGCATCACGACGTTGTTCATCACGTATCTGAAGAAACTGGGACATTGACATGACGCTGAGGCTAGGCTCGATGTCTGGTTCGTCGGGCTGATCAACACGGTAGCGGGATAAGCAATCGGCGTCCAGATGGAGACGTCCAGACTTATAAGCAACCGAGTAGGAATACTCCTGTAGGCGTAATGCCCAACGACCAAGTCGTCCAGTCGGGTCCTTCAGAGAAGAAAGCCAACACAGCGCGTGATGATCTGTGATGACACGGAAAGGGCGGCCATACAAGTAAGAACGGAATTTCGAAACCGCCCAAACAAGAGCGAGACATTCCCGTTCTGTTATAGAATAATTGCGTTCAGACTTAGAAAGCAGACGGCTTGCGTACGCGATTACACGGTCGTTGCCCCGCTGAATTTGCGCCAAAACTGCACCAATTCCGTGACCACTCGCGTCTGTTCGCACTTCTGTGGGAGCATCGGGGTCGAAATGTGCAAGAATAGGAGGTGTCGTTAGAGCAGTGATTAGCTGAGAGAAGGCGTCAGCTTGAGAAGGGCCCCAAGAAAATGGGACGTCTTGTTTGAGAAGGTCAGTGAGTGGCCGGGCGAATGCCGCAAAGTTTTTCACGAACCGGCGAAAGTAGGAGCAGAGGCCCACAAAACTGCGAACATCATGGACAGAGCGTGGGACTGGGAAGTTCGTTACAGCGCGTACTTTCGCCGGGTCTGGCCGTACGCCGGTAGCGTCAACAAGGTGACCCCATACGGTAATCTGACGAAGACCGAAGTGGCACTTGGAGGAATTGAGCTGCAGGCCGGCCAGTCGAAATATAGATAGAATGGTCGAAAGGCGTTCAAGGTGGGTTGCAAAGGTAGGTGAGAAAATGATCACGTCGTCTAGGTAACACAAACATGTCGACCATTTAAATCCTTGTAGGAGCGTGTCCATCATTCTCTCGAAGGTCGCTGGAGCGTTGCAGAGCCCGAACGGCATGACCTTGAATTGGTAAAGACCGTCAGGGGTAACGAAGGCGGTCTTTTCGCGATCCATTTCATCTACAGCAATTGCCAGTAGCCAGATCGGAGGTCGAGAGATGAAAAGAAGGTGGCGCCATGGAGGCAGTCAAGGGCATCGTCAATGCGTGGTAGAGGGTACACGTCTTTTTTGGTAATTTTGTTGAGGTGGCGATAATCAACACAGAAATGCTATGAGCCGTCTTTCTTTTTTACTAATACTACGGGAGATGCCCAAGGGCTCGTTGATGGTTCGATTACGTTTTTCGTAAGCATTTTGGCCACTTCTTTCTGAATCACTTCTCGCTCAGACGCTGACACGCGGTACGGCCGACGGTGAATGGGCGCAGAGTCACCAGTGTTGATTCGGTGAGTGACAATTTTAGTCTTGCCCAAGGAACGATCGTCAGTGTCGAAAATGTCACTGTATGAGGCCAAAACTTGGCAGAGGGCGTCGGCCTGGTGAGGCGACAGCTCCGATCCAATCATGTTTCGAAAAATAGCATCGTCTGATCTTGGTGATCGTGAAACTGCGCTTCGATCAAGAGCAGATACAGCGACAACACTGACATCTTCCTCTGTTATGGCAGTTAGCTGGGCAGAGACATCTGGCAGGGCAACACTTGAGGGGTAAAACCAAAGTTAAGGAGCGGAAGTAACACACAGTTATCCGCTATGGTCGCGACGGTATAGGGCACAACAACACTGCGCGTCAACCGAACGTCAGTAATTGGCGTAACGATATAATCACCGTCAGGAACGGGAGGGGTCGATGACAAAGACACGTACGTGACGGCTCGAGGTGGCAGGCGAACGAAAGTGGTTGGGCTCAAGCGGCTGGTGGGCTTTGCAGAGTAGTCGGCAAAGATTGGTAGATCAAGGCTGAGGGTACCAGACGAACAATCAATTAAGGCCGAGTGTGCCGAAAGGAAATCAAGGCCAAGTATGAGGTCATGAGGGCAGCAGGCTAGCACGGCAAAAAGGACAACGGCGTGACGACCGGCAATGCTGACACGAGCAACGCACATTCCGATTACTGGTATAGTACCGCCATCGGCAACACGTATTGCCTGCGTCGTAGATGGCGTCATAATCTTTTGTAAACGGCAGCGTAGAGAAGCGCTCATGATAGACAGGTGCGCACCTGTGTCAATGAGGGCGGTCACAGGAACATGGTCGACTTGTACTTCAAGCAGGCTATGGTGCGTGGAAAGCGTCAGTAGAGGATTTTCGGCCCTCATTGGTATTGCAGCTTCACCTCTATAAGCTGCAATATCTAGTTTTCCTGCTGCGGTCGTCCAGAGAAGCTCGGCGAGGAAATGCGCCGAGGTGGCGGAGAGCGGGATTGGCGACGTAGCGGCGACGGGGAGCGAGAACTGCAGCGACCGGACGAAGGGGCGTCAGGGTAGCGGCGACCGGGCAAAGGGACGTCAGTGGAAGGCTCGTAAGATGACGACGAATAGAAATTGAAGGGTGCGGCGACTGAACGTCGAGGGGTCGTCAGATGTATGAGCGCCGAGGTAGAGAAAGTCTGACGTGGTTGGTTTGACCAACGGCGGCGGCAATAGCGAGAAACGTGCCCAGGCTGGTGGCAGGAAAAACAAATAAGCCGGTCGTCGGGTGTTCGCCATTCCGAAGGGTTACGGAAGGGCATTGTTGGAGGTGAACGGCGAGCGTGTCCTCGGGAGTAGACCGCCTCGCTTGCCTCTGTGCACCGCCTTGGCAGCGCGCTCCTGCAAGTGGCCGGTGCTATGAGGGTGAGACATTCATAAACAAAAAGAAGCACACTGTGCGGTTACACGAGGCATTCTGTCCTCAACTTGAATGGGCTTGCGTTCCGGCATGTATTTTATTGAAGGAGCACGCAGCTATATTTTCTTGTTAATAAACCAGCAATGAGCTAAGGAAAGTTCATAGCCTTGGTCTTTAGCTCATTCTTTATTATGATGAGGTGAACTTATGCAAGGCTGCCTTTAAACCTAATGAGGCGAGTTTATGAAACATACCCTTGCCTTTTCTCATACTGAAACTTTTTTTTCCTAATTAAAGAGGGCCTTGTAGTGTTACGAAAGGTTTGTGAATACGGGTCTAGCCTGGCAAGACGCTACCAGTATCTTTAGAGGGGCACAACATATTTTGCTTTTTAATTATGCATGAGTACATGTGCTGTATAATTACGAGTACCTGTGTAATTGCTTATGTTTTAGAAAAAAATTTTTAGGGGCAATTATCTAGCATCCTTCAGAAGTCCAGTGGTTAACTGGAACACTTTAAATAAGAAGACCTTGTTGCACATGAAAAAATAAATATTTATGGTGACTTTACAGTAGCGTTGCGTAGTCTGAATGAGGAGCAAAACTGAGTGGTCTTTTTTGTTTTTCATTATTTCTTTCTACCTTATTTTTTCTTTTACTTTCTTTTCCCTTTCCCTGTCTTCTTGCTCTTTGTTTCTTTTTATTTCTCTCTTTCTCCTGTCTTGCTGTCAGTTCTTCTTGTCTCTTTTGGTCTGTTGCTCTCTTTCTATCTTTTTACGTCTTTATTTCCTTTAGTTCTTTTTATTTTCCTGTTTCATTTTATGGCTGGCTGCCTTTCTCTTCCCCTGTCTCGTGTTTCACAAGCTCCATTTCACCAAGCAGAGTTTTCATTTCAATGCTCACACCTGCTGTATTTGGTAGTGGGGCTAGCCCGAATCCTGTAGTGCATACCCACCTGCGGTTTTCTGCAAACACAAAGTTTTTACAGCTGCCTTAAAAGCCAACTCTGGAGATTTTTCAACCATATCAAGGTAATGGTGTTTGTACGTTTCTGAGACAATAGCTGAAATTCTCAGAAAATTGGAAAAAGCTTTTAATAAGCAAAAAGGCGCAATACTGAAACCCAACCAAGCGCACTGTCTACGCATGACACACTATTTGGTAAGAACCGGAAGTCGCATATTGATCCCACTGGCGCAGAGTATGAAAACTGTGAAAGCCAGGCCAGAAAAGTGCCAGCCGAACACCACAGAGGAAGGAAGGAAGCTTTTTCGTACCAAACACTGCCGCTGGATTTACCCAGCCGTCGTACTTCACGTTCGTTCTGACTTTGGGTGGCTTGAAGCTGCTCGGTCATGAAACAACAATCAACAAATGTTTGGCAGTTACGCTTCACCACTTTAATCGTTTAGGCTTACCATTTCACATCGGGTCACGAAATGAAAAACTGTTTGTTCTTTCCTTCGAAACAATACTATAACACAGGAATAAACAAAGACACTAGTTTGTCCGCCACCTGCAAGCAAATACGTGTTCTGCAAGCAGGAATAGTAGGCAAATAAGGGTTCTACTCATGATTCTCATGGTCGCCGAACGATCGTATTGCTAGAGTCTCCTCTAGTTCATTTTAAAACATTCTGACTTCAGTCGACATGCCAAACGTGTTGTTACATGGACAGTGTTGCCAATAATTATGGCAGGTCATTTAATCATTTCGAGGCAAGCCTAAAAATTTATTTGCAAACAATCAGTGCATCTCTCAATCCTGTCATTCGGCATAAATGACAAAAATCTGCGAATAAACGTACCCACCGAATTCTATTGAGATCCATTGATGTAAAAAAATCACCGGAGTTGATCTTTAAATAGCTGAGCTGTTAAAACATCCTCCATTTTCATTTTGTTGCATCTTCTGTGCCTATTTATGAATCTCCCAACAAACAAGGTGGCTTTCAGGTTACTGCCCAAACATGATGCGACGGCTTCTATGATCAGCTCAGTACAGTATGTTATGGTCACTTTCAGTGATGTTATCAACGAAGCAGTTTCAGTGTAGCTTTTTTTTTTCTGGGAATGCTAAGCTACTTGCAGCGCGAGCAAGTGAACATCACCGCATATTGTGACGGCCGCGGTAACATTGCCCATCACGGGGTGTCAGATCAGCCAGTGGCCGTCCACTTTGAGTTTATGGCATGGTTAGGTTAATGGCATCATTGGGGGGAGAGAAGAGCAAATGATTTAAAGGTGTTTAAGAATTGTAAATTCTGTTTCACGTGCTGCGCTATGTTTGGCTCATATGCCCTATGGAGCATAGACTACAGATTGGCAGCACAATTGAATATGATGCGCAAGTAGGCGCGTAGAGGACACGGGACAGAGCGCGTTTTTTCGCCATGGTGAAAAATGGTCAAGCACTCGTGTTTCGATCGCCTACCACTTTTTTTTTCGCCGAAAGACCGCGAAAACGACATCTTGGCGCACGCTCAGCGTTAATTGTGCCTCTTCTGTCGAAATTTTTCAGTATGTAGCAGTTTTCACATCTCGGCGCAATGGCCGCAGCAACCTCATCACCACAAATAGAGCTGCCGCCCTGACATCAATAAAATCGCCTTATATCGCGGCGCGGAATTTCGAAACTATGATTTCAGCTGTAAGCCCTGTGTAAATGATCGGCTGTAGTGCAGTAAATGGCATCGACAAGACAACCCACCTTTTCCCAACACTCTGGACGCGCCAGACAACCCAAGAAGTGTTGGTCCGTACGCTGTACGCTTCCATCCATTCATTGACGGCGTCTTCGTCGGCCAAGTTTGCTCGGAACACGGACTCGTGTTCAGTAGACTGCTGGCCATCTTTTACGACCTCAAGTGGCTGACGCATCTCCTCCATTGTGCCTCGACATTGTGCAACAACGCGATCAGCACTCGTAGAAGCTTGAAGGTTACAACCACAGTGGTAGGACGAACTTCGTGGAGCGATCGCCTTCGTGGACTGGGTCAGTGGTCTCACGTCACCGCCGATCCAGCATGTACACTGTGGCCAGTGATGTTTCGTTCTACGTCGAAGAATTGCCATTCATAGACATGAAAATTCCCTATTTCGGGGATATTGCCCTGTTAACGTTGACGAAAGTTCCAGCATATTTCCCTGCATAACAGTTCTAATTTCCGCCCTCATCTACGCAAACACTATAATTACACGTGTATGACGTACTGGCCACTTTTCAAATCATGACTAGCCCATCTGCTGCCGCACAACAAAGCCATGGCATATTCATTCATATAGTGATAGTACACTGCACATTGCGGGCTTCAAGTCTAACACCAATAATGAACTAGAAATCGCTTCGCGTATATCAAATCTCAAGGGTTCTGCTAGCGTGGTGCATGCACCAGAACCGATTACAGCAGATGAAGGCGCACTGTGACAGCTAATTATCGGTCGTCATATGAGAATTTAACCATTCCTGAAATACCCTGCAATATCGCGAAGATTCCTTTTGACTCTAAATGACAGGCGAAAGTTTCCCGATAAAGCAAAAATTTCGTGCACGGAACATCACTGAGTGGCTGCGCCTGTGAGATATACTTCACCGTGTGTAACCGCTTTGAAAGGTGGTTTCACTGCTGCATAGGTTGTCTGTGCGGTGAAACCAACCACTTTGAGGTTATTCACACTGCCGTGAAGCGACCTTTCAAGACTGAGTTAGGTTATAGTGCCTGCAACCCTGTTAATTTTAAACAGCGAAGTTCATTGGACATTTGTGTTTATAGTGGGATCATATCATATCATCCATCTATATTAAAACACTTGTGGGCTCTTATCGCAATAAGAACAAAAATTTATTGAAAAAACTGAGTTTGTGTTACAAAAAAAAAAACAAATCAAGCAATGCTTTATACCGCACGGCATGAGCAATGAGGTGGCACCTCGCTTCCAATTTTCTTTGTCTATTTGAATAGAACCATCATATGCATCATTTATAATTTTGTTGTACTGCTCTTGGGTCATCTCTATTCTCAAAATGTATATTCTGAATTTTCTTTGTTTTGGAAATTTTGGGTATACAGTGTTTTTATTTCGTAACTCGATAAGACAGATGTTTGGGCTAGTTGGTGATAGGGAATCAACATATTTGTACAGCGCAAGACTACAAGTAGTTACGATGTAACTACAGAAGAAGAGACAAGGACAGAAAGAGCGCTGACTTCAACTGAAATTTTATTAACGAAAATGCTGGAAATATATACTCATGACTGAACACCACCGCGCAATGTATTGCATCACAGCAAGACAATAATAATCTCATTATATGGTTACAACGCCACAGCTCAACACAAGTTCACAATCAATTGCGTCAAAGCCAGAAACTCGCTTTCTTTTTTCTTTTTAAGTCAGAGCAAGCGAAGGCAGCCTGATACATCGATCACCCAACATTTGCATTTAATTGGCCTCCATAATCTCTCGTGTTAGCTGCTGACGGTGTTTGGCTGCAACAGTGCACTTTTCGAAGTGTTGGAGGGCCCTATTAAGTTTAAAAGCTTGTTATATGGGCCAAGTAGGAAACCTTTAAGCACAAATATTTTACTGTGTACAACTTGCAATGTAGTCATATCTAATCATACATTAATTAGAAACTTCCTTCCATTTTGCTTCAACCCAAGAAAGCGTAAGTCAGAAAAACTTGTGGAGCTTGCTCAGACTCGGACTCAATAAACATTTTTGGGAGCCGTACTCACTATCACGAAAATTTGTTCAACTGGACTCGCTCGGACTCACTGTCTTTTTCGACCACAGTGGCAGTGCTTTTTAAAACCGAAATTTCACGTAATCGATGCTCTTCTTGGCACCTTTTCATATGGTGCCTTCGAATACGAGTTACGAGTGCTCGTAAACCAGTAAGGTCATTTTTATTGAAATAGATGACGGCACAATATATATTTGTCACCAACTTCCTTTAGTTGTCTACGGTAAGGGAAAGGTCAAGGCCTTCCACCATGTAATTCATGCCACTGATCAATAAATATTCAAATGGTATATAAGAGACACGGCTTTGAAATATGTGAGCATTAACGCTAGTATGAACGGTGATCTAGGTAAAGCAGATAGTTATGCTGAAGACGAGTAGATATGACCATAGCTTGAAAACAAAAATAGAACTCAGATTCCCTCAGGAAATGTATCTTGCACTTTGGACTCGCTCGGACTCAGAATCGCCAAAGTTTTCCAGAGATGGACTCATTCGGACGCACACTCACAGAAATGTTAAACTGGACTCTCTCATTCTGAGACTAGCGCCTCGATCCGAGTTAGAGTGAGTAGACTCTGAAGTGAGTTCGCTGACATCTACAAGAAAGATACATTCCTGGTATAAGAGTAGAAAAGGACGCTGTCAAGAGGCTAGGAAATTACACAAGCGCATGTGATATTCGTACAAGCCTAGTTCTTATTCGTAAAATTCTTAAGGTTATTGGATCATAATAAAAATGCTTGATTTTAAATGATTCAACCAAATTACTACTTTTTCAACCTCACATAACTATTTGCCCATCACTAAACCTTGCAGTTCTTGTTTCTTTTGGCTGTTTCGGACAGGTGCGTGGAAGAAGTTGTGGCCGAAAATCACATGCATGTTTTCTGACAGGGCGAACTGTTGGAGTCCTATATTTTTCAATCAATGTTGAATGGTAGAACTGAAGATTACCAAGCATATACAAGCTATCTTGTCAGGTTTCATGCATATTCGGAATTCGCTGTGAGGAGGGCTTGACATTTGTAATCAATTTCCTGCATTTCTAGTGCAATGAAGCTGTAATGTTCTGGTACAATTTTTATAAAGGGACTGTCTACTGCACAGAACTTTTTGCTTATTATGGTGAAAATGAGAAGATTGTTAATCTCATCAGCACCAATGAGCAAGTTTTTGTACCATATAAAAGGAGTAATTTTGATGTTGAAAATCTACAAAGCAACTGCTGGCACCACCCAGCAGCGATGTGGTTCTATTTATCCATGCATAAATGCTCGCAAGTAGGCTGATTTTGCTTAAAAACAAACATGTTTAACTTGAAATTGCATTTCATTCACTTGAGGCAACTTTAGACTGCACAAGAGAGTATTTTCGCTTGTTTTATCACGCGTTCAAAGAGGTACCGTGGCACTGCCGGCGAGACGGTTGCGTGCATGCCTACGGCAAAAAAAAGCGAGTGCTGCGTCTGGCGCCGCTCTCAAAAAAAAAAAAAATGTCTTCGGCAAGTATTAGCACAACTGACTTCAGTAAATTTTCAAACCTTGCCCGTGGGTCCAATGTCATCTAGTAATGTTGCACGAGCCCTTGAGCCTAAAGTGCACAACAGTACTTACCAAAGTTCTATATTGGAGAACATTTTGCCATCAAGTTTCGCTTAATCGTGTTGCCCATGCTGGCTCTCATCCCATATGCAACGCAGAACACCTAAACACAACTGCAAGACAGCGGGGACCTTCTGCTGTTTTGTGAAGGACATTTCATGTTTGTTTTAGTTGCATGCACACTTGGAAGGAGTAAAACCACTACAGTTCGTTTCACAATGCTGGCGTACCAGTGTTGCTGAAACAAACTCTTCCCCTCAACTGTGGTGGTTTTTGAGGCTAACTAAACAAAGCTGGAGAAACTTCGGTAACACATTATCTGACGATTTCCATGCTTTATACGACCAGTACGGTGTATGTAGTATTATTGGTGAAGGCCTTGCAAAAACTGCACACGGTTTCAGTTTTAGACTTTCACACCATTGTGATCACGTCCACCAGCCATCGTCCTGGGCGTTCATCACTCCGATGAAAGAAGACTGAACACAGAATAAAATTTTTTTTCTCAGGATTTTTACACACTTGCCAGAGAAGCCGTTGGAATGTTGGACACTTCAGACGTATGCTTTTTATTGCGGTACAAAACAGCAAAGCAGTGGAGGACTATCATAGTCACTTGAAAGTGAAAGACTTACTTGGAGTGCTGCCTTGCATTCTGGCCTTCAGAGCTTGCATTTGAATGACTAAATTACTTATGAGCCCAGACTCGGAGAGTACGCTGCACTTGTTTGTGCTTGTTTCATCATGAACCTTTACCAACACGCCCAACTGGCAGTCATCCTACATACTTATGAGCACTAAATAAAGCTAGAATAGATTTATCTTCATTGTACTTTACCCACCAGAAGCTTCAGATGGTCTCGTCTGCCTCTCGATGCCCATGGGGTGTGTGAAAAATGATGCAAACAGACAGTTTTTATTTCACTTGTGTATTTATTTGCTTATTTATAAATAATAAAATCAGCAATGCTCATTTTAATGAGTTTGGTACAGTAAGGACATAATAGTAACTCACTGTTAATACAAAATAATTGAACTCTCTCTTTTGTTTCTTGCAAATGGTGCTTTCATTCCTTATTGAGCCACTTTTGCTGCTTCTCAGTGCACAAGCGCCGCCATCCATTGCCACGCACCCCCACAAGGCACTCCTACATGCCCATGAAGCATAGAAAAGTGTGAACCATGTTAACTCAATACTGTGTGCCCACAGTTGACATGCATCTCCATGTGCAGTACCCTATAGGTGTGCTGCCTGCCGAAAATATATCTGGTAAGCTTAGTGATCAAAATCCGTCATCCACAATGCACTTTTCATAGTGTTGTATGCATTATGTCTTGGGGTCCTTTTTATTGTTCTGCTTGTGTGCTTCTCTGTGTGTTCAATTTCCTGCCTTCTTTTTTACTTGTACTATAGTTCTTATACATCTAGGATTGCTGACTGTTTCCATTTCCTCATATTTCTTTGCAAAGTTTTGAGAAACTAGAATAAAAATTGACTTGAAAGCAGGTCACAGAACTCGGTACTTAAAAACGCTTTGGTATCTTTCCTACTTGCAGGCTGGCCACCAAAAACAGTGTGAACCTCGGTGCTAAGGGCTTGAATGTCATTGGGTTGTAGTGCCACCAATAGCGAGGGGATTGCGTCGTGATGGAAAAAGAGGATGCGCGTGATCACGTGCGATGCAGCAGCAATACTGGCGCGAGGGGGACAGAAAATAAAGAAAACATTGGTTGTGTGAAAACCTGTCGAGTCTTTTTCTTACATGTGCTACACAAGGTATACTAACGTTCTCCTCATTGTGGACATGTACTGTGATAAGGACAGCAGCTGCCTTAGTGTAGTATTTCTGAATGCTTTGTTGTTGTTACTAACACAAAGCTGTCACATAATTCAACCTTTTACTTCACTAAAATTATAAATGAACTGTCACAATTACAAGAGCAAGCCTGAAAATGTTGATACTTCATGTTACTTTGCCTGAAAAATGTTAGTTTTTGAAGCATGAAGTTGGTTTTGTTTGATCCCAAACAAGCGAACTCCACTTCTTAAAGGAGTGCTGACCCCTGAAATCCGACTAAGTTGGCATAAAAACGACTAAAGCATCGCCTTTCAGTGCTTGCAAGGAATGCTGCGTGAATGTTAGTCGTTCGACACGCTATGTACACAATTGTGTACACCACTTGATTTTTCTATTTGTATTTGTAGGGGCTAAGAAACATCAAAATGTATTGACTTTCTAATCTCTTCATTTAACTTCGTTTTGCAGCATACAGTTGCATATTTATTTTTATTTTATTTACTCTCAAAATCCTTACGGCATTAATAGAGGAAACTGGTTACAAAGTAGACAAGAAAAATGCAGCATGAAAAGTTATTAAAGAAAGAATAAACTCATCATTATACAATGTTAGCTGTGTAAGGACAACAAACACAGTACATAATTCAGCCTGTAAATACAGAGTATTAGTTAGTCTATTTTGGATAATTACAGAATACTGAGTAAAGTTTATTGGAAAACAATTACTGATAGTGACATGTCTTCAGGTAGTTGGTTTCAATGTACCAATGTACAAGATGAAAACACTGGGAGTTGCATAATGCCATGCCAACCTTATGACGAGGTCACTGCAATGGGATATGTACTGAGGATTCAGGATTAGTTGGTCATGAAGGTTGGTAAGACAGAATAAGTCGTGAAATGAAGCCAAATGGGATATTTTCCAAGGGAGTGCAAAAGAAGCAAGTCTTCGGCTGGATTTCATTGAAGTTATACCAGCAATGCAATTACAGTGAGAAGGTTTCAAGAAGATGGAGTTATTCTGTACAAACAAGTGAATCAAGTTGTCGTGGCAAGGGTCTCGCACAGAAGAAGCATATTCAAGTTTGGGACGTAATAATGTTTCATATAGGAGTAGTTTAGTGTATATTGTGGTTTTGAGACGTTGCAATGTATGTAGCCTAACTTGTAATTGGCATTATTAGTAACATATTCAGTGTGAGGTGCCTGAGGTAAGTTCAATGTGATAAGAACACCTAATTATATATATGAGCTGACCCATATATATGAGCTGACCCGATTGTGTAAGACATTTACCTAGTATGTTAGCAAGATGTCTGCATATCTTCTTACGCACATTTGCTTACATTTACGCATGTTTAAATCTATTTGCCATGTGCTGCACCAAGCTGCTACAGTGTTGAGGTAAGATTGGAGAAATGAACTGCCATTACTACTACTTTATTGAAAATTACGCAGTAATCTAAAAAACATTAGGTAAGATCGGAGGAATGAACTGCCATTACCACCAGTTATTTTATTGATGACGCAGTAATCTAAAAAAGATTAATGTTTGAAGAAGTTGATGTCAGGCTCAAGGTTGGCGTCGGGTATCTTTTTTGGCACTGGAGCTGGGTTCATGGCTTGATGGGGGCGTCCACAACTTGAAAGAAACCACCTCCACCAGATGTCGCATCGTTGTGATATGGACTGAGACAGCATGCGCCATTTACAAGATGACATTTTTTGTTTGGCCATACTTGTGGCCGAGAAACAAAGTCAAAGACTACAGCAAAGCCCAAGTTCGGTTTCTTTTTGAACGCACCTCGTGTTATGCCGCTATTTTTGTTGCAATAGAATATCGAGCGTCTTGAAATGTCAGTTTCACACAAGTACATACAGTTCTTCATAGGTGGTATCTGAAAGGGCTAAGAGAGCAGTTCACTTTTATTAATTTTTTTCTTATTTCAAGAAACCCTTGCACCACTTGGGCCGTAGCCCAATTATTCGCAAAGTTTGAGATTAGCTAGTTTGTATGACGAGACCTCAATGTCGAGGTGTTTCATGCATTTGGCACTGTAGTCACTGCCTGCATTGCTCCATTTATGGTGCTGGCAACAGTGCTGTCACCAGGGATATTTTAGGGGGAGAGAAAAACACATGCTTAGTACAATACTTGCAACAACCCTGAATGGCAGGGAAAAACTTGTGCAAAGACACATGCCAGTCATTAGGCATATGAACATCAATACTTGTATAATGCCTTGCTGAATCGAAAATTCGTATAGAGATTAAATAAGAGGTGCGAGCATAACATTTCACAGCTCTGCATTTGGATATCCTTGCACTTGTCGAAATTTATATTTTGGGGCTTCTGGATTTACAGTTGTCCACATCTCTTTGAGAAACATAAACTAGTATGCCAGCAGTCATCAAACTTCTAATCTTCATAACTGCAAAAATATTAGAAATGTATGCAAAAGAATAAGCTATCTTTTATCCTCAATGCCAAAAGACATAATACGCTGGGTGTATTATGCTGTGTCTATAGGTGCTATTATGAATATTTTCATAGCATTACAAAGACTTAGCATCGATATGTACAGCTGACTGAAATGCGTGGCCTCCACATTTGACCAGCAGCTTCCGTTGGCAAGTATTTTTACATTTTCAAGGCCACTTGTGGCAGCCTCACTTAGTCTACTTTTGTTCAGAATGCTTCTTCAAAATTAAGAAATATATTACTTTTTCTTTTTACAACAGCTTATAAATCTTAGAGCCGGTTTACTATTTCCTCTGATTTTAACATTACATTGCAGTGAAACGCCAAGTTCATAGGCTGAAGAGGTGTATAGGCATTTTAGACAACTCGTGCGAGAGCTTTCAGAGCTTCGCAGAAAATAGACATTGCTGGCATTAACCGATATATTTGCCACCATGCCTGTGAAGGCTTTGCAAAACAATTTCCAGAATATATTTGCCTTTGCTGCATTTTCTACCTGGCATATTCTGTGTTACAAGAGGCAGTTGCACTATTTGCTGCATTGAATTTAATATCTGTTTCTAAAGTGTATACTATTGAATTGTGAAGTCTTATTGCATCTTATAATCCTTGCAGAAATCAGGCAGTCATATGCACGGATGTTTATTTGAACAGGTACATGTGTAAGGACTGGCTCTCACCTAAACAAGGTTGGATGATGAGGGGTCTAAGCAAGCAATGATGCTGTGATACTTCGAATGGCATTTCACCCCAGCAAAACATTGTTTTTAAATGATGTAAAAGTAAAACAAGGTGTAATTGCAAGATCCTCGGTGACTTTTATGGTCTCATAGTTTCCTAAAAGTAACTCTGGCACTGCAGTCGTTCAGTTGCCATGGGAATGATGGGTACTTCACAGATTTGCCTAGTTTTCGTGTTTGCAGGCTTCCCATGCACTTGTGGCTGTGTTTATAGCTATGCATTGATTTTAGACCTTTGCGAAACTTTGTCTTGTGGCACAGTGAATTCAGGCCACACGGAGCTAAAAGAACGAGCATTAGACACATTCGTGTACTACCCATCCCTGCCATGCTAGCTGAAGTGCTGAGCATTGCATCTGCCACAGACACTAGCATCAAAGTTCCCTGTTACATTCAGAGCATGGTCTATGCTTTAGAACATCCTCCAGTGTATCTCCATGCATGGTCTGCACTCCTGCTTTTATTTCAATTTTATGTGACCACTATGTGGCACTTGTGGCCAGGTATGTTTTTTTCACTTGCCATCAAGTTTGCATGACTGCTTGTTGGACAAGGGCGGGTCGTAGAAAAAAAAAGAGAAAAACATCATGTCGAGGTGCTCGGCCGCAAATTATAACGTTGCGCGTGCCCTCACAGCTTCACCGCATTGCACATGCATGCTGCACTGAAGCGCCAAAAAAGAAACCACGGGCGCTTTTTTCTGCAGGACCCACCGGAAAAAAATTAGTTTTTGTTCGAACCTTACTTGCGCTGATAGGCAATATTTAAGCAGCGGCGTTCTTTGGCCTTAATGATGGCGTATTATCTTGTCCGTGTAATAAACCATGGAGGCGTTGAATATACGAACGGGCGAGGCCGGAAGCTTTACTTGTTTTAAGCCGCACAATGGCGTTTGGAAGGTCTTCGTGTTGCATGGCATGTTCCCTCTTCATAATGCGTAGCTTAGAAGTCAGTGCTGAGCATCAGCACTGACTTCTAAGCTAATTAACGCTGAAGTGATGACCGCGACGTAGCGGAGTGTGATTTTTCCAAAACCCCCTTTCTGACCAGCGAGGAGGCAAGGCTTGCAACAAGTACGTCATCGCGTCGTTTTGTGTTGATTGCATACGACTTAGTAAACATCCAAACTTACATCATTGATAACAGGCCGGCAAAACTTTGGGCAGAGCGAGGAGTGAAGCGCAGCGGCGATACAAGGCGCGCACACTGCTTGAAACATGAACGATTGCGAGATGTCAATCGTAGGGGGTTTTCCTCTTCTTGATCACATCGTTACAGTGCCCACTTGCGTCATGAACGAGTCGGCTTTCGGTTGCGAGAGGTGACAGGTAGGCGCACACGATTTCTTCGCGAGTATCCAACTCCATTCGGCGCAAGTCCAAAAGCCTTGGCAGGGCTTTCCTTTGCGAGCAAGGCCCCCGCTGGTGCAGCAGCCTCCCGGCAACGCTATGCGAAAGTGCGGGGAGCTACAGCGCGATGACACAGTTAGGCCGGCGGAAATGCATAGCCTCCAAGAGCACTGGGCCGCGGTGCAATGTGGGGGGCTCTATCCGCTCGCCTTTGTAAACTCGCGACTCGTGGGCTTTCCGCGCTAAAAAAGCGCGAGCAAAGGGAGGCTCGTCTGCTACGTGTGGTAGTTTTTGCGCTGTATTTGCACGCAGGGCACTTGAAGTATGCTAAACTTTAATGATTAGGTGTGGAATGGAGCTCGCTCATCGTTAAGAGTTGTATTAGTGCCTGGGGCAGCAAGGGAACGCAAAAACTGATCTTTCAAATGGCATCAACGCGGTCATGTTCTGATGCTAGACTTTTGGTAGCTGTGCTACGCTAATTTGGTAGCTCTGTGCGCGCAAAAAGGCATAAAATGAAAGCAAAGAACGAAAACAACACGAATCGCATGGGTAAGCGAGTAATGACACCATGCATGCAAGAAATACGAGTAATGAATAAAGTGACCCAGGTGAAAATAGTTGCCATTACCATCTGGGTTATGGAACCTGCAAATTTTCCTGGCTGGACATTTTAACTGGGAAGAGAAAATGTTCCCAGCCTGAAAAAATTTCCATGTTCCTTAATCCAGCAGGGAATGAAAACATTTTCAGCTTTGAATGAAAAAAATTCCAGCCTGAAAAAATTTCAAGGTTCCATACTCTAGCAGGGAATGGAAACATTTCCCGCTAGGAATAGATCCAGCCTGAAAAAATTTTCAGGTTACATAATGCTGCTGGAAATGAAAACATACCCAGCTGAGAATGGAATTTAGGCAGAAAATGGTGGAAAGTCTTGAATTTGATTTATTGATATGTGGGGTTTAACGTCCCAAAACCACCATGTGATTATGAGAGACGCCGTAGTGGAGGACTCCTGAAATTTCGACCACCTGGGGTTCTTTAACGTGCACCCAAATCTGAGTACACGGGCCTACAACATTTCCGCCTCCATCGGAAATGCAGCTACCGCAGCCGGGATTCGAACCCGCGACCTGCGGGTCAGCAGCTGAGTACGTTATCCACTAGACCACCGCGGCGGAGCGGCAAGCATTAAAAAAAATGTGCAGATTTTCACCTCACTGCTATTGCATACGTATTATCATTTAGTTCCTCACGACCTGTTCATCCAGATCACTGAGCATACAGAGGAAAATAATTTTGAAACTTAAAAAGATTTATTTGAACGCTTGTAGCAAGTGCTGGAACATTTCCCGAAATGTGGAATGAGTTGCTTGGTTCCTTGTGCACCACGTAGAATATATATATTCATGCGTAGTGAGTGCAAATTAAAACCACAATGATATATAAAGTGCTATTCTAGCAAAAGTATAACTTCACCAACCACCATGAACAGCATCAATACAGCTTTGCAAAGCAGTACAATGCACCTTTATCATACACCCCGAAACAACAGCAGCGTGTAAAGCAAAAGTTCTTTTTAGAAAAGATCCGATGGGCATTGCGGTTTGAACTGCAAGAATTTTTTATCGACCTTAAACTACTCCGAATGAACGTCAAATTAATTCACGCACACACATGTAATTACTGGCATTTATTGCAAAGACGTATGCACGCCATTGGCACAAGCATTGAACGGAACATGGATATGGTGACAACGTGTTTTTGCCCAAAGAGGCCTGTAATGCATTTCGCGCGCATAGAAACGGGACAAACGTGCTCTTATTTCTAAAATATATAGGTTGAAAACTTCACACTTGACACACTTGACATTGACACTGACACTTGACACTGAAATCACACTTGACATTATCCATGTCTCACGATCGGAGCTCAATCCAACACATCACACAGTACAGCAGTAAAAACCACTCGAACATACTGTGACCACCTATAGGACTTTCCAGAGATAAAACTGAACTATTTCATACAACCGACACGCGGGTATTTCTCATGCAAAATCACTAGACTAGCGTACAGCATGCGCGCACATGTGCAGGTCACTCTAGCCATAGCGGAATTCACGTGACCTAAGCAGGAACGCCATGCTCGACGTCATGCCACTTTTAAACTTTGCAATGACTCGTGTCACTGCGAGAGGGGGGGGGGCAGTTAAAGCCACTCCATGTGTTTTGCAGCGGCAGTAGACGTGATCACCTATGTACAATAACCAGTAGGTGTTCTGTGGCCAAACCGAGGCCGCGGTTCTCACTGCGTTGCTAATGCAGCGCGCTGGCCAGTGGCACTAATGCCTGTTTAAGCTCAACGGCGTCGTGCCACTCTACCAAACGCGAAACAAGTGTGTGCGAAGTGGCCTCAAAACACGGTAGACGACTCAATAACGAATTGTAGTGGCTGTTAATCACCGCTTTGCTGCATATCTTGCATGTAACATAACGACGGTTCCCCCGTGTAAGCAGAGGCCATGCGGGGGGATCAGCTGCTGCCTCGATTTGCTTTGTTTTGTGCAGCGCCAGTCACACAATCGTTCACTAGAAGTGTCTTTGTACTTCATGGAGCTCATTTCCGCGCGCAATGCCACCTCCTCCCAGCGGAGAACCAATCAGAGATGGCATCGACCGTTACAAGGTGTAACGGGTGCTGACATGTCGACTGATGTCAGTGCTCTACCTGAAGTAAGGCGCGGGAACATCGTGAACTCCTCGAGGTCATGACCATGTAGGGCTAGGTAGAAGCGTTCACGTACCTTGAGAAAAGTGACAAGCAAGTCTAATTTTATTGCATCCTACTTTGTTCTTATGGTTGGGGCTGGCCTTCTGCAGCGTCGCCGATTCTGGTGTCGATCGACTCCGCGACTGCCGCCGCATAGACTAGAGCTCGCATATCACAAGCACAAGCACCTAGGCACCCGGTGGCACACTCTCGCACTCATACGCAATTTAGTTTTGAACTACCAAGACATGCTTCTGTTGCGCCAATTTCACATGGCAAGCAGATGCTGTGGGCCATTGAAATGCGAGAAAGCGCCTGTTTCCTTCGCTAACGCTTACAAGAAGTCGCCTGGGCACCACTGCATCGCTTTTGGGTGCAAAAAAAATAAGCTGAGCCTTATCCGTGAAGGTCACAGCGCAACGTGGGAATCGTGCCAGTGCGGTATTTTCAAAATACGCAGATTACCATCCGCTACAAAAAGCGCCAAGCTCCGCAACCAGCGGGTAATTGCAGTAATCGGGAAACCCTGTGAGCCGAGTGAATGTGTACGAGTAAATACCTGCCAAGCTTCCTGGTTTTTCCGACAGCCTCCCAGATTTTGAACATTTCTTACGTTTGCGCGGTTCTCAGAAAAACTTCCCGAAAATCGAAATTTCTCGGCATGATCTGGCAGCATTGACAAAACTAAACGCAGTTCCGATCCAGCATTTGTGCGAAACTATCGAATGAGGAAACGTTGACGTAAATGTACGGCAGAATCCGAATGATTCGGCCTCGCGAAGTTCCTCAGCCGAATCGAACTGTGTCCAAAGGGCTCAAATTCGGACGTTCGGGCCAAGCCATCGATCAGTGGCCGAGAGCAACGTGCTGAAATATCAGGAAGGACGCGCCCGGCCACCAAAACCGTGGTCACTTTTGACACGATCACGAATGGCGACGACGAAGCTGACAGAGCTCCGCAAAGTGCACGCGCGTCGAACGCCCACCCAGTCCTCAAAGCGACGCTCCTTTCTGCAAACGCTGCAGACAAAATCGCGACAGATGCAGTCATACATAGCAACAAGCAGCTTAGTTTCGAAGGCACGTGTGCGGTCAGCGCACGTGGAATTGAAACTGAACCACCGTTTGCCAAATCAACGTCTTGCTCAGAAAGATTACCGAGCGGGCCCTTGGTATCCCGATCAGGACGCGCACCGAGCGCCTGCTCCAGCTCTCGGAGTATACAATACGTTGGAGGAGATTGCCGAAGCGCAGGAGCGGGCCAAGCTCGCGCGCCTTTCGAGCTCCCAGACCGGCAGACATATACTCCGAGAGCTCGGTCACTCTCCAGCTGAAGTGGACGAGAAGATGAGACAGGTGTCCCGTGAGATTCGCGACCTCATCACCGTGGCACCGATACCGAGGAATATCCATCCCGAGCACAATCGTGGTAGGCGGCGGGCTAGAGCTGCCACTCTTCTCAAGCAGATTCATAGCGAGGAGCACGGCGTCAGCTTTGTCGACGCGGCAGCGTACTGTGGGATCCGCACCTTCTCCACAGTCATCGTCGACTCCAAACAGCAAATCACCAACTGCGCATCGGTTCACACTGACGATCCGACGATTGCCAAGCAAGTGGCCATCGCCCTTGCCATCCTGGAAGGTGAAAGGGAGGTCATCTATAGTGACTCTAGGTCAGCTATTCGCGCTTTCGAGCACGGTGTAGTCTCCAAGAAAGGCCTGCGCGTGCTCCAGAGTTGTGACCGCGATGGTATCAAGCACCACGTACTGATCTGGTCTCCTGCACATGTTGGACAGGTCCAAAGTGCTCCCCACAGCCTCAACGAGTCTGCCCACGAGGCCACGCGCGCGCTAACCGACCGCGCCAGTTCCGGGCAATGATTCGGGGCCAACGGGGTTGCGGAAAACAGGGACGCGCCGGCCACGTACAACGAAATAACAAAACATTTTTACCTCGCGCGAAGACTATATCCACTCGCTCATCCAAAACTTAATAGGCCACAGGCCCTTACGCTCAGGCTACTGCAGACCGACACGTACCCTAACTTGAGATCCCTTCACGCTATTTATCCTGACGTGTTCCCCAATGACGCTTGCCCCGCATGTGGGGATGTATCCCCGCTTGCGCACATGCTCTGGGAGTGCAAAGCAATGTACACTAACCCCAACAGTACATCGGTCAGGTGGGAGGCGGCCACACGGAGCTCCCTCCTGGCCGACCAACTTTGGGCCGTCCAGCAGGCCGCGGAGCGTCTGATAGGCTTGGCCTAACGGTCCCGACGTGGGAGTCGCCCGCTGCACGCTGACGCGCGCCTTACAAGACCACAAAAATGTTTCGCAACCAATCAACCACCGTTTGCCAACAAAAACAATGAGATGACTTTCAGTAGCTAGCTGATCATTGCGTGATGAATGGCAATGTTTCCACAAAGAACGCGGCTTGTGCAGTTTATGGAGAAGATCTCACTGTTTCAGTTGCTTCTTCAAGGACCAAAGCTGGAAGTTATTTTCGTCAGCTAGCTCTATTTCTTTCCTAATTCTTTCACCCATCTGCAGTATTGCATTACACAAGTTTTATCCGGAGATTTATTCATTAACCGTGTAAAAAATGTAGCGGTTTAGCCACCTTACGCTACATGGTTCGGTACGCCACACCGACACGGCATCGTCTTACAAGTGGGTCTTAAAGACCAACTACAGTGATTTTTGGAGGACAGTGGATCTCAATGGAATCGACTGGGTACGTCCATTTGCACGTGCAGGCTTGAGAATTTCGCACAATCTTTTCAGATGAATTTTATAGCTTGCCTCGAAACGCTCACCCCGCTTGTCAGACTTAATGGCAACATTGTGTGTGTGACATTGAGTTTTGCCTGGTGGAAGTGACGAACATGTGCCACTGCAGCGTTCGCTTGTCTGCCACGGAATGTGTGGGTTTGGCCGGCGCTTCCTTGTTTGAGCGTGCGATTTCCTTTTCCATGTTGATTAGCGCGTGCGATAGGTGCCAAGTGGTGTTGCGTTGGAAGGCACACACGATTCGCCATATATTCACCATAACAGCGTGAGCGTTTTAGCCGATCGCCGTGGACGGCGTGGACAGGTAGTGCCATCTGGCGGGCGTTATGCGCAATCAGTCAGGTTCCGGTAGCGTCAGGCAAAACTTTACGTCACACGTAGCAGCACACTACGTTGGGTTTCGGTTTCGGTATTGCGGGTTTTCGGTAAGTAAAAGTTATTTTTGAATTTTTTTGATCACTTCAGTTATCGGGCACGTTAAAAGAGTGTCTAGGAAACATAAAAGCACCCTTATCCTGACATGATTAAAAAATCGCCAGAGTTGGCCTTTAACACCAAAACATTGGGCTGTCCGGAGGGCCCACAATGAGGTGGTAGGTCTCGGCCTTACAGTCCCGTTGTGGGACCGGCCCGCCGTGTGAGGGCAGGCACCTTCAGACTTTCAAGGATGAAGTTTTTCCAAACCAAACTCCGTGTAAATCGGTGCCATGGAGGAGCGGGTGCGAGGTACCCGTGTTTGAGGAGCTAATCAGATAAAAAAATGGCAGCATATCCACGGAAAGAATGATGGATAGGGGGGCGAAGCATCCGTCCGTCCATTCGTTCTTGCTTCCGTCCATCCATGCGTGCGTCTGTGTGGCTGCCCGTGCGTACATCCGCCCGTCCGTGCGTGCGTCTGTTCGTGCGTCCGCACGTTCATCTGTGCGTCCGTCCCTGTTTTCGTCCATGCATCCGCTCCTGCGTCCGTTCATGCGTCCATCCGTCCGTGCAGCCATCCGTGCGTCCGTCCATGCATCTGTCTGTGTGTCCGTTCGTCCACCTATTAAACACTCCAAGTACCACCATTTCGCATCTTTTCATCATATATTCCTCATATAAAAGCACCGCCATCCAGCGGACATTCCAAAGACTGAACGAGAGGAGGCACTTGCACACTTTCTTAGGCTTGCTCTCCGTGTCTACTTCCCACCTTTAACCACCTCGAGCTCATGGTATATACTAGTACACTGTATTCATGGCACTGCGGCCCAACGCTCGCTAAACCTATCTAAAACCTAGGAGGTTACGCCCAGCGAGTATAACGTAGCAACCCTTCTTGTCTTCTGTGCGTTGTTGAACGATAAATATTACAGCGTGCGCGTTACCTAAAAGTTGAATTCTCCACTCTGCCATTCCCCCTAAGCAGCCATCGGCATGTACATTGAGCACTATCCTTTATTGTTCAATAGCGCACACAAGAAATCTCTTGCCGGCACCACCTTGTAGGTGAAAGTTTTATACTTGTTACACACTAATACTACGGCTACGAGGAACGAATGGGTGCCGCTATAAGAAGCTTCGCCCCTAAAACGAAGAGAGCGCTCGCCGGTGAAGTCACTGCATTTTACGCGCTGAAAACAGCAGTGCTAGGTGCTATGAAATGGGACGTTAATGATGATGACAGCTTTAGTCAGCCCCTCCAAAAAAACGTCGAACAACTCTCTCAGTAATGAAATGAGTTTCACGGCCTATAGATACCTTGATTTATCATAGCCATTGTTTTCAATAGTATGAAGATTCTTGAAGCTTCAACGTTCAAGGGTTTCAAACGTTTTCTAAACAGCCCGAGGCGCTAAAAAGTAAAAGAGAATGAAGGCCACGTGCAGCGTGGCTGCTGAGCACGCGCCACGAAATTTGAGTGAGGACACGTAGCGTCATCATCTGCGCTTCCGAACGTCGGTCTGTGTTCTGGACGAGCCGCTGACGAAGACTCGTCACGGGAATCACGTGCAATGAGGCGACGACGCGTGAAGGAGACTCGTTTCAAGACTGTCAGCTACCAGTATCCGGATTCGGTGAGCAATGTCGCATTGAGCGAGGTCAATATAGCGTTTACGAAATGTTTCGCGCTATTTCTGATACGTAAACGGCTGCGAGTCAGCTAGCCTATTATAAGTGTGTCTTAGTTTCTGTAAGCCCTTTCTTTGTTCCCGGTATACACACAGTTGACGTGAAGTGATCGTTTTCAAAGATTGAAATGGGAGTGCCTCTGCAGCCAAGGTTTAATCGAGGGCTTCGCGATTGTGTGCCTATTTACACGAGCGAGAAGAGTGAATAGGGTACCGCTTAAGCAGAGCAGCTCGGCTCTCAACAAAATGATTGATTGATTGATATGTGGGGTTTAACGTCCCAAAACCACTATATGATTATGAAAGACGCCGTAGTGGAGGGCTTCGGAAATTTCGACCACCTGGGGTTCTTAAACGTGCACCCAAATCTTAGCACACGGGCCTACAACATGTACGCCTCCATCACAAATGCAGCCACCGCAGCCGGGATTTGAGCCCGCGCCCTGCGGGTCAGCAGCCGAGTACCTTAGCCACTAGACCACCGCGGTGGGGTACTCTCTCAACACAATGTAAGGCTTTTAGCAATGGCGCTTCCGGGATATATAAACTGTACTCCCTGCTGTGTGATTTATGAAAAATAGCACCGCTCAGTTGCATTGCGTGTAATGGCATTCTCTCGCATTGTCGACAATAGAAACCACTGCGTAGAGTTCATATTGCCACAAGGCAGTAGTGGGATTGGGGCATAAAGCGGTAGAGGGTCCCTGCCGGAAAAGAAAAGACTACGAAGTGGATAGAGACTGGTCCCAGCCCGCCAGTGTGCAGGGCATTGCCGTCACCTGTAATCATCGTAAATATCTGCAAATGTTGTGTCGTCATTTTCATCATCTCCAGCTGCGCCACTTTCTGTGTCTACCGCATGAAATGTGATCTTCTTCTTCTTTTTCTTCTTGGGAAGATTGAAGTCCAAATCGTCATCAAAGGCACCATCCCGTTCCTCATCCCCGTCTTCGTCAGCTACGACTAATGATTCTTCTTTTGGTTCTGCTTCGGGAAGAGCAGCATCCATATCTTCTAGGCTGAATGGCTTCTTTTTATTTTTTTTCTTCTTCAGTCCGGAAAAGTCATCCAAGTCAAGGCTGGGACCAGTCTCTATCCACTTCGTAGTCTTTTCTTTTCCGGCAGGGACCCTCTACCGCTTTATGCCGCAATCCCACTACTGCCTTGTGGCAATATCAATAGGAAAGCTGGGGTCAAGATTTGCGGGTACGTGTATGGTGGTTTACTTAGTATGGCTTTTCGTCACGGATATGTTTTTTTAAATGCTTACCATTAGATTGCAAAGAAAAAAATTAGAAAAAAATTGGCAGATCGCGTGCACGCACAGTGGGAATCGATGATATGCGAAGCATGAATGAGAAAAGTTGATACGTCATTTTAAAATTAGCGCATCGTTACGAGGTGGAGGTAAGTAATGCCATACATTACTTCCGATGTTTGGATGTGTCGTTTACCTTCATCTATTCACGTCACGTGATACCAAATTTAGTATATGTGTAGCTAGCGAAACAACCACGAGCGCGCTATGAGCGTGGTTATGAGCGTGTCATGTTCTTACATGATAAGCGTGTCAGGATTACTATGTTCGCATCAGTCATATTCTGTCGTCATCCATTGACGTCACCTAACGCCAAATTTGGTATATATGGAGCTAGAAAAACGGCCGCGAGTGCATCATAAAGGGCCCAATATACTCAAATGTAGCAGTGACGCGCGCGCACGCTGGGCCAGCGACGCTATATACGTTAGCAAAACGTGAGCACTCCAGGGGCGACCGGCGCGACAAGCGTCCGTCGGCGTGGCCCGACGGTGACCGGTGCGAAATGCGACATGCTGCATTTAATGCCGATGCGTTACCCAGACAACACTGTAGGGAGTTTTAGTGCTGGGTACCCAAGCGGCTTGCGTACGCAGGACGTTGGGGCGGCGGTATTGCGCATACGCGAAACCCCAAACAGATTTGTCGCTAGATCGCTGGGGCGATAGGGCCATGTGTCCGCGCGGTCCATCTTCGCAAGAACTCACGGTACCCGCACTGCGGATACTCTAGCCGTCGAGTTAAAATAAGCCAAAGTGCGAGCACTTATAGCAATTACACGGTTTCAGCCAGATTTCTAAAGCTAGAATGGCCTGGAACATAGAAACTAAAAAGCATATGCCAGCCCCCGACCAGATGAATAGGTGGCGCCATCTAGCCCAGCCATAGTGAAATAGACAACCACAACTTTGTTATTGCAGAAACATTGTGCATTGTACATCTGGTGCAAAAAATGCGCAGCGACAATACTACAAATGAGTAACCTTTTTATTCATTTTCACCTCAAAAACATCACGCGTAAGCTAACATGTTCATGACTGCGGTTGCACAAAGTGTCACAAGATGTCGACACTCTCGTTGCAATAACCTTGTACATCACTTTTTTTGCGTATACCAGATTACTGTACACAATAAAAAAAGTGTCCTGGTCACTATGTATGTTTAATTTAACATTTTAAATCATAAAAGACTAAAATAATAATTACGCGACAAGACGCTATGGCTCTGCGAGCGCGTGTGAACTTCGTGCGGCTTGCGTTTGCGTGCGTGCCACCGTGGCGCCAACTAAAAGGCATTCCGGTTGGGTATGGGTTGGGCACGCAACGCCGCGCGCTCCCTAGCCCGCAAGGCCCCAAGAGAATGCGTACCCAGCACTAAAACTCCCTTGTGTTTTCCTCCTTTTGTGAAAGAGGGCCGCCGGACGCGCTGAAACGCGCATGCGTAAAAGCAACGCAGCGCGGCGCACGCCGACGAGTATATGGCAGGTCCGGCACCTGGCGTCGCAATGCCGGCATGACGCGTCGAAATGAACTCTGGCGAGCACGCGCACCGCGTCACGTCGAAATGTATTGGAGCCTTGATTGTGGCTTGTAGTCATGTTCTCACGTGACACACATCTCATGATTACCATGTTGGCCCCAGTCACATACTTTCGTCATCCATTGACGTCATGTAATACCAAATTTGGCTTGTGTGAAGCTAGCGAAACGGCCGCGAGTGCATGATGAGTGTGGCAGGTAGTCATGTTGTTACATGACATGCATGTCGTGATTATCATGTTTGTATGTGTCATTTACCTATGTCGTCCTATGGCGTCACGTAATACCGAGTTTGGTACATGTGAAGCTAGTGAAACATGGGCGTAGGTTGTAGTCATGTTGTTACACGGCACGCATCTCATGATTATCATGTTTGCACCAGTCACATAACTTCCTCATCCATTCACGTAGCGTGGTACGAAATTTGGTACATGTGAAGCTAGCGAAACAGCCGCGAACGCATCATGAGCTTGGCATGTAGTCTGGTTGTTACATGACACGCATGTCATGATTTTCATGTTAGGGTCTGTCGCTTTTGTTCGCCATTCAATCATGCCATGTCATACCAGTTTTGCAACATGTCTCGTGAACGAAGCCACCGCAAGAGCTGCATGGCCATGACATGTAAATTATGACAACGATAACATACATAACATAATTTTCATGTTATGACTAGTCAAATATGTTTTTGATACAGTCATATTATGCCGGACCAAGTTTGGTATCGATACCTATGTAGAAACGGGCAGGAGAGTTAAATGTCGTAGGTGGCTGGATAGATAGATACGCTGAAAGTCGCCGAAGTTCGATAAGAAATGCTTCGCATTATAAAAAAAACCGGGAAGGCAGGGTTCCGCAGCGCGGCATCGAACGAGCGACCTCGCGTTCCGCAGCGCGGGACGCTAACCATCAAACCACCGAGCCGTCGGTCTCCAACATGTTAATGACGAGCAATTTATTTAAACCATGTATCACTCGTGGTCGTCAGAGCTCGGCAACATCAACGCGTTTTCATCGTCAATAGCGAGATGACATGACGGGCGTGCGTTGGGTGCGGCGCGCTTTGAAGATCTGTGCCACGTCACCCGGCGCGTCGCTGCGCGCGCGCCTACACATGGGGAGGCCAAAGTGCATATAGATTGCGTGGTGGCTCACTTGCGCGCGCGCTTACTGCGGGATTCGGGCGCTTTGCACATCCTGTGCTTCCACCGCAAGTTTGCTTTGAAATTGCAGTTTTAAAGGGAGCGTAATCGTCGCTTCGCTCGCTGCCACGGCCGCATTTACAAAAAGAGCACGTTGTTCTCACACGAAAAAGTAAGAATTGTGACAGTTGTCCCCGTTAGTCCTTTGTTTACCTGTGCGCTCATTTTCTGCCTGTTTCTTTTAGAGCAGCGTGCTTTAAGTGTCGAGCTGCGAGAGTTTGTCCACGTTTGTCCTGTGTATGCTCATTTCATTAGTATTGCTGCCTGAGGTGCGCGCTGCACGTTTTGAACTGATTTCCGTTCTTCGCGTGACATGGCAATTTGTTACCGCAGCATTTATTCTTTCGAACTTGTGGCGAAACAATGCCCGATGAACGCTCAACTACTTCAGTGAGGACGCATTTCACTTTCGTGTTACACCAATTGCTTAAAAGATGGAACAACCACGACACTGACGCTGTCTGATTAAATTTCAGGATGTTGCGGAAACTGACTCACAGGCGGAATATCGGGGACACGTAGCACGAACGAAAAACTACACAAAGGAGGTAAAGTTGACAAGAAACAGGAATGTCAAGACCGAGACCACTAGCTGTAGGATTAGTTTTAATGTTTGTCATGCCTCTCTCTCTCACTCATAACAGGGGAAGCCACGGCAGCATCAGGAAAACCAAACACGTCGTACTGTCGCACAGGGCGTCGGCGTCAGCAATGCAACCGATAACACGACCAAATTCTCACCTGGCACGCATGGAAACCGACAAAATAGCTGCGAGAACGCGCGTGCCAACCGGTGCGGAGTTGAAGTTTTCAAACGGCTACGTTCACGAGCCCATGCGCCTCCCCCTAGCTCAAGCAGCAGTGGCGAGTGCCTTTTAGCAGACAAGAAAAACTACAATCGACGTCGAAGGAGGAACAGGACGAGAAAATCCCTATCTGAAATGTCGACGCTGCCTCTGAGAAAGGAGTTTTACGGGGAAGGCGCGACTCCCCAGCAACGCGCATTTTCATCAGGAGACGATGGCGATAATGGCAGTTGGTTAGAAAAAGACAATCAACCACATATGACACAGTCGAATCAGGGTTTTACCCCAATGCCTCTGGGTGGGGGAAGTTTTTGGCACGATGAGGATCTCGAACTTGCGGACCGCGCAAGGCACTTGTCAATCTCCAGCGGGTCAATTTTTGTCTCACCGCAAGTTCAAAGCACCAAACCTCGCCCAAGAACATTCCAGCAAACAAACTTCCCCGACCTTCAGCCTTGTTACAAGAGCAGGGACGGAAGCCGGTGGAGCCGAGGGAGTGATGGCCGCCAAGTAAAGAGAAACGTCACTCATTACGCCCACGGGGCCAAAGCAATGCACGACAAGTGTGAAGAAGCCAGTGAAACCATATTTTCAGGCCAGCGAACCTCGAAGGAACGTCTCCTGCCGGTGAATTGCGATCTTGGAGTTCACTTCTACGACAAATCCGACCGTCTCTACTGCGAAAGAAGAATGGTGAGGCGCTTTCAAGTCAAAGAATCTCCCCAAGAATATTCCTGTGAATCTGCGGCTGACCAAGACTGGCGAGGCACCCTGGCAGACAGCATCAACCTTCCGGCCGACCCCGAGAGAACGGAGAGATGGGTTCATGCTCATTACCCCCTCGTAGCACAGCCTCTTCATGCGGAGAGTGCAGCAGACCCCATTTTTCTTTTCGGAGAGGCTGCCACACCTCCGCAACACGAAGCGCAGACCCTCGAAACTCGCAACCGGCAAGCAAAAAGAGACACTACATGCAGCAACGCTAAAGAAATGTCACAGAAGGTCAAAAGCTCAGCAGGCGCATTTGTAGACACCTCCTCCGAGGACAGTTCCCCGCCGCTGGACAGCAAGCAACATCAGTTCATGCCAGGAAGCGCTTCGCGCAACCAAAAGGCTCGTATGAAAAGTTATGAATCAATCATCAAAGAAGAAAAGGCAAAACGGGCTGTAACTTTGTCGCCAACAAAAAAGCAATCCGAGTCCCGGAATAACCAAGCCTGCTGTGACAATACAGGCAGAGGGAGCCAAGCAAACAAGTCTGGTTTTATTGACCAGCGGGGACCTGGTACCCGATTCGGACATCGTACTGAACGGTTGTTTGGACAAGACAGTAAATCTGGTTACGATCAAATACTTGTATGTGATGGTAGCGAGAACTGCCATTCCCGGAAAGGCAGGGATCCCGAGGGTCAAGTGTACAAGCGCAAGGAGGAAACGATGCCGCCGGACGACTTTGATTACGTGCCAAGACCACACGCCTGCAGTGGAGCCCATCCCAAAGACACAAGTAAAAAAGTACATCCTTTGCCGAAATTGAAGTCGAAGATGACGAGAAGCATCCGCTTGGACCACTTTCAAGCCGCGGGACGAAAGAATGAAACTTGTGAAGGAAAACGTGATCAGCCAATTCAGAACGGAAGTGGAGACCAGACTGGTTGGACAGAAGAGTTCAAGCTCAGCACGCGGTCGCGCGTTCAAACAGCATTGCGCAGAAATGCCGAAGAGTTGGACAATGAGGCTAAAATGCAGTTCTACTCCTGCGAAGAGGAGACTTTAACGAAATCGTCCTCGCATATGACTGGAAACCAAGAGATTGGCCGAAATGAAAAGCTACGGAATGAAGCTTGTCAAGACAAATGTAATCTTTGCATAGAGAATGGCAGGGGAGATCAAAGATTTTCTTTAGCAGAGCCCAAGCACAATTCATGGCAACGTACTCAAACTGCCACGTTCGGAAATACTGGGAAGTTAGCCTATTCCGGTCGCGAGAAGAAAACCGAGTTTTACACCTGCAGCAGCCAATCCGGCTCCGAAGCAAGTGAACAACGATCCACTGACAACTGGTGGAGTCCCACGGCGCACATCCTGCCGTTGATGCCCCAGGTTAAACCACAGGAAAGGCAAGTACTTTTCTTTCCCATTAAAAATGCACCGTTTCCGAGTGGCTTTAAAAATTATCCCCGTCAATAATTATTATGCCACACGTGTGCCTGTGACCGCCTGCTAGTGAATCATCATCGCCGAGGCTAGAAGTAACGGATTCCAGAGGGTAGCGTGCGAGGCTCCGGCTCTTTTTATCACGTGCTATGCTACAAGCGGTAAATAATGAGTAACGATGAACGAAAAGGCTTCGAACTACAGTGATTAGGCGTTGGCACGTCGCTTACAGTCGAGAGTGAATTCGCTCACACTTCATCTCCTAAAAGCTGCTTGTCTCTAGAAAGGAGCCTGTAATATTTGCTGCTACGTTCACCATTTTCGTTAACCAGCACACGATCTTAGGAAGTCGGGAGTGGATGCATGTGCACCTCCAATATGTGTGGTGAATACACACTATGATGTTTGTTAAATATTCCACCTGCTAAAGTTGTAATGGAAGAAAGTGTAAATTTTATTTATATTCTTACCAAAGGAGCGACGTCCTGAGATCCATTCGCAGCGATGGGTTCTACACCACCAGCATGGCCATAGTTCCGATGCTTCAGAACAGGGCGAGCCACAACGTTATGCTCACCGGCGGCATCTCGCACCGTTCTCCTACCAATTATTTAGATGGTGAGCTTCCACTTACGAATACTCCCAGCACGTTGTGCTGAAAAATGCCTTTTCAGCACGTGCTCCCAACAAGAGCTCCTTAATCACTGTCGCGTACACCAAGTTGATCACAGCTATGCGTCAATGCGCCGTCCTCTTACAGCTACGAAGCCATTTCGAGTTGGTCTAAGAAATAAACAAATAATTATTCAACGTGCCCGGAACAACCGCGATAAAGTGCTGATAACAAACGATAATATAAAGTCAGTCTTAAGGAAGAAAGTACTAGCAAAAAGAGGAATGCAAACAAGGCGTCAGTGCTAAATTCTATTCACACTTAACGATGTACAAGCTTCGATGAATGACAATCATCAAAGGATTCGTAAATTGTGTGGCACATTTATGTGTTAAAACAGCGTACAATGGCGAAATATGGAAGTAAATAATCTGCCAGATCTATAAAAAAAAAACACCAAGACCAACAACGTAAGCATTAAAAAAAGAAACATCCTGAGGATGATTGAGTGTGGCCATAGACAAGTGGGTAGATCAAACGACCTATGCTCTGCGTTTTTTTTTTTTACGCAGAATTCGAAAAACAGTGCAACTGCTCAAGCATAGAGTTTCGTAAATAATACTTAGAGGAGAATATGTCGCTAGTGTCTACGTGGGCTCCTCCAGTGGTGCTTGTACCCCAATGGGAATTATTGGAAGTACATACTTCGGATACGCTTCGAATGAATCACGTTCTTGATATTCGCGATGCTTGTTTTCTGAGTGTAAGAGAAGGTGAAAAAATATGTTCTATTGACAATTGCTTCATTAATTTGTCATCATCAGCCTGACTACGTCCACTGCAGGACAAAGCATGTTCCGCCAGTCAGCTCGGTTCTATTCTTGCTGCTGCCAATTTACACCCGCAAACTCCTTAATCTCATCTTCCCACCGAACCTTTTGTCTCCCTCTAACACGCTTGCCTTCTCTGGTAATCCAGTTACTCTGAATGACCAGCAGTCATCCTGCCTACGCGTAACATGCCCAGCCCATGTCCATTTCTTCTTCTTGATTTCAACAATGATATCCTTAACCCCGGTTTGTTCCCTAATCCACTCTGCTCTCTTTATGGTTACACCTACCATTTTTCTTTCCATGCTCGCTGTGTCGTCCTCAATTTAAGCTGAACCCTCTTTGCTGAACCTTCATGCCTCTTTAATTTGTACTTAAACCTTATTGCTGAAACTATGCGTAGCTGAGAGGTAGTAGTGAAACCTCCACAAATGTAACCACCAGAGTAAGCAGTGCCCTGCCATTGCGTTCTGTATTCTGTATCAAAATAAAGTGAATATTGTTTACAACACTAGAAAACAAACATAGTTGTATTTCCCTCAAAATTACGCATAAGCTTTTTATGGGAATTACAGTACAGTATTAAGTGAAAAATAGCATTTCATCTGCTGGGATGACAGGTGCGTTTAGCACAATTAACTTGCACAATTAAATCCAAAGCCAGTACTTCCCTTAAATACCATGGGAGTACATGATCGCAGCGCCAGATTCCTCTGTAGGTATTATCGTTTCAGGACATGTGACAGCGTGCAGAAGCCAGAAGAGAAATATAAGACCAATGTGATTTCTTTGGCACTTAAGTGAAAACAATGAACTTAAATAATAATAATAATAATAATAATAATAATAATAATAATAATAATAATAATAATAATAATAATAATAATGACTGTTAGGTGCTAGGCTGCAATTTCCTCTTACTGCACATGCGCCACGCCCAGGCTCTGCAGTGATCCTCTACAATCCGCGCAATGAGGCCTGGTTCTTCTTCGGCACCATGCCTGAACCGAGATGCTACCATACAACAGTGCTCGTTGGGGGCTCCATTATCGTAGCAGGTCAGTATTGTCCAGAGTAACCGTTAACAGAGCAATAGCGCACAGCCTTTCGCTGACGGATTGGTTATATTTTAACACGAACGTGTTTTGTGCCGTAGTCCATAAAATATTTACCCATGTGACTCTCGCCACGAAACTAAAGTCAGGAAAATGGGGAAAACCTAGTTACTCCACGAGGAAACAAGCCTCCGACGTGGCGGCCTTTGAGCACAAGCCGGACACAAGGACCACGGTGCCGAAAACTCAAATTTTTGATCCTGAAAGTGTCATGCATGCTTCCCGCTCTTGATGAGGTCGGGGCCGTCATTAATAGGCGGTGCAGTCGAGCAATGCGTTGAAGCACTGCGGGAGCGACTCGGCGCAGTCACAATGGCGTTGGACCAGCGGAACACACGCTGGTCTTCCCCCTCTGCCTTCTCTATCAAAGTGACTCACACACTGGCTAGACCTTAACCTTTTATGTTTTTTTTCCTACTGTAGAGCAACAATCAAGTCAGCTCAGTGTTGCAGCGCAATAACACGAGGCTAACTAGATCGGACTCGACGCTGATTGTGCACCATTTAGGAAAAATTAGCGCGATTGAGTGAAATTTTCTAACAGCTGGCATCGAAGAACCATGAAAGAAATCAACTTAAGTATTTTACAACTTCGGGCCTCATAATCGTATCGCCTTTGTGGCACGTTGAACTAAACGACTGAATCTGACAGACCATGTAACCCACTGTTTCTGCAAAAAAATACAAAAAAATTGATTGATGTCTACAAGCGCTTCACGTTTCTTTAGTGACCCTTAGAAAAGATACGTACGGATTTTCTAGAAATCTAAACACTCGACTTGGAAAATCAATTGCAACTTCAGCTGTCAGTGAGCGCAGTACCTGTCATCATGCGTTTAAAAAAGTGCGATTGATTGTAATCGTAGGCCAGTCAACTGAGATAATTTGTAATATAATAAATCATGACTTTCATCGCATACATGAACAAGAATTTGCATGGCTACAGTTCCCTTCATATTAAAATATTCCTAGAAACTTGTTGTAATGGCAATTTCATGGATGGAGCCAAATACGGTGTGTGTCCTTGCAATGTTTCCCGTCATTTTCGTCACTTTTCTCCTGATCAAACTGCGCACTTTTAACTATACAGTATGGTGAATATGACTTATCACCAACTACCTCAGCCTAAAACCACAATTGGGTATTGTATTAAACCTGCCATTTTTCGGAACACTGGCCAAACCGCGAAGACCAAAAATAACGAAGCATTAACTAATCAGTTATTATTCAGATCGCCACATTTTAGCTCGCATGCAAGAAAAATAACACGATACTTTGATTATTGTTTCTCATAACTAATAACCATGTATCAAATATGAATTTGGGCTTGCGTATTTCAACATTTGTGCTTTCAATTACTGCATCTTTTTGTGCGTTCTTGGGGCTTCCGAGCAATGGATATATGTATACCTAGTCAGTTGCTTGAAACTGCTTTTTTTGCTTATGGTTTCCGCCAAAGTTTTTTTCTATCTCTGCAAGTGATACACATTTTATGTGCATGTCTGCGGCTTGCCCATGTACTTTTTTAGTAAGTTTTTTTCTCTTCTTGTCCTTCAAATTGCCACTTGCGAGTGCGCACGTTTTGACTGCGGCGATGACCATCATGCAGGTGGCCTGGACCTTCTCAACGTGACGAGCAGAGGCCGAATGCAGCCCTCCAGCAAGGCTTTTTCCTTCAGCATACAAAGGCAACGCTGGTACAACATCGCCAACATGCACGCTGATCGAGCCTTTCATGCCGCAGTCGCATGGTCTGACTGCGTGATCGTATTCGGCGGCCTCGGGCTAGCTGGGTTGTAAGTAACGTTCCGGTCAACGGATACAATTGGCTTCAAGCGGCCCAACATTTTACCTACTTTCGTACCTACAAGAACGCTTAAAAGCCACACAGCCGTAGATGATGCTCGCGGATTCAGTTCGAGTGCACACACTACTCATTTCGAATGACGAATGGTGTGCAATATCTCCCAGAAGTGACACGCTACTCTCGCTGCTTTTCTTTCGAATTTACGCGAGATTAGGACTGTTTCCTGTAAATTGAACGAAGAAATATCACGCTCACATTGAAGTTATCAAATAAAAGGTTTCCATTGCATCAGCCGAACTGTTTCACCTAACATAGAATACATCTTCAAAAGCGTCTAGCAACCTTGGAAATATTACATTAGAGGTCACGTGAAAAAATGCCCATTGCAGGATCTTTACTACTTTAGCTCTAATGGGTCTTCCCGAATCTGTGGTAAGAAGGCGAGCATCCCATCTCAGCAGCCTCGTCAACTGTGGGACTTGATACTGAAGACTGAAGACAGCTGGACATGCAAAGCTTATGCTCGATTGTTACTGCCCCAGTTATTTCGTCAGCACTTGACAGGACGACTAATTACGCACAACGCGAGCAGCGCCCATGGAAGTATGGCGGTGATGCCGTTGACCGAACGCGGAAGAAACTAGCAGAAAAACAGTGTACATTCAACACTAGGGTGTTTACCTTTTCTGGATCAGGCGCAAATCAAAATGTAGGACACCAGTTTTCTTCTGTAGCGTGGTTAGCTTTTGCAATTTTTACTTCAACACCGAAACATTTTCTCTACAAATATGTACTAAAAACTGACGCAAATTGCGCCGGAACACACACTGCAGCTAAGGGGCTTTACCACTGCCGCCTTCTTAGATCTGGTCTCGGGAAGACTTCTCACAGATGTGTCCTCGTGACAGCCTTTTACGCAGTGCAGAGATCTACTCCAGCAAGACCAACCAGTGGACGCTCGTCCACCCGATGCCCAAGGCACTCATGGGCGTGGCGGCCGTCATGGTCGACAACAGCATCTGGATCTTCGGAGGCCTCGCTCGAGACAGCGAAGGCTCCAGCATCGAAGACAGCACTTACGTTTTCGATCCTCGAACAGACGCGTGAGTTCGTACACATTTAGGGCATTCACAAAAGATAGCCACCTCAAGGAAACTATAAGACTAAAAGAAAAGTAGAGCGCAAAACAGACTAGACACTAGAGTCAAGTAGCCAGAAACGTCTCCTGTGTTTGGTCTTTTTTGCGCTATACTTTAATTTTTAGATAATGCACCAACTCGCCCAGCAACGCATTCTGTTGCGTTAAGTACAACGTTTAAAAATATTGTGTTATGATTTAGACCTGGTTATACATACTATTTTCCCTGAAAGAGTGAATGAATGAATTGGATGGAATCGGTGTGTGGGTGAGTTGATGGGTATGGGTGAACGAACAAGGCTATAGGAGGCCGAGTGCCAACAGGAAACATTTACAGGAATTTCAAAATTTTATAAACATGCTGTGATTTGTTCTGCTTTAGGTAATTTCAAGCTTATGTGCACGCTTCAATACGCATGTGCGCTTACGTATTAGTTATTGAAGTGTTGATTACCCCGTTGGAATGTTGATTACGAAAATGTGGTACTCGATTGGTTTATCGATTTCGATTGTTTGTAAGCACCAGGTATTCGAAGTATGGCTTAACACGTAGCCACAAACTTACTGCATGCAATTGTCATTGTCGGAATTGTCGGTACATTTCTTGTTATCTACACACTCGCACACATGTACACGTGCACTAACACACAAAAACCCACGCACATACACAAACACACTCGCACACAAACAAACGCTCATGCACAAACACACAAACATACACACACAAACACACACTTACGCACCATGAAGTCACGAGTGGGATGATGTGTCAGTAACGTATGCTGTCGGGCTAGTTGTTGTATAGCTTGTAGGACAAGAGTGCTTTTCTGTGTCTCTTTTTTCATCTTCTTTCAAGTTTGTGCCAACGATGTTCTACACATTAATGACGTGCCTTATACTAATCCTGCAGCTGGGTCACCCGCACACCCTTTACAATGAAGAGAGCATTTGCCTCAGCTGTGTCCGTGCAACGCGACATCTGGCTGGTTGATTTTGATTGTTTGTAAGCACCAGCTATTCGAAGTATGGCTTAACACGTAGCCACAAACTTACTGCATGCAATTGTCATTGTCGACATTGTCGGTACATTTCTTGTTATCTACACACTCGCACACATGTACACGTGCACTAACACACAAAAGCACACACACATACACAAACACACTCGCACACAAACACATGCTCATGCACAAACACACAAACATACACACACAAACACACACTTACGCACCATGAAGTCACGAGTGGGATGATGTGTCAGTAACGTATGCTGTCGGGCTAGTTGTTGTATAGCTTGTAGGACAAGAGTGCTTTTCTGTGTCTCTTTTTTCATCTTCTTTCAAGTTTGTGCCAACGATGTTCTACACATTAATGACGTGCCTTATACTAATCCTGCAGCTGGGTCACCCGCACACCCTTGACAATGAAGAGAGCATTTGCCTCAGCTGTGTCCGTGCAACGCGACATCTGGCTGGTTGGTTTTGATTGTTTGTAAGCACCAGCTATTCGAAGTATGGCTTAACACGTAGCCACAAACTTACTGCATGCAATTGTCATTGTCGACATTGTCGGTACATTTCTTGTTATCTACACACTCGCACACATGTACACGTGCACTAACACACAAAAGCACACACACATACACAAACACACTCGCACACAAACACATGCTCATGCACAAACACACAAACATACACACACAAACACACACTTACGCACCATGAAGTCACGAGTGGGATGATGTGTCAGTAACGTATGCTGTCGGGCTAGTTGTTGTATAGCTTGTAGGACAAGAGTGCTTTTCTGTGTCTCTTTTTTCATCTTCTTTCAAGTTTGTGCCAACGATGTTCTACACATTAATGACGTGCCTTATACTAATCCTGCAGCTGGGTCACCCGCACACCCTTGACAATGAAGAGAGCATTTGCCTCAGCTGTGTCCGTGCAACGCGACATCTGGCTGGTTGATTTTGATTGTTTGTAAGCACCAGCTATTCGAAGTATGGCTTAACACGTAGCCACAAACTTACTGCATGCAATTGTCATTGTCGACATTGTCGGTACATTTCTTGTTATCTACACACTCGCACACATGTACACGTGCACTAACACACAAAAGCACACACACATACACAAACACACTCGCACACAAACACATGCTCATGCACAAACACACAAACATACACACACAAACACACACTTACGCACCATGAAGTCACGAGTGGGATGATGTGTCAGTAACGTATGCTGTCGGGCTAGTTGTTGTATAGCTTGTAGGACAAGAGTGCTTTTCTGTGTCTCTTTTTTCATCTTCTTTCAAGTTTGTGCCAACGATGTTCTACACATTAATGACGTGCCTTATACTAATCCTGCAGCTGGGTCACCCGCACACCCTTGACAATGAAGAGAGCATTTGCCTCAGCTGTGTCCGTGCAACGCGACATCTGGCTGGTTGATTTTGATTGTTTGTAAGCACCAGCTATTCGAAGTATGGCTTAACACGTAGCCACAAACTTACTGCATGCAATTGTCATTGTCGACATTGTCGGTACATTTCTTGTTATCTACACACTCGCACACATGTACACGTGCACTAACACACAAAAGCACACACACATACACAAACACACTCGCACACAAACACATGCTCATGCACAAACACACAAACATACACACACAAACACACACTTACGCACCATGAAGTCACGAGTGGGATGATGTGTCAGTAACGTATGCTGTCGGGCTAGTTGTTGTATAGCTTGTAGGACAAGAGTGCTTTTCTGTGTCTCTTTTTTCATCTTCTTTCAAGTTTGTGCCAACGATGTTCTACACATTAATGACGTGCCTTATACTAATCCTGCAGCTGGGTCACCCGCACACCCTTGACAATGAAGAGAGCATTTGCCTCAGCTGTGTCCGTGCAACGCGACATCTGGCTGGTTGATTTTGATTGTTTGTAAGCACCAGCTATTCGAAGTATGGCTTAACACGTAGCCACAAACTTACTGCATGCAATTGTCATTGTCGACATTGTCGGTACATTTCTTGTTATCTACACACTCGCACACATGTACACGTGCACTAACACACAAAAGCACACACACATACACAAACACACTCGCACACAAACACATGCTCATACACAAACACACAAACATACACACACAAACACACACTTACGCACCATGAAGTCACGAGTGGGATGATGTGTCAGTAACGTATGCTGTCGGGCTAGTTGTTGTATAGCTTGTAGGACAAGAGTGCTTTTCTGTGTCTCTTTTTTCATCTTCTTTCAAGTTTGTGCCAACGATGTTCTACAAATTAATGACGTGCCTTATACTAACCCTGCAGCTGGGTCACCCACACACCCTTGACAATGAAGAGAGCATTTGCCTCAGCTGTGTCCGTGCAACGCGACATCTGGCTGGTGGGCGGCATTGTGAATCTGCAGCCGCTTAAGTGCACGGACCGCATCGACGTAATCCGAGCGGCGCACCACAGCTGGGAGCTACGGGCCGTCTTGCCCTTGCCCATGCACTCCGTTCAAATTGTCAAGACAGGCGAGTAAACCTTTCTATCGAAGGATACTCAACTAGAGGACTTGGGCGCCGGCTCAAGGTGAAGTGCATAAAACGGGAGCATCCACCCCCTCCCCCCACCTTTGGCACGAAAATTGGTGTGGCGCATCAATTTTCACGTTGTACCAGAGTCACAAAAACAAATGAACTCGCAATGTTCCCCATGCATTTTCCTAAGGTGACTTGAAGGCCGAGGAAATCGTGTTTTTTTTTTTTCGGTCGATCTTTCACACCACTCTGCGAAAGCTTTCTACACAAAGCTTGGTTCTGCACTGCCTTTGTGACCTTTGAAAAAAGAAAGTTTTCATCCGATGGCATAGTCAATGATGTAATCACCATATTCCGTCACGTTGTGATTACAAATTAACGTTATGTTGTGACGTCATCGCGTGATTATATTTGCATCACCCGTGTTGACGCTGACGACACCACCGACGGTCCATTTTCGCGTTTCATGAGGCATCTCAGGATTTCGTCATAAATCGTTCAACTGGTTAATCCAGTTTTTGTGCTGTCTAGTTGGTGCTGTTTGAATGTTTATGAAGTGCTAAAAGTGTGATTAGGCTTCACCGCAATCTAAAACACAGTAAGACGGTGCAGGCTCTACAGGAGCACACAACAAACTACACTAAAGTTTGAAGTTTGGTTAGGCTTTTCCGCATTTTGAGACATAGTAAGGCGGTGCATACTCTACAGGAGTGCCAAGGACACTCAACTAAAGTTTCCGTTGCGCTTCACCGCAATATAAGATATAGGGAGGTGGCGCGCACACTAAAAAAAAAAAAACGCACAATACACTCAACTAAAGTTTAGATAGGCTTCACCGCATTATAAGGCAGATTGAGACGATGCACACTCTACAAGAGTGCACAACGCACTCAACTGTTCAATAAAGGTGCACGGAAGGTCACATTTTACGTGGTTTTATGCATAATTATGCTTGGGTAACTTCACTCGAGGCCGCTTTCAGCTGATTTCACGAGTGCATCCACGTCTGTTCTGTCACGGCACTACTATTATGTGTAACGAAGTAAAACAAAATGCCCTCGATTAGCTGCACACGAGCTATTTCTACACTGTTGACCGAGAGTAGCTTCGATCAACACCGTAGATTGTGCGCTGTATCTCTCGCTCAAGCGATCGTAACCAACATAATCAATATCAACCTATCCCTCCCTTTTGTTTCAGCTGCAATAACTGCACCGCAGCTTAAACAGTTCCTCATGCATGCATATCAAGTAGCAGAAGTTTTAGAACGTTTTTCCCTACCTGCAGGTTCCGAGGTGTATCTAGTGGGTGGCCAGACAACCTTCAACAGCCCACGTGAGGAAGTTATCGTTTTCGACCGCACACAGCACCGCTTCTTTAAGGTCACGGAGACACCGAAGACCCTTATCGGATTCGCAGCTGTGTTGCTGCCACGGGATTCCACGGTTCTGCGTCGCCATCCGCTGGTGAGTTCACTTGTGCCCAAATCATTCGCTTTTCGTCTTGTACCACGACGTCATGCTCACGCCCGACACATTTTACTAGCAAACTTATGAAATCTGTCCGGTTGAATTTAATGAATGTTGTACAGCCATTTCAACAAGTTTACTAAAATATATGCAACGTACACGGTCCTTCATTGTATTCTTATGACTCAGGATGCCATTTAAGACTACGGGATATGGTCGTACCATGCCCTACAACACCTTATGACGTTGTAAGCCATGTAACACAATCTAAAAGAAAGACGCATTGCAAACGTATTGATTTTTTCCTTCATTTTTACGCTCTTCGCAGTCATCAAGCAAAGCGACCCTACAAAATCGTTGGTACGCTGCTACAGTCATCCAGCGAGCGTATCGACACTACCTACGGGAAGGCACCCTGCGCTTCCACTTAAGAAGGGTAAGGCAATCTGAAAGACTTAAGGCACACGCCTTCGCCAACATAACGTACTTCACTCTCGTTTGCAGATGCGTAATCCTTCTAAAGCCACCGCATCGCGAGAAGCCTCTGTGACTCACTCGTGGCACATGCACCCGAATGACCTTGTGCCAGTGCATATCGAGGTGAGGAACACGATACACGTAAAGTGGATAAAAGAAACGTTGTTACAAAGCTCTAACGCATACTTTGCTAAACCGTCACAAATACTGTATTAAGTTCACGTGCGCTTTTCACCTAAAGCACTTCAAGAGATGCATTAAACAAAAAATATCACAAATACGGCCTTGAAGAAAGCCGTGAATTCGGCCTGTTGACAGAACTGCGACATCAGTTTTATCGTAGAGTTAAGTACGTTCAAATATAGGCTCTGAATTAAAAAGTAAATAAAATTCGAATGAGTCCTTTGCGCTGTGATTGCAAATGCATTTCAGTTTTACGTATACTTTAAGAAGCGACAGCAAACTAAAGTAAACGAAATTGAAATGACCAAGGGTGCAGGCAACGAAGGAGACAGCTTTGCAGGTCGCACTTCGTTCTGTGACTTTGTTACTTCAGCTCATTAACTTCCTGCTCACTCCACGAACGGCAGAACCAGTCGCGGTACCGTTTAGAAGACCTTGTGTACTGTAATGTTGGTACTTCAACAAGTTGAGGGGGAAACTTGCTCAAGGTGTATGGAATAGTATTTGACGTGTGCATTTAGACCACCACTTTAAGGTCCGCAATGAGTAAGACGAGTTGCCGGGTGTGTTGTTCAACATCAGTGGGGTGCTAACATGAAAGGGACAGTTGAAAGAAAAGAAGTAAGACTTTTGTGCTCCCTCGCAATTCTTTTCTTTGATCTGTTTTTTCTAAGTATGTGCAGTCATGCATCCCCGTCCGCAATGAGATTGCCCTGTACATTACCTCAACGCCTTCTACTTCGTTAACGCACAGAAATGGCCACCCAGCCAGCCTTCAACGACCTCCGTGAACGCCAACGATGCTATGGGCGAACGCTGCACGAAAAAGTACGCGCACTACGCAACGTTGCGCGCAGACATGGACCCGAACCTTGGGATGCTGCAGTCCATGGACGACTCCTTCCTCAAAACAAGGTGAGTGAAACGCGCGTGCATAGAGTGATGCATAAATATGATATTGGGTTTGAACTAATTGCATTCTCGCTGTACCGGCAAGTACATTTATATATCGTTTTTAAAGAAAAAATGAATTGGCTTATTTACGTTCTGATAACATTCTGAAGGGCGGTGTTTCACGCGAAATGACCATATATTACATATACATAATAATATATACAATATTGCAAATTTATGTTTAAAATATTCCCCCTCGACTGCCGAAATCTATGCTTTTTATATAGACAGATGAAAACAACAAATGTGCTTTAATATATAAGCTCGGCAATACGCCATGAGGGTACTATCTCGTCACTCCAAAAGCCACAAAACTTGATCCATTTCCAGTCCGACGCCCTGGCACATCTGCACTACTTACTAACACATTGTGCAGTATGGTTCCGTAAACCTAGCAGCTGAGTTGTCTTGAGTGTATCAGTGTGGCTGACTCGCGTCAGTACCTTTCCGATGCGTGTGACTAGGCTATCACGATTGCCAGCAGGGTATACAAATGGTGCCAGCAGGCTATAGCTGATCACAGTGACGAAATATCCTTCGAAATGCAGGCTCGCCTTGGGACTGCGCATGACTCCCAAGGGGATGTCGCCTGGGCTCCGCCAGCTCAAACAGGCGCAACAACCAGGTGACCCATGCTTCCCTGTAATCTTGGTTATAGGCGGACTCGACCCACGAAACCCTCTGGGCTCAGGTACATGAAGAATCACGGCGTGTAGGCTTTTTACTATTAGCTTAGGTAGAATTTTTCAAGAGTGGGGGAGGGGAGAGAACAGTAATTTACATATTTATTTTACGTCAGAATGCATGTTCGTGCTTGCGTTTTTATGTGTGCATGTATAACTGAAAGTTTTGAGGGGGGAACATCCCCAAACCACCCCCTCCCCGATCACCCAGCCACAGAACTGCTTTTCACGAACATTTTGATTTTGTTGCACTCTAGGTTCGACCGTCCTGAAATACCACCCTCTTAAAGATCGGTGGACGCTGGTTAACGTTATGCCAGAACCCCGAAGCTACCATGCAGTGGCTCACATTAATGACACCATCTTTGTAACAGGTAAGCTAGCACCACTCCCGCAATTTTTTAGAAACATACTTTTTATTTTCAATTTCCCTCATGAGTTTTTGTGGTTTAATAAAAATTTGCAGTGCACTTTTAGTTCCCCTGCCATTACTCGCGCTAACTGATCGCAGAAAACGGCAATATATGGGTCGTTTTGTATTTTTGCATTGAGATACCTTGCGTCGAAAACTGACTTACTCGTTACAAAGTCGCGCCTTAGCAGGCTGGATTTGGAAAAACAGTTTTTTTTCACAGGTGGCTACTCAACACTGAACAGGAAGAGCGGCGAAATGGCTGCCACAAAAACGACGTTCATCATGAACACTAAAACGGGCAACTGGGAAAGACTGCCGGACATGTTGGATGAAAGGGCGTGTCATGCATCAGTTGCAACTGACGGGAGAATCATTGTTTTTGGTGGAAGAGGAAACGACGGAAGGTAACCCAGTGAATGGCATTGGTCAGTTTTCTCTTTTTAAGAGAGAGCGAGCAAGTAATTGATATCACAGTGCCCGCATCATTCAAAAATGCCGTACATATGTGCACCGCTAAGAATTGTACAATGCGCGCACTCTTGAGAATGCTCACCATAAAAATAATGGAAAGCAATGATATTGCGTTTAGTTTTCCACCAAGACAAAAAAGTAACAAAACATTCTGCATGTTCGGTAAGAGTAACTAGATAAAATACGCATAACCTCATGTAAGTAGAAATTTCTAGCACATTTTGAACAAACAATGGGTTTAGCACGAAGCAAGATTACTATCCCAAAAGTAGATCGCCAACTCAAAAGCTGTAGGTAAAGATGAACCATGAAAAATGCCAGTCTCTCGAGAACAAAGAAAATAAATGCCATTTTTCGCTACATATGTAATTCCCGGATCACACCAGGGGTGTTAATGTCATCAGGTTAAATGCCATTTGGTACAAAGAATGCCGTTTTACCCGTGCAGATGCTACACAGAAAAGAGTAATGCACTTTGTTCATGTCGCTGTCGATAATCGAGAAAAAAGTAAATGCCAGAAAGTTTCGGATGGCACTCGTAGAGTGGTAGAAAAGAAAACTTGTTTGTTTTAAGACGTGCAGGAATTTTCGTATCCACAGAGTGAATGATGATGAGTGGGGAGAAGCGTTCGTTTTTCCGTCCATTGGTTTGTCCGTTTGTTCATCTGCTGGTCAATGCAGCCGGACGTACGGATAAATAGACAGACAGACAGACAGACAGACAGACAGACAGACAGACAGACAGACAGACAGACAGACAGACAGACAGACAGACAGACAGACAGACAGACAGACAGACAGACAGACAGACAGACAGACAAATGGAAGCACGGAGGGACGCATGGAAGCACGGACGGACAGATGGGCGCTTAGCCCCAGTCGTCATCATTCGCTCCATGGATATGTGGCGACACCGTTATTGTCGACATGCAATGCAGTGCAATTGTCTACTACGATGACACGGGACGTACGGCCCATGGCGTAAGAAGCTTCGTTCCTAAAAAAAAAAAATGGCAGCATATCCACGGAGTGAACGATGGAGAGTGGGGCGAAGCATTCGTCCGTCCATGCGTCCGTCTGTGTGACCGTCCATGCGTCTGTTCGTGCGCCCGTCCCTGCGTTCGTTCATGCATACGCCCCTGCGTCCGTTCATGCGTCCATCCATGCATCTGTCTGTGTGTCCGTTCGTCCATCTATTCAACACTCCAAGTCCCATCATCTCGCATCTTTTTATCATATATTCCCCATATAGAAGCACTGCCATTCAGTGGACATTCCAAGGACTAAACGAGAGGTGGCACACGCACACTTTCTTACGGCTTGCGCTTCGGGTCTACTTCCCACCTTCAACCCCCTTGAGTTCATGGTATATACTAGTTCACTGTATTCATGGCAGTGCGGCCCAATGCTCGCTAAACCTTTCTAAAACCGAGGAGGTTACGCCCAGCGAGTATAACGTAGCAACCTTTTCCTGTCAGATAGTGCTCAATGTACATGCCAGTGGCTGCTAATGTGAAATGAGAGACAGGAGGATTCAGCTTTAATTTCTCACGGCTTGCGCTTCGTATCTGCTTCCCCCCTTTAACCACCTCGAATTCATTCATGGTATATACTAGTTCATTGTATTCATGGCCCTGGGGCTCAACGCTCGCTAAACCTTTCTAAAACTAAAGAGGTTACACCCAGCGAGTATAATGTAGCAACCCTTTCTTGTCCGATAGTGCTCAATGTACATGCCAATGGCTGCTAATGGGGATTGCAGCATGCGCGTTGACTAAAAGCCGAATGCTCCTGTCTCTAATTCTTCATTAGCAGCCATTGGCATGTACATTGAGCACTATTTTTTATTGTTAAACAACGCACAGAAGAAATCTCTCACTGGCACCACCTTGGAGGTCAAATGTTATACCTATTTAGGGTATGTGCCACTGGTGGTTACGTACTTACGAGGTACGTACAAGTCACGCCATAAGAAGCTTCGCCCCTAAAAGCCCCTGGTGTCATCGCTGGACATACACGCAGGCACGTGCACAGAGGCGTCCGCTTGTTTCCATTATCGCCGCCAGTGAGGGCAGCTAGACGCCACTGAGGAAAGAAGTTGTGACAAGCTTCCATACAGCCGACTCCGCAAGGTCGAGAGATGCCCTTAAAAAGCAACATTTGATACTTGTTTTTATGAATGCGGGTCACATTGGTAATACCAAATGCCATCCCTTATATAGTCACTGGGTTAGAGAGTAAGCATTAGGTTTTATTTATTTATTTAATTATTAGAATACCCTCAGGGCCCGTAGGGCATTACAGAGGGGGTGGGTACAACATTTGTCACACACAAGAAAAAAAGACAAAATAAAGAAACAAGTGTCAGATGCGCAAATCAGGAAGGTTTGACTGTGATGATGAAAGTTTTTCTAGAACTCATCTGATTGCTGAAGTCATTCGATTTTAATGACATCATATTGCTCTGTGTAGTAGCTGCATAATGTCATTAGATGTGAGTGTCAATCCGTTTGAATGAAATTAAGACGTGCAGTGTGACAGGTGTAGGAAAGAATATAGTAGCTCATATTCACATAAACAATCACAGCATATCCACACAATGAATGATGATGAGAAGTGCGAAGCGTGCCTCCGTCCGTCCGTTCACCCGTGAATTCATCTTTGCGTCCGTCTGTGCGTCTGTCCCTGCGTGCGTCCATGCGTCCATTTGTCCGTCCTTGCAACCACCCGTGCGTCCGTACATTTGTCCATCCGCCTGTTTGCCGTCCGTGCACCCATACATCCGCCCGTCCGTCCGTCAGTTCATTCGCCTATGGGTCGATCTGCGCTTCCATCTGTGAGTCCGTCCATTCATCCGTGCATGTGTAAAAAATACAGACAGATGATGGACAAACGGGGCCAGCAGATCCTCGACTGTTTGCCGATAAAACCCTCCGAAGCTTCGCTTCACTCATCATCATTCACTCTGTCGATATGCTGTGAGGTGGTTACCACAAGCATGCATACATGCAAATGATGACCGACGCACGTCTAAGAAGCTACACGCCTGAAATACTTTAAAAAAAGGCATGAAAAGCGTGACCGAAGTCGTAGTTTCAACACCAATTCTTTGAATATTCAAAAGTTGGCAGATCCAGTGTACAGTGGTAATACAGGCACATCCAGTGTACATTGTACAGTGGGAATAGGCATTTTAAAATCAGCACAGCGTTATGAGATGGAGGTAAAGGATGGCGTACATGTCTTTTGTGTCATGGTTATCATGTTTCCATGTGTCATTTACCTTCGTCATCTATTCACGCCACGCGATATCAAATTTAGTATATGTAGAGCTAGCGAAACGGCCGCGAGCACGCTATGAGCGTGGTATGTTGTCATGTTCTTACAAGGCACGCGTGTCAGAATTATCATGTTTGTAACAGTCATATACTTCGTCATTTATTGACCTCACGTAGCACCTAATGTGGTATATAAGGAGCTAGCAAAACGGCCGCGAGTGCATCATGAAGGGCCCAGTATACTCCTATGTAGCGTTGACGCGCGCGCACGCTGGGGACAGCGACGCTACGTTAGCAAAACGCGAGCACTCTATAGTCTCACGCCAGGCACGACCAGCGTCCGTCGGCGTGGCCCGACGGCAACCAACGCGAAATGCGACATGCTGCATTTCGTGCCGATGAGTTACCCAGAAGACACCAAGTTTCCCTCTTTTCGTGACGGAGGGACGTCGGACACACTGAAACGCGCATGTGTCAAAGCAACGCAGCGCGGCGCGCGCCTGCGAGTATATGGCAGGACTGGTGCCTGGCGTAGCAACGCCGGCGTGACGCAAGGAAATGAACGCCGGCTAGCACGCGCACCGCGTCACGTCTAAATGTATTGGCTCCTTGACTCTGGCATGTAGTTATGTTCTCACATGGCACGCATCTCATGATTATTATGTTTGCACCAGTCACACACCTTCGTCGTTCATTGGCGTCACGTAATACCCAATTTGGCATATGTGAAACTAGTGAAACGGCCGCGAGTGCATCATAAGTGGGGCATGTGGACATGTTGTTACAGGACACGCATGTCATGATTATCATGTTTGGATGCTTCATTTACCATGTCGTCCATTCGCGTCGCGTAATACCAAGTTTGGTACATGTGAAGCTAGCGAAACAGCCGCGAGCGCATCATGATCGTGGCACGTAGTCATGTTGTTACATGACACGCATCCCATGTTTATCTTGTTTGCACCAGTATCATACTTTCATCATTCATTCACGTCCGGTAATAGCAAATTCGGTAGTGATTCTAGCCAAACGGCCGCCAGCGCATCATGAGCATGACATACAGTCATGTTGTTATATGTCACGCATCTCATCGTTATCTTGTTTGCAGCAGTCACATACCGTCGTCATCCGTTCACGTACTCTAATACCAAATTTGTTGTATGTGACCCTAGCGAAACGGCCACGAGCGCATCATGAGCGTGGCATGTAGTCATGTTGCTACATGACACGCATGTCATGATTTTATTCTTAGGGTGTGTCGCTTGTGTTCGCCATGCAATTATGCCATACCATACCAGTTAAGCAACATGCCATGTGAACGAAACCACCGCAAAAAGCTGCAGGACTATGAAATGTAAATCATAACATTCATGACATACACGTCATATTTTTATGCTACGACTAGTCAAATATGTTAATCATACAGTAATGTTATGCCACACCAAGTTTAGTATTGATAATCATCATCATCATCATCACCATCATCATCACCAGCCTGACTACGTCCACTGCAGGACGAAGGCCTCCTCCATGTTCCGCCAGTTAACCCGGTCTTGTGCTTGCGGCTGCCAATTTATACCCACAAACATATCAATCTAATCTGCCCACCTAACCTTCTGTCTTCCCCTAACCCGCTTGCCTTATCTGGGAATCCAGTCAGTTACCCTTAATGACCAGCGGCTAGGTCTACGCGCTACATGCCTGGCCCATGTCCATTTCTTCTTCTTAATTTTAGCTATGATATCCTTAACCCCCGTTTGTTCTCTAATCCACTCTGCTCTCTTCTCGTCTCTTAAGGTTACACCCACCATTTTTCTTTCCATTGCTCGCTGCATCGTCCTGAATTTAAGCTGAACCCTCTTTGTAAGTCTCCAGGTTTCTGCTCCGTAGCTAAGTACCGGCAAGATACAGCTTTTATATACCCTCCTCTTGAGGGATGGTGGCAATCTACCTGTCATAATTTGAGAGTGCTTGGCAAATGTGCTCCACCCCATTCTCATTGTTCTAGTTACCTCAATCTCGTGGTTCGGCTCCGTGGTTATTACCTGCCCTAAGTAGAAATACCCCCGTATTCTAGAACGTCCCTTCATTCAACGCAAGCCGATGAAAGCGCCCTCCCTAAGCACGGCAAGTCGGTGCATATCAGCGATAATGTGGTGCGACTCTCGAGCAGCGCAGCGTCAATTTCAGCCGAGCGGCGGCGCAGTGCTCAACTCTGTCAAGTGAAGGGTGAAAATCGAGTCGAAGAGCGTTTGTGAATACGGGGGATAGTCTTCTATAACTTGAAGTGCACTATTACCTATCTCAAAGCGCTGCTCTTTTCGGAGGTTGTGGTACATTACTTTCGTTTTCTGCAGATTAATTTTTAGACCCACCTTTCTGCTCTGCTTGTCTAACTCCGTAATCATGAGTTGCAATTAGTCTCCTGAGTTGCTCAGCAATGCAATATCATCGGCAAAGTGCAGGTTACTGAGGTACTCTCCATAAACTCTTATCCCTAACAGTTCCCATTCTAGGCTTCTGAAAACCTCCTGTAAGCACGCGGTAAATAGCATTGGGGAGATTGTGTCCCCCTGCCGTACACCCTTCTTGACTGGTATTCTGTTGCTTCTTTATGAAGCACTATGGTAGCAGTTATCCCCTGTAGATTTGTTCCAGTATGTTTATATATACTTCATCGACGCCCTGATTCCGCAGTGTCTGCATGACGGCTGATATTTCTACTGAATCAAATGCTTTCTCGTAATCTATGAAGGCTATGTATAGTGGTTGGTGATATTCTGAGCATTTCTCTATTACCTGATTGATAGTATGAATGTGGTCGATTGTTTAGTAGCCTGTTCGAAATCCTGCTTGTTCCTTTTGTTGATTGAATTTTAATGTTTTCTTTACTCTGTTAGCAATTAGCTTTGTATATAGCATGTATATTACAGAGAGCAAGCTGATCGGCCTGTAGTTCTTCAAGTTGTTGTCATCTCTTTTCTTATGTATTAAGATGATGTTAGCGTTCTTCCAAGGCTCTGGTACTCTTTTCGTCAGCAGACACCTCGTAAACAGGGTGGCTAGTTTTTCTAACACAATCTCTCCTCCATCTTTCAGCAGATCTGATGTTACCTGACCCTCACCAGCAGCTTTGACTCTTTGCACGCTCTCCAAAGCTTTTCTGACTTCTATCATTACTGGTGGGGTGTCATCTGGGTTACTGCTACTTCTTATATTATTAATGTCGTGGTTGCCCCGGCTACTGTACAGATCTCTGTAAAACTCCTCCACTATTTTAACTATCCTATTCATAATTGTAGTTATTTTGCCATCTTTGTCGCTTAGTGCATACATCCGATTTCCGCCTATCCCAAGTTTCCTCTTCACTGCTTCGACGCTTCCTCCGTTTTTCAGAGCGTGTTCAATTATTTCCATGTTATACCTTCTTACATCTCATACCTTACGCCTATTAATCAACTTTGAAAGCCCTGCCAGTTCTTTTTTGTCTGTTGTACTTGAGACTTTCATGCCTTTGACGCTTCTTAATGAGGTTCTTCGTTTCCTGGGAAAGCTTGCCAGTGTCCTGTCTAACTACCCTGCCTCCAACTTCCACTGCACACTCTGTAATGATACTCGTCAGATTATCATTTATTGTGTCTACGCTAAGGTTTGTTTCCTCATTAAAAGCCGAGTACCTGTTCTGCAGTGAGACTTTGAATTCCTGTGCTTTCACTCTCAGTGCTAGCTCATCGATTGGCTTCTTGCGTATCAGTTTCTGTCGTTCATTCTTCAAGTCTAGGCGAGTTCGAGACCGTACCATTTTATGGTCACTGCATTGTACCTTGCCAACCACTTCCACATCCTGCACGATGCCTGGGTGTGCACTCATAAAGTCTATTTCGTTCGTATTTTCGCCATTAGGGCTCCTTCATGTTCACTTGCGGTTTCCTCGTTTTTGGTAGAAGGTACTCAAAATTCGCAATTTATTGCGTTCTGCGAATTCTACTAGTAGCTCTCCTCTGGCCTTTCTAGTGCCGATGCCATTATCTCCTACTGCCTGGTCTCCAGACTGCTTCTTCATTACCTTTGCATTAAAGTCTCCCATCAGTATTGTATAATGTGTTTTTACCTTACTCATTGCCGATTCCACGTCTTCATAGAAGCTTTCAACTGAAGCGTCATCATGGCTGGATGTAGGCGCGTAAGCCTGAACCACCTTCATCTGGTATCTCTTATTCAGTTTAAATACGATACCTACCACCCTTTCATTAATGCTACAGTATTCCTTTATGTTGCCATATATGTTTCTGTGAATTAGGAACCCCACTCCCAGTTCTCTTCTGTTAGCCAAGCCCCGATAGCAAAGGACGTGCCCATTCTGTAGCACCATATAAGCCTCATCTGTCCTCCTAACCTCACTGAGCCCTATTATATCCCATTTAACACCCTCTGTTCCTCGAATAGTACAGCTAGACTTCCCTCACTAGAGATAGTTCTAGCGTTAAATGTTGCCAAGTTCAGGTTCCAATGGCGGCCTGCCCGGATCCAGAGATTCTTAGCAACCTCTGCTGCGTTGCAGATCTGACCGCCACCGTGGTCAGTTGCTTCGCAGCTGCTGGGGACTGAGGGCGGTGAGTTATTTGACGTATGCATGTGGGAGGTAGTGGCCAGATACTGCACCAGGGTGGCCAATCCTTCTCTGGTGAGGGAGTGCGTTCCCGGCGGTGGTTACCGGTGAGGCCGCACCCCAGGCCTCCTAATGCAGTTCTATCACCACGCGGATTGTTTTTTATCCGGTTGGGAACTGCGCGGCACTGGTATTGGAACCACGGACCTTTAGCATGCGAGGCGGATGCTCTAACCGCTACGCCATCGCTGCATCTGGTAGTGGTATTTCCATAGTGGTATCGATACCACTATGGAAACGTCCAAGAGAGCGAAAAGTCGTAGGTGGCTAGATAGATAGATAGGTAGATAGGTAGATAGCTAGATAGACAGATAGACAGACAGATAGATAGATATATAGATAGATAGATAGATAGATAGATAGATACTCTCAAAGTCGCTTAAGTTCGCCAAGAAATGCTTCACATTTAGAACTAAGTTAGCCTTGATAGGCATGTTAATTATATTTGCCATGTGGTGTAAAAGTGCGATTTCGTTTTTAACATCATAGTATGAGTTTTTAGGAAGAACAATTTGCTCGAAACAGTATCCCTTTTTGTCTTGGAACAGTTTATTTACAGATTATTTTTTGGGCATTGAAGAGCTACCGTTAAAGATATATGTATCAGCAAGATCTTCCGCACGTTCAGAAAAAGAAAATCACGTAGATATGTAATAAAAGGAGCGACCGCTAAACCATTCACAATGGAAACAATGACAGTGTCGGTTCTACATATGGTATATTCAGGTGGCCTACTCTGTGGAATGTACACTCCAAGTTTGCTTATTATCTCATTAACTGTGAAACGTTTTCAGTAAATTATGAAGCATTTGTCACAGCAGCGTGGTTGCCTGCAAATTAGTTTTAAATATTCATAGGAATCTGGATTTACTTCGATCGCAAGCAGTACAATTCATTTTAACTGCTTTAGAAGTGATTCAATTTATTTCTTGTCATCATGTCTGTGCGATGTGTCCCATTGGAGGTTAAATTCAACGAATAGACCCTCAACTATCAATGCTGACAATGTGCAGAGATATTATCCCGTGTACCTCTTCAATTTTGTCTGTGCACAGATTCCACAAAATTTCACAAATGTTTCAGGACCTCACGTGGAAAGCTGCGTTCACAGCAAATTTATGATACACAATATTACAGAAGTAAAAAAATAAAACCAATTTTTTATTTTTGAATGTTCTTTGCCTAGTTTTCTGCTCTGACTAATTTGAATTACGTTTCTGGGGTGATGAAGAACTGAGTCAGTAGGTAGCGCATAGGCCCACACTAAATGTGTCGTGTTGAGGAGCGTCCTCCTCTTCAAGTGGTTGAGCTAGCCCGTCACTGCGGAAGTCAAAGCGCTGCCTCTTGCACAGTGTGCCTGTGTAATCATCGCTATACTGTGGAGTCGCTGTCTTCACGAGCAATAAATTCGGCACACTTTCAGTAATCGTGTTAAGCACTTCAGATGCAGTTGAACCTTTTGGCCCCCGTCGCTTCCGATAAGTCGGCAGTAGAGCCAGCCGTTCTCGCAGAGCTTTCCTGCCTTTTTGCTGCATCATCAGGTATTTTGAACAGCCAGGTGAAATGATGCGTAGAACACACGATGTGAGCGCAGGTTTATTTGTTGCGCGCAACAACACGTTCCCTTTGTATTTTGCGTTAGTGGCAGAGATCACTTCCATGAAATGATTCGTGCACACATGGTCAGCAGGCTTCAAGGCTCTGTCGGCTTTCGGAATTGCCAGTCGCCACTTATCCAAGCACCCTGATTTACGTGGAGCCTCAGAAAACGACGCACGTTCCGTAAGAGTTCTATTCCCCGACTAGAAATTTGAGACTAAACACTACTTGCCCGTTTCGAGGCGCAGCCAGTGACATGGTCGCTGGCGCGTACTCGGAGTTATATGCAGCGTCGAGTTATATAAAAACTGAATCACAAGGAGCAAATCAGCAAAAAAAATGCACTGGCAGAGCACAAAAGCACATGGCAATGCTCTCCTAAATCACAAGATCCCATAGAGATGTGCGGATTTAAGAATTAGCGCTTGCAGCGCGAATACCTGGCGCCCCATAGAGTAGCGCCATCTGAACTCGCTCAACGGCAACTACTCGTAGCTCAAGGTCGTACGTGAACACAATCTGCCCGCGCCCTCTCGTTACGCAAAGCGGCAAGTGTCAGCAACTAACTTAATTGTACACCGTGTAATTGGTGCAACATCAAAGTAATTTTTGTCCATTTCTGCAAATTACGCACATGTCAAGTCAACAACATCTAAATAATGATAAATTGATGGGCCAGTTCTTGCTGTATAGGTCAGATAAAAGGCGATAATGGCTGACTAGAGTGACAGTTTGGAGATTATGTAGATTATTTTCAGTTTCTTTAGAACTTATGAGTTAGTGGCAAGGTAAAAGTTCTTCGTCCTCACCTTCTCAGGGCCTTGTTAGAGCAGGTTCAAAGCAGTTGCCGACGAAACATGCGGTTTAAAGCATCCTGTCGCAGTATTTACTTTTTGCAGATGTTAGGAGCAATCTGTGCAGCACTTCAATCACTGAACTTGTCTTGAAGCAAGCAGAATGAAGCAAAATACACAATAAACCACTACAAAAACTGGCTACGTCAAAGAACTTGCTTGGCTCCTCGAGAGCCTGAACTGATAACATTCAGAGCTTTGCTAAGCTCTATAATTCTTGCTTCTGTAGCTTGAAACTTTTAAAAAGCATATTCACTGTACTGAGAGCATAAAAGAGAAGATAGCAAACATTTTACATGTGAGAGTTATGACAAAGATGTTTCACCTACAACTAATTGATCTAGTCTATATCTACATTTTTCATTCTATCGAGTATTTCTGTTGACTTAAATACCAATTGAAAGTGTGAAAAAAAGCAGGAAAACTGTTTTCCTGCAAGTTGTTTTTTTAATGAAGCACTCTTACCCACACTTTTTCTCGCTCATTGTGTTTTTGCCTCCGACTTCAGTGAAAGTGTTGAAACATCCAAAATTCAAACAAAGTATCTTAACATTGTTATGCCTCATTTCTGCCTCCTAGGCTATGCATGGATGATGAGGAACCACCGTAGGGCAATACGAGAGCCTTTCAATGGAGCTGGAAGTGATCAAGGATGTATGTGAATGAGAGTGCTTAGCCTGAAAAGAACCTCACAGAAATGCAGTTTTGTAGATTTTTGAAATTGTTTTTACAGCAAGGCCATTACCATGTATGTAGCCTGAAAAAAAGTGGAGCCTGCACCAAAGCTCAAAGTTAGACACTGCGAAAAGCGACGCAAATATGCTTACAAAGCACTAATAGAATGCCCCAATTACACCCTGTGGTTGCAACGGGCTTATGTACAAGTGAAGATTACGTGTACAAATAACCAGCGTTTGTCTTAAAAGTTGGGCTTGTGTAGATATTTATAGCAAATACGCTATTAAAGCTGCTGAACAGATATCAAGGATAATAATCTCTCACCTACCTCCGCGAAGTTTTGTGGTGGGTGACACATGAGTGTAAAAGTGACTGAGCTCTTAAAAGTACCACTGGCATGGTTCCTAATTTCATTAGTATAAAACTTTAAATTACAGATTGCTTTCTTCTGTTGAAGCATATGACTTGAAGAATGCCAAATGGAAACGGCTGAACTCAATGCCCGAGCCAAGAATGGGCATGACTGCAGTGGCCGAGGATAGCACCGTCTGGCTTTTGGGAGGCATGTCTGACAGGCACAACAGCCCTACTGTTTGCGAAGTACTTTTGTATTCACTACAGCTAGACAGGTAATATTTTGTTGTCATCTCATACTTTTGAACATTTTAGTGGTATGTGTGTATTTTAGTTCATATGTCATCATCATCATCATCATCATCAGCCTGACTACGTCCACTGCAGGACAAAGGCCTCTCCCATGTTCCGCCAGTTAACCCGGTCCTGTGCTTGCTGCTGCCAATTTATACCCGCAAACTTCTTAATCTCATCTGCCCACCTAACCTTCTGTCTCCCCCTAACCCGCTTCCCTTCTCTGGGAATCCAGTCAGTTATCCTTAATGACCAGCGGTTATCCTGTCTACGCGCTACATGCCCTGCCCATGTCCATTTCTTCTTCTTGATTTCAGCTATGATATCCTGAACCCCCGTTTGTTCCCTAATCCACTCTGCTCTCCTCTTGTCTCTTAAGGTTACACCTACCATTTTTCTTTCCATTGCTCGCTGCGTCGCGTCGTCCTCAATTTAAGCTGAACCCTCTTTGTAAGTCTCCAGGTTTCTGCTCCGTAGCTAAGTACCGGCAAGATACAGCTGTTATATACCTTCCTCTTGAGGGATAGTGGCAATCTACCTGTCATAATTTGAGAGTGCTTGCCGAATGTGCTCCACCCCATTCTTATTCTTCTAGTTACTTCAATCTCGTGGTTCGGCTATGCGGTTATTACCTGCCCTAAGTAGACATAGTTTTTTACAACTTCAAGTGCACTATTACCTATCTCGAAGCGCTGCTCCTTGCCGAGGTTGTTGTACATTACTTTCGTTTTCTGCAGATTAATTTTAAGACCCACCTTTCTGCTCTCCTTGTCTAACTCCGTAATCATGAGTTGCAATTCGTCCCCTGAGTTACTCAGCAATGCAATGTCATCGGCGAAGCGCAGGTTACTAAGGTATTCTCCATTAACTCTTATCCCTAACTGTTCCCATTCTAGGCTTCTGAAAACCTCCTGTAAGCACGCGGTAAATAGCATTGGGGAAATTGTGTCCCCCTGCCTTACACCCTTCTTGATTGGTATTCTGTTGCTTTCTTTATGAAGCACTATGGTAGCAGTTGATCCCCTGTAGATTTCTTCCAGAATGTTTATATATACTTCATCTACGCCCTGATTCCGCAGTGTTTGCATGAGTTCATATGTAAACAGAGTTTATTTCGTCATTCAACAGCTGGACTACAGGTCCACAACTCAGGCTGCCTAGAGCCTTCGCATCTGCAACTATCATCCATGGAAACATCTGGCTCTGTGGAGGCTGTATGAATATTGCCGAAGAGAGGCACCCTGTCAGCGTGGACTCCATTGATGTCGGCTCAAAACATACAAAATGGAAAAAAACTTGCACACTTGGAGTGGCCAGGCACAGTGCTTCCATTGCAATCATAGGTAAAAAACTGTTGATGGCAGTGCAGAATGAAAAATCAAAATTCCTGCTTGCTTTACAGGTTCGTGTATATACATCTTTGGTGGCATCAACAGCCAAGAGTGGGGCGTGCTGTCGAAGAGCACCTTAGTCATCACCGACAAAAAGGCTGTAGTGTCCGCCTGCCCCATGCCGCAACCACTGTCTGGGCATTCTGCAGTAACTTTACTGCCAACAAGTAGCCAGCATTCACTGTGCAGCTCAAAGTGGAGTGATGCGATTTATGCGAAGTATGTTTAGGTTGTGTAATAAATATGCAGACGGACGCTCACCAGACGAGTGTCCGTCGAATGCGTGATTATAATAATTAAACTGGCCTTACAACAAAAAGTGGTCCGTGCAATGTGTTGGCAAAGAGAAATTGCAAGCACAAACAATCCCACCTCCGATGAAAATGCACAACTAAGCCTAACATTCCTGCAGCTACAAGACATGACTGCTGTATTACTCTCATTAAACGTCACAATCCTAGCAATAAAAAAGTTACGAATTTGTAAAGTTGGTTTTGTGATAGCAACCTCGAAATGTCCAAGGTTGCCTCTCTAGTACTCGTCATAATTTTAGTATCTACAATAAAGTACTGCAAAGCACCCGGTTCTGCGCAAGTGCCAACATCGACAAACATTCACTAGATTAGGGTTATGATACAAATAAAGGTGAGGATGGGAACGTTCAATAACTTTCTTAGGGACAAGAAAGGCCAATGAGGGTGTAGATAGTGCTGGGATAGTCTATAAACCAAGTGGTTGCACGGTTTTCTTTATGAATTGTTCTCACAGCAACTGTTCCCACACTACTCGTGTAATACGCTAGCCACGCAATGCACTCCTCAATTGTTGCAATAAATATCCAAGTTATCGAGTGGCGCTATGCGACCGCAAATAATGTTAGCTGTCTTTCGTGGCATTCATGATCGATGAATGCCGATCAAGAGGCTTTTTTTTTGACGTGTGGTAGAAAACCTTCGTGCACGTAGGTGGACTAAATTCAATTCTCACGTAGCGAACTGTTGTGTTTTGGGTTGTCAGTTTCGGTTTCAGAATGACATGTGAGGATGCCAGGGGGCGCCGCTCTGGCATCCAGGATTTCAAGGCGACTGTAAAATAAAACCAGTGTGTGTTGGGTAACCGTGGAGTGCAGTTGTTCTTCTTTTCTCCGGCGCTTCGCGCCAACCCGCGTGTTCGGGCTGGTCGGCGTCCCCGCCGGCCGCGTACGTCTCCGTCGGCCGTCTTCTTCTTCTGCTTCGTCGGGACCAACCAGCCCCCAACACAGCACGAACATTTCTACTTTAATTTCCAGGGAAAGCTGTTAGGAGATCACCTAGTACCAATGACACAGTGGGGTTCTCACCCAGGTTTGCTGGGTGTCAACCCAGTATTCTACCACTGAGCCATGCCGATGCTTGGGGCTTGTTGGCAAACTTGCTTTAGGCAGGCTTGATGTCGAGAAAGTAATCGTGCTATCACGACTTATAAAGCGATTTAAAACAGCGAAAAAACAACCAGTTGTCGCACAATGCGAATGACGAGTTCGTCGTCTAATGTTTCAACTCATTACAAAAGCTTGTTCTTGTTCACCTATTACCTGTGGCACATACCCACTTCAGGCGTAATTCCTCATCGTCTTCAGCCACTGCATGAACAATTAACACAATATTCCTTGCAATTGTTTCGCGGACACCACGCTTCTCACAAGAATGACGAAAAATAGCATAATGATTATTGGCATACGGCCCAAATATTTTTACTAATAATGATGTAGTGGGTATTTGGCAAGTGTGCTTGCAGCAGTAACCCAATGAGTGTGTAGAAAAGGTTCTGAAAGGCCATTATTCTTGCTTTCGCTGTGACTGTGTGGCACCTTCAGCGCAGGCCTGGCGTTTTCGTGTGTATCTTTCTCGACTCTTCAGTCACGGGCAGGACGACAATATTTTTGCTCACAACCAGTAACGTCGACGCCACGGCCGATGCACAAATTTCTACAAAACATATATTTATTGCTATTGCGTTGAAGCAGTACCGATTATTCTCTTTTTTGCATTCTTTACACGCATCATTGCCCGTTAAGCAAGAATTCGAAGAGCACGCAGCCCAATTTGAATACCAAGCCTAACAGTACGCGCTCACAGCATGCCGAAAAACTTAGGTGCTCTAGAAGTTATATGTATCGATTTATATCTATGGCACTTGATATTCAATCACACCACTAAAATCTATGTCGGTCTCGTCGGTGTTGCCCGTCGCCATGTGTATGTTCCTCTAATGTGTGCTCTGTATTTACTTCAAAGCAACTGCGCTGAAGAAACGGGCTTAGGAGCAGACACAAAAGTCTATTTTGCCCTCCCTGTCCCTAAACCCCTGTGCTTTGAACAACTCTGCGCCATCATCCTGAACTATAGGGTGAAGCCCTTTACAGAACATTATCAAGTGTTTGGCAGTTTCTTCTTCCTCTCCACACGCACTGCATACCGTGTATACCCCTTCGTAAATGGCCCGATATGTCTTGGTTCGCAATACTCCCGTCCTGGCCTCAAGCAGTAGAGAACTACCCGGAGTATTATCATACATACTTTCCTTGGTAAATTCCGGCTTAAAAGTTTGATAGATCTCTAGTGCGGACTTCTTAATCATGCCAATTCTCCACATATCAGCCTCAGCTTCCTTCACCTTCTTTTTAACCGATAATTCTTTTTGGTTTGGCCCACTGCTGTTTTCTAAGTATTTACAAGTCAAATTTCTGGTTCGCTTCCTCAATTTCGTATCGACATTCTTCATGTACAAGCAGCTGAATACCTTCCTAGCCCAAAGCTCCTCCCCCATTTCTCTCAATCGATTCTCAAATTTCATCTTGCTGCTAGTTTCCCTGCTCTCAAATGATGTCTATCCCATATCACCTTGTACTCCCTGATCTGGTGTATTCCCGTGAGCTCCTAAGGCAAGCCTACCTATTCCACGTTGCTTAATTTCTAATCTTGCTTGAACTTCTGATCTCATGCACAACACCGCATTGCCGAACGTCAGTCCAGGAACCATGACCCCTTTCCATATTCCTCTCACAACATCATACCTATTGTAATTCCACAGTGCCCTGTTTTTCATTACCGTTATATTCCTATTACCTTTAGTCATCACGTATATTTCATGTTCCCTTAGGTACTCGGCTCCAATGCTTATCCATACGCCCGTATATTTGTATTTATCTGTTATCTCTAGCGTGACGTTTTGTATTCTAACCTCACTACTTTCATTGTCATTAAAACTTATGACTGCTGATTTTCCTTACTGAATCTGAAATCTAACCTATCTCCCTCATTACTGCAGATGTCCACCAATCTCTGCAAATCTTCCTTGTTGTCGGCAATTAGCACTATATCATCTGCGTACATCAATGCTGGTAGTGCCTGTTCAATGAGTTTTCCTTGTATGGCGAAAGAGAGGTTAAAGCCTAGCCCACTTCCCTCTAATTTGGCCTCTTATCCTTGTAGGTACATAATGAATAATAAGGGTGACAGGGGACACGCCTGCCTAAGCCCCTGTCTTACCTGTGCGGGCTTGGATATCTGTTTTTCCCACTTTATAACTACTTTGTTACCTTTATAGATATCCTTTAATAGATTAGTGACTACATCTTCCACGCCTAGTGTGTCCATTATTTCCCACAATTCCTCTTGAACAACGCTATCGTACGCTCCCTTGATATCCAAAAATGCTATCCACCGGGGCCTGTGTTCCTTTTCTGCCATTTCGATGCACTGCGTCAGTGAGAACGGATTGTCTTCCAACCTCCTGTGTTTCCAAAACCCATTCTGCAGTTACCCCAGCACCCCAACATCCTCTATCCATGCCTGCAGTCTTTCTTTTATAATCTGCATCGCCAGCATGTAGACCACTGATGTCACTAATATAGGACAGTAGTTTTTTATGTCAGCTTTGTCCCCCTTCCCTTTATAGATAATACTCATCCTGCTAAGTTTCCATCCATCGGGAACTTCATCATAGATTATTATTTTGCTCACTGCCTCTCTCAAAGCCTGCTTAGATTTCGTACCTAATGTCTTTATCAGCATAATTGGAATGACCTCTGGACCTGTTGATACACTACTAGGAACCCTTTTCTCAGCCATTTCCCCATCTCGTTGTAAAAATGGAACTATTGCGCCACTTGATTCATCCTTGTCTCTTGTGGTGCATAAAGCACTTCTTTGTTGAAAGTTTTCTGTCACCCTTGTTCTTATATATTCAATAGCTTCGTCCCCTTCTAGCCTAGCACCTTGAGCTGTAGTTATATTTCTCTGCTCGGGGCTCGTCTCATTTCTTAGAAAGTTTAGATGGTTCCGAAATTTCGCAGCTGCCTTTTTATCTTTTTTATGTACTTCTGCCAGCCACTGAGCTCCCTTTCTTCTAACCTTTGATTGATGAGAAGGGATGCATCCCTTCTACAGTTTAGAAATATTTTTTATTTTCTTTCAACATCATGTGTCGGTTTACCCCGCTGCTTAGCATGTCTGTGTTCCCTAGAGGCTTCCTGACGTTTTGCTATTGCTCTCTTAACTTCCTCATTCCACCAACTTTGGGTTTGTGTTTTCTCTTCCGGGGTGACTTGTCACGTGCCTTAGCAAGCTCTAGCTCAAACAGTCCAATTAAATTCGTGTATGTCCACACTGTTTTATTATCCTCAGTGATTACTTTCTCTATTTGTGTAGTGGCTATTTCAATTTGCCTTTCTGAATAAAAAATTTCCTGTAGTTGCTCATCTTGTCTTCTTCCCACTTTCACTGCTCTTCCAAAACTTAGCTTGATATGTTTGTGATCACTACCCGAACTTCTGGAGCCACCATCATCTATGTGCATTCCCTTGAGCTTATCATACATCCTAAGTGACATCAGTGCGTAATCTATCGTCGACTGCAGCCTTCCTTTCTCCGATGTTATTTGCCCTTCACACTTCTCGGTACTGTTGCAAATGATCAAATTAAGCCTTTCATGCATATCCATGATCATTTGCCTGTCGGGTTGGCATACCCATCTATATCTATGTGCGCATTCATATCTCCTAGTATAATTATCTCGCACTCCCCCCCCCCCCTAACTCATGAATGTCATTTCATATACACTCAACCATTGCGTGGTTTTCCTCTCTGGCCTTTGCCCCGTCCACAAGTACACGAAACCAAGGAGTGTCCTTTGCCCTGCCACTTTCCCTTTTAGCCATAAATGTTCCCTGTAGACCTGCTTGACCTTTTGTCAGTGTGTACTTTTATGAATGATTGCCGAAATGCCACTGCTCTTTCTACTGCCTTCTGTTCTATTACAATATTCCCACGTGTAGTTCGGATTGTTAGGAGGTTTCCATGTCCCTGAGATGTGTTTCTACAAAACCGTATACCATCGGCCTCTCCTCACTTAGCTGTTCTTCTATCTCTTCCCACTTCAGCCTGTTCCTACTACCCTGAATGTTAATATACCCTATGTCTGAAATGGCTCGGTGCTCGTGGCTACGTCTATTTCTGCCTCGGACTCTACCTATCTTAGATACTGGTGCCACTTTGGAATCGTATCTGTTCATACGACCTTTCAAAAAGTATCCCTGGTTGTTTTCCTCGTTACCAGCTATCCTTCACCCCGAAGGGCCCGCTTGCCCCCCAAAAAGCTACTGCGCGTCCTGCAAGTCGCCAGCCCACCTAGCCGCCCATCGAAGTGAATTCTGTATCGTTGAAGACCATCCCACCTATGCACCTCTCTGTTTATTTCCTCCACCTCAAAGCCTTCCTCTCGACAATCCATCATATTTCTTGGTTTGCGCTTACAACCGCTCTTTGCAGGTTGCTATCACGAATCGGTACCTCCGGTATCTTGCATATCACTACCTGTCCCTGAGGAGAAGTGTGTGCATGTCATCGACGCCTTTCGACAGTTTGGTGGCTAGTCCTGCTGTATCTTCATTTAAGACATCGTTTAGACCACCTGAAATTATCACGAGGTTTCATCTATCAGCTGTAGTTTTGAGTTTTGCGCTCGCTTGCCTCATGACTGCTTCCAGCTCTCGTCCTCGGAACGCCCCTACTGCAACCCTCTCGTCACCTCTTACCCTCTCTTTGATGGCTTCTGTGCATCGATTTAAATTCGAGTTCCCGGTGATTATCGTATGCTGTGACTTTTCAGCTGGAGCGTCCTGCACCTTGGATACCGTCCTGCACCCTTGATACCGGCTGCTTTGTCCCCTCCCAGCCCCACCGCTAATTCGCTGAAGCTGGGCCTTGCGAAAACTGAACCGGCTCAACCTGTTTTTTCGAAACTTGCTTGCTCTTTCTTCTCCGCCGTTCTGGTTGCCAGGTTCCTACTGTTCTCTCCGTAGGCCGCTCCTCTGTTCACCTTGGCTAGTGCTTCCTCGCCGGACTTCAGCCTTTCTCCCAATTGCTCTCGTTTTTTCTTGATCTGTCACCAACGCAGTCTCGAGCTCGGTGATTCTCATCAGTAGGTCACTCTGGGCAACCATCATTTTCTCCATTTTTTCCTCGATCTCACATTGCCTACAGTTTACGTCAGCCTCCTCTCCATTCGCTTCTACACTTGGGTCCACTTTCAAACCCTGCCCACATCCTGAACACTTTACAATTTTTTAACCATGTCTTTCTGCCACCGATTGTCCCTATGACTTGTCTCACTCGATAATTACAAAACTCGAGCCCTGCCCTACAAAAAGAGAAAGTCTAAGCTCTACTACAAAAATTTGCGTGTTCAATGTACGTGCACCCCCCTCGGGGTGGAAAAAGAAAAAAAACCCAAAAAATCAAACATACACACACACACACGCATAAACTAATAAATACCTGGTGACTGACCCCCGAAAAAGCCGTCCAATAAAATAAGTGCTACAGGAATTTTAACTGCTGCCTTATAATTATAAAGACAAGCTCAAAAAATGCAAAACCACTTATATGCGCAGTCGATCGGGAGCGCCCAAAAAACACGTCCATCCACCGTGACAGTCCGAACCGAACCTCGTACTGCAACAGACGCACTACAACAGCGCAGTGCCATCTAGTGATCATTATGTTGTATTCAGCATGTGCGTTATCATCTGATAGCCCGACATGCGCAGATGCACGCGCATGCGCCTTATCATGTCAGCTAACATCTGGGTATATTAACCATCACGGACTAAGAATAAAGAGAGTTGTTTGAGTTACTGGGTCGGTGTAGTTACTTCGCGACCCTGCGGCTTCCGACGTAGTTCGGCAGGGAATGGCGGTGGATACCACACATTGTGAGAAGTAAGGGGCGGATATGGAGGAGGGACTCAGCCTGAAGCCTCTGATATTGCGAAGTAGCGACACTCTCTCCCTCCGCTCGGATTTTTCCTCGGTCTCATCTCCCTCGCACTCTCTTTTCAGACGTAGCACCACCTATCTTGCTCCTGTGTAGCATACAGCCTTTCTCGAAAAGAGCGCTTAATTGCCAGGCAGCGTGCAGAAAGCAGTCGTGCCAGCCATCCACCTCATTGTAAAATTATCTAAACGAATGCAACATACCTATGGCAGCTTTGTGTGGTGCCGTATAGTATACAACATTCTGACCCCCGCAGGGCCATGTGCGCGAGCAGGCGTTTGGTGTGTAGCGACACCATGCACCCGAGCTAACGGGAGGGGGGGGTTGGACTCCCTCCTCAGCCTAGCCGTGCGTGGCTTTGCCGTGTTCGGGGAAAAGAGGATCCTGGGGGTTGAGCCGACGCCGGGTGATTGGACCTTTAAAGCCCCCCCCCGCCTCCCCCGGCAGAGGCAACACACCCCTTTGGCCCCGGCTTCACGTAGACGGCACCCCCTGGGCTGACCCACCCAGGGGAAATTGGCAGTCACCTTTTCCAATCTCCCTCCTCTCTCACCTTTGTCTTTATCTCTTACTTATTTATCTATCTGGTCATCTCCTATCTTCCATTCACTTCCAAGTTTCCTGGCGGCAAGGCTTAAACGTGTGCAGTTACCCAACCTTGGGTAGTTATATCTGGTTATAGCGGCGATGTATGACTGGCGCCGTCAAGTGTTCTAACTTGTAGCGTACCCTGTTGGGCTCGGTGGTGGGTGGCCACCATAGCCGTCGAACAGCAAATGCTCTAAATGGCAGAATCTTTCCCCCTTCTCAATGATCGGTCCCTGAAAATTAACCACACAGAGGAAAGCTCCAAATGAACCGGAACCGATTGGGACCACTTCCCGTGCTTTCTAGTCATACACTCTCTGGCAGATAACGTCTCTGTTGCAGTACTGTCCGTTTTCCTGATAGCTAGACCCCTTGCTAACCTATTAGGCAAAAAGTATGACGCAAAAAACTGTCATCCGGTGATCTTTTTGTTGTAGTAAGCCAGAAACAGCACACAAACACTCTCCTGAAACAGAAGCAGTTTGCCCACCTGGACATGTCTATCACCCCCCATCGCAATCTTAACACTTCTAAAGGAGTCATTTCACAACGTGATCTGATGCGAGAAACCGAAGCTGACCTCCTTGAAGGCTTTTGAGAGCAAGGTGTAGTTGCCATCCGTCGGATAACTATCAGGCGAAACAATGAAGAAGCGACGCTTCATATAGTACTAACATTTAACCGCACCATCCTTCCCAAATCCGTGAAAGCTGCGTTCCTTCATTGCAAAGTCCGCCCCTAAGTACCCAACCCTAGAAGAGTTACAAAAGCCAGAAATATGGATATGGGTCGAACACCTGTCGCGAAAAAAAACATGTGCAAAATGTGGTGATCATGACGACACAACCGAGAGCTGTACTTCCACGCAAACAGAGTGCCCTAACTGTCACGGGCCGCACGCAGCGTACTCGCGGACATGTGAAATTTTCAAAAAGGAGAAGGAAATCATCCAGATAAAAGTAATGGAAAACACCACATTCTCTGAAGCCCGCAAGAAGGTGTCACTCTTCTCCGGAAGAACGTTCGCTGACGCAGTGTGCCGGGGGGCCGGGCGGCGTCTAGCAACGGTGAGCATGCAGTACAGCTTTGCTGTAGCGTGCACATCTCGGCCCCCCCACCAAGCAGCCGCAGGCTGCACTAAAGTTCGAAGTCCCGCAGGTCAACCTTCATCAGACCTCAGAGACAACACAGGCAATCCAAACCCTGCAGGTCAACCTCCATGAGACCTCGGGGACGACACAGACAAATGAGAGGGCACCTCTACCTCTTGAGAAACCCCCATCAGCCTCCGAGTGTTCACAGGGGGCAATGGATGTGACACCGGCGTCCTCAGCGTCTCCGATGCTCACGGAATCCCTCCTAGTGAAGCGGAGCTCAATAGAACGCCTCAGAGGGAAGAAACACCCTCCAGTCCAGGTGCCTGACAAATGCAGTGAAGTCTGAATAACCCTCCTTCCTTTCTTCATTCTTAAATGTGGCTGCCGAGAGTATCATTTACTGGAACTGCGGAGGCCTACTGAAGAACCTGGATGACGTTTATGAAATAATTGAGCAACACGAACATAACATACTTTGCCTGCAGGAGACACACCTAAACTCAACACACACTAACTTTTTAAGAAGATATGAGGTATACCGAAAGGACAGTCATGGCACTGCCCATTCATCTGGCGGTGTCGCTCTCGTGTTGCAGAAAGCACTCCCGCCTCAAAGCCTCACTCTGGTTACTGACTTAGAGGCAGTGGCAATACGAACCCGTATCTTTGGACGAATGACAACTGTGTGCTCATTATATATCCCTTCAGACTACCACCTGTCTACTAAAGAGTTTGAAACTCCCGTCGACCAGCTCCCGGATCCATTACTCCTGGTTGGATATTTTAATGCACACAACCCCCAATGGGGATAAAGAAGAACAGATTCGGGAGGCTTCCTAATCGAGAACTTCCTCTTGTACTTTGGGTCCTGTATCTTTAACAAAAAAGAACCAACATACTTTAACGCAGCGCGCCACTCATACACAGCCATAGATCTTGCTATCGGGTCTCCTTCACTCATGGCAACCACAAATTGGGCTGTTATTCATAACCTCTACGGAAGTGATCATTTTCTTGTCTGTCTAAAACACACAGAAAGTACAAGTAAGACGATACAAATGTAGTCAGGTTTAGAGAACGGGATGCTGACTGGATAAAATTTTGAGAACTTACAGAACTGTCGTGTTCTTCTATTGAAAACCTAGACATTGATGACTGTGGAGCATTGGTCGCACTTCATATTATACAGGTCACAGAGCAATCGATCTCACAGACATCTGGCAAGACGCGAAACAAACGACGGCCCTGGTGAAATGCAGAGTGCAAAAAAGCTCACGAGAACTAAAACAAAGGTTGGTCGAAATTTCGCAAGTACCCTACAGCTGACAACCTGATGGATTTCAAGCGTGCAGAAGCAAGTGGTAGGCGTATCCGACGAGAATAAAAGCGGCAGAGCCGGCAGTCCTTTCTCTCGTCAGTTAACTCCTACACTGATACACATAGGGTGTACAACAGAGTAAGAGCACTGCAAGGGCACAGCACTCATCCGGTCTCTCTCGTCAAAACTGCTGGTGATACGCTGGAACACCAGGCAGATGTCATAGACCAACATTTTGAGTACATCTTCAGCTCAGCACATTATACAGACTCCTTTAAACGACACAAGCTTGCTAAGGAACGTAAGCCTATCCGTGATAGAAGGCCATCTACTAGAGGCTACAATACTTTGTTTACCATAGATGAATTGAAGGCAGTGCTGGGAACATGTGGCAACTCAGCAGCAGGCCCAGACAAGATTACAAATGGCAGGCTGAAACACTTACACGAACACGCGCTTGATGCCATTCTTTTACTGTTCAAAAGCGTATGATCCTCTGGGCGCCTACCCAAGGCCTGGAAAGAGGCAGTCATCATGCCCATCCTCAACAAGGAAAAGAAGCCACACTTGTTGCTAGTTATAGGCGTATCGCACTGACTAGCTGCTTGTGCAAGGTATTTGAAAAAATGGTAAACCGCCGCCTCATGCATTACCTTCAATATGATGGCCTCCTTGATCGTCGTCAAGCTGGATTCAGATCAGACCGGTCGACAACTGACCAACTGCTGGCATTCGAATCCTACGTCAGGGATGCCTTCATTCACAAACAACACTGCCTTTCTGTATTTTTTGACTTGGAGAAGGCTTATGATACGACATGGCGTTATGGCATTCTTCGTGACTTGCGATTTCTTGGAGTGTCAGGGAACATGCTGAATGGAATTGAAAGCTACCTTTCTGAACGTACGTTCGTGGTTCGTGTTGGAAATGTTCTTTCAAAGCGGTTTACGCTGGAAAATGGTGTCCCCCAAGGTGGCGTTCTTAGTTGCACACTATTCATCGTAAAAATGAACTCCATAAACACTATACTGACTAAAACTATCTTATACTCTTTATTTGTGGATGGCATTCAGGTCAGCTTCAAATCGTGCAGCCTGGACATCTGTGAACGTCATATTCAGTTGGCAATAAATAAGCTCTCAATCTGGGCAGACAAAAATGGTTTTAAGTGTAACTGTGACTAGACTGTTTGCATACTCTTTTCAAAACTACGTGGCATAAGGCCGTCCCCCAACATTTCAATGAGCGACATACCATTGCTACTAAGCAGGTTCATAAATTCCAAGGTGTTGTGATGGATGAAAAGCTCAGCTTTGTCCCACACATCAAGAAGCTGCGACTGAAATGCTTGAAAACCTTGAACTTGCTCAAGATTCTTTCGCATCAGTCATGGGGTACAGATCGTGACTGTCTATTAGACCTTCTCAGTAGTGTAGTGCTCTCACGTATTGATTATAGCTCGGTTGTATACGAATCAGCATCGAGATCCGCACTTAAGATGCTCGACCCAGTGCCTCACCATGAGATTCATCTGGTTAGTGATGCTTTCCGAGCCAGCCCAACAGCCTGCCTGTATGTTGAGACAGATCGGTGGTCATTAGAATGACGACGGCAGTTCACTAGCATCAAGTATGCAAGCAAGGTGCTTTCCCACGTCGACCATCCATCTCGCGAGCTATTGCAGGATGCATCAAACACCACCTGTTTTTGAGACGACCATCAGCTATGCCAACGTGTCCCATCAGAGTGGCCTCAATCTGCATATACCCGTCTCCTATCTTCAACTAAGCTCCCACAGGGACCCTGTGGCACCATTGGAAATGCGGGCTATCAATTGTTACTCGTCGTTCCTAGAGGTAGGAAAGCTTGGCCTCCCAGTCGCAATTGATCAGCATTTTATGTGCTTGCAGGCAAAATACAGGTGTGTTGAGTACTACACTGATGCTTGCAAGTCCTCGGCGATTGCATGTGCTGCATACGTCCCAGCGTACTCTGAATCTGCAACAATGAATGAACATACCAGCATATTTATAGCTGAGTGCTATGGAATACTGGTAGCTATAAGGCACACCTTAAAGAAAAAAGAACCACCCTCCATCATATACACAGATTCCCTCAGTGCAGCGAATGCGTTGTATTCTGCAAAGACACATAAAAATTCAGTGACTAATACCCTTCTAAACTGCCTCATGTCAGCCTACAGATCCAAGCTTAAAATCACGCTATGCTGGATTCCGGGGCACCGCAACATAGCTGGCAATGAGGCAGTGAACCGACTTGCGAAGTTTGCTGCGCTCCGCCCAACAGTAGTCGTCATCCCATATGAGAACTTGAGGCCGCTAACCAGAAAACGAATGCGTAGGCAATGGCAAGAGGAATGGAACACAGTCCTTGAAAACAAAATGCACACAGTGAAGCCAAGAATAGGTAGATATGCACTTGAAAAACGTAACAAGCATGGAGAGGTTGCACTGTGCAGACTCAGGATCTGTCATACACATGCAACACATTCGCACCTTTTAAGCAAGTCTCCAGCACCGCGTTGTGAAAAATGTGGTGATGAGCTATCTTTCGTTCACGTTTTAATTATGTGCCCGTACCTTGAACCAGAAAGACTGCATCACTTCCCAAAGCTATGCAAATATCACATACCGCCTCACCCTTTATTTTTCTTGGTGACGATCCCATGTTGCCTACAAAAGTAGTTTTAAAGTTCTTAGCCGATGTTAGATTTCTCTATTCCATTAAATGTTCTCACTAATCTCAGCCCTCTCTCAATCGTGAGAGAACCGCTGAGACTTCTTTACCAAATGTCATGCAGCACGCACTGCTTGTCCTGACAAGGACCACTGGCGCCACTGCGTGACTTTTTAAAACTCATATGTTTAGACCGTTTTAAACTTATCACGCATAGTCATTACACTTAAGTTTTATCCCTAGGCTCCACTCTTTCATTCTTGCCGCCCTGAGTAGATTTGTTTTCTATAATTGAACCGACGCAAAAGCCCTGTGTTTGGCGCCCTTTGGTCTGAGTTACTTTTGTGCCACTAAAATCTGTGATCATCATCATCATACAACATTCTGACAATGCAGAAGCATACAGACGAGTCAAGCAAATGTATTTACTGAGGGTGAACTTGTGCCGACAGCTCAAAAGTTTGTGGTCGTAAAAAATGGAGCCAGTCGAACACCAAAGAAGCCTGTCATCCCTATTCTTGCTTTTCGTGAGCAGTGCGAGCGCGTGGTGCATACCAGCCAGGTTCAGCCAGTTGCTCGGGCCACGATAGTCTCTGTGCGATATACAAGACGGCGCGCATGCGTGTCCTATGCGCACGGGGATGGACACGCCATTTCAGTGGGGGCAAAATGCACGCCAATATGTGCAGAGAGCACTCAAATTGGCTGTTAGTGGGGGCAACTGGTTGCGTTAAAGCTCGACATGGGACGACGATATCACGGAAGGCGAATGTCAACGTCTGCTGAGACGTTGAAGACTTTCAGCTCAGTAATGCGCCACAAGGTGTACATCATTTATAGGTGGTACATTCAAACAGTTGTAGTTGTCTCGTTAATGGGTCACAAGGGCCAGCCAGAATCCGCAAGTGCATGGTATGGTACGAATGGTGTACGTACTATATCGCTGGAAGAACTAGCTAGCGAATGAGTGATCTAGCGTGCCACCATAAGCGATTTCTTCACGAGAGCTCCAATCGCTGGCATAAACCTTATCGAGAAATAGCAGGTAAACCGTCACGCAAATTTTCACGTATACGTGACGTTCCTAAACAATCAACGTACGCGGCAACTCAGTAGCCACTCTTATTTGTATTACTGCGACACACACAGACACACACACACACACACACACACACACACACGCACGCACACGCACGCACACACACACACACACACACACACACACACACACACACACACACACACACACACACACACACACACACACACACACACACACACACACACACACACACACACACACACACACAACAGTGTAGCAATCTTGATGTTTGTTTTCACACTCCTGTTCTAACGCGATAGCGTTAAAAAGCTCCTGGCGAAGAAATTACGGCATCGGCGTCGTTGGTTGTGAGCGAAAAGTTATCACCTAATGCTTGACCAGAGATTCAAGAAAACGATGATAAAGAATCCTGTAGCAGAGTGGGGACCGATTCAGGGTTGCTTGGGTCCTAGTGGGAATCAAAGGCGGGTCGTTTGCGTGACAAGCGGATGATCTACAAGACGGTCCGGCCTTTTTTTTGTTTCTTTATTTCATGGTATTTATTACAATGTGTGTTATAAGGAACACAAAATAACTTTTATATTATGAAACATAGGTAAAATCACCTAGCGACATTAAGCGCTTTAGCATTACAAAGGAAACACTCGACAAGTAAAGGAGTTCAGTAGGGCAGCGAGAGTTCTTCAAATTGAAGTATACACAACAGGTCACGAGGCCAAGCACCTCACCAAGATGAGGTACCAGTCCAGTTTGAAGTCCATTTTATCGTGAATGTCTTTTAGCTGAACAGCCATTCTAATAAAATGCGAGCTCTAAGCAATGGTGGGTTTTGCGTTGCGATCTCGCATGCGCGACTTCCATAGGCTGTGCATACCCATGAGGAAAACATATCAAAAGGCACTTCATGAAGTGATGTCGACAAAATATAACGTATTGTCTAAAAATTAACATCAAAATTTTTCTCAGAGCCCGCTGAAGGACATCTTAGAACAAGATAGCATGTTTGCAACTAACAAAACAATGTTCTATTGTCTCTAACACATCACATAGACGGTAGTCAACACAGGAAACAAAAATACACTTTCTTTTTGACCATGTTTGAATGGGCAGCGTTTCAGTATGTAGTTTATAGAATAATATTTTAGAATTTGGAGAGATATACATTTTGCGCACTCGTTTAAACACATCATGACCTGACAGATCAGAGTGAAATGAATGATACAACGGAGGTGGAAAAACATAGTAAATCTGTGTATAGTACTTTGTGTGACACGGTGTTTAAATATTCTATAAAAAAGCAAGCTATAAGGAACCTAGCTGCTGAATAAACTTTCTGCATGAACCTCCACAAACACGCACGTTCAGAAAAGTTTGAAGAAATGACTTGGTCAAGGAAGTAATCCACGAGAATTACCTGCAAGTATGAACAAACTACGCGATGGGAATTTTCACGGAAAAAGGAAAAGCGGGAAACTGTTTGCCATAAATATAGAAGTCTTAATCCTAACCCATCAGCACTAACTGGCCTAACATTGTTATCATTACGCATGGGCTCAAAAGTAGATGACCATATAAAAGTTGCTAAAATTTGGTGAAATTGTTGTACATATTGTCACGTTACAACGTAACCTTAACCTGTAGATAATGGCACACAAGGACGTCAAACTGATTCGAACAACGACAATACGACTTTATCGTTTTTCTCTGCACGCGCATCTTCGTCCTCTTCAAAACAGCGGCACATACAAGCCTGCCAGCATCTATGGAAATACTTTCAGAACTTCTACTAGTGGCATTACCCCCTTCCCAAAGAACATCGTCCCGATGTCACAACATAATTACCAGACGAAAAGACATACGATAAGCAGTACACAAGGGGGTGTTCACAATCACTAAGTCTACTCAAGGAAGTTTGACGACTAGTCAGCGTTGGTAAAATGGTGTCATCCTCGAAACATGGACGACGTGTGGCTGTTGTGAACGTCGGGATTTACGAGCCATGTCCTTGTCAAGAACCTCGTAGTTTACTTCGCTGAGATGGCGGAGAACTCTACAGGGACCAAAATAGCGGCGTAGCAACTTTTTCGACCGGCCCCGTTGTCGAATGGGAGTTCACAACCATACTCGTTCTCCGGGTTGGTAAGAGACATCGCGACGACGAGCAATGTACCGCAGCGAGTCGATGCATTGTTGCTTGTGGATTCGTTCGACTGCAAGCTTACGAGCTGCGTCTGCCAGTCTGATAAATTTGTTCGTCTTGACACTAATCTGGCGTCTGTCTGGTAGAAGCATGACATCCAGCATTGTAGTGACTTCCCTGCCGTGAAGCAACCGGAATGGTGTGAATCCAGTTGTTTCTTGCGCAGTGGTGTTGTAAGCGAACGTGACGTAAGGGAGGATGTTATCCCAGTTTTTGTGGTCTTGGTCAACGTACATGCATAGCATGTCGGCGATCGTCAGGTTTAGTCGCTCAGTAAGGCCGTTGCTTTGTGGGTGGTATGCAGTAGTTTTTCGATGTACTGTGCCGCTAAGCTGCATGACGTCTTGTATCATCCGGGCGGTAAAAGCTGTGCCACGATCAGTTATGACAACTGCTGGTGCTCCATGTCGGAGGACGATGTTCTTCATGAAAAAGTGGGCAGTCTCAATGGTGGTGCCACGTTGTAATGCCTTCGTTTCGCGGTAGCGCGTCATGTAATCAGTAGCAACTACAATCCAGCGTTTGCCGTCACGAGACTTGGGAAAAGGTCCGAGTAGATTCATGCCAATTTGTTGGAACGGTTGTGTCGAAGGAGTGACGGGCTTCAAAAAGCCGGCTGGGTGCTGATGTGGTGTTTTACGGCGCTGGCACTCGTGACACGTCTTCACGTAATGCTTCACGTCTCGATTGAGCTTAGGCCAGTAATAGTGTTGGCGAATCCGGGCCAAGGTACGTGTGAATGCTAAGTGGCCTGAGGAAGGCTCATCGTGACAGGCGGGCAAGACATCGACTCGTAACGCTGGCGGGACGACGAGCAGGTACTCAGTCGCTTAAGGGTCGAAGTTTCTTTTATAGAGGATATTTCTGCGAACGCAGAACGATGATGGCGAGTGGGCGAAGGCTGGTGGTGGATGCGGCGTACAGCTTTGGAGATATTCGATGAATTGTCGAAGCTCTGAATCGTTCTTCTGCTGTTCAGGCAAGTCGTATACACTAACGGCACAAAGAAAACGGCCGTAGAGATCGTGATCACCTGACGCTGGCTTGAGAGGAGCTCGGGAAAGGCAATCCGCGTCAGTATGCTTCCGGCCAGACTTGTACACGACTGTCAAATCAAACTCCTCAAGGCATAAGTTCCACCTGGCCAGACATCCGGAAGGGTCTTTAAAGTTAGCCAACCAGCAGAGCGCATGATGATCGGTAACAACTCTGAACGGGTGACCATACAGGTACGGTCGAAATTTAGCGATTGCCCAGACAACAGCTAGGCGCTCCTTTTTAGTGGTTGTGTAATTCGCTTCCGCAGATAAAATCTGACTCGCATAAGCAATAGGGCGTTCGACGCCGCCTTGCCACTGGACGAGGACTGCACCAAGGCCGATGTTACTGGCGTCTGTGTGTAGTTCAGTGTCGGCATATTCGTCATAGTGTCCGAGTAAGGGCTCAGTCTGGAGACGCTGCTGGAGCTCGGAGAAAGCGCGTGTTTGCTCAGGGCCCCACACGAAGGGAACATCTTTTGTCAGACGGGTGAGAGGTTTGGCAATGTTTGCGAAATTTTGCACAAAGGGACTGTAGTATGCGCAGAGGCCTAAAAATTGACGCGCATCACGTTTGTTGGCAGCTGGTGGAAAATCTGCGACAGCCAATGTTTTGTATGGGTCCGGCCGAATACCATCAGGGCTAACATGGTGGCCAAGGAACTTTAATTTGTTGTAACCAAAATGACACTTTCTGGTTTCAGTGATAGGCCTGCCATGCGAATTGCAGCAAACACAGATCTAAGTCGCTGTAAGTGCTGCTCAAACGTTTGGGAGAAGACAACGACGTCGTCTAAGTAAAAAAGGCATGCTTCTCACTTCAGACCGGAGAGTACTGTATCCACCATCCTCTGGAATGTCGCAGGGGCAGAACACAGACCGAAAGGCAGCACCTTGAATTCGTACAGACCATCAGGCGTTATGAATGCTGTTTTCTCTCGATCGCGTTCATCAACTTTGATCTGCCAGTAGCCACTGCGTAAATCCATAGAGGAGAAGTATCGGGTGCGTCGGAGGCGGTCTAGTGAGTCGTCGATGCGCAGAAGTGGATAAACGTCTTTCTTTGTGACTTTGTTGAGTTTGCGGTAACCGACGCAAAATTGGAGAGTGCCGTCCTTCTTTTTTACTAGTACGACGGGGGATGACCATGGACTGTTCGAGGGTTGGATTACGCCATCTTCGAGCATCTGCCTCACTTGGTACGTATTGCCTCTTGTTCCTTTTGTGATACTCGGCAGGCGTGCTGACGTATGGTTCGCTGAGCATGGTCTGTGACAAGGCGGTGCTTTACGATTGGCGTTTGTTTTATCTTAGATGTAGACGCGAAACAGTCGCTAAACATGAGGAGGATACAGCGGATTTGCTCTTTCTGCGCACATAACAGCTTCGGATTGACATCGACTGTATCGGCTACCGTAGTGTCACTTTCAACGGCTGCAGAAATTGGGGCTATCGTCGTACACGCTTCATCGTCATGAGCTTCAAGATGAGCGATAGTTGTTCGTTTGACCCAATGTTGGTATGCTCCACTAAGATTTGTGACCAACAACTCAGTCGTCCCACGTTTATATTGAATTATGCCACGGGCAAAGCAGATTTGCTGAGACAAGAGCACCGAAGGGTTGGCTTCAGCGATACCACTACCGTCATGGTCTATGTCACCCTGTACAGTAACGAACATACTGGTGCGTGGCGGAAGTGTGACGGTGTCGTCGACAATGCGAAGCGCAGTCTTCTGTGGATCGGTATCTCTAGGCTTCGGGCCATAGTCGTCACCAAACGTTATGAGGCAGTCTCGAAGATTTATAACAGCGCCGTGCTCGCGAAGGAAATCCATGCCAAGGATAACTTTCCGGGAGCATTCGGGAAGCACAATGAAAGAAGCAACTAACGTCGACTCACAGATTTGTAGCCTTGCGTTGCATCTCCCGATTGGTGGCAAGAGATGACCGCATGCTGTCCGAGGGTTCGGTCCATGCCCCCAAAAAGTCGTCACTTTCCTGAGCTCAGCCACAAGTTCAGCGCTGATAAGTGAGTAGTCGGCGCCGGTGTCGACCGGAGCAGTCACTGGACGGTTGTCGACAAGGACGGCAATGTCAGCAGAAACGGGTTCGTCCGCGATGTGAGGTGTCAGCAGAAATGAATCGTCGAAGGTCAGCGGATGGGTCGGAGGAGGCTGTTTTGAAGATAGCTTAACAGAGGTCCCACTCCCGGAGGCCGCTGATTCTAGTTTCCCCGGCGTGGACTTGGGGACCTAGCGGATCGTCCCGCAACAACATCGGCGAAAGTAAAGTATTGATTCGCGGACGCAGAGCATCGAGGAGACGGAGAGCGTGATTGGCGTCGCTGAAGATTCGGAGACGGTAGACTTGCTAAGTATTCTGCGATGGTGCGGGGTCGTTCCCCGTCCCTGGGCCGATGAGCGTCTGGCCGAAATCCATGTAGGCCCATCTGTGTACGAGCACTCCCGGTACAAGTGACCTGGCTCACCACAGTGGTAGCATAGTGGCCGATTGTCGGAAGCGCGCCACACGCTAGATTTTCGCAAATTAGGTCGCGGATTCTCATAGTGGGGCGGGCCCGAGAAGTACTGCGGCATCTGCAGACAAGTCGGTCGTTGGTTTTCATAGTGGGGCAGGCCCGAAAAGTGCTGCGGCGTCTGCAGGCTAGTCGGTCGGGGGAAATAGCTGGCTGCCGGTGCAGGAGAGCGTACAGCTTCCGCGTACGTTAGCAGAGGAGCTTCGGTTGGAGGTGGCACTAATGGTCGTACCAGCTGCCGCACCTCTTCACGGACGACGTCTGTCAGAGCAGCCAGTTGAGGCTGTGAAGGCACTGCGTGAAGCTTTTATAGCTCGTCGCGTACAATGCTACGGACTAGCTCAGCAAGGTCTCTCACGCTCGTGACATCGGGTGTTACCAAGTGTGCTGACAGACATGCAAGGTTGTCGGACCGCTCATACTGCGAAGACCGCTGTCATAGCATTCGTTCCATTGTCGTCGGTTCATGGAGGAATTCTGCCACGGTAGCTGGTGGGTTTCGTACAAGTCCAGCAAACAGCTGCTCCTTGACACCCCGCATCAGAATGCGTACCTTTTTGTCTTCCGTCATTGCAGAATCTGCTCGACGGAACAGACGAGACATCTCCTCAACGAACATGGCCACGCTTTCATGGGGTCTTTGATTGCGAGAATTGAGGAGACGTTCGGCTTGTTCTTTCCGGTCGGCGCTACCATACGTGTTCCGCAGCTGAGTGCAAAACACCAGCCAGGTTGTCAGGGCGGCCTAGTGGTTCTCGAACCAAATACGCGCCGAACTCTCCAGGTAGAAATAGACATACCGCAGTTTCCGGTGCTCGTCCCACTTGTTGGCGACGGCGACTCGATCGTATTGGTCCAACATCTTCAACGTCTTTGTAGGGCTCCCCACGGAGGGGCTTTGGCGTTCGAGAGGCTGGTAGCCATGGAGCTGGCGGAGTCGTGGTCTGTTCAGTCTGGCTTGCAGTTGTCGCATATGCCATGGTCCTCGAGCGTTTCGGAAGAGGACTTATTTAGGGTGGTAGGCCTATTCGCCGCCGACTGCGTCGAAGGTTGGCTGTTTCTACCAAGGTTTCGATGTTGGGGCCTAGATCTTCCTCGTGGTAACAGTGCATAGACTATTACCCATCGCCTCCACCAGTTGTCAAGTTACAACGTAACTGTAACCTGTAGATAATGGCACACAAGGACGTCAAACTGATTCGAACAACGGCAATACGTCCTTATCATCTTTCTCTGCACGCGCATCTTCGTCCTAATCAGAACAGCGGCACATAAAAGCCTGACAGCATCTACGGAAATAATACTTTCAGAACTTGTACTAGTGGCAATATTGTTTTGCACAATGAATAAGTTGCAATGCGTAGCAGAGCTTTGTTGCTAAAAAGTATTTCAATCTTCAGATTTCCCAAATATTGATAAGCGATGGGGAAAAAACGTCTGGGCTTGTCGTTCAAGCTCAGGAATGCGCTCCTTCTAGTGATGCGCACTCAATCTATACGCATTTAACGGTACACCGAGGTACGTTGGTAGAGTTCGTGCCCAATTGACTCCTGCATATTGAATAGGTTTACTACCCCACTAGCCGAACAATATTCATAAGCACTTCGAGGCGTTCAAACGAGCTCCTGATATTATGCCAAATTTGTCTGTTTCTGATAAGACATTTTCTATGCTTGGTTTATCTGTGCTGAAGAGGGCTACATCATATGTATATGCTAGTACTTTCATATCAGTTCCTAATATATTGAATCTGCGAATACCAGTTGATCGTAATATACTTAAGCACAGGGGCTCTAGATAAAGGGCAAACAAAAGTGTGGACATGAGACAGCCCTGCTTTACAGAGGAACAAGTCGAAACTAATTTGAACAGCTGACCATTAACAACAAGACGGGTCGATGAATGATTTTAACATAGTTTGAAGTCTTTGGGAACAGCAGTGCCAACGTTGGCATGTTCCAAAAGAGAGAAAAGAAACGAATAACTAACACAATCGAATGCTTTGGCAAGGTCTACTTGTAACAGTACAAGGTGTTCTTGATGTGCATAACAGTACTTGAAGGACATTACGAGCGATATCTAAATGTTGTTTTGTATAGATCAGGTCTTAATTCCACACGTTTGGTGGGACCCAGTGAGAATTGACTTCGCAAATTGCAACCGATTTGATAATACTTTGTCGAAAATTTTGTAGTCAAGGTTTCACAGTGCTATTAGCTGGTAACCCTCTACAGAGCGAAGTTTTTCCTCGTCTGAATTTTTCGATATCAAAACTGTGTGGCTCCTTTAAAAGGATCTCGGGAGTGTCTTAATGTCATAACTTATTTTTAAAATCCAGCAATATAGGAGAGATAGCATTTCAAAAAGTTTTGTAGAATTCAGCAGAAAGGCCGTCACGGCCAGGTAACTTTTATGAAGGTAAGCTGTCAAGTGCGTGCGCGATTTGCTGTATCGTAATAAGACAGCTAATGGCTGCACTTTCATTGCCTTCCAATGCTCTCTAAAGAAAACAAAACTCGGGGTAAGGTCGACATAAGGGTTAGAAAAAGCACTAAATAATGTTGACGTTATGTCTCTTACGTCTGTTACAAGAACACAATAAGAGTAGAGGTCTGAGATAACTTCAGAAATCGCATGGCGTTTTTCATTGAGTAAAGCTTGATGCGTTGGCTGTTTTGAGTTTAAGGTAAATCTATTTCGAAATCTAATACGTGCTCCTCTGTAATGAGCGGCATCATATCTTTGAAGTTGACATTTAATATCTCACATTTCATCTCACAAAGGTTGCACAAGCTTTTAAGCAGTTTATTTCCCTCGTTCTTTCTATAGAAAGACTTAATAGCATCTTTACAGCCATAACACAAAATTCTTGTTTGAATAGCTCACAAGCAGCATGTATATGTAAACTTGTTGAGAAAGACTGCGTTAATGTTATCCGCACACAATTATTAAATTTCTAATCAAAGAGGAGCTTTGTGTTGACTCCCGAAAGGCCCACTGTGGTTGGAATCGGCTTGTACAATTTTCGCCAATTTGTACAATAACGATACAGTGATATGAGAATGACACTGGTGCAGTGGTACATGAGATTGGTCGGAAAAGAAGTGATGAGGACATCTAAATCCGGTCAAGGCGAGCGTAAGAAGTTACCTGAACTTTTGTATATGGAGCCACTTGGCCCCACACAGCAATGACAGTGCGCCCTGCATGGTCTATAATTTTGGATAAAAGCTTGCCACTCCTGTATCGCTCATTATTATTATTGCTACGATAGTTAAGGTCACATAAACAATTGAAGTGACCCATTAGCACAGTGACACGATCTAAGTCAAATAGACTGGACATATTAACAAATATCTGAAAAGACTTCGAAATCTCATTACACATATATAGGTTGATAATTCGTCACGGCATTCCTTGCAGCACAAGATCACAACATGTGTATCGACCCTCGTTACCAACACAAGTACTGATTGCCGAACATGGCAGGCTTTTTCTCAGAAACAGCGAACAGCCCGCAGATAATCCCTTGCATGTGAAACGCATTCATTATGCTCAGACACAAAGGGTCGCAGAGCCCTCTCTGTCTCCTCGTCACTCTCGATCTTCGTCTCCTGCATGGCAACAAAGTCGAGACGCTTTCGAGCGAAAAGTCTACGCAGCTGTGCCTAATTCTGCGATGACCTGAGGCCACGTACATTCAATGTTGCAAATATAACTCACCCGGACTGCGCTATAGTGACTACCTTCTGTTGTGCTTATGGTCTCATGTGGTCAGCCGGAGAGGTCGATGGGGAAACTTCTCTTGAACCTCCACCAGGCCTCCTAGATCATAACCACCGGCACTTTTCTTTCTGAGCGGTAGTTCGGCGACGGCGCTTCTTATCGACAGTGGCTGCGTCACCCTCGTTGTTTGATTACGAGCTGTACGTCGCCCTGCGCTTAGCTTTTGCAGTATCCCCAGAAGCCTGTATATCCTCTTCTAACTCCGTACAGTGTTGGAGTTACTGCTGTGAAGCTACGGCACAAGCAGGTGGGGGATCTTCACTGACCTTCTTCGTAGGAACCTCCTAAGCTTTCTGGGGTCATATTGGGTTGGCTGCTTGCATGAATCTCTTGGTTCTTTGCAAGCAGGAACTTCATCTGTTTTATCCGCGTCTGACTTGTTTGCAACCTATGGATCCTTGTTCGTAAAGTACATAGGGTCTGTCGTTGACGGAGTGCTTCTTGTTGCATCCAGAGCTTTGTGGCACCCATAATATTGAAACGCGCTAGCGAAGATTCGACGAAGAGGAGGAAGAGACTCGACTGGCTCGCGAGCGACGCTGTTGATCCTTCGCTGAGCTACACCTCTGCATTACCCATCTTGTAAATAAACGCGTTCCATCGTCACAATTGTGGTGGAAGGTGCTGGGTAAGCTAGCTACTACCAAGTGATACCGGAGAGGCACCGTCCCCGAATGACGGAACGGCTACACGAGCTTCGCCGCAGCCGTCGACTAGCGGGCTTGGCACCATTACCCCAAGAAATAAGCTCGGACGGAGACAACCAGCAACCAGCCGCAAGGACGTCGCCCTACCACTACAGGGAGCCGCGAACCTTCACAGGGAAACCCGGCGATGAAGTGGACGAATGGCTAAGCCACTATCAGTGGGTGAACCGTTCGAACGGTTGGAATGCGGCTAGCCAGCTGTCTCACGTGGGGCTCTTCCTCGATTTCACGGCTCTGGTATGATTTGAGAACCATGAAGACACATTGACAACCAGGGACCAGTTTGTGGAGGAAATTAAGAAATGCTTTGGAGACCCAGCAATGAAGAAGAAACGTGCCGAGCAGACGTTGTCGCAGAGGGCTCAAGTCACCGGTGAGACATGCAGAACCTACATTGAAGAGATTCTGAAGTTGTGCAAGTCGGTGGATGCCCACATGACGGAAGAAGACAAAGTGGGCCATATACTCAAGGGCATCGCTGATGACGTCTACCACTTCCTCATTGGCAAGGAGAGCCTGGAATGCGTGGCCGACGTGATTAACCACTGCCGAACCTTCGAGGCTCTTAAAACTCGTCGCATCACATCGAAGTTCGGACGTCTGGCCAACGTCACGACTGTTGCCATCGTTGATCTATGCCAAAATTCTCTACCTGCCGACCTTTCCTCCACCATTCGTCAGATTGTACGGGAGGAACTGCGTCGCCATGTCTCTGTTCCCATGCAAGCTGGAGACCCGCAGTGTTATACACTATCCCCAAGATTCAATGCTGCGAGTTTCGACGAGCGCAGTTACTCCAACCGCAGTCCACGGCTGAGGGCTCCGCCACCACAGGCTACTTACGTCGAGTCGTCTTATGCGCCCCGCAGCAGTTATAGCTACGACAGCCAACCGCCTCCGTTTGTGTCCAAGTGGCAACAGTTCCCTGAGCTTCCTCTCCACACCGCAGCATTCAATGTGCCTCGGGAACGCCCCGTGTGCTACCAGTGCGGTGTTCGCGGACATATCGCCCGGTTTTGCCCATCGTGACGTCGCCCACGCACGACGTTTTCTGACCGACCAGTGATGCTTGCACGGCGAAGCCAACAGCCCGATTACGCCTACTGGCCTTCGGATTCAACTGCCCAGAAACACGGGCACCGGTCGAAAATCCACAGTGACTCGCCTGCCTCTGTGAGGAGCTTGGCGCCAACTACTACGCGCCAGCGACGGTCCCCATCTCCCCGTCCCCGGCCGCGGCTTTCCTCTCTGCCACCGGGAAACTAGCTGGCGCGGCCGATGGAGGCGAGGTCGCTGGACGTACCGCTTTGCACACAAGTATGCCTCCATTAGTTCACATGCTTCACAACAAGGTTCATGTATTCATTGAAGATGTTCCCACGATGGCTCTGGTAGACACGGGTGCAACAGTTTCTGTAATGAGTTTAGTTTTCAAGGAGAGACTTGGCCGCAAGGTTATGTTTTATTGGGATAAATCTTCTACTATTCGAGCAGTCAGCGGCACGGCTTTGTGTCCGGTAGGTGTGTGCACTGTGTCTGTTCGTGTTGCTGGTAAAGCGTTCAAGGCAGAATTCGCAGTGCTCGCTCATTCCACGCATGACGTTATCCTTGGAATTGACTTCTTGCAAGAGTGCCGTGCGACTGTCGACTGCGGGGCAGGCGAGGTTCTGTTGTCCGCCCTCGCCCAGCAGCCTCAGCGTAGCGGAGACGACAACCTCGTTGTAGTTAAAGACGCTATTCTACCGGCATGGTATACTGCCAGCGTGCCCGTTGCTGATTCGAATGCGGACTCGAGTTTCAGTTCTCCTGATATTGTAATTGAGCCGTGGGCTTTGCCTTGCATGAAGAAAAACATCTTTCTGCCGCGCTGCGTTGTGTCTCTCACCAAGGGAAAAACTAAATAATGGGTAGTTAACTGCTCATCCGAGTCTGTTGTACTACCAGAGGGAATGCACCTTGCCATGTTTGAAGGGCAGTGCAGTATCTGCATAGGAGCTTTCAGCAATGTGGCAAATTCGGACTATGCTGATGTATCCGGCACGGAATACGAATTTTATAAGATGGTCTATTTTATAAGATGTGAATCTTATAGAATAGTTCTAGTCTATAAGGTCTAGTCTATAAGATGGGAATTTTATAAGATTTATAAGATGGTCGAATTTTATAAGCAAGTCTATTCCCTCGCATAAGCGCAAAGTGTTGGTTACACTGCTGGCCAGGCACGCTAAAGTATTTGATTTTGCATGGAAGTCGCATAGACCTCAGACGCCCAGCACACGCACTCGTCACAAGATCGACACCGGATCTGCGCATCCCCTCAGACAGAAACCTTATCGAGTTTCCGCGTCAGAGCGCAAGGTAATTTCAGAGCAAGTCAGCGAGATGCTAACTTCTGGTGTAATTCAAGAATCGTCAAGTCCCTGGGCCGCGCCTGTTATCTTGGTCAAGAAAAAAGATGGGTCCTGGAGGTTGACTACCGACGTCTCAACTCTATAACTAAGAAGGACGTGTACCCGCTTCCTCGCATCGATGATGTCATCGACTGCCTGCATTCAGCGTCCTATTTTTCATCGATGGACTTGCGATCCGGGTATTGGCAGATCCCCATGGATCCGACTGATAAAGAAAAGACGGCCTTTGTTACACCCGACGGTCTGTTTGAGTTTAATGTTATGCCATTCGGTTTGTGTAATGCCGCCACATTTGAAAGATATATGGACACCGTTTTACGGGGCCTCAAATGGGAAATTTGCCTGTGTTACCTGGATGATGTGGTGATTTTTGGCCGAACATTTGAAGAATATAATCATCGCCTTGACCTCGTTCTAACCTGTCTCGAGGAAGCTGCGCTTACACTGAACTAAAAAAAATGTCGCTTTGGAGAACGTGAAACCTTGGTTCTGGGACACCTGGTGGATAAAAATGGCGTGAGAACGGACCCGCAGAAAGTCGCCGCTGTCAGCAACTTCAAGCAGCCGCAGTCCCCCAGGGAGTTGCGTAGCTTCCTGGGCCTGTGTTCTTACTTTCGTCGATTTGTTCCGAATTTCGCTGATAAAGCACAATCACCGACTGACTTGCTGCAAAAGAATGTCTCTTTCCACTGGACACCGGATTGCGAAGCAGCCTTTAGGCAGCTTCGGTTCATACTGACTTCAGGACTGGTACTACGCCATTTCGATCCTTCTGCTGAAACGGAAATTCACACAGATGCCAGTGGAATCGGCCTTGGTGCAGTGCTCGTGCAGCGTCATGACAATGCTGAACACGTGGTCGCTTACGCGAGTCGTTCGTTGAGCAATGCAGAACGAAATTACACAGTCACAGAACAGGAGTGCCTCGCAGTCGTTTTCGCCGTGCACAAGTATCGCCCATACGTCTACGGCCGCCGCTTCTCGGTAATCACCGACCATCATTCTTTATGCTGGTTGGTAGGCCTCCGAGACCCATCTGGACGACTGGCGTGGTGAGCTTTGCGCTTACAGGAGTTCGACTTCACAGTACGCTACAAGAGCGGTAACCGGCACGCAGACGCCGACTGCCTATCGCGCCTTCCTCTACCGACGACTGAGTGCGACGCTGACAACTTCGACCAGTATATCGGCGCTATTGCCTCTGAGTTCCCTGATCTCGCGACTTTCCGGGCAGCCCAAAGAGGACCACTCCTTAGATTCTCTGTTCGCCTCCGCAAATGAACATGCAAACCCAAGCTCTTTTGTGGTTCATGACGGCGTCCTTTACAAGAAGAATTATTCCGGACAAGGCGCCCGTCTGCTTCTAGTTGTTTCACGCACTTTACGGGCTCACGTCTTTCGGTCCTTACACGACGATGCAACCTGCGGCCACATGGGCTTCGCCAGAACGCTTCAAGGAATCCAGCAAAGGTTCTATTGGCCCAAGATGCGACACGACACCGAAAAATACGTTGCTGGATGCGAACAATGCCAACGACACAAACGTCTCACGGCTACGCCGCCAGGGCTTCTCCATCCTGTTCTACCTCCTAACTCTCCCTTCGAGACTGTTGGTGTCGATCTGCTCGGTCCATTTCCACGATCGAGCAGTAACAATCGATGGGTCGTCGTCTGTGTTGACCACCTAACGCGCTACGCAGAAACTGCTGCAATACCGGCTGCAACGGCCATGCGCGTGTCGCAGTTTATGCTTCGCTGTATAATTCTCCACCATGGTCCTCCACGCGTTGTCATTAGCGACCACGGACGTCAGTTCGTTGCCGACATCGTTGAAGAGATCCTGCGTCTGTCTGCCTGCCGTTTCCGCCATGCCACACCTTATCACCCGCAGACCAATGGTCTCGTAGAGCGCACGAACCGGACTCTCACGAACATACTGTCTATTTATGTCGATTATAAGCACAAAAACTCGGACGAAGTGCTACCTTACATCACGTACGCGTACAATACCGCGAAGCATGAGACCACAGGTTACTCTCCATTTTAACTGCTGTACGCTCGCTCCCCACGATTTTGTCTCGACACTATACTACCTTTTACACTAGACGTGGAAACCTCGATAGCCGAGACGCTCTGCCGCGCAGAATAAGCCCGTCGCATCGCACGCCTCCGAACCTTGGCATCCCAGCAGCGTTCTAAGAAACGTTACGACGCCTGCCATCACTCCGTATCTTATAGTAAAGGCGATCTTGTGTGGTTATGGACACCAGTCCGCAAACGTGGTTTGTGCAAGAAGTTCTTGGCCCACTATTCCGGTCCATTTGTCATTCTTGACCGCCCCAGCGACGTCACGTACGTAATCTCGAGCGTCACAAGCAATGGTCGCCGCTCTAGCAAAACACAACTGACACACGTTGCGCGCCTTAAACCGTGCGACCATCAACCATCTGAGTGATTCGCCCAGAGGGCATCGTCTGCGAACCGGGAAGTGAAACGCGCTAGCGAAGATTCGACGAAGAGGAGGAAGAGACTCGACTGGCTCGCGAGCGATGCTGTTGATCCTTCGCTGAGCTACAGCTCTGCATTACCCATCTTGTAAATAAACACGTTTCATCGTCACAATATGCTCTTGCAGGTTATCGCATGGTGCTGTGCGCGCAGTCGTAGCTTGTTAGCGGAGACCACGACAAAGCCCTCAGCTGAATGACGGAAGCACCGACAGTGATCACAGCGAGGAGTCCTGCAGTTTCGACGGATGTGCCCAACGTTATTGCAGGGAAGGCAGAGAGGTGGGCGGCCGGAAATCACAACGAGACTTAGTACTCCACACAGAGTCAAAAGGTGAGGAATGTCGCCCCCCTGGACTCCATCGACAAGGGAGAACAGAACGTCACATTTAACAGTCTGCATTTGCTCCATATTTGATATTTTCAAGCATTCCACCGACACTGACTTAGTTTTTCCAAAAAACATGCATTGCCTCTTGAATGTAGACGTCTTCAAAGTGCTCTCGTAGCCAGAGAAGCTTCATTTTTACTTCGGGGGGTTTTGGGTCAATCACAAGGCATCTACGGCTTTTGACGAAATATCCATCTTATGTGACTAGCATAGTTTTCATCAACATGTACTTGCAATTAACTATACGTACACGTGACATCCGAAATAGACCTATAGAATTTATTTTATTCAAGTCAATGATGCCCCGAAGAGCATCTCTGAAGTTTTGAACCCGATAAGGGCGACCGCCTAAGTCCGCATGTAGGAAAACGGAATTCACGACCAGCTTACCGGTGGGAAGAAAGCAGCACAAGGCGGTAGTTGTTCCCTCTGGCTGAAGCCTGAGCAGCACCTCAGCCCAAGGCCGTTGAATACTTTGCGGCGGAGAACATAAAAAAATGGCCGTTCAAAATGTAGTGAACTTCCTCTGCTTGGAAATGCAGTGAATATAGCTTTCATGCTTAGCAAACACACGAATCCTGTATACATTCTTCACAAAGCAACACGAAATATTGCAGTGTTGTGTGGTACAAGCGTCCTTTGCAAACGGGCGGCAGAATATGTGATTGAGTACTCAGTGTGTTGAGTACTATCTCCGTACACCTGGCCTAAGAACATCAAAAACTAGGACCACCAATGATCAGCAACATACTGACTACTAAATACCCAATCTCCTCAATAAACTTGTAAGTATACTTGACCAAAACAAGAAAAATTCCAAAAACAAACTTAAGAAAAACATCCTTCATAATTGCATTCTATACGTTTAATTTAGATATTTCGAGTTGTTAAAGTAAACTACTTTATGTGTCATAATTGTGTAGAGTACAGTTTCAATCGTGTCTGTTTTTGTTTGCTTGCTTTAAAAATGTAAATGTCTGCAGATGTGTTCTTGGCCTTATTTATTCTGCATATTGGGATAATGATGTTATTCTCAAACGGTATTTTATTACAGTATATTTCTCTGTTCCTTTGTGACTGTCACGCGTATATGCTGAGGCCTGGTTCACTCGTCAGGCGTTGTGAAATGAACCATAGAGGCTGATGGTATCAAACGAAAACTCCCACTTCATTACCATAAAAATCACAAAAGAAAGCAACAACAAAAACACACACACGTTGAAAAACAAACAAAAGGAGATGTCTTAATGACACGCATTTCAACGTCCGATTTCGTTTGCGTTCTCTATTTCTCGCGCTTACAGTTGTGGCGCGGCCTCCGGTCCGCTGGGAGTCCCTCTCAGGCGTGATGACACGCCATATCAATGCTCAACGGTGGCGACGATGTTGAAGAATCACTACAGCTGTAGCTCCAGTGGTTTCTCGCCGAGGCAGGTGCTCGCGGGCTACACTGCAGACCAGGGTCGGCGGTGGTCCCGGGGCTGCTCGCCGAGGTCGGTGCTCGGGCGGGAACTGCAGCCCAGGATCAGGGGTTGCTCGGTGAGCTGCTCGCCGAGTCAGGCGCTCGGGCGAGAACCATTGCCGTCCAGGGACAGTGGTACTTCATTGTGCTGCTCGCCGAGTAAGGTGCTCGGGCGGGATACACAGCAGACCAGGGTCAGCAGTGGTTCCGGGGCTGCTCGCTGAGGCAACACCACCTAGATTTTTTAAGGCCCCTCCATGAATTCTCCTTTGACGCGTGACGTCACCACACTACGACGGCGGGAGCAACCGGTGCGGTAGCGCCATCTGACGGCAGCGGCTGCCGTTCCTGCTCGAGCGGCAGCCAGCCGCCGTTCATGCTGATTACTGTGAGCCATGGTTTCGTAGACAAAATGAAAAATACTTAATTTAACTCTTTTAGAAAATAAAAAAAATATATAAAAAAGTGAGAAGTATTTTGTTTTATTTTTTTAAACTGTGTAATTTTTAAAAGTTAAATTGAGTAGTTTTTTTTGTAATCTTTCGAAAGAAGCATTTCAGAAAGGGCATCACTATTGCTGTAAACATCACCATCGTCGTGTTTTTCTTTTCATTTGAGTGCTTTGTTTGCACCGTGGCACGTGCGTTTCATATGCATTACGTGCTGTTTCTCCGTTCTTTCCTTGCCATTTGCTGAAGCTTTGTTGACGGCCGTGATTACTTGAAGGGAACTACTGGACAACGTCCGAGAAAGTGATGTGTGCCTGTGTGACAGTTACTGAGTGATTTGTGAAAATGCCTGGGCACTGTTGTGTTCCCGGCTGCCGCGGGAATTACGACGGAGAAAAGACTGTGCGAGTCTTCACTTTCCCAGCTGATGCCGACAGAAGGAGGAGGTGGTTGAAAGCCATTCCGCGTGCCGACTTTGAACCCGGAAAGCGCTCAGTGGTAAGTCTAAAACGCGTGATATTTATTGCGCGACGTTTTTGTGGTGACGTATTGAACTATGCTAGTTTTAAGTTATGAATTTGCTGTTTCGCTCATGAAATTAACTGTCTTAATAACGCTCACATTATTCGGGTTTGGTTTTACAGGTCTGCGAGCGGCACTTTAGAGAGTCAGACATTCTGACTTCCTCTAAGTATGTGGACTCAAAAACCGGCAAAGTCGTCGAGGCAAAACTGAAGATCGCTCGACTCAGCTCCGACGCCGTTCCCAGTGTATTCCCGAACTGTCCAGCGTACCTTTCCGCGCCCGCCGCTACGTCGCGAGAGGCGCCCGCTGAGAAAAGGATGCGCCTTGAAGCAGCCTCTTTACGAGAAGCCATCGCCAATTCACTTGAGACACATGAGGAGGAGGAAACAAAGCACAAGTTTGACACCTTCTAGGCTCTACTGGAATGCCTTCCTCAAATGAAGCTTTCGAACTTTTGGAGTGTTATTTCTAGACCTGCGTGCATTCATTTTCTGAATCTTGCTCTTGAAGACGCCCCTCGTGTTTTGCTGTCAATAACGGTCTTAGAGGATCTCACGGTGAAAGTTCATTGCCAAGATGTGCAGCTTACTACGATTGATGGCATTGGTGCCATCCCTCACAAAGTGAACGACATTCGTTGTTTGACACGCCTGCTAGATTCTGTAGAGTCCTTACATAGAGAACTTTCCTGTAAGCATGAAGACAAAATTGAGGGTTTGCTCAAGTTGGCATTTTCTCTGCTTGAAGATGCCTCAAACTGTGAACTGGCAGATGTTGAACGACTCAATGCCATCCGTTTTTTGAAAGAGCAAGTTTCTCTTCTTCTCGTCAGGCATAGCAAGCAATCTCGGTATTCTCCAGAGTTCCTGGTACTTTCGAGCATTTTATTTACAATTTCTCCGCATGCCTATAGATTCTTGCGCAGTACCGGTAATGTTAGGCTGCCCCATCCATCCACTATACGTCGTGTGTGTAATTCATACAATGTAAGCCCAGAAGCTGAGCAGCAAGGCGCCTCTTTTCTTTCGTATGCAAAGAAGCTGGTCACTACTATGAAAGAGCACGAAAAAATTGTTGTTCTCATGATGGATGAAATTCACCTGCAGCCTTATTTTGACTATAAGGAAGGAACGATTGTTGGTGCGGCTAGCAATAGCCCTAATGCAGCAAAAACAGCGCATGTTTTTATGATGCAAAGCCTACTTTCAAGTCAGAAGAATGTTGTGCACATACTGCCAGTAGAGCGCATCAATGCGGAGGAGCTGCACACTCTTCTGCGTAGTATCATTACTCAGTTGGAAAATGTTGGGTTGCGTATCATTGCTGTAATAACTGACAATAACTCAATCAACCGCAAAACAATGTCACTTTTTGGGGCACCGTGCAAACTTCAGAGTGTGTATCCACACCCTGCTGACCCTGACCATCCTCTTTTTTTCCTGATTGATCCAGTGCACTTAATGAAGTGTGTGAGGAACAACTGGCTCAATCAGCGAAACTCTGGAACATGCATGTTCTTTCCTAGCGCCACAGAATCTAGCGTACAGCCACCCATACTTACAGCGTCATTTCGTACACTTCGAGAACTACACTTGAAAGAACAGGGTCAGCTCATCAAATCTGCACCGGCGCTTACAACAAAATCTCTCAATCCTTCGAATATGGAACGACAAAATGTTAAGCTCGCGCTAAAGATTTTCAACCCGTCTACAGCAGCAGCTCTTCGAGCGTGTGGGCCTAAACTTCAGCTCGAGCATGTGGCCGGCACAGCAGAGTTTTTAGAACTCATAACTAAGTGGTGGAGCATTGTTAATGTAAAAACATGCAACAAGGGCATTCGACTTCGGGATGAGCTGCAGTCACCGATTGCATCAGTGACAAGTCCACAGGTTCACTTTCTGCTGAATATAGTGGAGTGGCTAGATCTGTGGCAGTCCCTAAGATTTGACGCAGGTGTGCTCACAAGAGAGACTCACAGTGTCCTCCGTCTCACGACAGAAACCTTAGTAAAGGTTGCTGAGTATTGCCTGAATGAGCTGAACTTTGATTATGTGCTTTTAGGGAAGTTTCAGACGGACTCTTTGGTAGAGAGGTTCGGCAAATACCGCCAACTCTCCGGTGCTCAGTACCACATTTCCATCAGACAAGTGTATGAGTCTGAGCGAAAGCTTCGTCTGCAGAACGTTCTGGAGCTCCCAGAAATGGAGGCTGCAGCAGACTCGGTGGCAGTGAATAATGCTGTACTTGATGATTTTGAGATTGAAATAACGGATGAGGACTATGACGTGAAGGTGCCAAATCTCCCAGCAATCACATACGTTGCTGGCTACTGCGCCCATGCTGCATTCAAGAAGCTTTTGTGCATGGCTTGCAAAGAAAGTTTAATGCTGGATGACGACATTGAAGTTGAAGGCGGAGAGTTGATCAAGTCCATGACACGTGGTGGTCTCAAGTTTCCGCAGCCTGCCATAATAAATGCCGTTGTTACTGCGGAAATAGTTCTTGACAAACTGAGGAGCGAACAGCATGCACAGCAATTTCATGCGTTACCGAATCAAAAGGAGGCTCTCTTGGCACTCACTCATGATGTGATAAACAACAATGTTGACTTTGATGTGTGTGAAAATGGGCACAGTCCCCAGTTGGTAATGCATTATGTCCTAAGTGCAGCAGCAAACACGCTTTTGAATAACCTGTGCAAACGAAAAAATGATCAGTTGGTTGTTGAAAAGGCCGCAAGAGATAAAGAGCGAAAATTGAAGACATTGAAGAAGTGACTACTCTGCTTGTGGGTGTTGGCTTGTGACTGCTGTTCTTTTTTTATGCGAGAGTTTAGAAACTGATTTTTCATTGTATTTTCATATTCTGCATCTTTTCTTGTGTGTACTGAGAAATTTGTGGCAGCCTTCACGTATTGTATTTTCATATTCTGCATCTTTTCTTGTGTGTACTGAGAAATTTGTGGCAGCCTTCACGTATTTCATATGAGTTATTGTTGTAGCAGTTTGATAACATTTTGCTGGCTGTTTCTTTTTCCTAAAATAAAACATGACTTGTCAAAATCGCGTGCGTGGTCCTTAAAAATTATTACGAACGTGTTTTCGTACACCTGCGCATCGATACAAAATCAGTAATGATATGCCTGAATGTTACTCGTTATACGATCAAGGAAACCAGAAGAAACATTCATTTAAACTCTGTGCAATTAAACCACGATTCTGCGACCGAGTAAAACGTTTATTGGAGCCGACTGAAAAAAAAAAACGTCACTGGCCCTTCCTCAGCTTCGAAAGCCTTCAGGCGCACGCGGAACTGCGTCGGAAAGCTGTGCGCACGCGCAAGCCGAACCTCCAGAGCCGTCGTAGTGCGGTGACGTCATGGAGCCGTGGAGGGGCCTTAAAAAATCTAGGTGGTGTTGGCTGAGGTCGGTGCTCGGGCGGGAAACTGCAGCCCAGGATCAGCGGTTGCTCTGTGCGCTGCTCGCCGAGTCAGGTGCTCGGGTGAGAACCATTACCGTCCAGGGACAACAGCACTTTCTTGCGCTGCTCGCCGAGTCAGGTGCTCGGGCGGGAGCCTGGGGCGAGACCCAGTCTGAACTTCCGCAGCCCTTGTCTTCTCGAACGCCACGTCCCGGCTCTCACGTTCCTCACTTGCCCCGCGCCCTCTTCTTTTTTTCTTCTTCTCCCTCATTCCAGCATTTTGATGATGATGATGATCCTCAATAGTCTGGCACACACCCACAAAGGGGGATCGGCCAAGAACTAGGCGGCAGGATCTTAACTAAAAGGCTAATGGTTTTTACCTACGTGTGCCAGCATTTTGTCGTTGTTGTTGTTGTTGTTCTCCTATTGTAAGTGGCGCATAACCACTGTGGGGGATTGGCCAAGAATCGAGTGGTTTCAAAAATTACTGTTCACATTTTGAATGATGGAGGTTTAACAGAAAGATTACCGATAGCCTAGGAAAGTGTGTTGCCTAGTAATGCATGCAAATATTTACATAAACGAATTTATTCTTAGAATAGAGCAATAATATTATTTTATACGTATATAATTATGTGGACCTGTTAGGATGATGAAACTGGTTATTTAGTCAACCTATTAGTTTCATCAACATAGTCCCGGACGGCCGCGCATACTGTCGCATTAGAGAAACCAGAAATGGAAGCTCCCAAACACAAAATGACAGGCAGAGATAAGTCCATACCAATACAACGTAAAGGTATTTCTGATAGGGTTTTTCGTAATGTGTTAAACCGCCTGCAGGTCAAAAAGAAATGGTCTATTGTTTCCAGTTCATCACAGAATGCACACAGTGGCGAAGGTGCCTGAGCAGACCTGTGTTTATAGAAATTTAGATTTGGTACCCGGCAACGCAGCCTTGTGATAGCTACTTCCTGTTTTCGAGTGCGGCAAAAGTCTCTTCGCCAGGGATATAATAAATGGCGATATTCTGTAGAGTTTGTTAGTGCTGAACCTTTAAAGAGTTGCATAAGCGTACGTCTGCGGAATCGAGCAGCAGTCACATAAGCGGATGATGGACAGAGTGGTAGAATCGGTTCGCTGATTGACGACTTAGCTAAAGAATCCGCTATTTCATTTAGAAACAAACCTTTATGTCCAGGCACCCAAACTAATCGTACTTTTCTCAAATGCGCAGGTACTAGAGCACGGAACGCCTTTGTTACAGATTATCAGCACCAACAGAAAGTGCCGCACAGAGAGATAGGGAATCTGTTATTATGACAGCTGATGTAATTGCTGTATTTAACTTGCGTAAAGCGAGCACCACTGCCAGAAACTCAGCCACAAAAATGGTTATGAAATCGGGTAGTCGAAGGGAATAAATCCAATTTAAAATCGGGCTGAAAATACGAACCCCTGACTTTTGTCGTATTTTAAATTACCAATTCAAGACAACTTCTTTCTCTTCTTCTTTTCTTCATCTTGTCTTTCTTGACAGTGACGTTTGTAGCATTTATTCTTCTGATTCTTGTTTGCTGATTGTTAGGCCTTGTAGAAAAAGTTGTTTTATTTGCGTCTAAGTTGTGTATACAAGTTTTCTGTGTACCAGACTGTATTCCGGAGTGAAAATCTCCGTCTGGCTCTATAACCTTTTGGTTTTGGTTCGTTTTTTTTTTCTGTGTACAGAAAAAATTATCATAATGGCTCCATAGTTGATAGCCGCTTCTACGATACAAAAGGCACACACGCTACTGCGCCTATTACTTTAAGGTCACGTAGTGGGTGCATAGCAAATTCGAAAATGTTTGAGGCACTAAGTGTTCGAAGTACGCTCTAAAAACAGGATGTCTCTATCGCGTTAAACTCCCAAAGGCAAAGGTTTAGGATTCCCTAACTTCTGTTTATTCAAAGCAGCAGCACTAAATCTCTGAAGCTTCGCAATCACGTTTTAGATCGTTCATTCAAATGCATGCGAAGCGTATAAACCAGTACCGCGAACTCCAACCCGTTGGTGCATAGCGTCAGAGAGAAAACGTAACCATATATTTTCGACAAAAAATACGGACCTTGCAAAAGCATGAATGAAACCTGACTGAGAGATGACGACGTACTGCAGAATTAACTGCGACATGTGTACGTGTTACAGTGGGCATCACATTAAATAAACCTAGACTTATTCTCGTATTCAGAGACTCGCAACTTACTCCGCAAAGTCGAGTCCAAAATGTTGGCTTGATGTTCTCTCTTCAGATTCTGTGGAATCATATTTTTGGTCACAAATGCTTGCGGTTGACGGGTGGTATCATGAAGAGGTTTTTGCCATCACCATACTTGTTCTGGTACCATAAGGTGGAACAACCACCGAAGGCTATGAACAGTGACGTTAGACGTGGGTGAAAAGCATTTCACGGCACAACTAAGTCCGCACTTCGAGAGCAAAGTCTGTAGTCGAGAGCGATTGTAAACAAGCGCACTCTGCGAGCGAACCCACGGGTTAGCATCTAGTCAGTACCGACGCAACACCAGCCTTGGAGAAGTCGGAAAAGGGAGGAAAGAGAAGGCACGCCTTAAACCACATACGTCCCTACTTTGCGAAGCTTCAGGGGTTTAAATTGAGCCACAGCGTAAGAAGCTTGGCCCCTAAAAAGTCCCCCTGCAGCACTTTCAGAATCACGTGGCTTCTCGTTGCCTCCCTTGAACGTCGACTACTGAACAAGCCTGATGTAGCACATGTAATTTTTTTCTCCAAATCGTTGTTTTGCCCTGAAATGATTATTCTGTTTCGCGCCACTTTGCGCAATTCTGCTCACCCGTGGCCTGTTTTTTCGGCTGCATTGTTCTCAATAGTTGCGATGAAAAAATCACTCACGGCGTCCTGTATTCAGCAACGCGCGAAAAATGCGCGAGTGTTTTTGTACTTCTGCTGAGTTGCTTTTCTTTTTACTCGCTTGGCAGTGCATCTATTGCCTTTATATATATGGAAGTAAAAATATAGCGCGATACGCTTCAGTTCTCTTACAATAATTCTGAGCTGTTTATGACAAACACGACATTGCAGGAAAAAGTATAGTCCAATCAGAATCCCAGCTTATCAATAATAAGTGATTCTCAATAATTTAAAACCTACGTGTGCCAAGCTTATACACAGTTTAACCGTTACATCGCAGCTGTGGTGGCCCAGTGGTGACGGCGTGTGGCTGCTGACCCGAAAGACGTGGGTGTGAACGCGGCCGCTGAGGTAGCATTCTGATCAAGGTGAAACGCAAAAGGCCAGTGCGATTCGATGCAAGCAAAAAAAAAGGCCGAACAAAAACGAGGTACTCGATATTCTCGGGCAACTGACACACTCGTTAAATTTCTGTGCACTCGGCGTGATAGTTTTGGTTTAACCAAGGGCGCGGTCTGGAAACTCCACGCGTGATATTTTCAACCACGTGTGATATTTTCAATTAAAAAAACGAGGCTAGCAATAATTTCTGACTCAGAACAACTTTTTTTTTTTTTTTTTTTTTTATTCAAGTACCCTAAAGGCCTGGGTAGGCATTACATAGGGGAGTTGTAGCACAATAAAGCTGTTACAATTACAGTGTATAATTTGAATAACAAATACAAACGATTGATATAAATATGCACATACATATGTAGAGATATTATTACTTAACAGTACAGAGATGCTACGTGGAGGAATAAAGAAAGTACTACTAAAAAAGAAACAAAAAAAAGAAAAGAACAGGACAACAAAACTCTAAGGAAAATTTTCGCAGTGTTCAAAACAACAAAAGGATGCAAAGAAAGGATAATTCACGTTCATTGAAATACCGCGTACAAGAACAACGACAACAAGTACAACAAAACAGATATGCACAAGAACAATATTAACTTTCATTAAAATAACTTTTAAGTTTATTCATGAAATCTTCATGATTTTGGGAAGAAACGACGTCGGCAGGTAGCTTGTTCCAGTGATATATTGCGAGAAAGAGGGGGGATTTACTTAAGAAGTTTGTTCGAGCAAAAACGGGTTGTACTTTAAAGGGATGATCCAGGCGCGGAAAGATACGATGGGCGGCCGTGATGTGGCGTACGCGGAACGATGATGATGAGTGATAAAGTTTGTGGAAATGAGATAGAAGTGCTATGATTCTTCTATTCTCTAGGGTGCTTAGATTCAGAGATTTTTTTAGGTTAGTTATGCTTGATGTTCGTGAATAATCTTTGGTAATGAAGCGGGTTGCTTTATTTTGAATTGCTTCGAGTTTGTTGATGAGATAAGACTGGTGCGGGTTCCAAATAAAAGATGCATATTCTAGTTTTGCGCGAACCAACGTCGCATAGGCCAATAATTTAGTAGACTTGTTTGCCAAATAAAGGTTACGCCTGATAAAACCAAGAGTTTTGCATGCACTGCTACAGATTGCTTCGATGTGGTCACTCCATGAAATGTTAGAAGATAAATGAACTCCCAAGTATTTTATTGTATGCGCACGCGCGATGACTGAGTCATTTATCAAATAATGAGTAAGCTTAGGATTAGACACTCTAGTGAAGGCTACAGCCTTAGTTTTCGAAGTATTTATCTCCATTTGCCACTGTTCACACCAATCTGCAATTTTCGCAAGGTCAGATTGCAAAGCGTCACTATCAGAGGTGGTAGTTATTCGTCTATAAATTACGCAGTCATCTGCGAATAATCGAACTGTAGATGAAATGCTATTGCTGATGTCATTTACATACAACAGGAATAAAATAGGCCCCAATACAGAGCCCTGAGGCACCCCTGACTTGACCAGTGATCGTGAGGAAGAAAATTCATTGGCAGTTACAAATTGGTACCTGTCGGTTAAGAAATTCCTTATCCAATTCACAACCTGACTATGTATATTAAAATAGCGAAGTTTTTGTAATAAACGGTTATGAGCTACCTTATCGAACGCCTTGGCGAAGTCGATAAATATGGCATCTATTTGCGATGAGTCATTAACAGCTTCGTAAATGTCAGAGACCAGCTCGAATAACTGCGTCTCGCAGGAGCGACCCTGTTGAAAGCCGTGCTGGTTGCTGAAAAGATGGTTGTGCTTTGTTAGGTACTTCATGATTGCCGATGATATGATATGCTCTAATAATTTACATGGTATACTGGTCAGCGAGATTGGTCTGTAGTTGGTGACAGATGACGGGTCTCCGGATTTAAAAATTGGTACTATTTTAGAAACTTTCCATCCGTCAGGAACGCATCCTGACTGAATCGATTGCTGGAAAAGGCATGCAAAAATGGGAGAAATAACAGGTTTAGTTAACTTTAGCAGTTTAGGACAAATACCATCTGGACCAGGAGCAGAGCTGCTAGAAAGACGATCAATAGCAGCTTCGATTCCCTTTTCAGTGATCACGATGTCCTCCATGATGGAGGTAACGGAGCCGAGGTGAATATTGTCGGTAATAGGAAGCTCACGAGAAAAAACAGAACAAAAGAAGGAATTGAACGCAGTAGCGACTTCAGAGGGCGGGAGGAACTCGTTGCCTTGCATTATCGATATGAAACATGAAGACGACGGCTTGGGGTTTATTACTTTCCAGAATTTTTTTGTGTTGACAGTTAACATGTTGGAGATGTCATGGTTGAAAAATTTGTCTTTTGCTGCCTCAATTTCGGTTTTGCATAACTGCGACTGTTCGCGATAAGCCTTCCAGGCATCGTCAGATTGCAAGGTTTTAGCTCTTGAATAAAAGCGCTTCTTCTTGTTAATGCATCGCTTCACGTGGGAGGTAAACCAAGCGCTCCCTGTAGACACAGATATGTGTATTTTTGGAATGTATTTTTCTTTGAGTTCGATTAGCTTGTGACAGACGATCATCCAGTTCTCATTGCTGTCGCGATGCTGCATGCCGTTGAAAAATTCTACGCAAAAGGACGAGAGTTCGCTATAGATCATTTCAACATCTGCACGTGCGTAATCATAAATTGTTTTCTTTTCATTCACGCTTTCTTTACGCGTTAACTTGAATTCACAATGGATGACATTATGGTCACTGATGCAGTCTAACACATTAACAGACATGTTTGACGGTTCGGTGGTAAGCACAAGATCCAAGATAGCATCCCCCCGTGTTGGCATAGAAACTATTTGGCTTAAACCGTAAGACGAAATCACGTCAAGAAAGTCCTTACATTCAGCTATCCTTGCGCCGCTATCGGCTGTGCCCGTCCGCCAGTTAATTCCAGGATAGTTAAAGTCGCCCGCGAGAATCACAGGAGAGCCAGGAAATCTGTCATATACGAGGCTCAATGATTCGTTTAGGCAATTAACGAAGGTTTCTTTTGAGTCAGGCGGACGGTAACAAACCCCAACGGCACAAGTTACACATGAAAGCTGGACCAATACCCACAAAATTTCAATACAGGAACCCGTATCAAGCAGACGCGCTTGAAGATCTTTTTTTACTGCAATCATAACACCACCTCCTCGTGTTTCCGTTCTGTCCTTTCGAAACAGGATAAAGTTTTTAGTAAAAGACAATTCATGGTTACACACATCACTCGTCAGCCATGTTTCAGTTCCCACTATGATGTCTGCCGAGCAGGATTCGACAAACGCACAAAGGTGATCTTGTTTTCGAAAAATACTTCTAAAATTAGCTATAATAATAGATAGTTTTTTAACTTCGGTTTCAACTTCGGTTTCAATGGGGCGTCATTCATAAATCGCGGGAGCGTCTTGTCTCGGGATGGGGACCACTTTATTGCTCGAGGAATCGACGGTGAAAATTACGTTGCCCATTATAAGCTTGTCAAACTGCAACTTATACTTCTCATTTTTCTGTCGCTTCGCACGCGCGAAATCACGAAGCGTTTTTCTAATTAGCTGCACACGAGGTGAAAAATCCTCCTCGATCCACACTCGCGGGGTTGCCAGGTCTTTCAGCTTGAACGCATTTTTCAGAATATTGCTTTTGTCCTTGAAGTTTAGGAATTTGACAACAACAGGTCGAGTGCGATCGGGTTTGCGTTGCCCGACCCGATGGGCTCGCTCAATTTCACCTGGTTGAATTCCCAAGTTTTCCGTGACGAATTCATGAATGAGTTTTTCTGTATCGCTCCATTTTTCAGCGGCTTGCTCAGGAACACCCTTGAACACGAGATTATTGCGCCTCATTCGATTGTTCAGGTCATCTACAACAAGGTTGGCTTGATGGGTCTGTTTTTGCTCAATGGTTTTCAACTGTTCCTGAGACTCTTGCACAACAGAGCCGACAGCCTTGACGCTTTCACTTAAGTTGTCAACGCTCTCAAGACGCTCCTCTATTTTGGAGAGCCGCCTTTTGAGGTCTGTTACAGTAGTGTGAATGTCTTTTAGCTTGTTCGTCACTTCCTTTTGAAAACGTTCATTTGAAGCAGTGAATTCCTTTACCAGTGCCACCACTTGGTCAACCTTGTCAGGACCTGGATTAAGCTCAACGTCGCCCGCACAAATGAGCAAATGAGCAAGCGAAAAAAACACAAGCACTAGGCGTCCACCTAGCAAGTGACGGCGACCTAATGAACACGGACGGAGCCACAAAAGATTCCATGATCCCGTATTTTTTCTCGGCTGAGTGAAACAGCCGATGCGAGCGCGGTAAGTGCACAAATCAATACCCATACTTAGTCATACATAGACAGTGTGCAATTGGGGGATATGCAGCCAGTTAGAAGTTCAGCAAGGGCAAGCAAGTAGCTACACACTCACCTAGAAAACAGCACGTTATTAGCTTGAGGCTTTGGCTGCAAATCCCCACTCGGTCGGCGTGAGCGATCCTTTTTACGGCGGGGCTGAACTGAGGGTGCTTGAAGCGATGAGCAGTCGAAGCGGTAAGCAATGGCAGCGCCGGTGTGGTGCTGATTGCCTCAGATGAAGTGGTGATTGCCAGTCACGGTGCAAGGTAAAGGGGGACGCCACGTGTCCGGTGGCAACTGCGTCCGGTGGCAACTGCGTCCGATGACCTAGAAAACAGCACGTTATTAGCTTGAGGCTTTGGCTGCAAATCCCCACTCGGTCGGCGTGAGCGATCCTTTTTACGGCGGGGCTGAACTGAGGGTGCTTGAAGCGATGAGCAGTCGAAGCGGTAAGCAATGGCAGCGCCGGTGTGGTGCTGATTGCCTCAGATGAAGTGGTGATTGCCAGTCACGGTGCAAGGTAAAGGGGGACGCCACGTGTCCGGTGGCAACTGCGTCCGGTGGCAACTGCGTCCGATGACCTAGAAAACAGCACGTTATTAGCTTGAGGCTTTGGCTGCAAATCCCCACTCGGTCGGCGTGAGCGATCCTTTTTACGGCGGGGCTGAACTGAGGGTGCTTGAAGCGATGAGCAGTCGAAGCGGTAAGCAATGGCAGCGCCGGTGTGGTGCTGATTGCCTCAGATGAAGTGGTGATTGCCAGTCACGGTGCAAGGTAAAGGGGGACGCCACGTGTCCGGTGGCAACTGCGTCCGGTGGCAACTGCGTCCGATGACCTAGAAAACAGCACGTTATTAGCTTGAGGCTTTGGCTGCAAATCCCCCTATAACTTCCATATAAACAACCACGCTTAAAATTGATAGTCAATTACTTTTGTGAATTAAGTCATTCATGAGTGATATATTTTGTGGTTTACACGTATACCGAAGGATTACGGCCTCTGGCGTGGGTTTGGTCTTAGCGAGCCGCAGGACACCCCTTAACTGTCGCTGTGGCGAGAACACGGTACTGCTCGAGGTCGCAACACTTTATTGTA